>NC_064626.1:494757102-495963201 GCF_023864275.1 Schistocerca cancellata | reverse complement strand
ATAGCGAGTTTCACAAGAACAACCCGCCTGGTTAACACGACAATGATGACAGTCGCTGCATTTCATCTTATACGCCCAAGACTTCTTTCATTCGGTCTGCGGCCGAAGACACGTCTTCAATGTGTTGTCGTTTGGAACCCCAAACTAACATTTGAATTCCGAAAACACTGTTCAGTTTATCTGATACGTGACCATTATATGCCATAGCAACAAATCTGATTTTAGTCTAGTGGCTGCTGAGAAGGGTAAAACGCTGTTCGTGACTTTCTGTTTACCAAGTTTATTATAAGTGATGGAAACGTCTGTAACCCTACAGCCATTAGTAATCGGTTTTGATATAGTGGTTTCATTTTCGAATTCATTTTGATCCAAGGGCAAACGCAGAATTCTATGTATAATCGAGTAAAAGAACTATTTACTATTCGTTGAGAGTAATAAGACTGCGCACTAATAATGGCATCACTGCTAATAGGTCGCGTGAAAATTCGAAATTCATGGCTGTTGTCTTCCTTAGTGACAGACAAATCTAGGAAATTAATGATACAGCTGTGCTCGAGTTCTAAGGTGGGCTAAATCTTAGGGTGCATGTCATTTAACAAAGCAACAGGCTTATGTATGCCACGTTCACTACTTTTGAGCACTATAAGGACATCATCAACATAGCACTTATAGTAAACAGCTCCAACTAAAGTACAAGGGGGCCGTTACCCACTGCTAGCCCATATTTTTGGTACTAAAGTTTCCCGTTGAATTGGAAATGTCCAAAAATTATCTTCACAATTTAAGATTTTAATACCTTTAAAAATATACTAGATATTAACAAATGGTTTTTAACATGTGACAACTCGTAAAGATTTGTTTCCTCATTAATACATATCAACGAGTGCACCTGTAATGGCATGGATAATGGCTACTCAGAATTCTATTTCTCTCCACGTAAAGTTCAGGATCTCCAGGGTGACATGTTCAAATACATTGAAAATGCTTGCCTTCAAATCCAGTAGGTCTCTAACCTTGGTTCTGAACACCAGATTCTCTACAAATTCCCACAGGAGTCTAGTGGTGCGAGGTCAGGGGATCGTAGCAAACAGTCGAATTGGACTATCTCGTCCTACCCACATATGCGGAAACTTTTCGTTTAGAAACTGACGGACGTTGAGGGACCCGTGGCGTGGTGCCCCATCCTGCTGGAATATGACATCAGGTTGCAGGTGTTCCAATTGTGACACAGCAGAATATTGTATCACGTCCAGGCAAACACCACCGTTGGCGGCAGACTCGATGGAAAAGAATGGACCATTGATGCAGTTGTGCATCAGTCAGCACCAGCATTGACCTTGGGGCTGTCTCTTTCCATTTCAGTTGTAACATGAAGTTGCTGCGAACCACATAAACGGACGTTATGACGATTCTTTTTGCCAGATACATCGAAACGTTGACTCATCGGAGAAACAAATCTTTTCCTAAAAGTCATTTTTTGTGTCAGTCTTGTCTAGCATATCCACTGCAACCTGTTAACGCTGAAGTTTGTCCATAGGCTTTAATATCTGAAGCAGCTGCACCTTGTAACAGGTATGGTGTTTATCGCTGAAACAAACGGTTTTCTGTTATATCGGTTTTATTCAACTCCATTTTAATCGCACTGTTAAAATAACTGGTTTCTGAAATAACTGATTTTCGATTCTTCCACTAATATTATTTCGTATAGTAAACACAGAAACCGAACAAATGTTGAACTATTCTGACTGCCTCAGTTTCGAGGTACATAGAGTCAAAATATTAAAGTAAATAGGCAAATAAAAGAAAACTTACTTCGTCCACTGAGTCCTGCTTTTCATGAAACAGCATTAAGTGGTCAACTACTACAAAAAAAATCACCTATGTTCTAATATGGTTCTAATTTTTTGAAACTTTGCTAAAAAATCATGTTTTAATCATAGACAGGCCACTATTTGGATGCCACGAGTAGTCAGTGCTAAACGGTGAAAACGGAGGCTGCAGAACTTAATTTTTCGTTTTAATTTGTCCATTTTCCAGGGCTAAAAGCAGATAAATGCATGTTATGCAGACATAAGCAGCAGACCAGCTGCAAAAATATTTTTGTTGTGAACTTTAAATGAACTGTTAGGTTTCAAGTTTTCTCCTTAATCATGTCGCAAGTTTGTTGTGGCTTTTCTCGTTTTTAATCTTTTAAAGTCAATGGAGCACTGTACTTCCCTGATAAAGCATTTCATGAGATACTTCCAGACTAGGAATGGTGTTATTCTGTAATACAGCTGATGTCTGACGACGACAGCGAGGAACTACCGTATAGAGCAGAAGGGGCAGGTCTCGCACCTGCACGTACACGCATACCGTCTAATAGGCCACCCCACATGGTAACAGCTACATTATTGTCTCATCAGTGCTGTACCAATTCTTATATCATGTGTTTGTTGCTTATTTCTGTCACACTAAGGGCTGTTAAAATAACACTGATTGCTTCCCCCTTTTTATATAATAACGCAGTGTTAAGAAGCAATGCAATTTTACGAATAAAAATTACTCTTTCTTTAGAAAGGTTTACTTGAAACAGAAAAATTTTTGCACTGCCGCTACGGCTAATTGTCATTTCGGTTTTTTTCTCCAGTTATTAGAAAAATCTAGAAACGCCTGTTGTAATCGGAAGCAAAGAAATATCGAAAAACACAGGTTACTCTGAACTAAAATATCGGTATCGCTTTTAAACGGTCGGTTTTATCCATCTCTACCCTTTAGGAATACCCGTAACCTCTTATGCAAGACATTGTGCGCTGTTCATCGTCTCAGTTCCAACTCTCT
Source organism: Schistocerca cancellata (assembly GCF_023864275.1). Taxonomy (NCBI): domain Eukaryota; kingdom Metazoa; phylum Arthropoda; class Insecta; order Orthoptera; family Acrididae; genus Schistocerca; species Schistocerca cancellata. Next base: position 495,960,381 of record NC_064626.1, on the reverse strand, counting down.
GGCCAACATACACAGCAACTTGTCGGACTCCTTGCAAACGCCTGCCGCATCTAGTCCACGTTGGCGTCTGAAATGGATGGAGGACTCCTCCCTCCCCCCCCCCCCCTTTTGTAAGGTTGTAAGGTGAACACTACCTGTATCCATAAATGACGTATGCCAAGCCATAATAGTTGGTCGGGACGGTGGTTGCCTTCCGTACCATGTTTTAAAGTTTCGTTGCACTTGGGTATCATCCCCTGGAAGATAAAAAAGGTTTATGAGTTACCTTGGAAACCATTTGTTAATGTCTAGTAAAGTTTTAAAGTTATTAAAGTCTTATGTTGAAAAGATAAGTTACGGACACCCCGTAGTTCTATAATGTCGCCTCGGCTTTTCTTGGACAACAATAAATTCTCTTTAATTTTCTGTATGCATTCTTTAATCGGCACATTGATATATCTATTTGCCATATCTAAAAATGCGACTCTGACATCTGGTATTGTAATGTTGGTCAAAGTTTTTTGGAAGTTCAAACTGGACAGAATATTTAAAGCAGTACGAATCTTTTAATTTCTTGTTCAAAACTTTGTTGAGGCCATAGATCGATGAAGTGATATTGTTTATAATTAGCCGTATTGATATTTCATTTTTGTATGTTTTAATTTGAGATCTTAATTGCGGAATGCTTAGGTTCATCTTTTTAACAGACTCTTCTCTCTGCCTCTCACAAAAAAAACCGTGCTGCATATCTATCTTTTCGGTCTATGAGTTTGTATTCTGCTTATTTTCGCTTGGTTTTTTGCATTTTTATATCTTGTTTTGTATTGACGTTTCAGTTTATTTTTAGCTCTTGAATAAGTAATATTTTGTCTCAATTGTATAGGCCATTACTGTATTGAGATTTGTCTCTTACATCAACATCCATTATGATGCAGACATTGTGTCCTAGCTTCCTTTTATGGGCGGACACTGTACGCCGTTTTCATAATCGGTGTGTAACTGGCGTTTTTCAGTATTATTCTGGTTTCTGTACTCGCATCAGCTACTCTACTGTAATGCTATTTTATTTTATTATTTCAAATTTTAAGTTGGCTGTACAGTCAACTGTAAATAGTTATCATTTAATGTTATTCATTAACTGAAGTATCCGATGGTGCTTTGCAGAACACAATAATGATATTAAAAAGGAAAAACCCTTCCTAATTTTCTGCAAAATTTCGTCACTAACCGGCTTTAGGTTCTTTAGGCCATATTCAGGTGACAACTAAAGATGGCCTGAGAAGCCAAAAGCTAGTTCGTGACCAAATAAATATAATTTTGCAGAACATTAGCATGACTTTTCCTTTTTAACATTAATGTTATTCACTTGTGTTTTTGAGTATTAAAAGATTTTATTACGAATTTTTTAACTTTACGTAAAATTTCAATAATTATTATGAATTTAATAATGGAAATGCACTTTAGTTCCCACATGACTTTAAAAGAAAGTGTTTAATGTGTAATTTCACATGCAGCTTTAAATCTACATTGCTTCTGAACACTTTGTTTTCCTTAAAAGGGCCACATTACCCAATAGTGTCTCGTTAATCGCCCTCTATTGAGATCGTTTTGATTGTAAACGCTACTACTAAAGTTGTAATCACGTGTACTAGAAGAGCGTGAAGAATGTGTATACTGATATGAGTCTGAGAGTAGTAGTAATAGTAGCAGCAGCAGTTAGTAGTACTAGCATTTTAATTCAATTGTATATCACTTATACTAGGAAATCGGATGCATCAAGGAATTAATTTTCAAGAACGACAAAAATAATATAATCCGTATATATAGGCGTTTACATACTTTCATGTTTAGATTGACAAGTATGGGACAAGTAGTCGAACGTGGCACAGTAGGAAACACATCGGCATTTTCCTGACGTAATTTAGGGAAAGCGTGAAAAAAAAAATCATGCTGGCCAGATAAAGACGGGCATCTTCGTTCTCCCGAATTCGAGTTCAGTCTGTTTGAAAAAGCGTTATGTTTTTCGGTTTATCCCTAGGGTACAATACTTTTTTATTTTTTTATTTTTATTTTTTTTTTTTGACAAAGAAGTGACCCAATAACGTGATAGGCCGCTGGTACACCGTTCATTCATTTCTCACTCAAGAGTCATTACACACACTACACAGGCTATAAACACGTTATTTCATAATGTAACGCTACACAGACCATCGGCTTGCATCAGGGCCATAGCGTCAATATTTGATTTCTCTTTTGTGTACTGTAACTTCCTATTTGTTTTCCTACAAAACTGAGACAGCATCCAACAATGAGTGAGATGTTGAGCTCAGAAAGAAGATAAAATGTTATGTTATACATTGCTTACTATTGAGAGTAAGATTCTGTAGGAAAGAAAAATACGTAAGAAAAACGCATAAAAAGTAGCATAAAAGTGTAATTTGAATTTATAGATGTATTACTATTAATATCGTAATTCTTATTTACATGTATTACATTTCAACAAACACCTATTCCATGTAATACAAGCAATCTTTCACTCTATGGAATATATAGCATAAAACGTAGTTTTTAAATGCTTTTTGAAATAAATTCGTTTTATTAATGTTTTTAACCTCCTTGGGCAGTTTGTGACAGATATTTATTCCTTGGCAGAAAATTTTGTTTTGAGTTTTATGTTTATTCTTTCTTGGTAAACTTTATTTCAGTCTAGATCTTGGTCCATTGTAATGGAATGGTAATGTTTGTTGCAGTTATTATCAGTTTCATTTTTAATGCGGACAACTGGATTAAAAACGTGTTCTCATGGTGTAGTTACTCGTATAATACCCAGTATTCTGAACAGATCTTTACAGTGAGCTCGGCTATTATTTTTTGTTGTTCTTCTTATGGATCACTTCTGTAGATTAAAAACTGTGATCATATTTTGTGCATGTGCTCCCCAGAAAAGAATTTCACAGCTACGAACTCCGTTTACTCATAAGTAAAATGTAACTAAAAGACGATGGCTGTTGCAATCTGATGACAGGGCTCTAAGGGCTAAGGGCATAACGTCCCAATGACATTCAGTATGCATCTTTTGTGTTCACACCACTTCGACTGAGAACTAATATTCATTTCTAGAAGTTTTGTAGTCTATAGCAGTGTCATATAAATTTAATTTAACAATGTTTTCCCTCTTCGAAGTGAAATTAATGGTATATGTATTCTTCATGTTCGGTGTCACTTTTTTGCATATTAACAAATTGTAAACTCCCTTGAGGTTTTTTGTCTGTATGTTCTGTTGTTTTTTCAGGGACTATATAATGCTGCCGTTACCAGCAAAGAGAATTTTTTGAGTATGACTAACACTATTGGGAAAGTCATCCATGAACTGGAACAGTATTGATTGCAATATGGTACCCCGAGGAACATTTAAATTAACTTATTTTGGTTCCGATAAGCGTTTCACTAAAAGTTTATTTGCATTAAGATTTGTGGGTATCTCTATTCTTTGTACCCAAGCTGCTAGGCATGATCGTAACGAGTTATTATCTAAGTCCCTTATTGTAAATGATTCTAGCTTACTTAGTAGAATCTTATGGTCAACAGTATCAGAAACTTTGGACAGATGTAAGAAAGCCCCTGTGACACACTCATCGTTGTCAGCATTAAGTGATACATTTTTAATTCTGCTGTGGCTGGATCTGAACTCCCACCATTTCAGAACCGAAACTATTATTCACTCAGAAGTTTATATTTAGTTTATATTGATTAATCCGTCTTTCATTATTGATTTCATAGTTTTTGAGAATGATGATGGTTCAGATGGCTCTGACCACTATGGGACTTAACTTCTGAGGTCATCAGTCCCCTAGAACTTAGAACTACTTAAACCTAACTAACCTAAGGACATCACAAACATCCATGCCCGAGGCAGGATTCGACCCTGCGACCGTAGGGGTCGCGCGGTTCCAGACTGTAGCGCCTAGAACCGCTCGTCCACCCCGGCCGGCTGAGAATGATGACATCAAGACAATGACCTGGTAGTCGTCTATGTCTTCTACACTACTTTCCTATAGCAAAGGCACAGCTGTTGTTTGTTTTAAATACTGTGGAATGTCTTATTGTCATTCCTCTTTATTGTTCCTCGTCTGATCTGTGTCTTGAGTGACCTTTTGTTTCTGTCGCTTCGTTCAGCACCTGAAGAGAAAAATTTGATGGTCAATCTTCACTATGGTTCAATGTAGCCCCAGACAAGTCTGAATTAGTGAAACACTGTTAGCGTAGCACAATATAACCTGCAGTTTGACTAAATTGGTATTAAATTGCTAGAAAAGTTAAGTATTTTTATCACAGTTAAAGTCAGGAGGATTCATTTTGTCTTTCCAGTACAATTTTGTCTAGTGCACTGTGTGATCGCACTGTAAATGATCGTATTCGTTCCTGTCCCGCACCCTTTAGTTTTAGATAGTGGCCCATCAACCGGCACGACTTCGATTTTTCTGTGTCTCAGCACTGCTATTTTATAAGATGTGCTCACGTAGTGCAGTCAATATGTGTAGATGATACTTGGCATTTAGTGCAACAATAATTTGCAAAAACCTGTGACGCCAGATGTCTTGTTAACAACCGTTTCTAATTTCACGTTGTGTGGGCAAAAATTTTGGTTCCGTCCTGGAAGGCTTTGAATCTGTCGTTTTCACGTTTTCTGGTCACTGGTTCTTTACTGTAGGCTTTCACCATAAAGGCATGTATATCTGTCACGGTTCTCCGAGGTCTGCAACAAAAATTGATGCTAACGCTTGTTACGTGGATCTATGACCCTGAGTTCTTTTTCCGTACGGCCATCTTCTGCTGGATAGTGGGACAATAGCTGTTAATTGATGTTTAGTAACGAAAACAACATCAACTGTATTTATGGGTTTTATTTACATGAAACAGGATTCGGTGCTGCAATACGCCATTTTCAGGCCACTCATCACCTAGCATATAATTAAAGCCAGAAAATACCGCTGATGGTGTTATCTTTACCGTACTATGTTCGTCTGGTGATAGCAGAAAAATCTGCAGGGGCTCAATGTGTTCAACGCTGCGCAACGCTTCTCGGCATGCAGCTACAACACGCATTGCAAGTATCACACGGTTTGCAAGAACTAACAAGTTAATCCAAGCGTTATAATTATATAATGTTCCCAATGTTACATGTTATGAAACATTTACCAACTGTGGTTATGTTGCAGTTGCAGTTGGCAATGGGCTAAGTGCAGAAAATGCAATCGTGTCTTGAAATACAAAACATTACAGTCAACGGAGGAAAAAGACATTTCATTTCGACTGTGGATTCCTAGCACCAGAAGTTATTCAACGTATGAAGCTGACAAGAAGAGTTGAAAATGGTGAACTCGTATCCTCCGGTATTTTATTGACGAAATTATCATGAACGCTCTTATGCTTCCAAAGGAACTGAAGCTAGAGAGAATTACAATGAAGGAATTTTGGAAGCAAAGTTCCAGAATTGTTGTGAACACTGCACAAGCTGCTTCAATGGAAAGAGCAATATGACAGATCAGTACACTGCACATTATCCAGAAGAAATCCTATGTTCTTAAAAGTTTGAAAACTGAGTGCTTGTAATTTGAGTACCACGTTTAGCTGCAGAGATGAAACAAAGTCTTGCTTCCAAGATTAACATGCTTCGTGAAGAGCTGCGTGCCAGAAGCTTTTTACTTAAGTAGGAGCAAATCCTGCTCCTTAAATTTCCATTGCTGTTGAAGCATGGTGGTACAGATCATGCACCACTAACGATTTTGTGAATCACTGAAACACTTATTCTAATGTAACTATTAGTCATTTCAGCGTTTCTGCAATAATTATTCTATTTATATCAATATTTTGTAACAAAAATTGAAATTTATGTGTTTTACGTGTGCACACAAGCGTTAACTACACGGCCAACAAGCAGTCAGAGATCAGTCCAAAACGTCTGGGATCTAGAACTACCTGTTCAGAGTGTTTTAATGATGACATAAATCTTGTCCTAAGAAGTACGTGCAGACTTTATAATGTAAGTCACACATGTCACCCCACGCTAAGTTCACTGCACAATAAAAGTCGCAAATTGGCAGTAGAGGATACATGTTCCGAGTTTCCCACAGACAGTTCCGCTGTGGTACGGATAATAGACGCATCACTGTGTGCGACTGAGATAGCGCAAGAACTTGAAACATACTTGAGAGGTGAAGTACGGGAGGCAGCGCATTTCCTGTGGACAAAACGTCTAGGCCTGCATTGCACACAGGTTCACCGTCACATTCTGGCGGTGTACGTACCAAATGCATTGCCGCGTTCAGTCTCAGTCAGATGGGGCCAACATTCTGACCACGACGGTATAGATGTGGGTGAACTAATACGCCATAGACTACAGATCTTACATCATGCGATTTCCATTTTTTCAGAAAGCTGGAAGAACATCTGTGGGAAAGAGACCTTACAACGATAAGGTCGTCACACAGAAGTTTTAAAAAAGGCGCAGTGACTAAGTAGTGGATTTCTATCCTCGGTGAATGAAATGAATGGTAGAACGTTCCGATCGTTATTTACAGAGGCTTGGCGCCTACGTTGCTAAACAGTGTCAAGTATCTGTGTCACTCTGAAGTGTAGTGCAGCTTTCAATGAAAGTTACTTGGCCTGCCATAATGATGTGTAACTTACTTTTGTAAGTCACTTCGTAGATGCCAGATTCATATTTATCAGATATATCCCAAGGAAATGTACCCCTCATGAAGAATATAAAGTAGACAAAAGACCAATTATTAACTGTTGTTCGTCGGATTGGGTATTTTATCAAGTGGTGTTGGCAGAGAGGATTCTAAGAATCGCTTCACGCTCCGTCTCGCATTTGTTTACTCAATTTGAGAGGCTCACAGAAACACTCAACAAGCTCCAACAGCAGGCGCTGCGAGAAGGCACTGCACACTGCGGAAACTCTTACTGTAAGAATTCTTAGTTTCCATTTTCTAATAATTGGCACCTTCTTCCAATTTATATCTCGCGTAATGAACACAAGGAAAAATACGAGAAATTAAGATATATACAAATGAATACTGACCTTGTTACTCTAGCACACCATGCGCCTCAACAACAGGGAAGTAGAGTAAACGATTCCTTAGTGCCGCGTGCAATCTGCTACATACCTTATGACTTTCCAAGTGGAGATTCATACCCTCCAATTTCTCAGTATCACACAGTCTCTCTTGCATTCCTTGCTAGAGAACTTTGCTCTGGGCCGATCGATATAGCGAGGAATACTTAAACCGCAACACAGGACTTGGTGATACATTGCTTCAATCTGTCAGTAGGGTACGTTTCTGTTCATACTCCATTGCAGAGCCACAACTTCCCTACTACAGTCAGGTAACAAATTTTACAGGAACCTTACGTGATAAACATCTTAAATAAAATGCCAAAACCCTCTCCTTTCTACTTCCTTATCACGTCCATATATCCTATAACCTCTCTTATAGAGGTCCCGCATTCTCTTCTTCAAGCCACTGGCTCACTATTCCGTCTCCTAACTCCATCTTCTGTAGATGATCTTTCAATATTTGCTTCCTCAGTGGCCCCCGGGGATCCAATTTTAGTTTTAAAATCGTTAGTAACACTCCAAAACCATCGGTTTTCTTCTACAGTTTTCGATCAGTCAACATATAATTCCTTGTACTTTTTTTCATGTTCCGTGGGAACTCGACGAGGGGATCGGTCAGAATATACCTTATTCACAGAATGGAGATTAATGGATCGGTGACTAAGTGAATTAGTGTGGGATAATAATTTCAGTGGGATTCAATCCTCAATCGGTTACCGGTCTTTTCTGTAAATTATCTTTTCTTTCACCTCTGGAAAATAATTTGCGTATGTAATCAATGCGGAGCTGCGCCGTAGCTGAGAGACCACGTTGAAGAGTATCTCCTATTATAACTAGTTATAACTCAGTTTCTTGAGATGCTGAAAACTGACTGGTAAGAATGAGGAGGGCCTCCGCACTCAGAGTACGCAGGGGAAAGAATATATGGAAAATACCGCCCAGAAGAAGGGAGAGAGTGAGAGCGCATGTGTTAAAACATTATGGAGTGAATCTCAAGATACTACAGAACGCAGGAGAGAGCAAAAACTGTAGAGGGAGGTAAACATTCGAATACATTCGACATATAATGGAGGACGTTGGGCGTAGGGACTACTCTGAAACGAAAGAGTTGACGAGGGGAAAGAAACCGTGGTGGACCGCATCAAATCAGTTTCGAAACTGTTGACACAAAGTAGTACATTCAAAGGGCAGAGGAAGGCTACCGTATACCGTCACCTTGTTGCAGGATGGCCTTCAGACAAACTATAGGTCTGAAGAGGCCTTTGGCGTTTATTCACAGGACTAGCACGACACGGCGAAAGACTAAACTACTGCACGAACTCGTCAGGAGTGTGTTTTAATAGAGAAAAAAATGTGACATAGATTTAAACATTCTGTTATTTACCACAAGTGCGTTTCAGGCGCTTTACAGTTAAGAAATAGCAAAAAGGATTACGCTTTAACGCCTCGACGAAGATAAGTTAATCAACGACCGAACAGGCGCTCTATTGGACTAGGAAGCAGAGGCAATATGGCCGTGTCATTGACGATTAATCCCTCTTCGCATTCACTTAAATCGAGTAAGGGAAGGCGTACAACTGAAAGGCAGGACTGAGTTTTGAAGACCACTTCTCCCAAGTGTGGGTCCCGCACCTTTTCCCCGGCGAAATCTCATGCGTTAGACGTGTTGTAAGCCTTCCTCTACAACAGTTAAGAAAACGTTACGCAAATGCTAACCGTTTTTTATCCTAGTGTTTAATGAATGTTTCTTCCAATCTCCTCTACCCAGGGTAATTCAGCTGCCCCTACCTATGGGTTTATGCAACCGACATTGCCTTCAGGCCCCATGTGTGATATTTCCATACACTCTCGTTCACTATGTGCAAACTATTAGTCCTACAGAAAAAATGAACAGGACCTCTTCGTAGTAAATTTAAAAAAATGGTTCAAATGGCTCTGAGCACTATGGGACTTAACATCTATGGTCATCAGTCCCCTAGAACTTAGAACTACTTAAACCTAACTAACCTAAGGACAGCACACAACACCCAGCCATCACGAGGCAGAGAAAATCCCTGACCCCGCCGGGAATCGAACCCGGGAACCCGGGCGTGGGAAGCGAGAACGCTACCGCACGAAGTAAATTTAATGGAGTTAAATTTTGTACTGGGGTATTTGTTCGCTAGAGGAACTAGTTTACGAATTATTCACGAAAAATGATCAAAAGTGACCTTAAACTGCCGTCAAAAAGATACTGTTCATTTTTTTCTGTAGGACTAATAGTTTGCATATAGTGAGCCAGAGAATATAAAAATGTTTTTGAAGGCATTGAGGGGTTGCATAAAACCCATATGTACGGGCTGCTTATTCATCCTGTATAGCTAGCTCCCTTCTTCACTCACTCTATAATCTGATTTACATATTTCATGTCGCCGTACCATCTGTCTGATTAATAGTACAAATTCATATAAAATATGATTTATCTATTAATAAATGAATATACACTGCTGGCTACTAAAGTAGCAACACCATGAAGATGGTATGCAGCGAACCTCAAACTGGTGTAATGTGTAATATGTGCTTAAATATTCAAAGGATTAGCATTTCAGCGCAACCACGCAAAGTAGATAGGAATAGTACCATTCACATTCTGCAGATACTGTAATACAGCGCAACATATTTTTCATTCAAAAGTCACATATGAATGTTGGTTGTTTGTGAGAATACCACGTTAATGAGAAACGTTTACCATGCCTGTCGGTCTATGGAGAATGCGTTGTGCGGTATTCCGCCTCGCGTTGGTCAGGATCTCACGACTGCTGTGCGAATGTGGGATCTATACTGATGATACAAAACATTACGACTACCTGCTTAACAGCTTCTTTTTCCTTCTTTGGAACGAAATACATCACTGATTCTGCTTATCAAGTATCCGACAGATTGTTGATAAATTTGTGGAGATGGCGTTGGTGGTGGCAAGCTCCTATGGGACCAAACTGCTGAGGTCATCGGTCCCTAGGCTTACACACTACTTAAACTGACTTACGCTAAGGACAACATACACACACACACCCATGCCCGAGGGAGGACTCGAACCTCCGACGGGGGAGCCACGCGAACCGTGGCAAGGCGCCCTTAGACCGCGCGGCGTTTGTGGAGGTATGTGGCATTAGATGCCTACGCACAGGCCTTCTAATTCGCGTAAATAAAGAGCCGGTGATTCGCGTTCGTGGTGATCCAGATGCGTTCCATAAGATTTACATCAGGTAAATTTACAAATTTGGTCGCCGAGACATGAACGTGAATTCGCTACAATGCCTCTGAAACCACTGTAGCACGGTCTTGGCTCCGAGACACCGACAATTATACTGCCGAAAGACGACACACGTCGCCTTTTCAGACAAGTCATGGTCATGTGTACAGCATCACGATGGACGTGTCCGCGTGTGGAAGATATGAGGAGAACGATAAACAGCATCGTCATAAGAGCCCAGCACATGACGTGATGGTATGGGTGCTGTTGGGTACCCATGTCTGGTTCGCACAACCGGTAATTTAGACAGATGCCATGACATTTCTGACGTGCCCTAACTTCCATGTATCCATGACATTAGTTTCCAACACGATAACGCAGAGTCGCATGGCGCCGGTAGTGCCCTGACGTGCCTAGAAATAGAAGGTGTTCCTCTGACACACTAGTCAGCTTGTTCTCCAGATCTCTTGCCCACTGAAAACACCTTGTCACGAGGTGCCGGAGATATGTGCTACCACTCACCAGCTTCTAAGATTGACGAAATATGGGATACAGTTCACGCAGCATGAAATCACGTACCCCTATCTGTTATCTAAGCTGAGTTGATGCCCGACTGGGTTAGAGTCATTGATGCTGCGGGAGACAGTAGCTCTGTGTACTTAATGTAGCACTCCGAATACCCACAAATCACCTGTACATTTAATCATTGTAGGCTACTACACTGTGTACGCACAGTTCTTCCTGGTTGGTGATATTTTAGGCTAGACGTTATACAGAATTAATGTATCTTAGCCAAAACTTCAGCTCGAGAACGATCAGTTTCTGTTATTATGCGGCAGTCTTTTTCAAAACTGCTTCGTAGCCTAATTAATAACCGTCTGTTCAACTTAAGCTACCAAATAAATTCAAATAACTAGCAGCGCACGAATGTACGGAAATAGCTGAAGCAAACACCAATGACTTCTATCTGATAAGTAATTATTCATTTCATTTCTATTCGCTGAAGCACACGTGTCATGTTTTATCAGTAAGCTGGTCCTCTGGCTGACTGTGGGAACAGGGGTAACTGGAAGGGAGTCGTGGAACTGTTTCTCGCTGAAAGACAGAGTCCGGGCCACATTCACAATGAACGGACCGGCGCTGTCTGAAACAGTGTCCCGTGTTCTGATAAGAGTATCGCAGATGGCAGGAGTTGCGACAAAAATTATATTTACAGCGAGGATGAAGACTCACGAGTGCGAACGAGAAGTCAGTGCCACTGGCCAAGTATGAGACCACTCTCATAGTGGAGGAGAATTGTCTGCTTTCTGTCCCAGTCTAAGAAAGAAATGTGTATTACTGGTTAGTCACGGCAGATTCTTTAGGAGAAGAGATATTTTTGCTATTGTTATAAAATTTTCACTAGCCGGAAGTCAGAGGGTCTACATCTACTGGCTAACGAGAATCTGGTGCTGGTAGAACCAGCAGGACTTTGAGAGGGAGAGCAGACAGACATTCTGTAGTGGACCGTCAGAGGGAGAGATGTCTTCACCTCAGAACTACTTCGTCACAGATGTCGGGGTTTTTATCTACAAATTAATTCAGAAATCTTTGGTCGCTTACGTAGACACAGCTAATACTGGCATTTCATTTGCAAGTCCACCGACCTATTCCAAGGTATTATCGTGTATCTTTTATAGCTCACCTGAACCATTGTGCACTTAATACTTATTCTTATATCTTTGAAACGTCCCCTTTGAACAATTATATACAAGACTGTGCTTAACCTGACACACAATATTTTTTTAGCGCAACGCAATCTGACTTTCAGAAATCCCTACAAAGGAATGGCCCTGACTAACATTAACCTGTACCTTTCACAAATCACTTACCTCAGAAAAATCTTCGTTACTCAAGCTACTGCAATACAGCGAGCGCCACTACTGCCAGCTAAATAAAAGATTCAAACTGCGGAAGGCACTAACAACTAGCAGGCATAGTTAGCAAATGAAAGATTTTAATAGAGAACAAACATTGTATTTACCTTAATAGTGTTGAAAAATCATAATATACATAGCAGTTCAAGACATCCATTCTGTACTCAAAAATCCGCTATCTCATTTCCCACATCCAGCACTGCTGGCGGCTCACCTCCAACTGCGCAACGCCAAGCGCTGTTCACATCCAGCTGCCCAACACTACAATGGCAGACAACAATGCAAACTAGCCACAGACTGCACACAGCACAGCCAGTGATTTTCATACAGAGCGCTACGTGGCGGCGGCGTTACCAATATAAGCACCTAAACAGCCTACTTACATAGCCCCCATGCTCCCCACAAAAAATTTTACAAATTGTTTTGGGCACTGGGCAATACATATTTGTTAAAATTTTTCATAATCGTAATTACAATAACAAAGAAATCAAATGCACACACTTATCAATACAATTACATCGTATTGAAATCAAGTTAATGCAACTTAGTAATAGAAAGGATTTTATTGTGCTCTTCAGTTTCGTTCCATAGTTTGCGGAACCCGTTTCTCATTATTTTTGTGCCAGCTACGTTACCCATATTTTATGCTTAATTGAGACACCCCAGTTTAAATTTAGATATTCATTAATTTCCGTTGTGCGGCTTCCTATTAACGTTCCACATGAACATAAAGGGAGTACTCTGTTCACTGGGTAGGCGACCGGGTTAGTATCTTGTTACCATCTCAGGGGCACGCAAAATACTCAACTGTAGTCTCACTTTGTGTTTGGGTGCTTACGAGAGGTTCATCGTACGTAAGGGCGCGTACGTCATGGCATAACGCGTTTCTGTTATTCTGCGCAACTTGGCAAGGAAGCCTCAATACAGGTGGCTTGTTCCCTGCAATTCCCGATAATAAGCGAGTCGCGCTGCGCTTGGGAATCTTGCCGTGTATGATGGCAGGCTAGCAAATTAGCTGGGAGGGACGGCGTAGCTTCCGCTTACGGCGGGCGCACGCGCTCTCTCGGGCAGTATGTGGCACGCGTAACATGTGTGCGAAGGACGTCCCGAGTCGTAACATGACCACTGACGTGCCCACCCACCCGCCTACAATCCCACACACACACAGACACACATGCGCAACGCTAATTAAGAGCGAGTAATTCAAAAGAGCCGGAAACTCCCAGCGCAAACCCAAATTAGAATGTTGCAGTGGGAGCCGGGGCAGAATACGTGCATTTCATTCAATTTTTCCCGGCGAGCGCGGCCCCGCCCGCGGCGGGAGGCAAATGACAGTCATTTGGGCGCGCGGGGGCGGGCCGGCCGTGTTTTCGTACCAAGTGCGCATTAACTTATCCGCCGGCATGTTGCGGCGGACATCTGCCACGGCGACCGCACAATGGAGCCTGCTAAGTATACACGCGGCCGTGGTAATTATTGGTATTAATTCCCGCGAGGCTTTCTCTTTGTGGGTATCGCGTGGCCGGTAGTCGGCGGTAGGCAGTTGCGGTACAAAGGCTTTGTCAATCAGGGCACCTGCCGCCCGCCGAGCCACCGGCGCTCGCGCAACGCCGCGCCACTTGAGAACGGTTTCTGTGGGTACCGCCCTGCAGGTATTCACGGAGCGATATCGCTTCAGACCCAACTACGAGGGGCGTTCAATAACTAATGCAACACTCTTTAAATCTGAAAGCAGGTTGGTTTTATTCAGGATTCCACTACATACACTACTGGCCATTAACATTGCTACACCACGAAGATGACGTGCTACGGACGCGATATTTAACCGACAGGAAGAAGATGATGTGACATGCAAATGATTAGCTTTTCAGAGCATTCACACAAGGTTGGCCGCCGCTGCCGACACATACAACGTGCTGACACGAGGAAAGTTTCCAACCGATTTATCATACACAAACTGCAGTTGACCGGCGTTGTCTGGTGCAACGTTGTTGTGATGCCTCGTGTAAGGAGGAGATATGTGTACCATCACGTTTCCGACTTTGATAAAGCTCGAATTGTAGCCTATCGCGATTGCGGTTTATCGTATCGCGACATTGCTGCTCGCGTTGGTCGAGATCCAATGACTGTTAGCAGAATATGGAATCGGTGGGTTCAGGAGGGTAATACGGAACGCCGTACTGGATCCCAACGGCCTCGTATCACTAGCAGTCGAAATGACAGGCATCTTATCCTCATGGCTGTAACGGATCGTGCAGTCACGTCTCGATTCCTGAGTCAACAGATGGGGACGCTTGCAAGACAACAAGCATCTGCACGAACAGTTCGACGACGTTTGCAGCAGCATGGACTATCAGCTCGGACACCATGGCTGCGGTTACCCTTGACACTGCATCACAGACAGGAGCACCTGCGCTGGTGTACTCAACGACGAACCTGGATGCACGAATGGCAAAACGTCATTTTTTCAGATAAATCCAGGTTCTGTTTACAGCATCATGATGGTCGCATCCGTGTTTGGCAACAACACGGTGAACGCACATTGGAAGCGTGTATTCGTCATCGCCATACTGGCGTATAATGCGGCGTGATGGTATGGGCTGCTATTGTTTCCACGTCTCGGTCACCTCTTGTTCGCATTGACGGCACTTTGAACAGAGGGCGTTACAATTCAGATGTGTTACGACACGTGGCTCTACCCTTCATTCGATCCCTGCGAAACCCTACACTTCAGCAGGATAATGCGGGTACTGATTTCTCAGGATGTTTGCATCAAAATTTGGTGAAAATGTAATCACATGTTAGTTGCAGGTCCTGTACGGGCCTTTCTGGATACAGAAAATGTTCGACTGCTGCCCTGGACAGCACATTCTCCAGATCTCTCACCAACTGAAAACGTTTGGTCAATGGTGGCCGAGCAACTGGCTCGTCACAATACGCCAGTCACTTCTCTTGATGAACTGTGGTATCGTGTTGAAGCTGCATGGGCAGCTGTACCTGTACGCGCCATCCGAGCTCTGTTTGACTCAATGCCCAGACCTGTCAAGGCCGTTATTCCTGCCAGACGTGGTTGTTCTGGGTACTGATTTCTCAGGATGTTTGCATCGAAATTTGGTGAAAATGTAATCACATGTTAGTTCTAGTATAATATATCTTTCCAATGAATACCCGTTTATCAACTGCATTTCTTCTTGGTGTATCAATTTTAATGGCCAGTAGTGTGTTATTAACCACTCCTTTCGCGCCGAAATAATCTCGTTCAATGCGACGGCCTTACGCCACCTTAATGGGAGGACCTGTATGTCCGTATGGTACCACTCGACTGGTCGATGTCGGAGCCAAAGTCTTGGTGCATCAATAACATGCACATCATCCACTTACTGCTTCCCGTGGAGTGCATCTTCCCAAACAGATGGAAGTTGGAATATGTGAGATCCGGGCTCTGGGATAGAGGAGGAAGAAAGTCCAATGAGATTTTGTGAGTTCCTCTCTGGTGCGCAAACTTTTGTGAGGCCTTTCGTTGTCATGGAGACGAATAAGTTCGCTTGCATTTTTGTCGCGAAGAACACGCTGAAGCTGTTTCTTCAATTTCGTGGGAGTAGAAGAATACACTTCAGAGATGATCGTTGCACCATGAGGGAGGACATCAAACAGAATAACCCCTTCAGAGTCCTAGAAGCTGGCCGATGTGACCGAGCGGTTCTAGGCGCTACAGTCTGGAACCGCACGACCGCTATGGACGCAGGTTCGAATCCTGCCTCGGGCATGGATGTGAGATTAGTTAGGTTTAAGTAGTTATAAGTTCTAGGGGACTGATGACCTCAGAAGTTAAGTCCCATAGTGCTCAGTGCCATTGGAACCAAGTCCTAGAAGAACGTCTCCATGACTTTACTGATTGAGCATAGGAGGAGAGGTTGTGTGGCACAACTCCATGGATTGCCGTTCTGTTCCAGGTTCGAAGTGACGAAATAATGTTTCATTGCCTGTCACGATGGTCGACATAAGATTGTCACGGTCAGCCCCCTAACGCGCAAGAAATTCCGCACAGATGGTCCTTGGTTGCTCTTTGTGACCTTCTCTTAGGTGGCGAGAAACCCAGACAGCACACACCTTTGAGCACCATAACTGGTGGACGAGTTTTTCACCCCCACCAGCTGAGACGTTCATTTGTGCAGCGAGGCGTTTGATTGTGATCCGTCGATCACCTCAAATGAGACATTCCGCACGTTCCAACGTTGGAGTCATAGCTGTGTGCAGCCGAAAGGCCGGAGATCGTGAAGGTGCACGACCTTTTTGGGGTGATGACAGACGCCTCGCCCACCCAAAAACTCACCGTGCTTTTGTTCACGGTCAGGTCTCCGTAGACACTGTGAAATCGCCTATGAATATCTGCGATGTTCTGGTTTTGCGTCAAAAGAAAATCTTGGAATGCATCTCCGTTACAGAAGCCTTTGTGAAGGCCTCGTGCAGCGTATGAAACTGTAGGGTTTGAAGCGGGAATATTCCACAATGTCCCACAACAACTTCCGCATTTTGGAACCGATACTGGACGAGAAAAAAAATGTGTTGCACTACGTAATGAACGCCCATCAAATAAGGACACGGTTTTGAGACTGAATTGGTACTTAAATGGGTGTGACCACGAAGAATTTTTAAAGCTGTTGAAAAACGAAACAGTTTCTATGAGGCTTAGCCATACAGTTTTAATAATCTCTTCGGAAAAATTAAATTGCGTAATTTCATTTTTGTTTATTTGCAGAGATAAATATACAGGCGCGGTACACATTGAAATTTCCTTACCGCAGAGCCCTTGGATGTCGCTAGATGAGCCAAAACAAAATGACGCGGTCCATTTATAAAGTGGAATATAATGCGCCAATTCGATTTTCTATATCTGTAGGAGACCAATCGTGTGACAAACCATGATGAGCTAGAGGAAGTGTACGGAAACATGGCAGAGAGTTAAAGTGGCAAAGGCGCTCCCTGTGTGGTCACGCAAGTTTGGTTGAAAACAACGAAATGGCAAGCAACTGTGTGGAGAACGAGGAATCGCAAGAGAATTGGAGGATTTCGTACTCGAAGATCGACTTATCGCAGGCGAAGGGGTGGTGGAAAAAGTGAAAAATCAACGAAGAATCAATTTTCCTCTTTGCACATGTTCACTTTGAACAGCAGATAAATGTACTGTCTGTTGTGCCAGTATGTCGACACTTCATGTTTATTCCTTGTAACTATTTACGCCATACAGTGCATGAAGCTATTGTAACGCTCATATAAGTCACTTGAACAGGAAGAATACTAAACGACTTTGTTTTATATTAGTAAGTCTGCGCTAATTGTTTAATTCCTTGTAGCCACTTGCGCCATACAATGCATCTGTAGCTATTACAGCGCTTATGTACGCAATTTGTGATATTCAGAACTGACAGAGAGTTGTAGTGTTTCATTGTGTCGATTCTAAACGTGTAATTGTATATAAATATTTACGCCATATAGTTCATGTTGCTGTTTTAGCGCTTTAATTCGCAATTTTTGGTTTTGAACCGGCACGGAAGCGTATTGTTTTGTTATGCCAATATCGGACTAAATGTTTATTTCCTTGTCACTATTTATGCCAAGCAATACACGTAGCTGTTTCAACGGTTCTGTACGCTACTTTTCATTCTGAACAGGCAGAATACTATACTATTTTCTTTTATGCTAGTAATTCGGCACGTGCTTACGCTATGTAACGCATGTAAGTATTTTAGCGCTTATACACGCATCTCATAATTCGAAACTGGTGAGACTTCAATTGTTTCATCGTGTTTACATGTCGGCACTAAGTGTTTAATACCTAGAACAATTTACGCCATACAGTGCATACAACCTTTTTAGCACTTACGTACGCTACTTTCATTTGGAACAGTCAGGTATGTTTGCTCTTCAGGTTACTTGTTTTGCGCTTGAATCCACAGTTAAGTTTGCTTTTATTGCGACCAATGTCAGTTTTAATTACTACATTTCTATATACCACCAGTTACAACTACGTCATTATGTAGCGTCATACTTGCAAGCGCAACGTAACGTGGTGTCAGATACTTGCGTATCCTCGTCAATACTCACAATGAAAATGCTGTATATTTTACGTACACTGCGCTGATTATCATTTTGCTGTTTGTTAGTCATATGTACTTTCATACGATGGCGCTGTTTGTAAGTCATATGTAGCGTTGTAAAACTACCGCTGGCTACTGTTGACTAGGTCTGTCACATGTAAGCGGAGACTACGGTAGTTTACCTAGTAGGTTTGGTCAGTTCAGACAGTTAAGGTCGTACTCACATTGTCAGTACTTTAGGTGTGTTGCATACCTTACCTCATAACCATGGCTCTCTTGACGTATTCAGTCAGTATCTTACCAGATTCCCCTAAACACCGGAAGCGGTAAACCATCTAGAAACAGAGCGAGGATGTGTAAAGGGCCGCGTAACATACGGAACATTTTCGTTCTACATAGTTATCCTGCTTCCTGTTACTTAAAAGTAAACTGCATTTATAGCAAAACTGAAACTGTCAATGTTTAATTCCGGTATTATTCGAAAACTGTTGATTTGTAAAATGAAACAGAGGAATGTAAAAATAAAGAAAACAATACAAATTTATAATACAGCACTTGAAAACGCAAATTCCGCAACGAAAAGGTAAAACAAAAAAACTGCAAACAGAAATATCTCAAACATCGCATCAATGCTTATTTCGAATTTATATAAAACATGTTTCTGTTATTCATAAACAACTTCTGCATTTACCAGTAATAACAGGAAACTCTAACCTTTGATAATGATATGATGGAGAACGTTCTAATGAGTACAAAATAACAGCAATAATTACATATATTTTTATGTTTACGCCTGCAAAGTATATTTGCTTCAAAAGTAATTGCCTTTGTTATATAAAAGCGCAGAACTTAGGCGATCAGCTATTTTATTACTTATAAAATGCAATTTATATTCTAGAAGGATATAAAATGCACAATGGGCTAACACTGAATGATGTGCAATTCTGTGTACAAAACAAACAAAAGAAACTCACTACAATAATGGTGAAAGTTTCGCGGAAACTGTTCGGAAGCCCTTTATTATTCTTGGACACAACAATGCATCAAATGAATTCACTGTCCGTAGGCTGATCAATAAATCTGAAAAAACCTGTTCAGCAGCAGACATCAAACGCCCTGGAAGTGGCCGGGATGAGGCAAGTGTTTTTGCTGTGAGTTATTCTTTTACTGTGAGTGCGGGAAAATCATGTCACCGTCGTGCTCAAGAAATGATCATGTACCCAGCAACAGTGCACAGGATCTTAACAAAAGATTTGCACCTACAGCCGTACACAGCTCAGTTAACACAAGAACATGAACCGGCAGATCATGCTAAACTATGGTGGTTTGTGCAATGGATCCTGATAAAAGGAACGAGAGAGCCATGGTTTCACAAAGCGCATAATTTTCACAATGCAGCTCACTTCCATTTAAATGGATTTCTGGACATGCATAAGTGGAGGGCATGGGGATCAGAGAACCCAAGAGTAATTCACGGGAAAGACATTGGTCCTCAGTGAGTTACGGTTTGGTGTGGTAATGGAGTGGTCCTTAGTCGGTCCTCACGTTTTTGAAGCTAAACAAGAAAGAGCTGTAACGGTGAATGGGATTCGTCATCGTACGGTGCTCACTGCTTTGCTTTCGCCCCTACTAGATCAAAAGAACATCGAGAATTCATGGTTTCAACAACACGGCGCAACTTACCACACTTCTGATGACGCTGTCGGTGTGTTGTGTGAAAATTTCCCAGAGAAACTAATCTCGTTACGAGGAAGCCAAACCTAGCCACCTCGATATTGCGACCTGGCAGATTGTGAGTTATTACAGGGGTAAGATAAGTCATGACTTCACCAGAAGAGCCCCATAATCTGTTGGAAATCAAACAAGAAATTCGACGTGTCCTCGAAGAAGTTGATGGGGGAATGTGTGAGTGGGTGATAGTAAATTTCATAAACCGAATGATCACGTTCAGGGCTAGTGGTAGGAGTCATACGACTGATATTTTGTTTCAAGTTTAAGCCTCAACATCTCCTCAAGAGAACTGTGTGATTTGTTTGCTCCATTCAAAAAAAAAAAAAAAATTCGATTTATATTCGTCTCTAATCCGGCGCTCTTTTTGAGACTAACGATAACACCAAGGACTCAGTCAAGTGATCCATCGTTGCGAAAAATATTTTGCATTAAACTGTGAATATGTAGAGAAGAACTAACGCCATCACCAAGTTTCATGGTCGCAGTTTAATTTTTTCCAGTGCTAATTACAACTTTATGACTACCTCTTGTTAAAAGTGTACCTTACAAGAGTCATTGTTCTTAAATCGATCGTTAATTGCACCCCTACAGTAAGAGAGTGCGCTGGCAGTGATCGCCGCTCTTCGTTATGTGGTTTACAACATTCAGTTATACAAAAATTGAACAACTATGACGTCATATGAGGGTGATAAGTGTCCTTCTGCTTTGTGGCGATAATGATGACTGTGGACCTAAAAATGCGTCAGACAATGTAAAATAGTGCAAAGCGCTCGAAGCTGTAAGAAAAATAGGAGTAAGCTGTACAAGAACCTATAGGAAACAGTGAGGTTACAAGACCAAGAACGATGTGTTCGGATTAAAAAATGTGCAAAACAGGGAAATAACAAAAGTTCAAGAGTGGGACTGAAATTTAGGGTGAAAGGATATCAATGACCATATTCGCTGGTGGTGTGAAGAAGAATTACAGGATCTGTTGAATGGCATGAACTGTCTAAAGAGCGTAGAATATGAATTGAAAGTAAACCGAAGAAAGACGAAAGTAGCGAGAAGTAGCAGAAATGAAAATAGTGAGGAACGTAATGTCAAAATTGGTGATAGCGAAGTAGACGAAGTTGAGCAGTTCTTCTAGCTTGAAAGCAAAATAACCCATGACGGACGAAGCAAGGAGAACATAAAAAGCTGACTGTCGCAGGCAAAAAGGATATTCCTGGCCAAAGGAGTTTTCTGACATCAAACAAAGGCCTTCATTCGAGGAAGAAATTTCTGAGAATGTACCTTTGGAGCACAGCGTTGTATGGTAGTGAATCATGGACAGTGTGAAAATTGGAACAAAAGAGAATCTAACTGTTTGAGATGTGGTGCTACAGAAGAGTTTTGAAAGTTATGTGGCTTGAAAAGGTATGGATTGAGGACGTTCTCCGCAGAACTGGAGAAAAACGAAACACTTGGAAAACACTAAAGTGAAGAAATGGTGGAAGACTGATCAATATGTGCAAGATGTTCCAGTTAAAACTCATGTCCACACATTTCTGCAAACTACCAATAAAAGACAAAACTTGGAGATATCCAAATCCAATCCTAGGAGAATTTCAACTGGATCACGTTGCTGTATCTAAAAGGTATATTACAGAAATTATGAATGTTAAAATAATCAGAAATGGTGAATTCGATTCAGATCATTATCTCTCTATATTTAAAATCAAATTTCTCCCATCTAAAACAAAAAAGCGACCAAGAAAGTGATCAGATACAACACCACTGCAGTTAATATTACAAAAGAAAATATACAAAAATTTAGAGAAGAAATTGAGACAAGTAAAGAAGGTAATTGGCGTGAAATAGCGTGCAAATAGCTCAAGCAGAAGATAAAACTTTAGGATTGTCCGAGAATAAAAAGAAGACACGGTGGAATGAGGAGTGTGAAGAAACAGTAATACAAAGAGCTCAAAAATGGAGAAAATGTAGATGATCGAAAAAAGAGGAAGACCTTAAACAATTCAGACAGCAAAGAAAAGAAACATCAAAAATAATCCGGAAAATCAAAAGAATCTTAGAAAATCCTCGGCTTATTGAAATAGAAGAAAATTTCACCAAAAATAGTACTAGAAATTTTTACCAAACTTTTAAACACATATTTAATGGATATCAGGCACCAAGTATTTGTTTCAAAGATGAAAATGGCAAAATGGGATTAAATAACAAAGAAAATTTTATCAAAATATTTTGAAAATCTGTTAAACTGGTCAGTTCCAACAGATAAATTAGAATTTCCAGTGACACCTCAAAATCTAGTGGAAGATTTCCTACCAACAGAGTTAGAAATTCATGAAGCCATCAGAACACTCAAAAGCAATAAAGCAAGTGGTGGAGACTCCATTACAGCAGAATTGTTGAAGTGATCAGAACCGAAAATCATAAAGGATCTACAGCTGCTTTTTGAGAACATTTGGAAAACTGAAAAGATTCCAATTGAATGGAAAACAGCATTAATCCACTCGCTACATAAAAAGGGAGACAAACAAAATGTCAATAATTACAAAGGAGTGTCACTTCTGCCAGTGGCATACACAATATCATCAAAAATTCTCCCGAACAGTGTGGTAGATACTTTAGACAAACAACTGGGAGAATATCAGGGTGGTTTTCGAAAGGGAAGGTCCTGTGCAGAACAAATATTTTACTTACAGTCAATAATTCGCCATATAATGTTAATCAGCAAACCAGTAATAGTGTCATTTACTGATTTCAAGAAAGCATTTGATTGTATAGACAGAGAAACAACAGATAAGGTCATTAGAGAATTTGGTGTCAAATCAAAATTATCAAATATAATTCGTGAAACACTAACAGGAACAATATCTAAAGTCAAATTTATGGGAGAATTATCTCAGCCATTTGAAATAAAAACTGGTGTTAGACAAGGTGACAGTTTATCACCTTTACTGTTTAATTGTGTTCTAGAAAAAATTCTAAGGCTCTGGAATTCGGAGTTAAAAAAAATCACAAAATTGAACCAATTACTCTGGGAAGGAAAACAAAGGGAATTAAGGTAAACTGCTTGGCTTTTGCAGATGATTTTTCAATACTTTCAGATAACCTGACAGAAGCAGTTATTCAGATACAGCTTCTGGGAAAAAATAGAAACACAACTGGTCTAAAAATTTCAGCTGAAAAAACAAAATTCATGACAAATATAAAAAATGCGCCAAAATTCGTAGAAACACAAATAGGTAAAATAGAGTGAGTAAATAAATTTAAATATCTTGGAGAAACTATACAACAGAATGGACTAGAAAAATCTGCAATAGATGTAAGAATTAATAAAACAGAAAGAGCATATCGTTTGACCAAAAATATTTACAACAAGAAATGTATATGTAGGCAAAAAAAACGAAAACTCTACACGACAGTGGTACGGCCAGAATGTTTGTATGGATCTGAATGCCTAACGATGAACTATAAGGTGGACAAACGAGAGGTATTGGAAAGAAGGATTATTATAAAAATAATGAGTGCGATAAAAACTGCAGATGGTTGGAAGATAATAAGTAATGAGGAGATCTACAAAAATGTAGAGAAAATATCTGAAGTAATGGCCAAATGAAGACTAACCTTTTTCGGACACCTCTACCGAATCGATGGTAATAGACTAACAAAACAAATACTCCTATATTTCTGGAAGAAGAAATCGACAATGGTATGGATTACAGAAGTAAGGTAAGATCTAGAAAGAAACAACATCAAAGAATCAGAAATAGCACAAATAAACCGTTTTAAAAATAATTTACTAAATTTGGAAGGCTTTCCAAGCAGAAGAAATAAAAAATCGGGAACAACATATACAGAAGAAATGAAGAGACTTCATGGGGAGAAAGTGAGGGAATACTGGAAAAATAGAAAACAACAACAAAGGAAGAAGAGGAACTGAAGTTGTTATCGTGATCCTAGTTGGTCAATACGATTATGAAAGAAAGAAGAAGAAGAAGAAGAAGAGTCAGGATGTCAGGACATGTGTTGAAACATCAAGGAATAATTTCTACGATAGTAGAGGTAACTGTGTAAAAACTATAAAGGAAGACGGAGATTGGAATACATACAACAAATGACTGAGGATATAGGTTGTAAGTGCTACTCTGAGATGAAGAAGTTGCGACAGGGAGAGGAATTCTTGGCAGGAAACATCAAACCAGTCAAAAGACTGATGAGTAACCGCTATTCCTGTGCTCTAAAATGATGGAATATATCCAGGTGGGTAAGAAAATTGTGCGAGACGTCGTGTAACCAATGTGAAGCGTAAGGGATATAAAATAGCAGTTCGAAGTTGGAAAATATCCGAAGTGTTCGTGCAACTCTGCAATGAAGCAACCAGCGATCTGTCCGTTGTCATTCCGGGTCATTACAAATCACTCTCATGTATTTGCAGAGGACTGTGAAATACCTTTTAAAGTTTCCTCCTCTTAAGCTGCAAGTATCTCAACAGTACGGAGAGATAAATTGAGTAGGTGCAATTTATGTACAACAATACTGTTCAGAATCCAACAGAATGACGGATTTCTCACAGATCTTGTGGTGTTTTATGAGGTAAACTTTCACCTAAATGAATTTGACAGAAACAAATCTGGCCGGCGTGATTATCTGAAGTTTCAGTCCCTGCTTTTTTGTGGGGTCACTAAAAAACAATGTGTTTTTATCACGCCGACTTCACAATACTGACCCGTTGAAAGCCTTAATCCGGAAAGAAATAGAGGCTATTCCTCATGGAATGATTGAGAATGTAATGAACAGCTCAGGCACACGTCTTCAGCTGTGAATCGCCAATGGTGGAAGTCACTTGTGTGATGCACGTTTTAGTAACCAATCCTCTGTTTAGCTTTCCAGTAATGACTATGCTTGTAGAGCATTTATCTATAAGTTACATTGGTGAAAATATAAGCAAAACTTCAAAATAACCGAATGAAAACTTAATACTTCCCGTGGGCCACCCTGTGTATTACAATATTTTATGCATCATATTTCGTTTTCTGCCATCCTTGGGCCGAAAATCTGAATTTCGGAAATAGATTTCATTGCAAGTATACAGATAATCAAAAGCTGAAGTAAGATGTGTGCTGGACACCTTGCTTCGGCGTAGGATTTAGAGTATACTGACAATGACCTTTCTCTCGGAAATCGTAATTTTTGATTAGGACATGTTACATAAAATAATGAAATATTAAAAATCAGCACTGAAGAGTCTATGGAAAACGACACAGGAAAAGGAAGAAGTGAAGAATTCTTCTGTCTAAGAAGTAAGATCACACAGGATGGCTGAACCAATAACCTCTGAAGGAGAATGGCATAGGCGAAGAAAGCTTTCTTTACTGAAAAAGCTCTACTGATATTATATATTTGTAAGGAATAAGTTAATGAAACTGTATGTTTCAAGGAAAAACACTTGGATCAGTAGAATTCCAGGGGATAAAAACTGCGAATCATTTGAATTGTGGTTCTGTACAAAAACAGTAAAAATAAGATGGACAGAAAAAGCACGAAATGAATAAGTGTTAAAGTGAAAAGCTGAGAAATGAAGAAGAGACAAGCTACAGGTAGGTCTGCTACAATAATCAGCAGTAATTAACCTGGCGCTAAAAGGGGCAGTATACGGAGTCGAGGGGAAAATAGTAGCAGCAGCCAAGATTAGAATAGAGAGGAACAAGGAAGCGTTACTTCGGAAATCACGCACGCTGGGTTATTTCTGAGGATTTTTACTCTGAGAAGCGTGCCATTGTGTGAATTCCTAATTAATGGGGATAGGTATTTCCTCGCAAACCCTCCGCGCTGGACGACAAAAGACTAAAATATGGTTGGTCGGCGTTCGGAAGAATTGTAGAGAGGGAGAATATTCCGTGGTTTCGAGAATATGATTCGCCTTCTGCAGTTACGACTGACGGGTGCCCAGCTTTGCTGGGAAGGCAGTGGCGGAGAGAAAGCGGTCTTCCGCTTTAAGCGCGCGTGTTTGCAGTCGCTCAGTATCAGCTTTTGTTGGTACAGACAGGCTTGCTGTCTTTGCTCTCAGGAGATTTTATAGTGAGAATGGTTAGGCACCGTACTGTTGCGAATTTATACGATTCTGGGCTTCGCCTCCGGGTAGGGAGTCGTCGTAGAGCAGGCAGCATTCAGTGATTGAGAGCAATTCTTCTGCCTATACTCACGTAGACACATTATCTGAATTCTGTCGTTGTGGCTGGGAGTTCGCGTTTCTTGTCTGTAGAACACAGAGAGGAGAAGACAGTATTAGATTATACTAGTCAGAGGACCGCCTTCTGCCATCCTAGTGTTTGAAAGAGTTTATTTTGTGACTGGAGTTCTTCTATCATTGCTGATGTGCACGAGAACCACCAATCCGACTCACCGGACGCAGTACATACACTGATATTGCTGATTGCTTCGGCTTATTAGGCTTATAAGGCTAAACAGCTGTGATCACGTAAGTTTTATTTCCACCCAGATAGCACACCACTGTAGATCAGCTTTGAGACTGGTCTCTTCTACTGTTTGGTACGTAGATGATGTCAGTCATATCGTGTTACGTAGACATAAAAAGGGGAAAATTTGGGCAATTGGTCAGTAATATTAGTTAGGAAACATAAACATTTATCATATAAAGGGGTTTTCAATCTACACTCCTGGAAATTGAAATAAGAACACCGTGAATTCATTGTCCCAGGAAGGGGAAACTTTATTGACACATTCCTGGGGTCAGATACATCACATGATCACACTGACAGAACCACAGGCACATAGACACAGGCAACAGAGCATGCACAATGTCGGCACTAGTACAGTGTATATCCACCTTTCGCAGCAATGCAGGCTGCTATTCTCCCATGGAGACGATCGTAGAGATGCTGGATGTAGTCCTGTGGAACGGCTTGCCATGCCATTTCCACCTGGCGCCTCAGTTGGACCAGCGTTCGTGCTGGACGTGCAGACCGCGTGAGACGACGCTTCATCCAGTCCCAAACATGCTCAATGGGGGACAGATCCGGAGATCTTGCTGGCCAGGGTAGTTGACTTACACCTTCTAGAGCACGTTGGGTGGCACGGGATACATGCGGACGTGCATTGTCCTGTTGGAACAGCAAGTTCCCTTGCCGGTCTAGGAATGGTAGAACGATGGGTTCGATGACGGTTTGGATGTACCGTGCACTATTCAGTGTCCCCTCGACGATCACCAGTGGTGTACGGCCAGTGTAGGAGATCGCTCCTCACACCATGATGCCGGGTGTTGGCCCTGTGTGCCTCGCTCGTATGCAGTCCTGATTGTGGCGCTCACCTGCACGGCGCCAAACACGCATACGACCATCATTGGCACCAAGGCAGAAGCGACTCTCATCGCTGAAGACGACACGTCTCCATTCGTCCCTCCATTCACGCCTGTCGCGACACCACTGGAGGCGGGCTGCACGATGTTGGGGCGTGAGCGGAAGACGGCCTAACGGCGTGCGGGACCGTAGCCCAGCTTCATGGAGACGGTTGCGAATGGTCCTCGCCGATACCCCAGGAGCAACAGTGTCCCTAATTTGCTGGGAAGTGGCGGTGCGGTCCCCTACGGCACTGCGTAGGATCCTACGGTCTTGGCGTGCATCCGTGCGTCGCTGCGGTCCGGTCCCAGGTCGACGGGCACGTGCACCTTCCGCCGACCACTGGCGACAACATCGATGTACTGTGGAGACCTCACGCCCCACGTGTTGAGCAATTCGGCGGTACATCCACCCGGCCTCCCGCATGCCCACTATACGCCCTCGCTCAAAGTCCGTCAACTGCACATACGGTACACGTCCACGCTGTCGCGGCATGCTACCAGTGTTAAAGACTGCGATGGAGCTCCGTATGCCACGGCAAACTGGCTGACACTGACGGCGGCGGTGCACAAATGCTGCGCAGCTAGCGCCATTCGACGGCCAACACCGCGGTTCCTGGTGTGTCCGCTGTGCCGTGCGTGTGATCATTGCTTGTACAGCCCTCTCGCAGTGTCCGGAGCAAGTATGGTGGGTTTGACACACCGGTGTCAATGTGTTCTTTTTTCCATTTCCAGGAGTGTATATTAAATGTTTAAGCAGAAACAACATTTATCATTTAGCAGTTACTAGTTCCCTTAATCATTCATTTATGCTTAGATTGTAATTTATATATTAAAGAGCAAGAAGGAGGAAATAATATCACAATTCAGAGATCCCAAGGTCTGCTTCACGGGGTAGTCAGTCAGGGCCAAATCTTGATTTACGCTTTCAGTATTTTCCGTTGCTCGCATACATTTTACACGCGCCTAGAGTAGCATTAGCATCTTAGACAATAATAGACCGCAGATCCCTCGAATAATAAACTGTACTCAGTGGTTCCAAGAAAGCAAAGATCACATCCGTCAAGCGTAGATTAGTGTTGCACAAAACTGCTATCAAGTTTCATTACAGTGCATCTGTTGTACAGCACTGGAACAGATTCTGAGCGCAAACTTAAGCCCTAATCTCTAACGTAATGATCTAATCCATGCCAACCACAATAGGTTCCTAATCAGTGGTCATCCCAAACTGCACTTTTCTCACATGACATCCTGAAAGCCATGGATCAGGTCGACGCGGCATTTCTTGATTTCCGAAAAACTTTTGACTAGTACCACACTAATAGTTACAAACAACCGTACCACTATGTAGGATTTGTCACTGGAATTAGGATTTCGTGGTAGGACGGACGCACTATGTCATCTTGAGTTGAAATTCGTTGACAGAAGTACGCGGGTGTGCTGAAAAGTAATGCCTCCGTAGTCTCTATTCTGTTCTTAGTATTTGGTTGAGGTGTTACGTGTCGTCCATACTACTCTGTCGATTTACCGGCTTTGCTGACGCAAGTTGCAACACTCTTCCTCTAGAAGGCATCGAATTGTACAGTCTAGCATGGGGTTGTGTAACTTAACTAAGCCGGTACATGAGAAAGAGCATGCTGTAATCAAGTTTCTAACCGCAAAGAACTTGCCTCCAACCGAGCGAGGTGGCGCAGTGGTTAGCACACTGGACTCGCATTCAGGAGGAAGACGGCTCAAACCTGCGTCCAGCCATCCTAATTTAGGTTTTCCGTGATTTCTCTAAATCGCTTCTGGAAATGCCGGGATGGTTCCTTTGAAAGGGCACGGCCGACTTCTTTCCCCATCCTTCCCTAATCAGATGGGACCGATGACCTCGCTGTTTGATCCCCTCGCCAAATCAACCAACCAACCAAGCAGCTTGCCTGCAATTCAGATCCATAGAAGAACGAAAGCTATATATACTGATGATTGTGTCGACATCAGTAACGTGCGCCGTGTGGTTGTTTGTATTCATAATTAAAGAAACTGTGGTGCTATCTCAGCGTGTGTGACAGAGCTTGGAGTGGTACTAAAATTTAAAGAAGACCTTTGAGGATTTCACTCTGACAGTGATGAAGCGGTGGAAGCAGAGGTGATGGTCTGGCTCCGTCAACAAACATTCTACAGCGACGCTATCGACAAACTGGTCTCCCGTTGGAAGAAGTGTGTTCGTCGCCAGGGTAACTACGCTAGCGAAACAGATATGTAGACGTGAAGAATATGGATACAGAATGTCAATAATGTTCCTTTTATTTGAAAAGCCTTAACAGTTTTCACATATAAAAAGTCGGAGACATTAATTTTCAGCTAACCCTCGCAGAAGTAACTTCAGATTCAACTTATGGAAGTGCGTTGTGACTTTTTTTCGGGTTTTATATTAATCACCTAGCAGACCGAATTACCTCTCACTTTTTCAATAAGTTAAAGTGAATCTGCGCATACATCCTACCGCAACTTCATAAAATTTCAAACTGATCCGTAGCTTTATAGGTATGTTGTTGTTGTGATCTTATCCGAAGACTCGTTTGATGTAGCTCTCCATGCTACTTTATCCTGCATCTCCGAATGACTACTGCAGCGTACATCCTTTTGAACCTGCTTACTGTATTCATCTCCTGGTCTACCTCTACAATTTTTATCCCTGCGCTTACCACCAATACGAAACCGGTGATCCCTTGATATCTCAAAACGTGGCCTATAACAGATCCCATCTTTTAGTCAAGTTGTGCCACAGATTTCACTTTTGCCCCATTCTATTCAATACCTCATCAAAAGCTGCCTGATCCACCCATCTAATCTTCGGCATTCTTCTATAGCACCACATTTCAAAAGCTTCTTTCTTTTCTTGTCCAAACTGATTATCGTCCACATGTCAGTTTCATATAAGACTACACTCCATACAAACACCTTCAGAAAATATTTCCTAACGCTTAAAACTTTATTCGATGTTTAAAAATTTCTCATCTTCAGTTACCTTTTCCTGCCATTGCCGGTCTACACTTCTCTCTACTTTGCCCAACATCAGATATTTTACTGCCCGAATAGCAAAACTCACCTATTACTTTTAATGTCTTGTTTCCTACTCGAATCCCCCCAGCGTCACTTGATTTAATTCGACTACATTCTGTTACCCTCGTTTTGCTTTTGTTGATCTTCGTCTTATATTCTCCTTTCAATACAGTGTCCCTTCAATCGAACTGTCCGAGTCATTTCCCGTCTCTGACAGAATTACAATGTCATCAGAATATCTCAACGCTTTTATTTTTTCTCCCTGAACTTTAATTCATTCTCTCCCCTGCTTTAAATGTATATAAATGTAAAACTGTGCACTTGAAAAAACGCAGAAAAGCGGTATTGTATGGCTATAGTATCAGTGAGTCACAACAGGAATCAGCGAACTCGTATAAATAGCTGGCTGTAGCAGTTTATGAGGAGATGAAATGCAATACTCACTGGCTCAGACGTTGGTAAGGCCGGCAGCAGATTTCAGTTGATTGGCAGGATGCTTGGAAAATACAGTCGGCCTTCAAAGGAGACTGCTTACAAAACACTGGTGCGTCCCGTCTAAGCATGTTACTCAAGTGTGTGGGACACATACCAAACAGGGCTAACATCATGCTGAACGTACATAGAGAATGGCAGCACGGAGGGTCACATGTTTCTTTGATCCATGGGAGAGTGTCGCTGGGGTGAAGAAACCGAACTATCAGACACTTGAAAACAGACGCCAATAGCACTGCGAAAGCATGCTTACAAACTTCCAAGAAACAGTATTAAGTGCATAATCTAGAGGTGTACTTCATCCCGGTATGTACCGCTCCAGAAAATACCACGATGGAAACGTTACACTAGTTGCAGCGTGCACAAGTTGCAGCGTGCACAAATGTATGTAAACATTCTTCCCACCCTTCCTTCTTGATTGGAACGGGAAGAAACTTTTATTTTTTTGTTTGCCCTTGTACCGTGCCCTTGTGTTTCGCTGAGTTACTGCTTTTACTTTGTGAAATTGTTTAGTAGTATGTAGTGAGGTTATAACAGAATAAGAATGCGAAATAATCGTGCTAAAGGGACGCGCAATGGTGAGTCAAACGTGGTAATCGAATGCTTTTATAAACCATCTACATCAGAAGATTTAAAAGTAGAGCACTTCAGAGAAGACTTGCAGAATATTGCGAATAAGTTCCCCTATCATACCATAGTGATAGGGATGACTTTCCGACCTAGAGAATGAGAGACTCATGCTATTAATACTGGTGCCGGGTACAGGGATTTGTGTGAGACTGTTTTGAGAGTTATCTGAAAATTAATCGAACCGACTCGTGAAGATGGTTTTTAGACCTAGTAATAACTTACAGATCAGTGCTATTCGTACCAGTTAACGCACCAGAGGACATTAGTGATCATAAAGCTGTTACAGCATCATTGACTTTGTTGCAAAGAATGTAACGAAAAGCAGGAACATATTTTTCTTAGCAAGTATGTTGGGAAACAAATTTCCAAGTATCAGAGTAGTCAGTGCCCGATACTCTACTTTGAATACAAAGATGTGGAACCAAACGGGACGAAATTCAGAAACACTGTACAATCGCCTTAGACTAATATTTGCTGAGCAAGATTTTGAGAGATGGTAAATGCCCGCCGTGGTACAATAGCTGTGTTACAAAGATGGTACGAAATCAAAGAGAGTTTCGTCACAAATTTAAGCAGAGTCGAAGTCTACTTGACATACAAAATTTGAACGAAGCCAATCGAAGAGTAAGAAGAGCAATGCGAGAAGCGTTTAGTGATTTCGGAAGTATTTGCCGACCGATTTGGTTGAAACACCTAAGAAGTTTTGGCATTGCATAAAATCCGTAAGCGGAGCGACATTATCTATTCAGTCGGTCAGTGACCATATAGGCACCGAAACAGATGACGGAAGAGTGCAGGGGGAAATAATGAATTCAGAATTCTGAAATTGTTTAACCGCCAGAGATCATTGTACTGCCTATCCTTTGTGTTACTGCACGAACGTCGAAATGGCAAATATTGATATAAGTGATGATGGAATAGAAATGCAATCATTCAATAGTGTAAAGACATCTGGACCGAATGAGATATCCGTGAAGTTCTACAGAGATGTTGCGAAAGAACTCGCTGTCTTTGTAGCTGTAGTTTATCGTAAGTCGTTGGAGCAAGAGAGAGGGTACGAAGTGAAAGGAAAAAACGCAGATCATACACGTTTTCAAGAACGTTCATCGAACTGATGCACGTAACCATAGGCCTTTATCGCTGACGTCAATCTATACTTGAATTATGGAAGATGCTCTATGCTCATGTATTATGGCGTTTCTGGAGAGTGAAAATCACCTTTAACAAACATGAATTCTGTAAACAGAGCTAGCTTATGAAATTAAGAGCGCCACAGGCAATAGTGCCCAGTTTAACGCTGCGTTCCTTAACTTCCGGAAGGCATGTAAGTTCCGCACTATCACTTAGTGAAGAAAATACGGGACCAGATTTGTGACTGGGCTGAGGACTTTCTGACAGATAGAACTACGTACGTTATTTTCAACAGAACGAAGTACAGATATGTAAAGAGTTATTTCTGGTAGATCTTAAATGAGTGTTATAGGGCAACTGCTGTTTACAACGTATGTAAAGAAAGTATGGACAGCGTCGGACGCTCCAGGAAGCTTTTTAAAGATGAAGCTAGAGTTCATAGGAAGGTTGCAACGTCAGATCATAGCGAAATACAGGATGACCTATAGAGGACGGACTGGACTGGTAGTTGAACCTGAACGTGAAAAAACGTAATATATTGAGCTTTAATAGGCGAATATATCCATTACTACTCGATTAAGCTGTTTGTGAAAACTTACTGGAAACGCTATCAACCTTAAAACACGTAGTGAAATGACCCCCTTTGAAAAATTATGAATGAAAATGCTGGAAAATTTCTTACGTTTATTGATACAGAAACAGCTGAGTAATACACAACGTACTCAGACAGTTCTCACTTTAGTTATTCAGATCATCACTAAACTGACACACAATATTTTAGCGCAACGCAGTCTGACATTCAATAAGCCCTACAAAAGAATGGCCCTGATTAACAATAACCTATACCTTGCGTGAATCACTTACCTCACAAAATTCTTCGTTACTCGAACTACTGCAATACAGCGAGCGCCAATACTGCCAGCTAAATAAAAGATCCTAACTACTGAAGGCACTAACTACTGATAGGCATAGTTAGCAAATGAAAGATTTTGATAGAGAACAAACAATGTATTTACCTTAATAATGTTCAAAAGTCATCATATATATATCTATCAATTCATGACATCCAACTTTACAAATTTCCTTCTTCTGGCGGACACAAGTTCAGATCGTCCGCTTATAGTAACCTCTCAAAACTCTGGCATCTCTCTCTTCACACCCACCAGTGCTGGCGGCTCACCTCCAACTGCCCACCGCTACGTGCTGTTCACATCCAACTGCCCAGCACTACACAAGCGAATATACCAACAATGTGACCAACCAGCCACAGACTGCAGACAGCGCAGTCAGCGATTTTCATACAGAGCACTACGTGGCGTTACCAACATAAAACACTGAACAGCCTACTTACATAGCCCCCACGCTCCCCACAAAAAATTTTACAAATTGTTTTGGGCAGTGGCCACTACATATTTGCAATTTTTTGTATATTAACGGTAACAAATATATCAAATGCACACAATTATTGATACACTGTTGGTCACAAGCAAAAATTGTCCTCACAGTCCATAAGGAACAGTCCTGATCATTCATCACAGTCGTAATTGCTATTTTTTTTTTGCTCAAAGTCTGAGCAGTAAAACAAAATGTGCAAGAAAGTAGTGGATTTCCATGCAGTCTTGAAGAAGTAGTGTTGTCATTCCAACAGGAAGACAGTGCTGACTCTTGACATGCTGACAGGTAATGGGCCACAAGCAAGCGAATCCACAGCAGAGTCAGTCAAAGTTTTGAAGAATATTGATAGGTAGGTCATTGCAGAGTAGCCCCACTGTAGTCCTCGTAGAGATTATGGTATTGGTGGGCCACCAAAGGTGCAGACCCACTGCAGTCCTTGTAGAGATTATGGTATTGGTGGGCCATCAAAGGTACAGACCCACTGTAGTCCTTGTAGAGATGGCCAGCAGCCATCTGTTGCGACTGTGGGTGCCCAATCACCATCGAAGAGTCTTGCGGATATTATAGCAAGTCCATAAACCACCACTTCTGCACTCACAAAAAATGTTTTGAAATGTCCTTAGAACCAGCAGTGGTGTTAACCAGTCCCTTGCAGAATTATCAACACATGTTCGAGCACTAACAGTCCTTTCTTATTAACTTTTCACTTATTGTGCATATACTATGACCAACAGAAATGTGTGTAATGAAATGAAACTTAATTTGAAGAACTGGTGTCTATACAATTACAAATTTACAGCATATGAAAACAATTATAAAGATACAGAAAGGATCATTAAAGAACATAATAATACAGATAACATTTGTAGTAATACAGGCTTTACAAAAGAATAGAAATAAACATCAGTGTTACAGGAATTATGAAATAAGTAAATAAATAAAAAATGAGGACAGCTTTTGAAACTTTAACTTCACACATGAGTATTAAAAAAGAACAGAATAATTAATGTTTAAACATCTTTATAAAGTAAATAGCTCTTATCATATAAACACCTAAAGACAGGAAGAACACAAATACACAAGGGTACACAAACACATAGCGGAATAACACAAAAGAAAAGGATAGGGTTTGTTTTCAGTATAACACTTGGTACTGCAGTCCAACCCAATACTTCATTCAATACATCATTCCTCTTACCACAACATTTTTTTTTTGTTTTGCATAAAGGTTCTATCTAAGCATGCTTTCTGTATTTTCCATTATCTTACCTCATCATTTTTTCCAAGAAAATCCTACCTAAACCTGTTATACCTAAACCCTACTTTTTTGTTCATATCCTCTTTCTATAGCTTCTCAATGCATTTCTTCCAATTCATCATAACCCATTCTCTTATATAGCCTATCCCCTCTTAAAGCTTAATCTACTGAGCTCATATATATATATATATATATATATATATATATATATATATATATATATATATATATATATATATATATATGTGTGTGTGTGTGTGTGTGTGTGTGTGTGTGTGTGTGTGTGTGTGTGTGTGTGTATACACTAAGGGACAAGGCAATACAGCAGCACAAAACAACACAAACAGCAATGACAAAAAAAAATGCAAACTGGCAAAGCAAGCAGCAGCGTATCTAAATTAACAAACCAAATGCAAAATTACAAGTAATATGAGCAATGCGTAGCAACATGAAAAATAAATCAGTAGTAAAACTGGTTTAATACAATGTAAAATTCAGTAGGACAATGCCTGACAAACAGCAGCCGCAAAATCAATAACTTATACCTAAACATGACAAAGCTCAAGCAGAAAAAATGTTACAGTAAAGACAGGAAATGTCTAATACCTATGTCACATCTTAACACTAGAACGATGCATCATTATAACTTACTCTACCAAACAAGTTACCAAGTCGTTCAAATATTATGTATGCAATTCCTGTGAAGGGGAATGGCTATTTGTGCTCCCTTTTTTAAGAAAGTATATCATAAAATTATTATTTAATGCACTAGTAGACAGAAAACATTTCTATTAGTACATCTACTAAATTCTATTTTAATCAATGCTGATGTGCAGCTAGAGACTAGATATTAAACAAAATGAGCAAATATATACACAAAAGAAAGCATGAAACGTCATTCACTAGTCATATGGCATCTCCTAAGGAAGTAAAAAAAATCTCTCAACCAGAAAGACTAGTCATTATCAGGTGTATAGATGTAAAATATTTCTCATCATTTCATTAGACATATTAGTAAATATCAGAAATTACGAGCACCAAACTGTAATTATATGTTTTCAAGTATGAGCATGTCATATTTTCCATGCTTTCTACAAAGAAATGTCAACAGCGAGGTTAATGGCCTTTCTTTTCTCCAACTGTGCCTGTGAAAGGCCCAGATTCTTGGTTTTCTTCCAGGCGGCTCTCGCGTAGCTGGGCGCCCACAGTGTATTATGTCAAGGTCACCTACCTTCTTTACTGAAATACTTACAACAGCAGTTTCCGCTACAGTGACAGTCTCACATAAAAAATTTCACAGGTTGAAAATTTTCGTTAGGAGAGTGCACAAACAAAATTTCATATATAATAGTGTCAGCATAGTGGTACTCACATTCACGCATGCACTTACCCTTTATAATTATCACAACCACACCTCAGCATCACAATACACAACATCGTCGCAATAATAACATCATAACACCTCAGTAAAATTTCAAAAACGTCGTAGCTTTCTTCAATAATCTTAAAACCTTTAAAAAAATGGTCTCTGCTCGTTTCAGTAAAGTGTACATAAAAAATCATGATCCCATACCAAATACATCATTCAAAGCTCTCATAGTATCATAATGGTTCCATATTAACAGTTCACAAAGTACAGACAAAATACAATTTCATAAGGGTGAATTAATTTAACTGTGTAATTACATAAATATGTGTTACTGACATAGTAAAAAAATGCTTGTCTCTCTTAAATGATCAGATAGCAGTGTCATTCTGTGTTAGAGAAATATGGTACCGATGTGTAAAGTTGTATAAGCAAATACCATATTAGCTAGGGCTCCTAGCGTTTGCCACACGCTTAGTACACAAAGTAAACGTGTATCCCCTGAGGATTAATGTAATTATACCCTCAGGTGTTACAGATTACAGCAATGAAATGAAATATATCACTGAAAACCTTCTTTGTATCTTTGTAATTCAAGAAACTTTCTAAACAAATGTTCCAAGTACAAAAATTAATCACCCAAATGCGTTTCCTGTTGCACTAAACTGTGCATCTTGCTGTAAGATAATTTCTGTCATCACTTAACGGTAAAAATGTGACAAGTGTCGTAATTATCGTCGTCCATAAGCAAAGTTCTTCAGAAGTCAATGTAGTTACCTCATCAAAAACGAAACTGAAATGCTATGCGGATAGATGTCGTAGTTATTACGCTCATTGCCGTGATCAAGAAAGTAATATACTGTAACGTATTGTTGTGCTATGGAAAAGGCTATCTCATTTTAGCTACACCATAAAAGTTAATACTAAAACATGTTTACTTTTTATAAGAATGTAGAAAAACAGTGCAGATATTAAAGACATACAGCGCAAAAGCAATAATATAAATTGTGTCACTCATTAATAGCTTCGAGATATAATTGTATAGGTGTCAAACAAAGCAAATACTAAGTCATCTGTAATCTCACAGAAAGTACTTTAAATAAAGAATGTCTTTTCAAGTAAACCAAAATTTTGCATTAAAATCTCATTAGCAGTATATGTTCTAAGTATATAAGCTTTATAGTCATTACATAATAGTGCAACTAACAAACAAGAATGTACACACAGTAACACTGTGTCGTCTGTTCACTATAACAATCCATTCGTAATTACTGCCTAAATAATTTCCCTAGGTTCTTGACTGGATAGTTAACTTCAGAACATTGTTGCATGTTAACAGTCTCTAAGTGTGACAAAGCGCACTAGTAACGTGAAGTGAAAAATTTTATGGCAAAGACTAACTTAAAAAGCAAATTATCTCTTAATAAACGGTTTTACATGTGAAATGTGGTGTAAACCTTTTCTCTTCCTAGTACACAGAGTTTCAACTTCAACGCCATTATCATTTTTTATACATCAGATTCTGTAAGGTCCATTGTAAATCACAAAGAATTTGTGACAAGTGTTTCTTGTTATGTGATAATGAATGAGTGTTAATGAAAAATTCTTTTAATTCAGAAGGAATGATAGGAAACAATGGAACACGACGTAAGATGGTAGATGGTTTAGGTTTTTGACAAAGTTTACAAATAGACAAGACTCTGCGAATTCTCTTTTCCATATTGTTAAAATAACAAGTCGCTCGAAGAATATGATAACATTTTGGTGGACCAAAATGTGTGTAGCTGAAATGAATGTACAAGATGAGAAACGTTTGAAGAATATGTCGTTTATAACCAGATAATAATGCCGAATCTGTGTGTTTGTCCTTTCATGCCATTTAGGCCCTACTTTTGATGTCTTTCCAAATCAGATCCTTAACTTGTTCATAAGCAATGTCTTTTAAAAATGTAGTGATGAAGTTTTCAAAGGCTACTTTCTGAATGTAAAGATTACTGAAATTTTTCTCGA
Organism: Schistocerca cancellata; assembly: GCF_023864275.1. NCBI lineage: Eukaryota > Metazoa > Arthropoda > Insecta > Orthoptera > Acrididae > Schistocerca > Schistocerca cancellata. The sequence goes on along the minus strand of NC_064626.1, from coordinate 495,921,630 downwards.
GGTTACCTTCTGTGTTACTTTTCTCAAGCCCAGCCGGTGCACGTGACAGTGCGTCCGCAACAATGTTCTCTTTGCAGGGAATGTAGACTATTGTGAAGTGGAATTCTTGCAGAAACAATGCCCAGCGTTTCAACCTATCATGACTTAATTTTCAAGACATAAGAAATTGTAATGAACGATGATCACTGTATACTTTTGCGTGCTTACCAGAAAGAAAGAAACGGAATTTGTTAAATGCCCAAACGATAGCTAAAGCTTCTAATTCAGTAACGGAATAATTTTTTCCGATTTTGTTACCACTCGGCTAGCAAATGCGATCGTTTTCTGAACGGTATTGTCATTTTCTATGGCTTCTTGAAATAAATGGGCACCAAGATCGACTTTAGAAGAATCCGTGCTAAGGTAGAAATCTTGTGACAGATTTGGATGAGCTGGTATTAACGCTTTAAGTAGCGTTTCTTTCAAAGAATTGAATTCCAACTGTGCCTGTTCGTCCCAGTTCCAAATAATATTTTTTCCAGTGAGAGCACAAAGTTTTGGTGTTACTAGAATTTTCATATTCAGAAAGTGACGGTAAAAATTTACGAGACCTAGAAAACTGCGGACTTGTTTTTCGTGCATGGAACTGGAACGGCTCTGATTGCTTCTAACTTTTCAGGCCGGCCGAAGTGGCCGTGCGGTTAAAGGCGCTGCAGTCTGGAACCGCGCGACCGCTACGGTCGCAGGTTCGAATCCTGCCTCGGGCATGGATGTTTGTGATGTCCTTAGGTTAGTTAGGTTTAACTAGTTCTAAGTTCTAGGGGACTAATGACCTCAGCAGTTGAGTCCCATAGTGCTCAGAGCCATTTGAACCATTTTTTTCTAACTTTTCAGGATCCGGCTGAATGCCTTCAGAAGAAATAATGTGTCCCAAACACTTCACCTTTGTCCTACCGAATTCAGACTTTTCCAAGTTAACCGTAATTCCAGATTCTGCAAAAATACGTAACACACTGTTAAGGATGCGATTATGTTTTTCCCATGAGGCTTATGCTTTTAGAATGTCGTCCACATATAAGCTGATACGACGTTTTAAGAACTCAGGTAATATGGAATTTAGCCCACGAATGAATGCTGACGAAGAAATGTTCAAACCAAAAGGAAGTTTTCCAAATTGATAACAAATGCCGAAACAAAGAAAAAGCTGTGTATTTTCTACATTCTGGACGAAGTTCGATCTGATAAAAGCCATTAAAATTTTGAAGAATTCTTCCAACGTTTGCCGCCTGACTGTTTTAGGGATGATGATAGTATTGATTTGTCTCGAATCTAAGACAAGACTGATCGATCCATTTTTCTCCTCAACAACATGTAAAGGACTGTTATATGAGCTTACTGAAGGCTCAGTAATGTCCTCGTCAAGCATAGATTGTATTTCTGTTCTAACACGGTCCCTATAATGTGCCAGTATTACGTATGGTCCAACACAAAATTTAGTATGCTCACGAACACGAAACTGGAATTGAAATCCCTCGATTGTTCCTGTTTTGATAGTAGAAACTTTGCTTGTAAAATGTCAAAAATGTCCTGCTTATCAGTGTCATACAATTGTTTGAATTTTATTCTGAATTAAGTCATTAGTATCAATTACATGGTCGATAAAATCCCTGTCAATACTTGCACAGTCAGTACTTGCAGAGTGATTGTTAGTCTCAAGTTCCGTCGAAAGTTTCGAACCGTTGTCGAACAAGAGGTAAAGCCGATTAATTTCCTCGTCATGGTTTGACAGCCAATCTTCAAATTTCAAAGCTATTGACTTACCTTCTTTCACTAAATTTATTTCAGCATCGTGAAAGTTTAAGATCTCTTTGTACTCATTCAAAAAGTCTACTCCCAATATAATTTCTGTCGACAATAATGGAACAATAAGAAAGTTCATAGTGAATCTGTGGTTTTGACAAAAGAATTCTAAGTTGGTTTTTTGGCGTACATCTACACTTTTTACAAAGATAACACCTTGTAATTTAGTCTTAAGTAACGGATGTATAGGGCAATTGCTTGATCTGTTGCATTTCGGTGTGAGGCGGCGGAGGGGTGGTTGTACTGCTGTGGCCTGTTGTGAACCACTGAGGGCTCTATGGCGGGAAGAAGCCTCTCCGTCGTTTCTAGGTCCACGGTTTAATACGCAATACACAGCCACACCACAGCCTAAACAAACTACATCAGACAACTTGAAACGTCCCCTTAGAAAAATTACTAAATCACTGTGCTGGTAAACCCCTTACGTTATTGATTTTCAAACAGCTGAGCAGAACTGAACGCACTCAGACATTTCGCTTTTTGCCTATTCTGATCAACACTAAACTGAAACACGATATTTTTAGCGCAACGCAATCTGACTTTCAATAATCCTTACAAGAGAATGGCCCTGACTAACATTAATCTATACCTTTCAGAAATCACTTACCTCACAAAAATCTTCGTTACTCGAACTACTGCAAACAGCGAGCGCCGCTACTGCCAGCCAAATAAAAGATTCAAACTACTGAAGGCACTAACTACTGATAGGCATAGTTAGCAAATGAAAGATTTTGTTACCACTCGGCTAGCAAATGCGATCGTTTTCTGAATGGTATTGTCATTTTCTATGGCTTCTTGAAATAAATGGGCACCAAGATCGACTTTAGAAGAATCCGTGCTAAGGTAGAAATCTTGTGACAGATTTGGATGTATTTACCTTAATAGTGTTCAAATGTCTTAATATATATATATATATATCAGTTCATGATATCCAGTCTTACAAATTTACTGTCTCTGTCCATATCATCCGCTCTCAAATCTCCGCCATCTCACTCCCCACATCCACCACTGCTGGCGTCTCACCTCCAACTGCGCAACGCTATGCACTGTTAACATCCAGCTGCCCAACACTACAATGGCGAATATTACAACAATGCCATCCAGCCACAGACTGCACACAGCACAGCCAGTGATTTTCATACAGAGCGCTACGTGGCGTTACCAATAAAAAAACTTATACAGCCTACTTACATAGCCCTCATGCTCCCCACAAAAAATTTTACAAATTGTTTTGGGCAGTGGCCAATAATGATTTGATAAAATTTTTCATAATTACAATAACAAAGATATCAAATGCACACACTTATTGATACACTGTTGGTCAAAAGCTGAAATTTTCTCACAGTCCATAAAGACAGTCGTGATCGTTCATCACAGTAAAATAGCAGTGTTTTTCTCAAAGTCTGAGCAGTAAAAGAAAATGCACATGGAAGCAGTGGATTTCCATGCAGTCTTGAAGAAGTAGTATTGTCCTTCCAACGGAAAGACAGTGTTGACTCTGGACATGCAGACAGGTAATGGGCCACAACAGAGCAAACCCACAGCAGAGTCAGTCGAAGTTCAAGAATATTAAACTTCCTGGCAGATTAAAACTGTGTGCCCGACCGAGACTCGAACTCGGGAACTTTGCCTTTCGCGGGCAAGTGCTCTACCAACTGAGCTACCGAAGCACGACTCACGTCCGGTACTCACAGCTTTACTTCTGCCAGTACCTCGTCTCCTACCTTCCAAACTTTACAGAAGCTCTCCTGCGAAACTTGCAGAACTAGCACTCCTGAAAGAAAGGATATTGCGGAGACATGGCTTAGCCACAGCCTGGGGGATGTTTCCAGAATGAGATTTTCACTCTGCAGCGGAGTGTGCGCTGATATGAAACTTCCTGGCAGATTAAAACTGTGTGCCCGACCGAGACTCGAACTCGGGACCTTTGCCTTTCGCGGGCAAGTGCTCTACCAACTGAGCTACCGAAGCACGACTCACGTCCGGTACTCACAGCTTTACTTCTGCCAGTACCTCGTCTCCTACCTTCCAAACTTTACAGAAGCTCTCCTGCGAAACTTGCAGAACTAGCACTCCTGAAAGAAAGGATATTGCGGAGACATGGCTTAGCCACAGCCTGGGGGATGTTTCCAGAATGAGATTTTCACTCTGCAGCGGAGTGTGCGCTGATATGAAACTTCCTGGCAGATTAAAACTGTGTGCCCGACCGAGACTCGAACTCGGGACCTTTGCCTTTCGCGGGCAAGTGCTCTACCAACTGAGCTACCGAAGCACGACTCACGTCCGGTACTCACAGCTTTACTTCTGCCAGTACCTCGTCTCCTACCTTCCAAACTTTACAGAAGCTCTCCTGCGAAACTTGCAGAACTAGCACTCCTGAAAGAAAGGATATTGCGGAGACATGGCTTAGCCACAGCCTGGGGGATGTTTCCAGAATGAGATTTTCACTCTGCAGCGGAGTGTGCGCTGATATGAAACTTCCTGGCAGATTAAAACTGTGTGCCCGACCGAGACTCGAACTCGGGACCTTTGCCTTTCGCGGGCAAGTGCTCTACCAACTGAGCTACCGAAGCACGACTCACGTCCGGTACTCACAGCTTTACTTCTGCCAGTACCTCGTCTCCTACCTTCCAAACTTTACAGAAGCTCTCCTGCGAAACTTGCAGAACTAGCACTCCTGAAAGAAAGGATATTGCGGAGACATGGCTTAGCCACAGCCTGGGGGATGTTTCCAGAATGAGATTTTCACTCTGCAGCGGAGTGTGCGCTGATATGAAACTTCCTGGCAGATTAAAACTGTGTGCCCGACCGAGACTCGAACTCGGGACCTTTGCCTTTCGCGGGCAAGTGCTCTACCAACTGAGCTACCGAAGCACGACTCACGTCCGGTACTCACAGCTTTACTTCTGCCAGTACCTCGTCTCCTACCTTCCAAACTTTACAGAAGCTCTCCTGCGAAACTTGCAGAACTAGCACTCCTGAAAGAAAGGATATTGCGGAGACATGGCTTAGCCACAGCCTGGGGGATGTTTCCAGAATGAGATTTTCACTCTGCAGCGGAGTGTGCGCTGATATGAAACTTCCTGGCAGATTAAAACTGTGTGCCCGACCGAGACTCGAACTCGGGACCTTTGCCTTTCGCGGGCAAGTGCTCTACCAACTGAGCTACCGAAGCACGACTCACGTCCGGTACTCACAGCTTTACTTCTGCCAGTACCTCGTCTCCTACCTTCCAAACTTTACAGAAGCTCTCCTGCGAAACTTGCAGAACTAGCACTCCTGAAAGAAAGGATATTGCGGAGACATGGCTTAGCCACAGCCTGGGGGATGTTTCCAGAATGAGATTTTCACTCTGCAGCGGAGTGTGCGCTGATATGAAACTTCCTGGCAGATTAAAACTGTGTGCCCGACCGAGACTCGAACTCGGGACCTTTGCCTTTCGCGGGCAAGTGCTCTACCAACTGAGCTACCGAAGCACGACTCACGTCCGGTACTCACAGCTTTACTTCTGCCAGTACCTCGTCTCCTACCTTCCAAACTTTACAGAAGCTCTCCTGCGAAACTTGCAGAACTAGCACTCCTGAAAGAAAGGATATTGTGGAGACATGGCTTAGCCACAGCCTGGGGGATGTTTCCAGAATGAGATTTTCACTCTGCAGCGGAGTGTGCGCTGATATGAAACTTCCTGGCAGATTAAAACTGTGTGCCCGACCGAGACTCGAACTCGGGACCTTTGCCTTTCGCGGGCAAGTGCTCTACCAACTGAGCTACCGAAGCACGACTCACGTCCGGTACTCACAGCTTTACTTCTGCCAGTACCTCGTCTCCTACCTTCCAAACTTTACAGAAGCTCTCCTGCGAAACTTGCAGAACTAGCACGCCTGAAAGAAAGGATATTGCAGAGACATGGCTTAGCCACAGCCTGGGGGATGTTTCCAGAATGAGATTTTCACTCTGCAGCGGAGTGTGCGCTGATATGAAACTTCCTGGCAGATTAAAACTGTGTGCCCGACCGAGACTCGAACTCGGGACCTTTGCCTTTCGCGGGCAAGTGCTCTACCAACTGAGCTACCGAAGCACGACTCACGTCCGGTACTCACAGCTTTACTTCTGCCAGTACCTCGTCTCCTACCTTCCAAACTTTACAGAAGCTCTCCTGCGAAACTTGCAGAACTAGCACTCCTGAAAGAAAGGATATTGCGGAGACATGGCTTAGCCACAGCCTGGGGGATGTTTCCAGAATGAGATTTTCACTCTGCAGTGGAGTGTGCGCTGATATGAAACTTCCTGGCAGATTAAAACTGTGTGCCCGACCGAGACTCGAACTCGGGACCTTTGCCTTTGCTAGTTCTGCAAGTTTCGCAGGAGAGCTTCTGTAAAGTTTGGAAGGTAGGAGACGAGGTACTGGCAGAAGTAAAGCTGTGAGTACCGGACGTGAGTCGTGCTTCGGTAGCTCAGTTGGTAGAGCACTTGCCCGCGAAAGGCAAAGGTCCCGAGTTCGAGTCTCGGTCGGGCACACAGTTTTAATCTGCCAGGAAGTTTCATATCAGCGCACACTCCGCTGCAGAGTGAAAATCTCATTCTGGAAACATCCCCCAGGCTGTGGCTAAGCCATGTCTCCGCAATATCCTTTCTTTCAGGAGTGCTAGTTCTGCAAGTTTCGCAGGAGAGCTTCTGTAAAGTTTGGAAGGTAGGAGACGAGGTACTGGCAGAAGTAAAGCTGTGAGTACCGGACGTGAGTCGTGCTTCGGTAGCTCAGTTGGTAGAGCACTTGCCCGCGAAAGGCAAAGGTCCCGAGTTCGAGTCTCGGTCGGGCACACAGTTTTAATCTGCCAGGAAGTTTCATATCAGCGCACACTCCGCTGCAGAGTGAAAATCTCATTCTGGAAACATCCCCCAGGCTGTGGCTAAGCCATGTCTCCGCAATATCCTTTCTTTCAGGAGTGCTAGTTCTGCAAGTTTCGCAGGAGAGCTTCTGTAAAGTTTGGAAGGTAGGAGACGAGGTACTGGCAGAAGTAAAGCTGTGAGTACCGGACGTGAGTCGTGCTTCGGTAGCTCAGTTGGTAGAGCACTTGCCCGCGAAAGGCAAAGGTCCCGAGTTCGAGTCTCGGTCGGGCACACAGTTTTAATCTGCCAGGAAGTTTCATATCAGCGCACACTCCGCTGCAGAGTGAAAATCACATTCTGGCTTCTTCAAGAATATTGGTAGGTAGGTCATCACAGAGTAGGCCCACTGTAGTCCTGGTAGAGGTTATGGTATTGGTGGGCCACCAGAGGTGCAGACCCACTGCAGTCCTTGTAGAAATAATGGTATTGGTAAGCCATCAAAGATGGAGACCCACTGTACTCCTTGTAGAAATAACGGTATCGGTGGGCCATCATAGATGCAGAGCCACTGTAGTCCTTCTAGAAATAATGCTATTGGTGGGCCATCAAAGATGCAGACTCACCATAGTTCTCATAGAGATGGCCAGCAGCCATCTGTTGTGACTGTGCAGGTACACAATCACCATCGAAGAGTCTTGCGAACAATATAGCAAGTCCATGAACCAACACTTGTGCACTCACAAAAAATTTTTTTTGAAATGTCCTTAGAACCAGCAATGCTGTTAACCAGTCCCTTGCTGAATTATTAACACACGTGCAAGCACTAACAGTCCCAACTTCTCACATATTGTGCATATACTATGACCATCAGAAATACGTGCAGTGAAATGAATGCTTACAACTTACAACTTAATTTGATGAACTGGTGTCAATTACATTTTTATAACTTGAGAATACAATAACAAAGGTACAAAATACATCATTAAAGAACATAACAATACAGATAACATTTGTAGTAGTACAGGCTTTACAAAAGAATCGAAATAACATATACCTCAGTGTTACAGGAATTATGACATGAATACATACATAAAAGTTCAGAATAACTTTCGAAACATCAAGTTCACACATGAGCATTAAAACAAAACAGAATAAATATTGTCTAAACATCTTTACAAAGTAAATAACATATTATAAACGCAAATAATATTTGAGGATAATAGCATTCCTCATCATAGTGGATGTAGCTGAGTATTAGAAAAATTCTACAGTATAAGTTTTATCAGACAAACACATAAAGACAGGACACAAATACGCAATGGTACACAAAAACATAGTGGGATAGCACAGAAGGAAAGGACAGGATCTTTTTTACTGCAGTATTTTGCAAACAGAACTTTCTTTACTTCTTGGAGATCTCCCTTCATTCATCATTATTCCCAAAAAATCCTATCTATACCTACTTTCTGTAATCTATTCATATCCTCTTTCCGAATAATTATTCTTCATTGAACAGTACCTTTTCTTTTTACAAACTTTTTTTGCATAACTTCTCCATGCATTCTTTCCCTATCCTCCATAGTTAGTTTCTTATATAGTCTACCCCTTCTTAAGCTAACTTAAATCTGCTGAGCTCAGATGCTAAACTAAGGGACGAGGCAATGCAGCAACACACAACAAATTAACACAAAAAGGGATGACAAAAAAATGCAAATTGGCAAAGCAAGCAGCAGTATATCTAAATTAGCAGAGCAAATGCAACGTTATCACTAATATGAGCCAATGTGCAGCAAAAAGAAAAATAAATCAGTAGTAAAACTGGCTTAACAGAGTAATACAAAGTGACATTCAGTAGCATTATGCCTGGCAAACAACAGCAGCAAATGCAATAATTTATACCTAAACATGACAAACCCACAAGCAGAAAAAATAGTACAGTAAAGATGGCCATGTCTAATACTTATGTCACAATTTAACAATAGAGTGATGCATCACAAAAATTTACTCTGCCAAAAGTTATAAAATCGTTGACAAAAATTATGTATGCAATTCCTGTGAAGTGGAAATGTCTTTTTGTGCACCATCGTTTTTTTTGGAAGGTGATCATAATATTATTATTTACTGGATCTGTAGGCATAAAATAACTATATTAGTACATCTATTAAATTTTATTTTAACCAATACTGCAGTGCAGCTAGAAACTAGATATTAAACAAAATGAGCAATCTCTCAACTACAAAGACAATAGATGTAAAATATTTCTCATCATTTCATTAGGCATTTTAGTAAATATCATACATTAAGAGCTCCTCAGTGTAATCATATGTTTTCAAGTTTTAGTGTGTCGTATTTGCGATGCTTTCTACAAAGAAATGTCAATAGCGAGGACAGTGGCCTCTTTTATTTTCACCTAATGGCTGTTTCTCCAGACCGCTGGCACAGCTGTACGCAACAACACACTACGTCAAGGTCACTTAGCTTTCTTACCGAAATATTTACGACAGCAGTTTCCGCTACAGTGACAGTCTCATATAAAAATTTTCACAGGTCAAGAATTTGCGTTACAAATGTGTAGAAACAAAATCCTACTAATAGAACAGTGTCCAAAAAATTTTCGTCGGCATTGTAATACATTCACGCATTTACACACATTTCATAACTCTTAAAGTACGATTCTTGGTTTCCAACATCCTATTTCACAAATCAGAGTCCTTAACCAATATTTCATAATCAAATTCCTCATATAGCATCAGCTTATTGATCATAAACGTCACTCAACAGCATAATACACATCGTCGTCGTAATAATAACATCATAGCACCTCAGTCAAATCTCAAAATCGTCGTAGCTTCCTCAAATAATGTCAAAACCTAAAACAAAATTCTCTGCTCATTTCAACAGTGTCATCTACCTCAAACGTACTTTAAAAATCATGATCCTATACCAAATACATCATTCAAAGTTCTCATAGTATCACAATGGTTCCAAAAAAATATGAACAGTTCACAAAGTACAGACAAAATACAAATTCATAAGTGTGAAGTTATCCAATGGTGTAATTACGCAATCATCTGTCACTGATGTAGTCAAAAATTTTTTGTTTCTCTGTTAAATAATCAGATGGCTGTGTAATTCTGTGTTAGAGAAATATGGTAGCGGTGCGTAAAGTTGTATAAGCAAATACCATATTAGCTAGGGCTCCTTGTGCTTGCCAAACACATGGTACACAAAGTAAGCATGTAGCCCCTGAGGATTAATGTAATTATACCCTCAGGTGTTACAGATTACAGCAATGAAATGAAATGTATCACGGAAAACCTTTGTATCATTGTAATTCAAATATCTTTAAAAATAAATGTTTTAAGTACAAAATTAATCACTCAAATGCGTGTCCTGTAGCGCTAAATGTGCGTCTTGCTGTAAGATAATTCTGTGGAAGTGTCGTAGTTATCATCCTCTGTAAGCAATGAAGTCAATGTACTCACCTCCTCATAAACAAAAGTGAAATGCTTTGCGTATAGGTATCTTAGTTATTATGCATATTGACGTGATGAAGAAAGTACTGTGCTGTAACGTATTGTTGTGCTACGGAAAAGGCTGTCTCATTGTAGCTATACCACAAAAGTTACTACTAAAACATGTTTTACTTTCCAGGATAATACAGAAAAACTGTGCAGATATAAAACAGATACAGTGCAAAAGCAATAATATAAATTAAGTCACTCATTAGTAGCATCGTGATATAATCATGTATCTGTCAAATAAACTAACCACTGTGTCATCTGGTATCTCTCAGAAAGTACTTTAAATCCAGAATGCATTTTCAAGTAAACCAAAATGTTGCATTAAAATCTCATTAGCAGTACTGGTATATGTTCTAAGTATGTGAGCCTTATAGTCGTTACATAATCGTGCAACTAGCAAGCAAGAATGTACAAATAACAACACTGTGTCACCTGTTCACTATAAAAATGCATTCGTAATTTCTGTTTAAATAAGTTCTCTTGGTTGTTGACTGGATATTTAACTTCAAACATTGTTGAATGTTAACAGTTTCTAAGTCTGACAAAGCATACTAGAAACGTGAAGTGAAAAGTTCTATGGCAAAGACAAAGTTTAAAAGCTGATTACCTCTAAATAAACGGTTTTATATGTGAAATGTGGTGCAATCTTTAACCCTTTCTAGTGTGCAGAGTTTCAACTTCAAAGCAATTATCATGTTGTGTACGTTGGTAAGGAATGCTAAAATTTTTCTCAAGGTTAGCGTCTATGTTATTTTTCTCTGAGCCAGCCGGCGCACCTGGCTGCCTGCAGTGCGAGTCATTGTCCGTCTCTTTGTTGGTGCGCGTCGTTATTAGGATTAGGAGACCTAACTTCTACAAATTCACCTTCTCGAGAGGGTCCTGCCCTGTTTGAATCCAGCCAGTTCTGATGCATTTCAGGTCTGTCGTTACGATTATATCGTCTGTCGTCATGTCGGTAGATTCCATAATTTCTTTCTTGTCGGTCACGTGGTGGAGAACTTCTCCCGGAATCGTAACTGCGTGGTGGACCGTTGCGTCTGACGTTATTCTGTCTCCCTTGATAATAATTATTTTGGTTTCCATGTAACAGTCCCTGAAAAGCTTCAATGTCGTCTTTGCAACGTCCTGCTAAAATAATATGTCGTAAATGTTCAGGCAATTAGATTAAGCAAATGCAGATCAGTTCTGAGGGGCTGTAAGGGTTCGACAGGTATTGATTCTTGTGCAACATGTCTTCAAAATATTTCACAAGACTGGAAAATTCAGATTGTTCGAAATGTTTCATCATTATGATGCTATGTTTTATTCGGTCTTGTGTGGCTTGAACCAATATGCTGAGAGGAAGGCATGATAAAATTCTCCTTCACTGTGCAAATCGTGAATGACCGATCGCATTCTTACAGCTGGTTCATTCTCTAAATAGCCACACATAAATACTAATCTGTGCTCTAATGACTAGTTGGGAGGAAAACAATGAAAGAATTGATGAAGCCACGCTTGTGGATGAATGTTGTTGCCGGAGTTCTTAAATGTTTTGAATTTACGGGTAGTAATGAACAGCTTATAGTCAAAATCATCATGTCGGCGAGCCGCATATCGGTCATTGTTACGTCGTTTCGGCGGTTCCATTTCAAAATTCGGTGTACCTTGCCAATTTCTTTCATAATTTCCAAAGTGCCCTGTGTTATTATTTTGTGCCTGTTCCGTATTTCTATGTCCCTCTTCCCGTATTGGAGTGCGAGTGTCCTCTGAAATATGTAATTCTTGTATTACCTGTGTCAACTGATCTCGTACTTTTTGTACTTCCCGGATTTCTCTTTTGTACAGTGTATTGATTTCATTTTGATTTTGTCTGAATTTTCTAATTTGTTCATACTCTTCTGTGTCAGTGAAGGCTACGGGTCTTGTGTCATTCAGATCATCACCTACCTTTGTAGATAAGTTAGTGAACTGATCCGAAAGTTCGGCTACTTTCTCCGATAGTGAACAGATTTCCTCATTGTGTTTTTCTGAACCTAGTTTCAGAGTGTCCATTTATGTTAAAATCGTGTCTACTGTGTCCTTTAAGTTTTCCCGAGTTTTTGCAAGTTGCGTAACCGAATCGGTAGATGCAACTGAGTCAATTTTAGCTTGCAAGGTGTCGTGAATTTTATGAACAATAGTTTGCAGTTCTTTTATGGCTGCTTCGTGATTCTGTAATGCATTTTCATGACGCGAAAAAATAGGTTGAAAATGCTCACAAATTTGCTTTTTTACGTCATTACAGACTTTTTGACATTTCGATTCGATTTTAAGTAACTCAGCAGTTAAACCTTCACGTGATTATTCAAGCGTTTGTTCCATTGAGTCTAACTTTTGAATCTGTTGCTGTGTTTGTCTCTGATTTTGTTCCATTGTGTCTAACTTTTGCTATGTTTGCCTCTGCTTTTGTTCCATTGTGTCAAAGTTTTGAAGATTTTGTTCCATTGTGTCTAACGTTTGAAGATTTTGTCCCATTTCTTTCTGATTTTGTTCCAGCATTGTGTCTAACTTTTGTAGCCTTTGTCCCATTTATTGCATTAACTGTAATAAAAATGCACTGATGTCTGAAACATGTTCCTCAGTGCTATACGGCAGTGCATCTGAACCGGCAATATTCGCATTTTGAAAAGCAGAAAATGTGTCTTGACTTATTTAGGAAAATGGTGAGGACGCAAAACCTGAATCTACAGTATTTGCAAGATTGTGTCCTGTCATTTCGGATTCCTGAGGCGAGCTGTTGCCGACCGATCGATCGATAATGCTTCCCTGTTCACTAATTGTTTCACTGTGCATACCATTATTTGCAGCCCGCTGCATTTCCCTATGCACAATTACCAAATTACTACTTTGAACATTAGTTAATTCATTACTCGGCGGCGCTAACACACCGCTTTCTTCTTCACTGTCATTTCTCAGTTTACTTTGTAGCCTAGTATTACGTTTTTCACACGCCATTATTGTCGCAATATTTCACACGATAACACAGAAAACCACAATTTGAAGAGCAAAATTAAAAAAAAAAACACATTAACATAGCACTGATAATTGCTAGTGCAGCTGCGAAATACTTGGTGCAAATCTACATGCATGCCAAAACTGTTTTACTGTACAACAATGAAAAACTACAACTACAAAGGAAATTCTCTCTATAATTACGCGCTAGCAATAAACAATAGCTACACTAGTTACACAAACTACAAGAAAAAAATCAGAAGATTCCAGGTTCGAATCCTGGCAGGGTCGCCATATGAAACGTCCCCTTAGAAAAATTAATGAATAACTGTGCTGGTAAACCCCTTACGTTATTGATTTTCAAACAGCTGAGCAGAACTGAACGTACTCAGACATTTCGCTCTTTGCCTATTCTGATCAACACTAAACTGACACACGATATTTTTAGCGCAACGCAATCTGACTTTCAATAATCCTTACAAGAGAATGGCCCTGACTAACATTAACCTATACCTTTCAGAAATCACTTACCTCACAAAAATCTTCGTTACTCGAACTACTGAAAACAGCGAGCGCCACTACTGCCAGCCAAATAAAAGGTTCAAACTACTGAAGACACTAACTACTGATAGGCATAGTTAGCAAATGGAAGATTTTGATAGAGAACAAACAATGTATTTATCTTAATAGTGCTCAAATTCATAATATATATATATATATATATATATATATATATATATATATATATATTAGTTCATGATATCCAGTCCAGATCATCTGCTCTCAAAACTCCGCCATCTCACTCCCCACATCCACCACTGCTGGCGGCTCACCTCCAACTGCGCAACGCTACAATGGCGAATATTACAACAATGCCAATAAGCCACGGACTGCACACAGCACAGCCAGTGATTTTCATACAGAGCGCTACGTGGCGTTACCAATAAACAAACCTATACAGCCTACTTACAAACTGTCTGAACATGGCACACGACATCTAGGGACAATTTCCTGGCCAGCGCTGCCTGCCTGCTCTCAACTACAACAACCGATACGCTCCAACTGATTTCTGAACACGAAATGTTTCTTTCTCGTTTCGAAAGGTAGTAATCTGCCTGAAACCACAATTTTATTAATTATTTTTAATTTTTTAATCTATTTTTGAAGTTCCAGTACCTTCGCGCGAAAACACCGATGTTATTGCGAGCCAGAGACTTCTACTCTGTGGTACGTCTACGAATTTAGAGAACTGTAGGAGCCACTTACAGCACTCAAAGTGACAGTCGGCGCGGAGTTTGTGCTATGTTATTGGAGGAGAATGTGACATGCGGTCTTCTTGTAATGGCTATATTGAACTGATCTTTGGCAGCGAAAGTAAGTGTACGTAAGATATCGTAACGTACATCTGAGTTTGTACTACTGCTTTTATGAGTGTTATCGAAATGAAATTGCTGGGAGAATGTGTTCTTGTCATTGAAAATTTGTTAAGTTTTAGACCCATTTTTGCTTATTATTTAGAAGTATATTTTGTTTTGTGCGTTATGAGTTCATGGCAGTTCCGATAAGTGTGGTTTTGTCTAGGAATATCACTGGTTGAAAAATGTACGTCGCAGTGGTTCCGAGGTGAAGCCACCCGCTCAAAACAACTGACTTTTTTGCCTTTTCCGAATGTCATTGTATATTCGTTGCTTAATATGGTAACAAAGATTAATTTTCCGAAAAATTTTGTCTTTTTATTCCAAAATGGAACTATCACTTAAGTCAATTGATTGTTTCCAATTCTTCTTGTATTCATTGCTCACTATGATAATAAAGGTTACTAATGTGAAAATTTTTAAACTTCAACAGTTTTTCATATTGTTGGGACTCAGAGGATTAAGGTGACTTCACATCTCTGTTTATTGACTGAGCTAATCTCGCTCAAAAGACCACAGGAAAGCGAAGCGCAGCCGATGTAACAGAGAAAATGTGGATATGGATCAATGTGTTACCGAAACAAAAGTAAAAGTGAGTGCCAGTAATCGACATGTAAATAATTGGAACATATGAAAGATGGATGACTAAAGTAGATACCTTTCATGTCCTCTTTTAATTCCTTGTGCTTTCCGTCCGAAAACAACCTACCATTTGGGAAAAAGATGATAATCACTCGGAGTCAAGTCCTGGATAGAAGGTGGATGTTCAAAAACTTCCCACATAAACGGCCGAATCAAATCCTTCGTCTGCGCATCAGAATGTAGGTGATCGTTATCTTGAAGAAGCACAATGCCGCTTCAGATCAATCCACGCCTTTTGCTTTTAATGGCGCGAGAAGTCGGTAAAGTGTATGACAGTAGACCATTTCATTTATGGTCTGTTCTCTGGGCATAAAGTCGCTGCATAGGACGCCTCTTCGATCCCCATACACTGTTGTTAACACATTTGGTGCTCAGA
Source organism: Schistocerca cancellata (assembly GCF_023864275.1). Lineage (NCBI taxonomy): Eukaryota > Metazoa > Arthropoda > Insecta > Orthoptera > Acrididae > Schistocerca > Schistocerca cancellata. Next base: position 495,906,034 of record NC_064626.1, on the reverse strand, counting down.
ATTTGTTTGGCTTTTATTGATATTGTGCTGGTTCCACCCAGTTGAGTGGCACTTTATTCCTGGACCAGGTGGTACACAATCTTCTCGTCATCCTTGTCGTATCGGGAGAAAATACACGGTGCAGGTCTGTTTCACTGTTTTTTCTGTTCATCCGTCAGAGGTAGAAGAACGCACCTGTCACACACTTTCCTATAGGCGAAATCGACAGTAACAATTTGATAAACAGCAGCTCCTAAAAATACAAAAAGAAACAAAGCTCATTTCATCAACAGTGAAACGTTTGCCATGTCAAATTGTTTAGTCCGTCATTGATTAGAGTTCGTCAGTCACTACTGTTTGCCATGTCAAATTGTTTAGTCCGTCATTGATTAGAGTTCGTCAGTCACTACTGAAGATCAGCCTGATTGTTCTTCATCTTGAATGTTCGTTCGTCCGTCATTAAAAACGATGCGTCTTTTTCGAACTGAAGCTCAATTCATCCCGTGTCCCTAAACTGTATTATTAGAAAACATATTACAAAACGGACCTCACACTTGGTGGGATTGTTAATTTCGTCACTGGTTTTAAAATCGCAGAAATAACCAACAAAAGACAGCTCCTGCTCGCCGTTGGCATCACCGATTGGGAAGGTCTGTGACACGGAGACACAGATGGGAGAAGAAGGCGTGGCTTTTCAGATCAAAACGTTTTTTACTTCTCGAATGACACCTCGTAATACTAATGAAAAGCGGAATTTGGCTTCCTCTAATGTTAACAATACGTCCCAAGCACTCTACACCTAGAGGCGTGGTATCTGTCGAGTTTCATGGTCCATGACCATGAAGGGAGCTTCAACTCAGGAGGAAGTACACAAACAGAGCTGCCTGTCTGCTAAGACTATCAGCATCTACATGTACATCAGGTTTGATTCCATATGGAAAGGGATGTGCTTAGCGAGTGTGTTTATTTAAAGTTGAGATATGTACACCAATCTGTCGCTACTAGTCTGTTTTCCTGCAGACCTAGATCCATTGTTTGGCGATCACCAGAGCGGTAAGGCGCAGCTCAAATCGTCATTATTATTTATTTCTACAAACAGGACTTACTAGACCATCAGTGTTAGTGATTCAGTCCAGTTCACTTTGAACCAAAATACTGACAGGATAGTGCAGAAGGGGCTATTTGTATAGAGAAGCGAAAATGACGATCTGACTAGCATCTTGCCGCACTGATGACAGCCAAAGAGTTGTTGAAATCTAGATCAGCAACGAACAGATTATTGGCGGCAGATTTCTACACTTCTCAGCTTTAACTACATTTACATGACCACTCTGTCTACCAGACAGACCACTTTCAGAATATTTCTCAACGGTTCCACTGTCTAGAAGCTTGCAGGAAAACCGAACACGTAAATCTCTCCGTGCAAGCTCTGATTTCTCTTGTTCTATTACAATGATCATTTCCCCCTATGTAGGTGGGTGCCAACAAAACATTTTCGCATTAGGAGGAGAACGTTGGTGATTGAAATTTCGTGCAAAGATCTCGCCGGCACGAAAAAAGTCTTTTTTTAACGGCTGCTACGCCAACTCGCTTACCACACCGTCCCTAACCTATTTCGCGATAATACAAAAGGTGCTTGTTTGAACTTTTTCAGTGTCCTCCGTCAATCCTTCCACTGGCCTTGTCGCAGTAGTAACACCGGTTCCCCTCAAATCACAGACGCTAACCTCTGCCGGGCTTCGCTAGCACTTGGATTGGTCGCCGTTCCGGACTGCGGGGTGCGTTCAGTCCTTGCGAGGCCAGCTGAAAAGCTTCTGCATTGAGAAGTAACGGCAAGACTCGCGAAAAATGACAACGGTGTGCTGACCACATGCCCCTCCATATCCGCATCCGGTGACGCTTACGGGCTGATGACACGGAGGGCGTTCGGTATCGTTGGGCCTTCAAGGCCTGTTCGGACCGTGTTTGTTTGTTCCGTCAGTCCTATCTGTTAACAATACATACCTACCAGGTTCTCCAGTTTTCCCGGAAGATTTCCGAATTTTGGGTTTACAGGATGAAGATCGTTTTATTTCTGATTTTCAATTCTCGGGCTTGTTCCCGCCCACTGCATTCATATCGCATTTCAGTTTTGGCTTTCGATAATAGCTGCTATTCTGAGATGCGAGTGTTAGAAATTCGACTGAAAGTCGACCGATAATATTAGCGATAATGCCTTCTCGCAGAATATCGCTGCGCTTTTGTCATCACCTCAGTTCAACAGCCTTGCCGCAGTGGTAACACCGGTTCCCGTCAGCTCACCGAAGTTAAGTGCTGTCGGGCTGGGCTAGCACTTTGATGGGTGACCATTTGATCTGCCGAGCGCGTTATGTTTGAACATCTTGCGACGCATATACGCGTTAAATTTTTGCGATTTCGGATCTTCTGTATTTCTGTTTTTTAAAGCTGGCAGGCATGACAATGCCATACTGCACAGCAGTACTTTAGCAGAGCACGGACAAGCGTAGTGTATACACTCCCTTTAGCAGACCTGTTGTATCTTCTAAGCATTCTTCAATAAAACGCAGTCTTTTGCTTGCCTTCCCCAGAACATTATCTATGTGGACGTTCCAACTAAAGTTGTTCAAAATTGTAATTCCTATGTATTTAGTTGCATTTACAGACGTTAGATTTGTTTGATTTATCGTGTAACAGAAATTTAACCGATTTCTTTTAGTATTGATGAAGATGACTTCACACTTTTCATTATTTAAACAGCCACTTTTCGCATCATGCAGTTTCTTGTCTAAATAATTTTGCAATTGGTTTTGATCTTCTGATGACTTTACGAGAAGGTAAAGGACAACTTTATCAACAAAAAATCTAAGATGGCTGTTAAGACAACGTCCTAGAGTGTTTTTATACACAGATGGGAAAAAAATAGAAACACGAAAAATTAAGTAATGTAGAGTTGTGAAATTTCGGGAACGCATTTGTCTAGGTAACATATTAAAGCGATAAACATTGCCAGAGCACATGTTAAAGTAGGAGCGAGATTAGCCATTGCGAATGAGAAATGACAGTTCATTAGCAACCGGTGTAACCCCTTTAATGTTGAATGCAAGCAAGCAAACGTTCATGGATTGTGATGCAGAGGTGCCAGATGTCAGTTTTCGTGACGGAGTTCCCTGATTGTTGCACTTGGTTGGTCAATACAGGGACGATTAGTGCCGGTAGTGCGTGACGCTTGAGTTGTCGTCCGATGATGTCCCATATGTTCTTTATTGGAGACAGATCTGGTGGTGAAGCAGGCCAAGGCAAATTTCGACACTCTGTAGAGCATGTTGGGTTAGAACAACGGTATGTGTGCTAGCGTTTTCCTGTTGGAACTGTCCCCCCCCCCCCCTCCCTCTATAATGCTGTTCATGAATGACAGCGCAACAAGTCGAATCATCAGATTTACTTACAGATTTGCAGTCAAGGTGAGTGGGGTAACAATGAGATTGTTCCTGCTGTCATACGACCATAGCCTCTGGCTACCCAGCGTGTCGAGCACGAAGGCAGGTTGGTTGCAAGTCCTCAACTGACTTTCCTCTAACCAATACTTGGCCATCACTACCACCGAAGCAGAACCATCTTTCATCAGAAACAGAACAGACCTCCACCCTGCCCCCCCCTCCCTCCCTTCTCCCCACCCAATTAGCTCTTGAGTGACACCACTGAAGTCGAAAATGTCGGTGGTTTGAGTTCGGTGGAATGCTCGCTACATGGTGTCTGGCTCGGAGCTGTCCTTGTAGTAACCGATTTGTAACATTCTTTGTGTCACTGTGTTGTCAATTGCTGCTCAAATTGCTGCTCCAAATGCAGTACCATGCGCCAGAGCCATACGTCGAACGTGGTGGTCTTTCCACGTGGCCATCGGGAACCCGGTCTTCTTGTAATCGTACATTCTCTGGATCACCGCTTTCAGTGCTCATGTACAGTTGCCAGGTCTTTCTGCAGTGTCGAGCTTCTCACAGCCTTATTAAATGACCTCATTGCAAGTAAGATGTTGATAACGCCGTCTTTGTCGTCTTAAATGCATTCTTGACTAACATCGACTCACCACGGCCAGTCTTAAAGGGAACCAACACTCACGACCATAACAGAGTGTAATTAAAGCATACCTGATTTGCATCCTTATAGTGACGCTACTACGGCACTCTTACGTGACTTGTGCGAAATTTTAGTGGACATCATCTCTCATATGTAGAAAGATGGCTCTGAGCACGATGGGACTTAACTTCTGAGGTCATCAGTCCCCTAGAGCTTAGAACTACTTAAACCTAACTAACCTAAGGACATCACACACATCCATGCTCGAGGCAGGATTCGAACCTGCGACCGTAGCGGTCGCGCGGTTCCAGACTGAAGCGCCGAGAACCGCTCGGCCACATCGGCCGGTTCATATGTAGAAAGACTCCTACCAACTTTCGCTTATGTCGTGCAACTCCTTGGTGCTGCGATTTTTATTTGCCGTCATTGTAGATCGGGAACAGTAGAGGGGCTATAACATTTCCTTCGGGAACGCAAGGTCTCACACATGTTTGCTCCATGACTTACCATCAATGTGATCTTTCTCACAGGAAATCACGAATCTAGTGACACTGGGACGATACTCCATAGGCATGATAGTGGAGTGCTGACCCAGGGCCAGACACTTGCGGGGGCCTTTGAGGCAGGTCCTTGCCCCAGAGAAGGGCAGTTGTCAAGGCGAGTCATCGGCCGCCGGTGGCCGCCGACCGCAGACCCTCGCCTTTGTGGCACCACCGCCCACCGCCCGCCGCCCACCTGGCCGGCGCCGCTGTCATTACTGCCGAGGTTCGTGATTTACATAAGCGCCCGCGTGGCAGCGTCTTGCACTGGCCGCGCGTCGCCCCCGGCAACTCGTGCCGACTGAGCGCTCTGTTTTCGGAGAGCAACAGTTCCAGAGTAGCGCCGGAGGAGCTGAGGGGCCGAAGTCGGTCGGTTCTGCGAAGCCATTATCAGCTGAATGGTAACGAACGAGCTTCTGGTGTTCATTTAACCTGAAATTAAGCACCTGCTGTGAGTGGTATAATACAGGGCATTCAAGAGAAGGGCAGTGTGGCACAGCGTATTTACAAAGGAAAGTTGTTGTGGTCTTCAGTCCTGAGAGTGGTTTGATGCAGCTTTCCATGCTACTCTATCCTGTGCAAGCTTCTTCATCTCCCAGTAACCACTGCAACCCACATCCTTCTGAATCTGCTTAGTGTATTCATCTCTTGGTCTCCCTCTACGATTTTTACCTTCCACGCTGCCCTCCAATACTAAATTGGTGATCCCTTGATGCCTCAGAACATGTCCTACCAACCGGTCGCTTCTTCTTGTCAAATTGTGCCACAAACTCCTCTTCTCCCCAATTCTGTTCAATACCTCCTCATTAGTTATGTGATCTACCCATCTAATCTTCAGCATTCTTCTGTAGCACCATATTTCGAAAGCTATTCTCTTCTTGTCCAAACTATTTATCGTGCATGTTTCACTTCCATACATAGCTACACTCCATACAAATACTTTCAGAAACGACTTCCTGACACCTAAATCTATACTCGATGTTAACAAATTTCTCTTCTCCAGAAGTGCTTTCCTTGCCATTGCCAGTCTACATTTGATATCCTCTCTACTTCGACCATCATCAGTGATTTTGCTCCCCAAATAGCAAAGCTCCTTTACTACTGTAAGTGTCTCATTTCTTAATCTAATTCCCTCAGCATCACCCGACTTAATTCGACTACAAAGGAAAGAGTAATAGGATAATCACTAATATTTGAAAGATGGTAAAATCTTCTGAGTCGTTAGGCTGCGTCTTACTCCTCTTCAAACTTCTTCAAGGCGCGACGTTTCGATCCCTGTGTTGGGATCTTCTTCAGAATGTCCCTGGACGGCTGATCACTGTCTAAACACAGTGTCACGTTCACTTTTAAAAGTGCCGCCATTATCGGCTAGGAGATCCTGAGGAACTGTTGAGCGTTTTAATTTGGAAAGGGTTTCTACCTTCACGCACATTGCCACTATTCCTTTGCGTTTCAGCGTTGGTTCTTACGTATTTTTGTTTTGGTAATCGCTTGTATAGTGCGGTGTTGTATTTTCGTTATTGATGACGAAGTGAGAGAAAGAAACGTGGTGGTGGTACGTCGCCAAAACCTCTCCAAAGGTACTATGGGGACCATTCAGTTTAATGTCCCAGTAATGCAGCCTACAGGCTACAGAGGTCCAGTAGCGATTTTAGTTCCTCAGTTTAATAGCATGTCAGAGATAGGAAGCGAATTTTAATTTTTTAGTTAATGAAACTGATAATTTGAACAATTCACTTTTTGTATACAAAGCTGTTATGTGCAACTTCCGCTTAAAAATCACTAAGCGCCTTAAGATAGACTTACATGCGTTCCAAACAAGAACTTAATCTCAGTCTTCCACTTTTTAGTTTCTCATTTCAACTGTGACTCAGCCATTTCTTTATTTTGTGTTGACAGTAATTTACAAAAACGGAGGCCTCGGAGGCACAATTTCGTTTCTTCAAAGCGCATGAAATCTTTCTTTGAGTCAAAGACAGATTGTGACTTTCCAGTGATTGACCCAACTGTGTAATCGAAGAATAAGACCCTCAGCGCCGCTCCCTACTTTTTTAGCGCAGTATGCTACATTCGTTTATGTTGACGATCAACTGTTGGAGATGAGGGCTCACATATACATCTGACCGTTTAGCGCTGTTAACTAGGACGTATTGAGTCCTGTCCGCTAGACCGTGCTGAAACAGGTGATAATGCTGGACTGATATTCCGTAAACTCGTATTTTTTTCTACTAGGTGACAGTTCGAAAGTCACTGAAAACGTTATCACCCTGGAAATCAGTAGCTACTGCTTTGCATATTTCATGGACGAATTCACAAGATCGCAGTTTGCGGTTGAATCCCCGTTGTTCCCTATAAAAGAGACTTTTAGTCGTGTTCCGTGATTCTAAAACCAACTGACATCAGTGAAACTAAGCAGGAGTCGATAATATGCGATTGGAGTCACTGCTGTAAGAACTAGGTTATTTTTGCTGGTATCAAAAATCTATGATACGTATCACTAGCCAGCTGGCTTTCAGACAAGAATCACATATTAGAGTATATTCACATTACCAAAGAAGTCACTACAGATAAATATGAAAAGTATCGGACGATTAGTATAATAAGCTACACAAGCGATATTCTTATCAGAATAATGTACAGTTATGAACAAAATGAGCGAGACCCCTCGCCTTTTCGTTATGCTGATCCGCACAGCCTTAAAGTCTGCTACACAGCATAACAGACAAGGCGACGCCCTGCTACCAACATACTATGCACAGGCGTGAAATTGACAAACTATCCGAACTTTGTCAGACTGTTTTCAATCATGAATAAGACTATATTAATGCTGATTAGCGTGTTAAACACAACACGTAAATATAAGATATAAATGAAATAAGAAACGCTAATTAGTATGAAATGTACTAATAAAAATGAATTTCAGCTTATCGAGATAACATAACTGTTTTAGTAAGACAAGATACCCCAGATCGTTACGAATTAGCAAAATATTATGCGCATTCGGCCGCGAAACGGTCTGTGTCAACTTTCAGACTAGTCCTACTGCATTACCGCTGCTGACCTACCATAAAAGTGTGCAAATTTAGCAATGCGTTAAGATTCATAGCGAAATTCAGTTAAAAATCTTTCAGTGCCACACTTAAGTCAATTCAGTTATTGACAGAAGCGAAAAAAGTTGGCAGTAACAAGTATGAAATTCTACAAGAGTTCCATATTTACATTCACAGGGCGCCGGTACAGAATAAAGGTAGCAATAAAACGTATTGGGGCCTGGGAATTTCTTAAAATTGCTTTACTGATAGTCTATCTGCCTCCATCGAGATTAGTTCTGAAAACAAACCACACCTCCCTCGCAGTAGCGAACACCTTTCATTACGCTAGCAGACAACCCAGGAAAACAGCCCTCTATTACTACCCCAGACATGAGCAAGCCGGCAATTTTGCAATGAAAATGGCAAAATGATCTGCAGTTTCTGTCGCATATAGCTTTCTGGACTCAAAAACATGAATTTTCTACCTTTATGTCACCGCTTATGTGACAATCATTCGGGATTTTTATCGAAATAACAAAATACTGTTATTAGCAATTAAATTTAGTAGGGTAATTCTGCACCGCCCGAGGTAATAAACTGCTACATAGCTGCTAAACGTATTCTACAATGTTTTGAATTCTCCATTAGACTCGCCACAGCCAGAAAACGTTAATTAGTCGAAGTGTTTCTTAAGCTAACTAGCAATGGGAATGCTCGCACTTCTAAATCGCGGTGGCATTAATATTTCGATCTGAATTACCATATGTATAGGCAAATTGATTTTATTTGCATTCTTGTAAACGTCATTTGGATCGAAAGCGTAGCTACGAGTAATGTGCTGACGTATCGACTGCAACTAGAACATTTCGAATAAAGATAAGGGGGAATTATTTATGCGGCCCTCATCTTCAGTAACTGTCGTAGCTATTTTCGTTGTTAGGATTTCGTCACCTAAATCGGTCAAAAATGGAACCCTACTAGTCTCACTTTCTTGACCGTCTATCTGTCACCCCACCCTTAAAACCCGTTTATCTCGAGGACGGGTGGACATAATAAGCGGAAATGTATCTCACTTCCTGCGGTATACGGTCGCTTGGTGGTGTAAAAAAGTGAGCTTCTGTGTCAACGCAATCTAAAGATACGGCCGTTTTTGTAAAGAAAATTTACGCAGAAGGTCAAAAAATAGCTCTAAGAACTATGCGACCAAACTGCTTAGGTCATCAGTCCCCTAGACCTAGAACTACTTCAACTTACCTAGCCTAAGGACATTACACACATCCATGCCCGACGTAGGATTTCAACCTGCGTCTGAAGCAGCCGCGCGGTTAATGACTGAAGCGCCTAGAACTGCTCGGCCACCGCACCCGGCGAAACCCTTTTCACCTCATGTATAATGACAATATATACTGTCTAGTGAGGATAAACTGTATTCACCAGCAACTCAGATCGTTTGATCACGGAACTTTTACGAAGCTACATTCAAGTTTTGTTCTAAGTTGTCTGCAATAGCCACTTATATACACACTAGGAACGTCGTATGCGACATCCACTTGTGAAGACGCTGGCAGATGCTGCAGTACCATAACAAGTAGTTAAGAAAAAAATGGTTCAAATGGCTCTGAGCACTATGGGACTCAACATCTTAGGTCATAAGTCCCCTAGAACTTAGAACTACTTAAACCTAACTAACCTAAGGACATCACACACACCCATGCCCGAGGCAGGTTTCGAACCTGCGACCGTAGCAGTCCCGTGGTTCCGGACTGCAGCGCCAGAACCGCTAGACCACCGCGGCCGGCAAGTAGTTAAGAATTTATTGATATATTGTTCACGCATGAGACTTTATTTCAGTATCAATTTAACGCACCTTGGTGTTTGTCTATGGCAGAAAATAATGAACAAAAAATAAATAGACAGCAAACAACTTCAATGTTTAAATCAAATGTAACTCACATGGCGCAATTACAACATAATTTCGTTGTTAGATCTACATGACTACATTCACAGCATTTCTCTGCAATCCAGACTTACGTGCCTGGTAGTGGGTTCATCAAAACATCTTCGGACTGTTTCTCTACCGTCCCACTCTTTAACAACATGCGGGAAGAAGGACCACTTAAACCTTTTCTTACGGGCCCTGCATTACATTATTATTATGGTCATTTCTTCCTGTGTAAGTTCCCGAGAAAATAATGTTTTTGCATTCAGAACAGATGTTGGCGATTGAAATTTCGTGAAAAGATCTCGCGGTAACGAGAAACGCTTTTGTTTTCAGGAATGTCACCACAACTCGCTTATCAAAGCTGGGACTCTCTCCCCCCCCCATTTCGTGACATTACAAGTCGTGCTACCGTTCCTTGGACGTTTTTGGCGTGTACCTTCATTCACATCTGTCAAGGATCCCATACCGCGCAGGAACACTATAGCAGCGGACAGACAAACGTAGTGTAGGCAGTGTTTTCAGTAGGGCTGTTGTGTATTCTTAGTGCGCGGCCAATAAAACGCAAACTTTCGTTTGCCTTCCCCACGAAAGCATGTTTGCGTTTGTTCCAATTTAAATTTTAATGGGTACTGAGATGAATTGACAGTATTTCGACTTGTGTTTTGTCATGTAACCGAAAGTTAATTGTTGTTACTGGACGCAGCTTTCGTGTTTAATGTATTCCTCATTCAACAGAGTACACTCCTCGTACACCACACGTAGCTGTTTCAAAGTATTAAATTGTTGCTGATGTTACCAAGTTGCAGTGGTCATCTAAACTTGCCGTTTTGAAACAAATGAAAATTTTATAGCGAAATATGGCTACTACGAAGCGGACCATCAAAATAAACAAACAATTCCGGTTCAAGTAGTTGCAGTAGGTCTTCTACACAGTAACGTAAATTAAGAGCAAAGTCCATTAGTATATCGTTATCAGGAAAACCAGCCCTCATAGTGCAAACTCCCATGACAAGAGCGAAAGTTTCCAAACATGTCAATGAGTAGTCGAGGAAAGTGGACGCATTCTGTCTACTGAACCGCAACGCACGCCACACTATGCGACCCTCCAAGTGTTATACCCCGATCTTGCTGAAACTTCTCTCAGTGAAAGAGGGGACAAAATAAGCGAACACGTGTCTCGGCTTATCTACATACACTCGACCGCTTCTGAGAAAACGACGGTCAAAGTTTTCAATGCGCTGTTGTTGTAGTGTAGATACCTTTTAGCATGTAAGGATTCAATTGAAGCGGTGGCTCAGCGGCTATCATCGCGACTTCAGAACTTTGTGCTGTGATTTCGAAACCCGCTTGTTTCTTTTTTTTCTCTCACTCTCTGAATCATCTACGAATGTTTATTACAATTTATGTTGAAACAATGTTGTTGTTATTCGTCAATTAATTTATTGTGTAGTGAAAGAAGTTAAGAAAATAAACGAATGAGAAAATGATGTGAAAAATTTGTGAATGTCCTTGCAACCTTACAGGTTGTAAGGAGGTTCAAAAATATTTCACATTATTTACTCATTCGTTTATTACTCTTTTTAATTCATTAATTACGCAGAAAGTTAATTGACGAATAACGACAACATTATTTCAACATAAATTGGGAATAAACATTCGTAGATTATTCTGATAGAGAGGGAGGAAAAAATAATAATAAAAAAACAATATGGCCTCGAACTCGGACATCAAAGATAATAAGGAACGATGGTAGCCACTGAGCCACCGCTTCAATTGCATTCTTGGACGCAAAAGGTATCTACACTATAGCAACAGCGCATTGATAACTTTTACCGTCGTTTTGTCGGAAACGGTCGAGTGTCTGCAGATACGCTGAGATACGTGTTCGCTTATTTTGTTCTCTCCTTCACTGAGCAAAGTTCCCGGACAATCAGCGTATGGCACCTGGCGAGTTCCCCTCGTTAGTCGAGTCGCTTCTGATGCCCGGCGAGAACTATGTATGCCTCAGAGTAAACTGCGCCACTTGGAAACACGGCGAGCGAGGATAAACACAGTTTTCTTTCTTAAAAAGCAACCTTCTACAGCTAACATTCTCGGAGTATTCCTCAGCTTGCCTCAGATATTTCAGAAATGTTTCTTGCGTTAGGCCTGCCGTATATGCAAAACGTAAACATTTCATTTCATGTAATATTTATCAGGATAAGACATGACAAGGGCGGACCAGTCCCTTCTGAGAAAAATTACAGGTTCTAAGTTGCTCCACTATGTAATGACACGGGTACGGGCTTGCGATCTCTCGTTTATGCCATCGATTTCCGTGTTACACATACTTGGCCATTGTGTTGTGGCTGCAGTTGTGGAGCCGGCCGGGGTGGCCGAACGGTTCTAGGCACTACAGTCTGGAACCGTGCGACCGCTACGGTCGCAGGTTCAAATGGTTCAAATGGCTCTGAGCACTATGGGACTTAACTTCTGTAGTCATCAGTCCCCTAGAACTTAGAACTACTTAAACCTAACTAACCTAAGGACATCACACACATCCATGCCCGAGGCAGGATTCGAACCTGCGACCGTAGCGGTCGCGCGGTTCCAGACTGTAGCGCCTAGAACCGCTTGGCCACACCGGCCGGCGGTCGCAGGTTCGAATCCTGCCTCGGGCTCCTAGAGAAATCGTTTTATAGTGAAAGGAGGTGCTATTACGTGTGCAGCGATCAAGACGAGTTCTGTGGAAGGAACTGGGCAGGAGACGCTACAAATTAACTACGGATTTTGTGTGGTGGGTCTTTTGTACCATCAACAGACGCGGAACGAGGTCAATGTTGTCTGTGTCTCATGCCATGTCCTAGCACGGAGCGCAGCACACGTCAGTTGTTCCGGCGTTCTCGCATGATACTGCTGTTATTCCTTGTCTGGCTTTAGGCTGAAAGCAAATCGTGGGTCGTCCACTCTCCGTCCCTCCCTCTCTCTCTCTCTCTCTCTCTCTCTCTCTCTCTGTTAATTGCTATAATTGTCCTACAGTGACGTTTTATGTTCCGGTGGCAGAAAGTAATTACTGATTTTACGCATGTGTGCTGGTCATGGAAGACTGTATTTGATATTCTTGCTTTTACGGCGCCACGTCGTTAAAACACGGAGGGTTGCTCCATTAGCGACAGTGCCTGTGAAAGAGTTACTCGGCCTGTGTATCCTCGTGAAATATACCAGGAAGTGTGTTTGCCACATTCAGTGTGAGCAAAGAATTGATGATTTGTAATCTGATAAAGCGCAATTGGCGTAGCCTTTGATACTGTTTGCCAGTGTTGTGTTTAATTAAATTAAAAGTACGTGTAAGAAATTTTATTGCACCCAATAGAGTTGCCTCGCAATTCTAAGTTAGTTGTGAGTACACCACGGTCTCTTAAGGATAGTGTACTGATTTGGCACCTGGCATAAGCGGTGCCTATGCAGATTTAGCGCTGTTAAGTTGGCTTACTTCAGAATGTATCTATCTTGCTATTTGAGCTGTGCTTCGAGAAAAATAACTAGTTTGAGCTGATGATTTGGTGTACATAGAAAATAGCGCGTAATGGTGTACCGTTAAAGCATTGGGCACTAGTCGCTACGTGTTGTGTTGTCCTTTGGTGATTGGTGACCAAAGCTTCTTAGCTGCTAGATCTGGTGTAAACTGTTATTGTGGTGTAGTTCTCGTCGACGAGAATTAATTGATTAAAATTGGAATTCACTAGACCTTGAGTGTTTTAAGGTGGAAACCTGCGGAAAAAAACAAGTTTCGATATTATTTATTAAATTGCGTATCTACTATCACATGATTACTCTTTCGAGTAAAGAATGCCTGTCTGTTTTGCATTTGGTAATTTTACTTAACTGAAGCTGTTATCGTTGAAAGCCTGTCTGTTTTCTATTTGGTAATTTTACTTAACTGAAGCTGTTATTGAAGAATGCCTGTCTGTTTTCCATTTGGTAATTTTAGTTAACAGAAGCTGTTATTAAAGAAGGCCAGCCTGTTTTCTATTTGGCAATTCTACTTTACTGTATCTGTTACCATCGAGGACTACCTGTTTTTATTGCCCTATTGTTGAGATGTAATGTCTTACTCAATGTGTGCTGTAAGTAATGAAGTTGTGATTGCCAAAGGCCTACCTGTTGTAAGTGACGTGGACTTAAGCGGCGTTAATGAAATTACTGGAGCCCTGAGCTATATCGGAATGGCTAAAAGAGCCACAAGCAAATGGAAATGCCATCTGACATTAAAATCAAAGTAAAAGATTGGGTCGCCACCAACTCTAGCCACACGACAAACAAGAGGTTCGACTGAGTTGGAAACTTAATTAATTTAGTCATAAGAAAAGCTCATAAAAACATTTATTGTAATGTCACTCATAAAAAATGGGATGTAATTATTAATATGATCCAGGGATGTTCCGCATGAACCAAATATTAAAATAAAGTAAAAAGTGTGTGAACACTGTGAATAAGAGCAGTTTGCAGTAACATTCCTGAAAACAAGCTCTATTATAAAGAATTTGTTTCAAATAAAATGGAACACTAATTATTGGACCTGTGCTCATGGAAACCCTATGGATGGGCTAACAAGGAAACTTCAAGGTAAATGGCGTATGTAAAGGAGTCGTAATATCGGTATGTTGGATAAGACCTGAAACAAAATTATTTATTTCTTATGACATCTATATAACTGCTGTTGCCTGGTAACTACGTACGGGTTGCTTGTGAGACGCTATACGGTTAACAACAGAATCTCTTAATTTAGAATCGCGGTCGTAATTAGCGGGGCACGGGAAAGGTGTAATACTCGCATTCGACCCACATTCACTCAAAGAACAGCAAGGACGGCCCCAACACCAACATGCAGCGAAGCTAGGAGGTTTGTTCACTGTGCTGAGAAATGATTAAATAAAAGAGTAAATCTGAATATTATGGTTGCATTTAAAGTTGAACCTCGGTTTGGAGAAAACGCCACAACGAGGGCCACATATACACGCTTATGCGCTTAACATGAAATCACAAACCAAGAATACAATTGAATAATCCGCACAGGATATATTAATACTCCAAAATCAGATCAATAAGTAAACTCTAGGAAAGAGGCAGGGGGCTACAGGCAAGTTAGGCTCACAGTTAACTCATGTGGCCACGTGGTTCGCGGAAACACAACTTCTACGTACCGTGGCCAAATTTTAGCAACATTAAACCACGCAGCCGCGAACAGTTAACATCTCACAGAGGACACATTTTAATAGGCAAAGGGTAATGGCAGAGGGACAACAAATTCTAATTTTAACCCACGTGGACGGTTTCCAACGGATATATAGTAATGAAACAAAGAAAATTCACACGGAGGCAAAAATTATCAAGATTCGGAAAAGATTACAATGTATACACACGCAGTCACTGGCACACAAACATTTACACTGGACCGAGGGCGCACTTCCTACGTGAGATTGCTTCAACATATGCAACACCTTTGTGCCACGTTCCTCTTACGGATTAAAGTCTGCGCTAGGAATCAAACTGAAAGTTTGCAAAAGCCTTGCATTCCTTGCTGCTACCCAGCAAAACAATCTTTCTAAGACAAAACGCGAGGCCTAAAGCTGCATAATGTGCAAGTTCAGTTAGACGGAATTACAAAAAGCTCCCCTCTCGCTATGAGACAAAGCGCCACGCGGTTAAATCAACTCCGCAGCTGCAGACCCTCGGAAATCTGGAAGCCGATTGTCCGTCCCACTCTAAAACTTCTCCCGCACGACACCGTGGCCAGGAAAACCCAGAGATGAGGTTTCCGCCACCAACCTAACAAAAATGTTGAAATGTGTGTGAAATCTTATGGGACTTAACTGCTAAGGTCATCAGTCCCTAAGCTTACACACTACTTAACCTAAATTATCCAAGGGACAAACACACACACCCATGCCCGAGGGACGACTCGAACCTCCGCCGGGATCAGCCGCACAGTCCATGACTGCAGCGCCTTGGACCGCTCGGCTAATCCCGCGCGGCACCAACCTAACACCAGCAGCTGTCACACAAAGGGAACCAACCTCTTTGCCTACCTGAAAACTACAAGCGTTGGCCATTATGTAAGACAACCGCTGATTCCCTGCAGCAGACTAAACCACTGTACAGTAAAATCGAACACATCCACATTCATTCACTCACGCATGCCAGAGAGTTTTGGAATAGGAGAACAAGGACCAACATAACTGTCATATGATGCTTGCATAGCATAGAAAGAAAAAGGCTACCGCTAAATTGAATCATAGCTCAGTCTTCTCTGATACGATACCAAATAAAATGATAATGAAAGGAGACTATAGGACCCTTTCACTGTTTCAGAGGTATTATATCAAAAAGGTAGTAACAGGAAATGACACATCATGTTACAGGTGCTAACCTTTCACCTTACATCCCTTTAGCTATAATTGCAGGTTCCATTCACAGATAGAGCGAAGGAGAAACAACTGTCTATATACCTCCATACAAGCCCTTATGTCTCTAATCTTATCTTAATGGTCCTCACGTGAGATGTACGTTAGCGGCAGCAGTAGAATCGTTCTGCAGTCGGCCTCAAATGCCAATTTTCTACATTTTCTTAATTTTGCTCTTCTAAAAGAACTCCACCAGTGATATCCATTTGAGTTTACGAAGCATTTCCGTATTAGCTGCGTGTTGTTCTAACCTACCGGTAACAAATCTAGCAGACCGCCAATGAACTGCTTCGATATCTTCCTTCAATCCGACCTGGTCCGGATCCCAAACACACGAACAATACTCAACAGTGGATTCCATCAGTGCCCTATGTGAGGTCTCCTTCACAGATGAACCATACTTTCCTAAAATTCTCCGAATAAACCAAACTCGACTATTCGCCTTCCCTACTAAGTCCTTAAATGCTCATTCCATTTCATACCGCTTTTCATCGTTGCACCTAGATATTTAATCGATTTGATTGTTTCAAACAGCTCACTTTTAATACCGTATCCGAACGTTATAGTTCGTTTTTGCTACTAATCTACAGTTTGTACATTTAGCGCTAGCTGTCGTTCATTACTATAACTAAAAATTTTGTCTAAGTCATCTTAGTCCTCCTACAATCAATCAACGACGTCACCTTCCCATACACCAAGGCATAATTTGCAAACAGCCGTAGTCTGCTGATTACCCTGCCCGCCAGATCATTTATATACACTCCTGGAAATGGAAAAAAGAACACATTGACACCGGTGTGTCAGACCCACCATACTTGCTCCGGACACTGCGAGAGGGCTGTACAAGCAATGATCACACGCACGGCACAGCGGACACACCAGGAACCGCGGTGTTGGCCGTCGAATGGCGCTAGCTGCTCAGCATTTGTGCACCGCCGCCGTCAGTGTCAGCCAGTTTGCCGTGGCATACGGAGCTCCATCGCAGTCTTTAACACTGGTAGCATGCCGCGACAGCATGGACGTGAACCGTATGTGCAGTTGACGGACTTTGAGCGAGGGCGTATAGTGGGCATGCGGGAGGCCGGGTGGACGTACCGCCGAATTGCTCAACACGTGGGGCGTGAGGTCTCCACAGTACATCGATGTTGTCGCCAGTGGTCGGCGGAAGGTGCACGTGCCCGTCGACCTGGGACCGGACCGCAGCGACGCATGGATGCACGCCAAGACCGTAGGATCCTACGCAGTGCCGTAGGGGACCGCACCGCCACTTCCCAGCAAATTAGGGACACTGTTGCTCCTGGGGTATCGGCGAGGACCATTCGCAACCGTCTCCATGAAGCTGGGCTACGGTCCCGCACACCGTTAGGCCGTCTTCCGCTCATGCCCCAACATCGTGCAGCCCGCCTCCAGTGGTGTCGCGACAGGCGTGAATGGAGGGACGAATGGAGACGTGTCGTCTTCAGCGATGAGAGTCGCTTCTGCCTTGGTGCCAATGATGGTCGTATGCGTGTTTGGCGCCGTGCAGGTGAGCGCCACAATCAGGACTGCATACGACCGAGGCACACAGGGCCAACACCCGGCATCATGGTGTGGGGAGCGATCTCCTACACTGGCCGTACACCACTGGTGATCGTCGAGGGGACACTGAATAGTGCACGGTACATCCAAACCGTCATCGAACCCATCGTTCTACCATTCCTAGACCGGCAAGGGAACTTGCTGTTCCAACAGGACAATGCACGTCCGCATGTATCCCGTGCCACCCAACGTGCTCTAGAAGGTGTAAGTCAACTACCCTTGCCAGCAAGATCTCCGGATCTGTCCCCCATTGAGCATGTTTGGGACTGGATGAAGCGTCGTCTCACGCGGTCTGCACGTCCAGCACGAACGCTGGTCCAACTGAGGCGCCAGGTGGAAATGGCATGGCAAGCCGTTCCACAGGACTACATCCAGCATCTCTACGATCGTCTCCATGGGAGAATAGCAGCCTGCATTGCTGCGAAAGGTGGATATACACTGTACTAGTGCCGACATTGTGCATGCTCTGTTGCCTGTGTCTATGTGCCTGTGGTTCTGTCAGTGTGATCATGTGATGTATCTGACCCCAGGAATGTGTCAATAAAGTTTCCCCTTCCTGGGACAATGAATTCACGGTGTTCTTATTTCAATTTCCAGGAGTGTATATAGAAAATAAACAGCAGTCGTACAACACTTCCCTGGGGCACCCCTGACGATACCCTCGTCTCTGAAGAACACTCGCAGTCTGGGCATACTGGATTCTGTTACTTAGGATATCTTCGAGTCACTCTGGGAACCTATCCTGTATGCTTGTATCGTCGCTAAGAGTCGGCAGTGTGGCACCGTGTCAAATTATGTCCGGAAATCTAGGAATATATAATCCGCCTGTTGCCCTTCATCCATGGGTCGCAGGGCAGCTTGAGTTTCGCACGAGCGATGTTTTCTAAAACCGTGCTGATTTGTGAACCCACTTGCTGAGGTACCCGCGAACATGAACCGGGATGTTTATTTCAACAAGCTCAGTGACCAAGTATTGCCCTTTCTTCCGCATCTTCATGACGAGTAAGCTGTAGACGCGCCCGTCTTCTCAAATGAGAACAGCCATGTTCATAGCGCTGCACGCATACTTCCTAGTTTGACGAACATGCAGACACTCTACGGAAACTCGTCAGGCCAGCTGAATTAATCCCACAGGAAACATCTGGATTTATTTGGAAGAGCTGAAACTTTAACATTACTGCAATTTGATAGCTCTAAGGGATTCAGCCATCGATGATCGGCTTCAGAGGTATATGGCATCCTGAGGAAACTTACGGACTGCCACTCTTGCCGAATTAGATTCACTGTCTACGCTAAAGTGGGCGTTGAACGGTAAATGCCTTATGTCTCCTGCAGTAACTAATACTTTCGTTGATGTGCTCAGTATGAACTCGAAACTACCGCACAGAAACACACGCACACAAAGAAGAACAAAAAGTGAACTATACTGCGTTATTTGTTCATCGCCCGAACATTTTATACACTGCTTAGGTAGAACATTATGAGCACCGATCTACTATCGATATAAACCTGTCCAGGCGATAGCGGCTTCCCCTGACGGGGAGAATGACTGCTGGTCAGACACGTGCACGATGTATGTAGTATTAGTGAGCGTGCTGGCCGTGTATAGAATGGGGAGGGCGTGCGATCTATGTGAGTTTGACAGTCAGATTGTAATGGCCCGGAGGCTCGGCACGAGCATTCCGGAAACTGTGCCACTTGTTGGGTGTTTGAGGAGTGCTGCGGTGAGTGTCTTCAACACGTGGTGCAACCGTGGTGAAGCTCCAGGCATCGTGGGGTTGGGCGGTTGCCCCTCATTGCACATGTCGGACGTCGTAGGCTGGACTGACTGGTAAAACAAAAGCGGCCGCGAACTGTGGCGGAACTAATATCAGACTTCAGTGCTGGGCAGAGTATAAGTGTGTCTGAACACAGTGCTACGAACACTCCTAACGGTGGGCCTCCGCAGCCGACGACCCTTGCACGTGCCAATGTTAACACCACGACACCGGCAACCACGTCTGGAAGGGGTACGTGACCATCGGCAGTGGCAGAGTGTTGCATGGTCTGTTGAATCCCGATACCTTCTTCGTCATGCCAATGGGAGGGCGCGAATCCGTCATCTTCCAATGGAACAGCTCCTGACACCTGTACGGCGGAAGGAAGACAAGCTGGCAGCGGCTCTATTACACCCTGCAGCTACCACACTGCACTAGTGTTGTTCATGTTCGGCTTTGTTAGCAGGCATGCTAGGGTATATAAGGGGCGTGAGCAGCGTCAGATGTTGAGTGATCACTGCGAATGACACGGAGATATCGTCACTCGTGTGAGACAGCGTCATCAACATATGATAGAATTTGAAAAGCCTCTCATTGTGCGTGTCCGTTAGGCCGGCTGGTCGAATCGTGCAATGTCCAGATTTGTGGGGCATTCTAACGTGGCAGTGTTCCTATGCTGGACTGCATGAGAACGTGAAGAAAGGATACTTATCGTGAAGGTTCCAGTCGGCCACATCTGACTACCACAAGGGAAGATCGCCCTGCTGTGCACCAAATACAGCGTAGCGTCTTCATTTGCGCTGTCATCCGAGAACACAATGGAATCCCTGCAACATCATGCCAGCAGCCATAAAAAGCTTAACAACCAATGAAATTCAGTTTAAGAGAAGCCTAAAGGATTTATTGGTGGCCAACTCCTTCTACTCCATTGATGAATTTCTTAGTAAAACCAACTGATTTGTATATAAGTACAACATAACTTCTGCACAATTTCAGTGCAGTAATGTGTTCACTGAAAATTTGTGTGTGTGTGTGTGTGTGTGTGTGTGTGTGTGTGTGTGTGTGTGTAAGTATAATCTAACTTCTGCACCATTTCAGTGCAGTAATGTGTTTATTGTAAATAAGTATTACAGTAGTTGTATTACATGTTTATTACCTTATAAATAAATAAAAAACTTTTTTATTTTAAATTCAGTGCATTAGTATTTGTAAAATGACTCTTAGTGTTCATTAAAAAATGACGATCATTCCACTTGGGACATGTGGAATGGTACATTAGCTTATTTGTTTTAGTTGTAAATATTTGTCATGTATTGCTGTTTTTCTGACATGTTCCACATCCTGGAGGACCTCCTCACTACGGATCAATTGGAATGAAAGTAAATCTAATCTAATCTAATCATGTGTCACCCCGCAGCAGCCGGGCTAGACAACTGCCGCCCTTTGCGTAAACTGCCATTAACATCACACCTCGAACGGTTGTGTTTGGAGTGGTGCCCTGGGTGGGAAGCGTGGACTGCTGATGAATGGCGTCACATCATGTTCAGCGATGGTTCACGGCTCTGCAGTAGCCCGGATGACCAAAAATTTTCAAATGTGCGTGAAATCTTATGGGACTTAACTGCTAAGGCCATCAGTCCCTAAGCTTACACACTACTTAACCTAAATTATGCTAAGGACAAACACACCCATGCCCGAGGGGGGACTCGAACCTCCGCCGGGACCAGCCGCACAGTCCATGACTGCAGCTCCATAGACCGCTCGGCTAATCTCGCGCGGCCCGAATGACCTTTACAGATGAGTATACGGCGACACTCCAGCTTTTGGAGAGGCACAGCTGTTTTACTCCTGGGGAGCCGTGGGTATGATTTCATGTCACGGCTGGTAGTGACTAGGGAACTCTAATGCACCAATACGACACAGACGTGGCCTCGCGTGTTACCTCCCATATGACAATATCATCGTGTCATTTTTCAACAGACAGTGTTCCACCACAGATGGCACGAGTCTGTATGAACTGTCCACGTGATTTGGAGGTACACTCGTGACGAGCAAGATCTACCCTCAATGAAACATGCACGAGACCAGAATGGACGTCAAATCCGTGAGCTCGTGGTACCATGTTCTTTGAAAATCTAATACGATTTTGTAATCACATTCCCTCTCAACCCGTGGAGGTCTGCTTCATTTACTCTTCCCCTTCTGCGTGTCTCGCTGCTTTGTCAGGCTATATAGGGGATGATGGGGTATAATCGGGTATAGGGTTGAAACCAGGGACCCTCATGTTTCTGTACACGTTGTCTTTTGGCCGTTAGAAAGTGAAGACAGTCGGCAACTTCAGTACCGCCATGCGATTTGGTAAAGTCAGACGCGTTGTTGTTGAAAAAAAATTGTTAGAATTTTGTGATTGTGTATCTTACTCTGTGATATTTTGTGTTAAATAAGGATTTTAACACTCGTATTACTATTTGAAACTAGTAATAAGGCATATGCCTTGTTAAACAATTCTGCTCCTTCTTTCTTGTGCGGAAGAAATTTTGCAGATAAGGTACGGTTGGGGTAAAATCGGGCAGAAGCAATGGTGTAAAACCGGGACCACCTGATATTAACACATGACTTCGGTACATATAACTCATATGAGGAACATAAGAAGGCTATGCTTTTAACTGTACGCTACTTGTGTATACACGTTTTAATAACCCCTATTTCTAATTATTTACATAATTTACAATTATTTTGAGTGGGTTTTTAGATTATTTCTGTCACTAATAATTTGATTAATTATCCATTAATGAAGATGTAAATTTTTATTTGAGATGGGACACTTTACACTGTCAGGAAATTAAGACATGGCTCAACAGCCTGCCCTCCGGGAAGAGTGGCAACCGAGTACCAAATAGCTCTGCTGTTCGGACTTGTATATACTAGAACAGCAACAATGCACAATTACCTATCAGAGTTTGAAAAGATGGGTATTTTCCTCTACATCGTGGTTCGTCGAGTCATGTGCAAACATGCACATGATCTGAGCGGTATTGTTGTGAAGCTTTGGAAATATTTTTTGCTGTAATGAACGATACCATCGTGAAAATCCAACGTGTTGTAGTACCTCTCTTTCAACAAAGTTGAATTTTGCCAATAAATAATCTCCAATTGAAGTGACGATGACAAGCCATCGGGGCAAACTGAAAAATGAGTGCTGAACACCTCAAGTTCCATTTCCAAACTAGTGAGGTCTCGGAACCGTGATTTAAACAATGTGATGAGCTGCTTTAACTTTGCTTGGTAATCGCCGAAAGTATTACCTTCAGGTATTTTTAAAGAAGCAAGACGATTGAAGAACGTTAAATGTCCGTTACTCATCTGCCTCTCAAATAAACGTAACTTTTCCATGAACGCTTTGATCTGGTCGTGCACGTCAACGATTAGCTGTCCTTTGCCCTTCGATGACAGATTTAAATTATTCAGATGCATAGTTATGTCAGCTAGGAACGCCAGGTCTGATATCAATTTTATATCTTTCAGACAACGCATTTTTCCCCTTTCATTTCGAGAAACAAGGATATTTCCTCGCAATAGCAAAGAAAACATCAAGAACTTATTCCCGACTCAGCCAACGAGCTGTACTGTGGTAAGGTATATCCCCATACTCCGCTTCCATATCATTCAGGAATCCTTTGAATTGGCGATGATTCATACCGTGACGCCGCACAAAATTCAAACACTTCATAACATCTTTCATTACGCCACCTAGCTCTACTGTTTCAGCACACAGTGCCTCTTGGTGAATAAAACAATGATGAGTCAAAATGTCATTCCCTAATTCGTCCCTGAGTTTATTTTTCAAACGAGAAGCAAGACCTTGGTGACGCCCGATCACTTGTGGTGCACCGTCTGTCGCTACAGAATGGAGCTTATCCTACGGCAAATTCATATTGTCCACTGATTCACAAACAGCTTCAAAAATGTCACGTCCTGTTGAGGGTTTAATCGAGTGTTACCACATCCAAGAATTCTTCAGTTACTTACAGCTCCATATCGACGCCACGCACAAAGACTGCAAGCTGAGCACAGTCCGGTATGTCGATGCTTTCGTCAAGCGCTACCGAAAATGCAACAAAGCTCTCCGCCTTTTTCCTCAGCTGTGTCTTTAAATCCGCTGCCATGTCCAGGATTCGACGAGACATTGTTTGCTTCGACAGGCAAACCTCTTCAATTGCCTGCACCTCCCTTGGAAACAAACATTCCGCAACTGCTACCATGCACGATTTTACGAGTGGTCCCACCGAAAGCGGCTTGCCACTCGTCGTAATGATGTGAACGACCCTGTAGCTTGCTGGAATTGCAGATTCAGTAGTGTTTTCACTGCTCTCATTCACCTGAAAATTATAAACGCATTACAGAACACGAACTACATTGGATGTTTTGATACCCTCCGTATTACGAAACCGTTTTTAAACTTACGTCTCCTGGTATGTCGTTCTTAAGCCTGGCTACCTGTTCTCTGCGTTCAACGCCTTATACCTGATCGTAGTGCGCTGCGTGAAGACGTGTATAACGTCGTTGTATATTGTACCTCTTAGCAGAATTAAATACTTTATGACATACAAGACACTGCGGATGACCATCCCTCTCAATGAATAGAAAGGTATCCTCCAATAGAGGTACAGGGCTCCCGCGGCTAGTCATAGCTGTCATTAAACACGGATTGTTGCATCAGTTGCGGCTGCATGCGGCCAGGGGGCAGTGAGTTCCCTTTCCCCCTCCACGTGGGCTCCGCGCTGCCGCAGTGAGCGCTCCGGAGCGCACCGACTCCCTGGAGCTCGGTTGGAACAGCCTGCTGTAGAGGTTTGACTGAATATGACTTGCATGAGTATCGATGTCTCCCATGACGCAGATGGAAATTATAACATTGCCGGTTTGTACCCCACAAAGTACCTGCTTTTACCCCAAGGCATGGGGTACTGCCGTATATGGCACAATGCTGAGTTATCGATATAAATAAAAATCAGTTAAGAACGGCCCGACAGATTCGGTTGATTTTTGTCTTTGTAGTGTTCATAATTGTCAGGACGAGGTTTGAGTGAGACTTTTTTTCGCAAAATGCACAGAAAAAGTCGGAAATTAAAATCAGTTATGAAAGATCATCACTTGTGAACGACTAGACCTATTCGTATGATTTTTTTGTTGTGTTCGTAATTGTGGGCGATAATGGTCTTTTTGCTATGTAAAAGAAAATAAAAAAATTAGCGTTCAGTTTCACAGTTCTGCTGTCACCTGCTTTCATAAGAAAAAAAACTGGTTTGACTGGTTACAAAATAACACGTAAGTACATGTGTAGAATAAGGGGAAACGTTGTTACCGAAAATCTCGAAAAGTTGTTGATCGACTTAATACACGTTTTACGCGACACTCTAATGAACGTTCGGACGGACACACACTATATATTTTTGTAATATATATAATGTACACATACATATGTAATATGTAAAGAGGAAGCGTAGGACCACAAATCTCGAGAAGTTCTTAATCGATTTTCTCAAAATTTGTGTGTGTGTGTGTCCGTTCTAATACTAGTGAGAATATCATGTAAGAATTTTGAGAAAATCGATCAAGAACTTATATATATATATATATATATATATATATATATATATATATATATATATATGTGTGTGTGTGTGTGTGTGTGTGTGTGTGTGTGTGTAACGGAAAAAAAATCTTGACGGATTTGCTTCAGATTTTTACATGCTATTCTACTGAATATTCAGACGCAAATGGACAGAAAGGGGGAGGAGGAAATGGACAGAGAGGGGTTATGCAGAGAAATATAGAGGGAGGAGGAGATGTACGGAAAGACGGGGGAGGTGAGAAGATGAGCTTAGAGAGGGGTCAAGGAATTTAGCATGTATATGAAATTTCCATACATACTTACCAACTGCGGTGTATTGCCGGTTTCGCTAGTATTAAACACAATTTAAATCATCAAAAATAAGTCCTCATATTTCATACATGTTGTCCATACTTTGTTTATCTTGAAATAAATTTGAAGTTCCAACACTCTGCACTCTGTAAGATGTGTATATTTCTATTGTGTATTGTCAAACCACAATTTATGAAAGATGTTTATATTTTATTAATAGGATTAAGTAGGAATAATAAATAGTTGTCATGTTGGAAGTAATTGTAGTAGGAGGGAATGTCTGCACCAAAGTATTGTTGGCAAGAAAGGCCGCAAATTGATATAATTTTAAAAAGAGCGGGAATGACCGCGTATGGCTACATTTTAAGAAAAGAGCGGGGAAGACCGCGCATTGATGCATTTTGTAATGGTAGCAGGGATTGCCTGCACCAGAAAGCATTGTTGGCAGGAGACACCGCACTTTAGAGTTCCTAGGAAGTCAGCAGTAAGCGAGAAGTGAAGCGAGTCGGTAGCAGGTCTGAAGCGAGAGGTTGAGAGGAGCGGTGTGCCTGCCAGCCACCAGCTATGATTTACAAGAGATTATAAACGGATGTACAGAGACAACAGCTAACCATTATAATAAGAGGAACTAATATTACTGAATTATTTTTTTTGAGAAACTCAAGACTACTGAGGGTATGTTCGCGCATTGCTAGTTGTAAGTTTATTGCAAAAAGTAAGTCCCGTTTGAACGTTTGTAAAATCATTTCCTTACCAACAGTAAATATTTGAAGCGTTTTCAGAATATAATTAATTTTTGCCAGCAATGTTGCATTACTGATTATAATCCATCCCAAAAACCATCAGCATAGAACTTTGCAAAAATTTTATTGTTGTCAAGAAAAAGTGTAACTATGAATTACGTAACTTCAGTCAAATTAATTGAAGAATAACGTCAGCTTTGCTATTAAAGAATAACGTCGGCTTTGGTAATAAATACAGCCACTTATTACGACAGCCCACCAGCAGTTAATAGAGTATATTCATGTCGCAGTTCGATGTAGCAGTCAAATGGCGATCCAGTAACAGTAAAGAAGGTAAGGAACAGTTTTGGGCTATTGCAGATAACGACTGAGGGCCACGACGACGACACATTCTATGTTTAGTCGAAATAATCAGAAAATCACTTTTAATAAGCAGCAATTAAATTTGTATGCGAAGATTGAGAGCCGGCCGTTGTGGCCGAGCGGTTCTAGGCGCTACAGTCTGGAACCGCGCGACCGCTACGGTCGCAGGTTCGAATCCTGCCTTGGGCATGGATGTGTGTGATGTCCTTAGGTTAGTTAGGTTTAAGTAGTTCTAAGTTCTAGGGGACTGATGACCTTAGAAGTTAAGTCCCATAGTGCTCAGAGCCATTTGAACCATTTTTTGAAGATTGAGAAAGAGAATAAATTTCAAAGGGAAGATTTCATTTGTTATTATTAAGCAAGAGATAGAAATCCTAAGGAAAAGTTTATTGTAAAAGGGAAGGTTATCATTAACAAAAGAGGTATGGAGAAGACGGGAAGGTTTCAACTGAAAATTGTTATTTTTATCTGGGTTTCTCCTTAGCTACTGGATTATGCCCCTAACTTCCCCTATTTACTTCTACAACAAGTCTCGTAGCTCCAGCACTTTTCAAATGAAGTCATCTCCCCCGCGTGTCTGGCATTTCCTACGCCGTGTTATTCGTTACGTGGATGTTGGAACCTCACATGGTATACGTATTCCATTGAACGCAGAGTATCGTAATCAATATTCTTATTGCAAAGTAGGCAGAATAAGGGACTGGCGGCTTTAGAGTTTTCCGTGTTTAACTTAAGACTCAAACAGGGAAAGCGGCCCCCGCTGCATGTCGCACAGGGGGCCGGGTTTCCCACCAGCGGGACGCGTGGCCACGCGTGCCGGCCCCACCCCAGGCGGGGCGTCCTATTGTCGCGCGCGCCGAAATAAAAACAATGTTTGCCGACCCAGTGGTCCGCAGCTCGCCTAATGGCCGGCTAATCCCGGCACGCTCCGGCGCGCGCTTTCATCCCCGCCGGCGATCTGTTTTCGCTGCAAATTATTTGCGATCCCGGCGCAGTTTCACACTTTGCGCTTGGGGGAGCCGGCGGCGTCCCCAGGCGGGGTGCAGGAGTGAGCGGGCTAATATGAGGCCACGGGGAGCGAGGGTAGGCCGGCCGCAGTCAAAGGACCCCACACAATACTGCGGTGATCGCCTCTTTAGGCCTGCACCAGTGAGCTGCAGCATTAACAGGCCTCCTGCCGCACATAAGACGAGGTGGGGGCGCGGTAGGAAACCGTAAATACACCTACGATTACAGAATCAAAGGGCTTCGTTAGATGAGCCCAACGCATATATTAAAACAGGGGCTCCAAAGAATGAATGACGATGTACATTTGGTGCAGAAATAATCATAAACAGAGTGAAGCTGAATTCCACCGCCAAAACAACAGTGGTCTAGACAAATGTTGCTTATTGTCGAACTTTAATATAGGATGTTGTGATCCAGAAACTTGTAATGACAAATGGTTCAAATGGCTCTGAGCACAATGGGACTTAACATCTGAGGTCATCAGTCCCCTAGAACTTAGAACTACTTAAACCTAACTAACCTAAGCACATCACACACATCCATGCCCGATGCAGGATTCGAACCTGTGACCGTAGCGATCGCGCGGTTCCGGACTAAAGCGCCTAGAACCCCTCGGCCACTCTGGCCGGCTTGTAATGATATCAACACAACTACAGGGAAAGACGGGTAATTTACAGCGTGATTTTTTCCACCATGTACAAACTCTAGGGATTGATCGATGAAAGGATACAGAACAAAATAGGTCCATTGGACTTATGTTCGGAGATGCGTGGTTTTCTTGCTAGATATCATTTATTGAGTCATACATTGTAACAGAGACTGCGATTCCATGCATCCACACTTACAGCATGTGTTGAAAATGGTTTCCGTGTGTCTCAATGCATGTGTGTACGCGCCGTAGTATGTTCTGTCTCACACGTTCACATCAGCCAGCCGGCATCCGAACAGTGTCAAAGGCAGCATGGAATGGGCTCTGCGTACACAATGCTTTTGAGATGGCCCCTTAACCACAAGTAGCACGGGTTGAGGTCCGGTGAACGAGCAGGCCATGCAACTGGACCCTCTCGTCCAATCCAATGACCAGGGAAGACACGATTCAGACGCGTCCGGACGTTAACGGTGAATTGGGCTGCAGCACCATCATGTAGCAGCCACATAACTCTTCAAATCATCAGTGGCGCTTCTTTCAGCAGGCTGGCTGGAGTGGCCGAGCGGTTCTAGGAGCTACAGTCCGCGGCAGCGCGACTGTTGGGGTCGCAGGTTCGAATCGTGCCTCGGGCATGGGTGTGTGTGCTATCCTTAGGTTAGTTAGGTTTAAGTAGTTCTAAGTTCTAGGGGACTGATGACCTCAGAAGTTAAGTCCCATAGTGCTCAGAGCCATTTTTTTTTCTTCCAACAGGGGAGGCAAAAACCATCCGCAAGAAACGTCGATAGTTCCGTACTGTTACGTGAAGTGCAAGAAAGACTGGTTGCAAAATAGGGTCGCGAATTATCCCGGCCCACACATTCCGGCTGCACCGATGCTGATGATTTGTTGTCACCATACCATGAGGGTTCTGCCTACTGTTGCACACATGACTGTTGAAGATATCACTCCGCTTAAATGTGGCCTCATCTGTGAATAGGGTGGATGATACAAATCCCAGAATCGTGGTTGCCTGGTGAAGAAACCAGTGACGAAACTGCTCCCGATGTCGAAAGTCTGTGGCTAGTAAGCCCTGCACACACTGTAAGTGAGAAGGGTAGTAACAGTTGTCACGGAGAATGTTCCACGCGGTTGTCTGGCTTACCGTTCACTGGCAGGCCAACTACCTGGTACTGTCATGGCGGTCGCCTTCCACAGTGTTAATCACATTTTTCTCCAAATCTGGTGACCGAACATTTCGGGTACGTTCTCCATCATTTCCTGCTTCCTGAAACGACCCTGTCTCAGACAAACGGCGAAATATTGTTGCAAACATTGAATGTTGTAATTGTAGTGGGCGGGGATAGGTCTCCTCATAAACCCTCGCTGCCCGCCCGCCCGTTGCCATTTGTCATTAAGTAAACACCATTTCCGGAAGCTCTCGATTCGAATACGGAACCATCGTGTACAACGCTGTATCACATCCACTAAAGGCCGGCCGCGGTGGCCGAGCGGTTCTAGGCGCTACAGTCTGGAACTGCGCGACCGCTACGGTCGCAGGTTCGAATCCTGCCTCGGGAATGGATGTGTGTGATGTCCTTAGGTTGGTTAGATTTAAGTAGTTGTAAGTTCTAGAGGACTGATGAACTGAGAAGTTAAGTCCCATTGTGCTCAGAGCCATTTGAACATCCACTACAAAGTGAGTAAGCAAGAGAAGCGCACATTACCAATTACTATGGGACGAGAGGGCTCTAGGGAATTACGTATGAGTGACAGTACCACCCTCTAGGAGGAAACCATGCGTACTGTAACTGTGGCTGCATGGTACAGCACGTACTAGACCGTAGTCTCTACAACAGTTTATGATTGAATAAATGGTCTCTAGCATGGAAACCATGCATTTCCGTACGTAAGTTCATTAGACTCTTTTCGTTCCGTATCCTCTCGTCAGTCAATCCCTACAGAGTTTATACACGGCGGAAAAAAAACACCATGTACAATATGTACAAGAACAAAGAGGAAATAATAATACTGAAAAACGAAGAACGCAGTGGTCGGACAAAAAAGAATGTGAGGCAGGGGAGTTGTCTTACATTCGATCTATACGTCGAAGAAGCATTGACGGAAATAAAAGAAACGTTCAACAGTGGGATTAAAATTCGGGGTGAAAGGATAACAGTAGCTGCTGAATTCAATGGACAGCCTGAAAGACGAAAGTAATGAGAAGTAGCAGAAATGAAAACAGCCATAAACTTAACATCAGATTTGGGATTCACGGAGTACGTGAAGTTAAGGAATTCTGGTACTTAGGCAACAAAATAACCCGCGACATACGGAGCAAGGAGGACATAAAAAGCAGCCTAGCACTGCCAAAAACGGGATTTCTGGCCGCGAGAAGTCTACTAATATCAAACAAAACCTTAATTGAAGGAATAAATTTCTAAGAATGTACGTTTGGAGCAAAGCATTATATGGCAGTGAAACATGAACTGTGGGAAAACGGAAACAGAGGAGAATCGAAACATCTGAACTGTGGTGCTATCGAAGAATGTCGAAAATTATGTGGGCTAGTAAGGTGAGGAATGAGGAGGTTCTCCTCAGAATCGGCGAGCAAAGGAATACATGGGGACCACTGACAAGAAGAACGGGCAGGATGACAGGACATGTGTTAAAACATCACGGAATAACATCCATGGTGCTAGAGGGAGCTGTAGAGAGAAAAAAACTGTAGAGGAAGACAGAGATGGGAATACATTCAACAAATAATTGAGGACGACGTAGGTTGCAATTGCAACTCTGAGATGAAAAGGTTGGCACAGGGAAGGAATTCGTGGCAGGACACATCAAACCGGACGGAAGACTGATAACGCAAAAAAAATTATAACAACAAATCAATTCAGGGTAAAACCTCGAGCTTTCGACGATTACCTCCGTCGTCTACGCCAGGAGCGACTGACTGTCTAAACTTGTGCTGTGGTGGTCTTATAAAGCCCGTAGACGACTTCCGATTGGTCAGTAAATAAATACTAAACATTCTATGGACTGAAACTTCCTGGCAGATTAAAACTGTGTGCCCGACCGAGACTCGAACTCGGGACCTTTGCCTTTCGCGGGCAAGTGCTCTACCATCTGAGCTACCGAAGCACGACTCACGCCCGGTACTCACAGCTTTACTTCTGCCAGTATCTCGTCTCCTACCTTCCAAACTTTACAGAAGCTCTCCTGCGAACCGCTGCAGAGTGAAAATCTCGTTCTGGATTCAATGGACTATTGTTGCAGGAAGACAGCGATATAATAATGCGAGGATCATTCAATAAGTAACGCCCAACATTTCTTTAAAAAGCCATTAATATATATAGACAAACGTCCTTGTTGATGCTTCACATTTGATGTTTACTCTGTGCGCCGGTGAAGTTTCAAACCGTTCTGGCAGATGGTAGAGCCGTAGTACAGCGTCAAAATGGCGTCTACATACGACTCACAAGCAGCGTGCTGTTATTGAATTCTTATGTGCAGAAGAAGAAACCGTGGTGAACATCCATAACCGTTTGTGTGCAGTGTATGGTGATGGTGCAGTTGATAGGAGCACGGTTTTGCTAATGGGTTGGGTTGTGTTGAGGGAGGAGACCAGACAGCGAGGTCAACGGTCTCATCGGATTAGGGAAGGACGGGGAAGGAAGTCGGCCGTGCCCTTTCAAAGGAACCATCCCGGCATTTGCCTGGAGCGATTTAGGGAAATCACGGAAAACCTAAATCAGGATGGACGGACGAGGGATTGAAACGTCGTCCTCTCGAATTCGTTGTGCTATGGGTAAAACAAGTTACAGCTTCAGGAAATGTAGAAACAGAGATCCATGATCAACCACGCTCGGGACGTCCTGTCACAGCCACTGTTCCATCCGCCCTACAGTCCAGACCTGTCATCCTCGGAATTCCATTTCTTTGGGCCGCTTAAAGTTTCTCTATGGGGAACACACCTTGAAGTTGACGAGAGTGTCAGTCATGCAGTGAAAACATGGCTACGCCTACAGGACAATAGCTTTTACCATCAGGGAATACATGCTCTTCCACAACATTGACGTACGGCCATAGGACGTTATGGAGAGTACGTAGAAAAATAGGACATGGACAAGACACGTTGATGTATATTGTTACCAAATTCTGACTCTTAACAATAAATATGTTCTGAGAAAAAAATTTGGAGTATTACGTATTGAGCGACCATCGTATTATAATTTATTTAGTAAACACGTTCGAGGTCGCATATAAGCTGTTACTTTTTATTTTTAGGTGATCGGTTTTGATCTGCTACAGAGATCATCATCAGATCTAAATTCCTTGGTAATAGTAGGAATTGCTGGCTCGGAGGATATCCGTCAGTGCTGGCGTGGTGAAGATAACGCTGTCACAGATGGAGTCGACGTCTGCGCTGGTGGCGCCATCGGTCCCATAGTAGCATAAACATTGCGACGAATATCTCTGCTTCTTCTCTGCATCGAGAGCAAGCTTCCAAGCGTCGCTAAAAGTGTACCTGCTCTCGCGGTTAAGTTCTCGCACGTTCTCATTTACACAGTCAGTTGCTCCTGATGAAGACGATGGAGGTAATCGTCGAAAGCTCGAGGTTTTACCCTGAATTGACGCGGCACGAAGGCCGAGAATGTTTGGTTTCTATACACCGCATATGAGGACGTTAGTTGCTAGTGGGCACTGATTTATATCAATGGGGCAAATTGAAAATTTGTACCGGACTGGGATTCGAACCCGGGTCTCCTTCTTTCTAGGCAGACACATTGACCGCTACGCCATTTCGACACAGTAGTCACTACAACGGCGCGGACTCCCCGAGACACCTCGCGGCAGACCCAAATTCTCAATTTATACTACTAACTACTGATGTAAAACCCCTGATCATTAGCCTCATTACTCGTCGCATCTCGCCGATTCCCGTAGGAGTTCGAGGACGATGTGCATCTGCATTGAAGGGACAACTGGCTGTCATCGCCCTAATTATATATATACACGAGAACTGTCGTCGTAAGCGAATGGAAAGACAATCAAGCAGGTTGTGGTATTCATTGCAGGTTGTTATTTATGCTGAATCTGAATTTATAACATCTGTACAGAACCAGTGCGATTAAATTCACGGCCTAACTTCCAGTAAGTAACGGAATCGGATCATAAATCATACAACGTTGATTTCAAAATAATTCTCTTATTACTTAACTTCGCTCTTGGCAGGAAGTGTGTTCTTACTACATAAAGAATTCCTACATTTCTTGCTGGGCCTTTTATTTCTCTCTGCGATAGAAAATGTCATGGGATGAATTTTGGAGTCGCTACAAATTCTCCGCTACCCATATTACAGAAGCACTGCAGCTGCCAACAATTTTTAGATAAGCAATTAATTATTTAGGATAATGCTAACGAATTACTGCAGTAGTTCATAGATTACACGTTTTGTAAGCAGACGATGAAATAGCGATGTCGCTCAAACAGAAATTCGAAGTCTGCACCAAAACTGAGCGGAAATAGTTTTCTCCATTACTACCATAAAAAAAGATGCTGAACGCTCTGAAAGAGTAAAAACAGAAGTGTTACGCTAGCGAAATAAACAAACAGACAATGTTAAGACAAACGGCAATTGACGACGGAGAAGTATGCCAACGCTATCCCGAAAACGAGCAGCTTACAGCCCTTGTTACACCCCGTGTACTCAGTCAGAGTAAAATAGGTTGAATGATAAGCAGACATTATTAGGCCGACCTTTCGCTTTGCAAGGGAAAGCGGAGACGTTGAGCGACGTTAAGGATGCAATCCCAGTAAGGTCCAATTTAGATATGCAGTAGAGCACGATAAACTGAGTACTATAATACAGGTAGCCAGCCACCTCCCCTCCATACCCCCCCCCCTGCCTCCTTCGTAAGCACGCAGGCACACAGGTGGCGGAAACTGACCGAAGGAAAACAAAATGCACAAAGGCACAAGAAGAAAGACGATTTATGAATTAACTTGACTTTTCCGAATCCTTGTGTTCCTTTCTTCTGCCCGCGGCTGTGACCACTCGCTGTCAATTTCATTTCTACAACGTCAGTTCGTTCAACTAGCATCATGTAGGGGAGACCAGGGCTGAATAAACTACCGAGCCAGAACGGTCTCGCCTACAGGAGCTAGGGTGCGCTCAGACCAACAAGTGTTTAACAGACCAATGTTCGTTATGGTTTAGTAAGGTTGCAACTGTCATCGCGAGCGAGTTGCGTAATTTGACTATAAAAGTGAGAGAATTCGCTATTCTATTGTAACTTTTCAGACCATTGCCAATTTCGGTAACAATGTTATATTTTTTTCTTCACAGTCAACGTGTAGCCCACCTAAATCTGCATGTTCTTAGCTATCTTTGTATACAATGCAGTTGGAAAAAATCTGTTTACGGTGGTTGCTGAATATTTTCTTAACAGATATGCGCTTGGGGCTGAATGGTCTACTGGTACAGTCCGTTCGTCCCCGGTCGCCTTTTATTCTTCATTTCCCAGATTCTAACGAACGGTCTGCCCTGTACATCTGCAGCGGATACGTCATTATGTATGGAAAACGGAGAGCCAAAATTGTTCACGAAAAACGGAACAAACTCTTGACTCACTAATTTATAAAACAATGACCCACGACAAAGCATCATAACAGTTTGTCGTGCCTTTGACTACTTTAAAACGATACTTAAAAATGAAAGAGAACACTCCCATTTCAGCAACTTACAAAATCTGCGGAAAGTATTAATGTGTTTTCAATAAGGAGCAAGAATTAGAACTTGTCAAATATCTTAACGAAATTTTGGTATGACTATGAAAGAACTGCGCAGATTAGTCTATCACTTCGTAGAACCAAACGGATGCCCGCATCCATTCCACAACGAAACGAAAATGACTGGAGAAACTGGGTGCTTGAATTGACACTAGGGTACTGACCTAGATATTGAGGACGATGAAGCCCGGTTCACGCGTAAGATGTGCCATCGAAGAAAGTAAAAAACAGCGGGAGTCCATGCGGCCCCGTGCAAGGGGTGGAACGGTCTTAAATACACTTACTTATTTTATTGACATAACAAACTAAATACATTATTCTATGTTATCTTCATTTGCAATTTTTTTTAAAAAATGATTGAATAAACTGTCTCTAATTTCTGCAAAAAAATTTCGTCTTGCTCCAAACGGTAGGCGGGGCGTTCCACCTCGATTTCCCCTAGAAATGACTACTGTCGGACAGACATCTATCGTTAACATAGTATATGTGCAACAGAGCATTTGGTTCACGCAGCGGCCGCCTAAGTAGCTGGCTGATATTAAACAACGGAGTTCTTGCTACTGCTCCGCTACGGTGTTGTGAAACCTCAAATGCCGTCTGGCCGATGCTGAAGCAAATATCATGTTTAACCAATAACTTCAGATTTTTGTCGATATCTGCCGACATCCCTGGAAAGGTATATTTACTCAGCTATCAAATATAGCCTTTTCTCTTTTATTTCTGTTTTGTGGGCTCATAATTTACTAGGAGCAAATAAAATGGTTCAAATGGTTCTGAGCACTATGGGACTCAACTTCTGAGGTCATTAGACCCCTAGAACTTAGAACTAGTTAACCTCCTGAAATCCACTTTCCGTGTACTAGACACGAACACAACCTGCAGGGTAGAGTACAAGTGCGAAAAAAGTGTGGAAAAGATATTCCTTTTCTCTCAATAATGACACATTAGAAAGGTGCTTGTACTTTAAGAGTGGCAGTGTTTCAGGTTCTCTTTAGGATTCCGTACCTCAACTGGTAAAAAAGGAACCCTTACAGATTCACTTCGTTGTCCATTCGTCTGTCTGTGTGTCTGTCTGTCCTACTGTATATATCCTTTTTCTCAAAAAATGGTTCAAATGGCTCTGAGCACTATGGGACTTAACATCTGAGGTCATCAGTCCCATAGAACTTAGAACTACTTAAACCTATCTAACCTAAGGACATCACACACACCCATGCCCGAGGCAAGATTAGAACCTGCGACCACAGCGGTCGTCCTTTTTCTCGGGAACGAGTAAACATATCAAGTTGAAATTTATGTCATACATTAAGGTCTACAGTACCTTGTTGATGCATAAAAATGAAGCTTCTAAACTGTGCGGCTGGTCCCGGCGGAGGTTTGAGTCCTCCCTGGGGCATAGGTGTGTGTGTTTGTCCTTACGATAATTTAGGTTAAGTAGTGTGTAAGCTTAGGGGCTGACGACCTTAGCAGTTAAGTCCCATAAGATTTCACACACATTTGATTTGAAGCTTCTAAGTCTTTTTAAAGATGCGGCCATTTATGTCATAAAATTGAATATTGTCAACTCATTTATCAAAACCTACAGAGTTCTTTCCGTTGCCCTAGAACCATTCAGTTTGGCAAGGAGCAAATCTCACACTATAACGGAAGGAAAAAATCCGAAAATAGTTAATCTGTAATTATGTCGCACGAAAAAAAAAATTTTGTCATTTCTTGTCAGACTATGTGTCTGTCAGTCTGTTCAGCCTTCTTTTTTTAAGAAACTGGTAGACATATCAAGTTGAAATATGTCACACGCTGAGGTCTATAGTTCTTACGTGGTGTAAAAATAGTAAGCTTCTAAGTCAATGCAATCAAAAGAAAGGGCCATTTATATCACATATTTTGATAGTCGCAAATTCGCTCATTAAAACCCATAGAATACTTCTCCTTTGACGTAAAATCGTTAAATTTGCCAAGAAGAAAGGCTTCACGGAACAAGTAAAGGAAAAAATCAGAAGTTTGTTAATATGTAATTCTGGGATCCACGGGATCGATATCATGCCAGTATCAATGTTGATAACAGTCCAAAATCGTCGAGATCCTTGACTCCGGGAAATGATGAACTGCCTGTGTAAATAATTAAGTTTGTACGGAAGCCTCAGTGCGCGAGTCCTACTCCCACCTCTCCAATTTTCCCCGTTTAACTTATTTAACTATTTCACTTAATTTTATTAATTTTCTTAGATTAACTGACTTATGTTCTATATTAACTATCAGAAATAGCCTACAAGTCCTATGAGTCCAGGAGAGTTACTTCCTAAAAACTAGAAGTTATGAGGTGTTGAGAAAACAGACACAGTTAGCAGATCTAGACTGCAAACTAATATAAGGTATACCCCATAACAGTGTGGTTTATAAAATACGGGCCCGCATCTCGTGGTCGTGCGGTAGCGTTCTCGCTTCCCACGCCCGGGTTCCCGGGTTCGATTCCCGGCGGGGTCAGGGATTTTCTCTGCCTCGTGATGGCTGGGTGTTGTGTGCTGTCCTTAGGTTAGTTAGGTTTAAGTAGTTCTAAGTTCTAGGGGACTTATGACCACAGCAGTTGAGTCCCATAGTGCTCAGAGCCATAAAATACGGTACTTCAGTAACAGTAATAACAATAATACGTATACAAATAGACTATCGCTGTCATTAAATATTTTTCGGTTGAATATCCGGGTAAATTAATTCTGAGCCGCTCTACCAATCAGGCATCTGAAATTACACATTAGGCAAAATTTATTGTCATGAGAAACAGAAGGTCGTTTTCTATTGACATACGGCTAAGCAAGAAATATCCCACGAGCGTTCCTTGTTTGGTTTGACGCCGCTTGCACATTAGAAAACGAAACTGAAGACGTCTTCAGAGAGGCCAGAGGAAACACATTTGACCATTATTGTGGATTTAGGGTGCACAACAGCAAAGCTATTATTTCTTTTAAATTATTCTGGGAATATATGGCGC
The DNA here is from genome assembly GCF_023864275.1 of Schistocerca cancellata. Taxonomy (NCBI): domain Eukaryota; kingdom Metazoa; phylum Arthropoda; class Insecta; order Orthoptera; family Acrididae; genus Schistocerca; species Schistocerca cancellata. The sequence goes on along the minus strand of NC_064626.1, from coordinate 495,868,247 downwards.
CTGATAAGATGCAGACGGTCATTTTAGTAACAGAAGAAAGAGTCTACATTACTTGAAACCGGTTTCGTACAAGTGATAGTGTGCTCCCGAAAGGGAGAGTATTATAGTAAATAATTTATTAAAGTTTGCAGCATCAGAGTTTGTTAAAATACTAGAATTTATAGAATAGAAGACGGAGCTGCCAGTACCGCGTTTCAATGGCCTAAAACAACAGTGATTTCACAACTGAACACAAGATGCACCTGGGAACTATGGCCACTGTAATTACAATGAGAAAAGACACATGTGCTGCGTTTTATTTTTTGTTTCTTTCGATCCATAATGTACTCTTACGTCATCTTCAGATCAACGTAGTTAATAAAACAAAAGATGGAATACGACAGTAAAACATTGGTAGTAATATGACATTAAAAAGATAGTAACAGTGGTACTATAAAAATAAATAAAACATCACGTAATTCGTACTTTTTACTGCAAAGCGTCTCTTGCCAGCAGAAATTGTATGGATGAAATTATAAGGACACTTCTGTTTTCCATCACGTTGCGATTTGTACACATATGTAAAACCCAACGTTATTTTAAGTTAATATTTTAAAGTAATTTGCCAGCAGAACAACGACTAAAAATACACTTCTGGAAATTGAAATAAGAACACCGTGAATTCATTGTCCCAGGAAGGGGAAACTTTATTGACACATTCCTGGGGTCAGATACATCACATGATCACACTGACAGAACCACAGGCACATAGACACAGGCAACAGAGCATGCACAATGTCGGCACTAGTACAGTGTATATCCACCTTTCGCAGCAATGCAGGCTGCTATTCGCCCATGGAGACGATCGTAGAGATGCTGGATGTAGTCCTGTGGAACGGCTTGCCATGCCATTTCCACCTGGCGCCTCAGTTGGACCAGCGTTCGTGCTGGACGTGCAGACCGCGTGAGACGACGCTTCATCCAGTCCAAAACATGCTCAATGGGGGACAGATCCGGAGATCTTGCTGGCCAGGGTAGTTGACTTACACCTTCTAGAGCACGTTGGGTGGCACGGGATACATGCGGACGTGCATTGTCCTGTTGGAACAGCAAGTTCCCTTGCCGGTCTAGGAATGGTAGAACGATGGGTTCGATGACGGTTTGGATGTACCGTGCACTATTCGGTGTCCCCTCGACGATCACCAGTGGTGTACGGCCAGTGTAGGAGATCGCTCCCCACACCATGATGCCGGGTGTTGGCCCTGTGTGCCTCGGTCGTATGCAGTCCTGATTGTGGCGCTCACCTGCACGGCGCCAAACACTCATACGACCATCATTGGCACCAAGGCAGAAGCGACTTTCATCGCTGAAGACGACACGTCTCCATTCGTCCCTCCATTCACGCCTGTCGCGACACCACTGGAGGCGGGCTGCACGATGTTGGGGCGTGAGCGGAAGACGGCCTAACGGTGTGCGGGACCGTAGCCCAGCTTCATGGAGACGGTTGCGAATGGTCCTCGCCGATACCCCAGGAGCAACAGTGTCCCTAATTTGCTGGGAAGTGGCGGTGCGGTCCCCTACGGCACTGCGTAGGATCCTACGGTCTTGGCGTGCATCCGTGCGTCGCTGCGGTCCGGTCACAGGTCGACGGGCACGTGCACCTTCCGCCGACCACTGGCGACAACATCGATGTACTGTGGAGACCTCACGCCTCACGTGTTGAGCAATTCGGCGGTACGTCCACCCGGCCTCCCGCATGCCCACTATACGCCCTCGCTCAAAGTCCGTCAACTGCACATACGGTTCACGTCCACGCTGTCGCGGCATGCTACCAGTGTTAAAGACTGCGATGGAGCTCCGTATGCCACGGCAAACTGGCTGACACTGACGGTGGCGGTGCACAAATGCTGCGCAGCTAGCGCCATTCGACGGCCAACACCGCGGTTCCTGGTGTGTCCGCTGTGCCGTGCGTGTGATCATTGCTTGTACAGCCCTCTCGCAGTGTCCGGAGCAAGTATGGTGGGTCTGACACACCGGTGTCAATGTGTTCTTTTTTCCATTTCCAGGAGTGTAGGTTTACATAAAATATGGCAATTGATGCACGTTGATTACTACATAGCAAGGACAAAGATTCTAAAGTTTACCTAAGATAGAAGAAGACAAATACTACACTGCGACACCTGGAATAGATTGAGCGTAGAAGGTCGCGATGTTATCTGTTTATGCACGCTGCAAGCAACCGTTCGCGTATGCCAGTAGTCAGCGACGTTAATCACGTAACATACAATACTTCGGCGATTACAGAGTTTTGAAGACATCTGGCGTCCTAGATATAGCAAAGAACGTCGTAGGAAATATTAGAATAGGCATGCCGAGGAAACTTATTTTCTTCATTCAAAATCTTGTCTAGTCCCTTTCTCGTGGCACAATAAGTACAGAGGACACCAAATTGGTTTCCACCAGGAGACTTTACGCCAGTATCGTGATATATCGTCTCTGGTCTAGATAATGGAATGAATCCGACGAGGAAGAGAGACCATACGTCTCATTAAATACATTATCTCCAACTGAAGTCAATCATTCATGATTAGATCCCGTTTACATACCAAATTTCGGGGCTGCTGATTGTTACATTTCACCCGATGTTACAAACAGTCCAAGGCATCTTCTCTGGGATTAAGATCGGTAATTTAACGGACCATAGGATGCCTGAGAGTGTGTCAAACCAGGAACGTATACGTACAGTCCTGTTAACATGGCTGTTGTCGTCTTCGAAGAATGGATTGTCCGCCGGATATTAGTCATGAAGATGAAGAAGAAAGGGCAACATTTGGTGGCAAAGAATGTTGAAATAAGCGTCCTGACCCACGCTTATGGCAATCAATGGTCCCAAGTCATCCAATGAGAAACACCTCCCGAACATCAGAGATCCACCAGGGCCTGAAGAAAGCTCTCAACACGGTTAAACGCCTAACTGGGTCCTCGATGCTTTGCGTAATTTAAAAAGAATCACAATCGCAACTCTCTGGACCACACGTCTTCAACCACCTATCATCCAGTTTCTGTGTTGCACGGCCCGCTGATGACACGTAGTTTTATGTGTTGCTGTGAGCAATGGTTATTTGCGAAACGCCCGCTCCAAATCTCCATGCACGCTGCGCCCTTTGTTGCTCGCTTGGATGCTGGTTGCTGTGGACCTGCATTCACTGATGGAAGCCATCCCTGTCGGGTTTTAAACTGACTCTTAATCAGAGGTTGTGGCACTAGTCTTTAGTCTCTGTCGATCTTTTTGCGACCAGTCTTCTTACGTAGCGTAATATGGCTACGAGAGATACACTATTTCTTGCAGGGGCATTGGCCAGTTCACGTTGATTCACTAACAAATCGGGCAGTTTTATCCAATAGCTCCTTTCAGTCATTCTATCACATTTGCACTTCGCCCCTTTTTAATATGTTGATTCAATGCAACCGACTGGTACATACACACTTCTTAGTATAACTGTCCAACTTAATCGGTATTTTTTTAAATATACACCTTAAGGCGATTAGGCCACAGCCATCATTAGAAACGGTCAGAGAAACTGAAAAAAATGAGAAGTTCAAACTTCGTAGCAGATTAAAACTGTGTGCCGGTCCGAGACTAGAACTTTGTTTTGTAACCATATATATTTATTCAAATTATTAACAACTATGCATTTTTAAACATTTCTTTCTAATAAGCTATTATATTCATACAGTTAGTTAACATTACTGTAGTTTCTATAGTTTTTCGTTTGTACAATCTCTTCTTTTTTGATTTTTCCCTTGTTGTTGTTCATCGAACCAGTATCCATGGCCATCTGACGTCTTTTTTGTGGATAAACTATTGCTGGACAGGCATAATAATTTATATCTAGCGTCAGCACATCATTGAATATGAATTCACTTTTGTGTATGTGATGCATCTTATGGTGCTACAGGCACATTGTGCTTTCTGGTTTGATATCTTTCTTTAGTCAGCACTGTTAGGTGGGACAGTATGAGAGAAAACATCAGCATGACAGATGGAGCAGAAGTGGAAAAAATTTTTTTACATATATTACAAACTAAAAAGTAAATTGTAGAAAAAAGAAAAACAATGCCATATTATATAAGAGAAGTAGAGAAGAGAAAGTAAACAATATAAATTTTATAAAGCACATAACAAAGGAAACCATTCAATTTTATGAGTAATAGCCACTTTTCACTAAGTAATGCTTGTATTCTAAACAATATAGCACAAATAATGAAGTATACCTGGATGCTATGCAACACCGCATGACAGGAAGTAACTTGTCTTTTTTAACAAACACACGCTTAGAAAACAATGGTAGTACTGTAGGACGTCCTTTTGACTCTGATTTGAATGTGAGCATGACAGATGTTTAGTATGTAGCACTTTGTAACACTGATTTCACTGAGAAGAAACGCTTTAGAATAGCATACTTGACTATTTGAGGCGAGAGGAGAAACACTTTATCTTTTCTGTTGCACTTATTCACTTTCCCTGCACACTTTCTTCTTGTGGTACGTTTGGTGGGGTGGCTGGAGGCGGTGCTGTGGGTCACAGGCTGGGGAGGACTCTGCCGATTGCTGCCTGCAGTGGAATCTGCAGGAAGTTTTTGAAGTTCTCGCGGTAGCGCCTGTGCTGCTGCGCCGTCGTGTTCTTGTCCCGGAGGTCCATTAGGAAGGCCAGGTGGTCGGTCGGCCTCCTCGCTACGATGGCGTGTGCCGTCATGGCGAGGATCCAGAGAGTCGCCAGTCACTTGGGTCGTGGAAATGGGTTGCAGTCCCCTGTGATGCTTCCCGGCGCCTTTCTGTTGAAGTGGGCCATCATCTGCTGGCATGCTCCGCATGTGTTAGTGGCATTCCCGCAGGTGAAACGGTGCTCGAGGGTGTCGGTCATGGCACATACGTCCCACTTGTCACTTGCGACGAGCTTTATCTCCGCCAGTCTTTGGTCGGTTGTTACCGTTCTGTTTACTGTTTTGTAACATGTCTCCTTTGCATCTTTAGGCAACACGTTTTCCGTGACATTTTCCCATGTTTGTTTCCAATTGTGCTGCGGAAATTTGTTTTCAATTTTGTTTTTCGCTGGCTTCCACCTGAGGGTCCAATTTATTCTCTCGCCTGTTCTGTGGCCGGGGTTCAACACGGTGCCCAGAGCGTAGCTTTTGTTGACTTAGTGCAGCCTGACGTGTTGAATTCTGAAGGGGACGTGCCTTGTGTTGACCGGCGCTTCTTCTGATGCGGGCTTGAATCTTGCAATCACCTTGGCTGTGACGCTGACAGGGCCTTTGTCATGGATGGCGAGCGTTCGTTTTACTAGAAGTGCTGCATATTTGGTCTTTACATCAACTAGACCTAGTCCCCCTTCTTTCGTTGGCAGCGAGGACGTTACATTTCTATGCCACAGCAGGTACTACACTGCGCTCGCAAGTACTCGCGCAATTTCGGTCGGGATGCTTAGGATTTGCGCCATGTACCATGCTATCGACAGGATCGTCGTGTTTATCACGCCTATTTTCTGGTGGATTGTTAGTTTCCGGTTCGCGTGCTGGAGAGACATCTTATGGTGTCTAGCGCGTCTCTCCAGTTTTACGCAGCCATTCTAAGTGGACAAGGCTGAATAAATATTTCAAGAACTTTATGACTTTCTGCTATTTTGCGCCACTGCCCGTCTGGTTTGAGTCGTTGATTCCCTATCGGCACTAGCACTGTTTTTCTGGGCTTGGTTTGGGCGCCTGGCGCTTTTTGGAATGTGTTCGTGATGGTTTCTACTCACCCAGTATAATCCTGATCTACAATAAAGATGCCTAGGCCGCCAGCGTAGGCTATACATGCTATTGCTTTGTCTCCTACAGAGAATCCTCTGGTGTTGTTTGTCAGAGCCATCGACAATCGACAGCCTGGCCTCACGGATCTGGCCAGTTTTATCTGTTTTGTTTTCCAACTATTGACTGTTACTGTCGATTTCGCAGTACTTAGTATCTTCTGTATGATTGTGATAAATTATTGCCCAAACCCGAGTCTGTTTAATGTCTCCACGAGGTCGATCCTGTCGAAAGCCTTTTTGAAGTCCACCGAAATTATGCCAGCTGCGCTTCTGGTGGTGGCTGCCTGTGCTATTATGTTCCTGTAGGTGCATGTGGCATCAAATATATTTTTCCCTGGTACTGCACATGCTTTCTGTTGTGTCTTGGCAAGACAGCCAAGCCACTATGATTGGTAGCCGAAAGGCACGCGTCTAAGCTCACGCAGGCTGGCGCGAGGTCTGGAACATTAAAGGAGTTGAGTCTAGTAAAAAAGTACGGATCTTCTGGAATATTTAACTTTAATCCATAATTGGTGAACATCGGTCTGACGGTACATGCATCACAAGATAAATAGCAAATGATAATGGCGCCTTGCTAGGTCGTAGCAAATGACGTAGCTGAAGGCTATGCTAACTATCGTCTCGGCAAATGAGAGCGTAATTTGTCAGTGAACCATCTCTAGCAAAGTCGGCTGTACAACTGGGGCGAGTGCTAGGAAGTGTCTCTAGACCTGCCGTGTGGCGGCGCTCGGTCTGCAATCACTGACAGTGGCGACACGCGGGTCCATCGTATACTAGCGGACCGCGGCCGATTTAAAGGCTACCAGCTAGCAAGTGTGGTGTCTGGCGGTGACACCACACTTTCCACGGACTGATGACTTTCCTCATCGCCGATTTCAGGTTATTTGCGATATATTTCACTATTATTTTGTAGTTGGCGTTGAGGATCGTAATCGGGCGAAACTCTTCAATGCGGCGGACGGCTTTCTTCTTAGGGATGAGTGTTATTGTTCTCTCCGTAAGCCCAAGTGGAATTTTCGCCCCATTGAGTATCTCGGTCACTATCTCCGTTAATTGCACTCCTAGCACGTCCCAATATGCGAGGTAGAACTCGAGCGGGAGGCCGTCGGCGCCCAGTGCTCTTCCTCTGGCGCTGGTCTTCATCGTTTCTTTGACGTCGACCACGTCAGCAACGCCCGTCTGCTGCAGAATTTCAGCAGTTGCCACGTGGTCTGTCTCTTCTCGACGGCACATGTCTCGGAAATAATCTTCGATGTGTTTTGTTAATTCCGTTTTAGTCGTAAGCGTCTTCCCCTCCTTGTCTTGCAACTCACTTACGCACTTTCCTGGGCTCTCTCCCTTTCCCTGTTAAGGTGGTGCATGGTGAGTGGCTCTTCTTCCACCTCGCCGAATGTTTTGCTTCTGTTGAGGACGCCTCTCATGTGTTGTTTCTTTATTTGCAGGAGTTTGGTCTTGATTCTCGGTACTCGCGGCAGATATAGCTGGTCGTCTGCTGCTGCGTCGAGTGCGTCTTTCAGACACTACTGGTAGAATTCGGCCGTGGTTCTCCTCCGGAATGACTTTTCCGTGCGGTACCTTATAAATAGGCTGCGCATTGTCGGCTTCGCTCGCGCCAGCCACCACTCGGTTGTGCTTTTGTAGTGTGCGCGCTGCGCCAGACATTCTTGCCATGATTCCGCTATTTGCTTGCGCTGTTGTGCCTCCTGCAGATGTTCTGTATTTGGCTTCCATGTGCTTATTGTGCCCGCGGTCTTTCCTTTCTCGAGATGCAAGCTGCATTCGTAACTGCAGTGGTCCGAAAAGATGACAGAACAGACTTGGACATGCACTACATTTTAGGTTGCTGCTCTGCTGACATATATACGGTCCAGTCTGCTTTTACCATTTTTGTGGTGTGCGTTGGACGGAGAAGGCTCCACGAATCTTCTACTTTCAGTCGTCGGATTAGTTCTTGCAGCTCTGGGCATATGTTTGGTACGGGCTTCTGGTCTTGAGCTGCGGCGACACAGTTAAAATCTCCTCCAATGAGGATGTTGTTGTTCTGTATCAGCAGTTCGGCTATTTTTTCATTATACAAAGTGCTTCTTGATCGCTTGTTGTCTGTGCCAGACGGTGCGTGTATATTGACAGAGAGCGTCTCTTCTATGTTTAGCGCTATTCCTCGGCTACTTGACAACTTTTTAGTCCCGCCAAAGTCGATCCCGTTCCGTACCATTATTGCTGTGCCGCGCTGGGATTCTGGGTCTGTGTTTGTGATTGTATCTGGTTTATTTTAGTCGTAACCACTTCTTGCAATAGTTCAACGTCCGTTCAGCTCTGGCGTAAGAAGTACGTGAGGCTCGAATTTTTTAATGGTGTGCTGATTTTATTTATATTAACTATGACAGCTTAATAAATTGTATTTGCCTGCATGCTCATTTAGTTTATCAGTCGGTACAGTAGTCTGGCTATTTTCTCTTCGGTTCTGTGATGAGTTGGAGCTGCGTCTTTTATTGTTTTTCTTTGCGGTTTTGTTTACCATACTCGTCATTTGCATATGTTCGTCGATGCGTTTTGTTGGCGAGTGCTCTACCATCTGAGCTACCCGAGCGGGACTCACGACCCGTCCTTATAGCTTTAATTCCGCAAGGATCTCGTCTCCTACCTTCCAAACTCCACAGAAGCTTTTCTAATTGGGTAGCTCAGATGGTAGAGCACTTGCCCGCGGAAGGCAAAGGTCCCGAGCTCGAGTCTCGGTCCGGCACACAGTTTTAATCTGCTAGGAAGTTTCATATCAGCGCAGAGTGAGAGTTTCGTTCTGGAAATCAGAAGTTATTTTCACAACTAATATAATAACACATTTATAGAACAAATTATACATTGTATTTGTCGGCTCATGAGTAAACTTATACTACAACTAGTCCTGTTTAGTGAGGCAGCTTACCTCACATCTGAGGCCGTTAGCTGGCGTTAATGCAACTAGACTTGTCACTTTACCATTTGAACTAAGGTCTACAAATTGAGCATACAGTTATTTCACGAAAAATAATCTATAAAAATAATGAACTGGACTTGTTATTCAACTGAAGTCAATATAAAGCATACAGTAATTTTGTAAAAAGCAAACTACAAAATAATAAAATAGACAAGTCTGCTGATAAGATCAGTTAAACGTATTACTTTGAAATTAAACAAGGTACAGCTTAACATACGTTTACCTCTACTGGAAGATATGTAACGCTGTACTGCAGCCTCTTTTTCTTTTGGAAAATAATGATCTATAACGCAATGATTTTGTTGTATATACATAGCAAGGATATTAACATAAAAATAACTGTATACACTGGTACCCTCACCATCTCGCGTCTGTTGCGTTTATATCTCCCGCTGACGCTGCAAGTGCGCCGTATCAGTCGCGACCCCCACCCGGTGCACACACGATGGACGGCAGCCAAAAACATTCTTGCTCAGTCCGCCCACCTCGTCGCACTGCTATATTAGTAAGTCTTGCAATATATCAAAGTAATAATCTAATATGACATCGTTTTGTTCGTTAAACCGGCGCTATCGTTCTCTTTTGGCGTTTTCATTTCTTCAGGATGTAGGTTTTGGGAGCCTTGCGTAAAATTTCTAAATTACGTTGCATTTTACGTTTATCAGTGTTCAGATTATTACCGAGGGCACTCTTGTTCCGATCATATGTGCGATCTCTAAATCGAACTGCGAAGTTCCTTTCCGTTTGTCCAACATAAAATTTATGACAGTCTTGGCAGTTTATTTTATAAACTCCCGAATCCATGAATTTATGATGTTTGTCTCTGTAGCAACACAGCGACGATACCAAAGTCACAGTTCTTTTTATCTTAATATTTTAGTACCCTTGCTATGTATTTTAATAATAAAGTCATTATATTTGATATCTTCATGTTACATAAAGAAAAAGAGTTTGCAGCAGAGGGAAAGTTACTTTAAGCTGCGCCTTGCATAATTTTAAAGCCATACGTTAAAATGTTTTTATCAGTGTAACTGTTCAGTTTTTTTTATCAGAATACGTGTTACGACACGACTGTACGTTTCATGTAGATGTCAGTTCGAATTTTTAACATGAGAAGTCGAATATATATTATTTTTCATGAAATGACAGTGTGATCAGTTTGTGGAACTTGATTTGAATTTTAACGCGACAACTCCTGTTAACGCCTAATAAAGGCCACAGATAAAAAGTAAGCAACCTCACTAAACAGCACTAGTTATGATACAAGTGTGCATGTGAAACGACAAGTTATAGTGCATCGAGAGTGAAATGTGATAGGTTATCGTTTTGTTCTATAAATGTATTATTGCAATATTTCGCACTTTTTACGGACAGATTCTGATGCAATGGCTGAGGTCGAAACGCATTAAGGTGAATATTTTTATAAAATAAAAATATAAACAGTGATCCAGACGAACAGTTCTATTGACCAATGATAACGACTACGGGCTAGTACAGTGATTTTATGTTATTTACTGACATACACATTACTTCAAATGGTTCAAATGGTTCTGACCACTATGCGACTTAACTTCTGAGGTCATCAGTCGCCTAGAACTTAGAACTAATTAAACCTAACCAACCTAAGGATATCACACACATCCATGCCCGAGGCAGGATTCGAACCTGCGACCGTAGCGGTCGCTCGGTTCCAGACTGCAGCGCCTAGAATCGCACGGCCACTCCGGCCGGCCACATTACTTCACTGATGAGCTCTGTCTCAGTGGCGGCCACATGGTATCAGTTTTACACTGCTAACAGCGTTCCAAACCGACGAGTTTTCTCGTCTCATCAAAAACTCTTATCAGGTTAGCTTCCATTCAGAAGGCTGTTGCACTCAGCGACTGTTATATTGACTTGTAAATAATAGATTTCAGTTATCAGACGTCCTTTCTAAATTTTATTGTGCAGATCTAGATTTCAGCTAGAAACTAGCCATTCTCAATGCACTACCGTTTTTGATCAATGCACGTAATGCCTGTTGGTCGGGCTTCATCCACAGTTCATTGAATACTGTTCAATGAACTGTGGATGAAGCCCGACCAACAGGCATTACATGCGTTGATCAAAAATGATACTGCATTGAGAATGGCTAGTTTCCAGTTGAAGTCTAGATCTGCCAATCAGATTTAAAAAGGGCGACTGATAGCTGAAATCTACTATTTACAAATAACCCTTATTTAGTCCAATAAACTCAAATTTCTAGTTTCTGCACCACACGCACGTTCCACTCCTTGTTAATTCTGTGCATAATATTCAGGCTGGTTGCCACGTTTCCCGGTATTACCAGTGAGTCATTGAAGAACTGTGTGACTGATTTCTAACAGAGCGGTTTGACAAAAATCGGTGTATTTAGTGCCACCTGGCATCTGGCAAATCGTCCTTCAGGCGGAGTCAGTATTCCTGCTTTATTTCTACGTTAGGTGCATTGTCCATTTCGTGTGGCGAGCAGAGTGTTTTGGGGTAGCGTACACGGAGCGCTGCTTGCGTTCCTAGCGAGCTGTGCGTGGCCGCGGGATATCACAGGGAGACCAGAATCTAATTAGTCCGACTGCCATCGGCTGTAACGGTCGCTTGTCATGGAACATTAGATGATTAACCCGCCTTCTCCCAGCCACCGAATGCGTACGTTCTGGGCACGAATGACCCGAGCAACGGCTTTTTTATGGTAATGCCCTCCGTAAAAGAACTATTCGGTTTTTCAGGTTGGCAGCGAGCACGGAAAGATAATCCTGTTCCGAAGGACGCAGAAATAAAAGGCAGCATCGATCGCGAAACATCCATCTTCGCTGCTCTGAAGCGCTAGTAGATAAAAAGTATGAGAGGAGTTGCGATGTGATGTTATTCTCTACTTTTTCTTTATTTTTCATAGCGTTGAAGCTAACACATAAACGGAAAATGGCTGTAATTTTTCCTCTCTGAAAAATATTGTCAGCTTAGATAATGACAGAAACATTACGTTAAAATAGTGTATTTAAAGTCTATTTAAGTTTCACTATCGAGATAAACCTCAAAAAAGGAACTTGTCATTTCTTCTGTTCCTTCAGAGTCTTATACCACCATGGCATGATGCGCAAATGAAAGTAATTCACTCATTCTTTATTTGATAATGATTTTTTGTAATTCTCTCATCTGATATCATTTTTGTTGCCAGCTACACAGCAGAAGGAAAGTTTTATTTATAATCAGCCTGTGATTCACGCAGGCTTTTTCTGCGAGGACTCGTTTTTTTCTGATTATGTGTTACATTTCCGAGGCGGAAATTGTGGAACAGTTTCGCATTTTCTTTGAGTAGTGCGACAAACCGTCTAAAAGTCAGTCTCAGAATGACTGCCGTACCAGAGAAACGTTCGCTGATCCACCACATCTATGCGATCCGAAAACGACTAGAATGTCCGTATTCCCAGTCAGCGCGCATCGCCTTATGCTGTACGCACAGCTCAAGAGAATAAGTTGACATGTATTCCACAGTGCGATGTGTTCCCACTTTAAGAAATCTAACGAGGTTTTTCTTCGACCAGATTTGCTCCAGCTAGTGCTCCCTGCTCCCTGATCTAAAACAAAACTGCCACCGTATAATAACACCAATTTGTGTCACATCGCCGTACACTTCACCTTAAGTGGCACACCTGTTGGTCATTTATTACCACCGCAAATTTACACCAGTAAAATCACACCTGCGTAGTATGATCCTCATTGGTTCAGCCCCCTACACAACTAATAACGACAATACACTTGTGACAACCTTGCCAAAATAACGGCCAGAAAAAAATCTGTAGAGAAAAATTCCTATAGCGTCTTGGGAAACACTATGAATTTCTCGTGAAGTGGTAGTATTTACGAGTGCCACGCTTTGTTCAGATTCGGGAAAAATGCTCCCAAACCACTCAAGCTGCTAAAAGGGAGCATTTGAACTGATACCAGTTCAGAACACCACCTCAGAATCTTTTCCGACAACTCATACCTACTGCACTCGAAGAGATGCGTTACACATTGCCTGTAGTAGAGTATCCCTCGTTCTCGTAAAAACACGATAAATGTTTATTACAGCACTTTTCTTCTAATGCTAACATTTAGCTATATGGTTTAACTACAGAACTGCGGTTCTCTTTCTTACTTCGGACGTCAACATCGGAACTGAATTTGAGTTCTTCCATGTCTCATTTGTTGAATATTATTAATTGTGGTGGATGATCTGTTGTTTGTAACATAACTTAATTAGTAGTTTTGCGTCGAATTTTCTGTCTAATGAAATGCCCCACGTAAAGAAAATTTTTAGAATTGTAATTCTGGGAGATTACCTTGATAAAACAACAGCGGAAGGGGTTTGTACTGCGGTATACTCACACTTTATTTATAGTGCACCAGTCTCCCCTTGCCTTCTAAATGTTATACAATTATTCGATGATACACATTAAAACATAGCACTGTTTCCGAAAATTTCGCGCTTATCTCCATTTACGCTTGATTTTTTTTGTTTTTTTTTTTTCATTGTAGCCTCTGAACAGCCAGAGGCTCCTAAACTTAGTGAGGAACTGAAGTAGGTATTAGAAGGAAATACACTGACGCTTGCTTGTGTATCAACCACCCTTGCAGTCAGAGAGGTAACGCACACTACATCAGTGACACGAAGCGAAGTGTTTGAATGTTGATGACGAAACCTATTTCCATCACACTAATTTGTCTGGAAAGCGAAGATGAAGAGGCACCAACCGCTATTTATCTGATAATCCACGCACGCTATGAGATCAAGTCACACTTGATGTATGTCGGATGGGGACCTTAAATTTATCTGCCCGATTGGTCCTGTTTTAGAGGGGTAAGCAGGATACTGCCATCTACATCTACATAACTACTCTGCAAATCACACTTCAGTGCCTGGCAGAACTCCTACATCTTTCCGTGCGAGCACTGATTTCACCTATTTTATTATGTTGATCGTTTCTCTCTTCGAAGATCGGTGTCAGCAAAATATTTTCGTATTCGCTGGAAACAAATAGTAATTGAAATATCGTGAGAAGATTCCGCTGCAAAGAGAAATGGGTTTCTTTTAATGATGTTCACCCCAAATCCTGTATCATGCCCGTGACACTCTCTCCCATACTTCTCGTTAGTACAAAACGTGCTGCGCTTCTTTGAACTTTCTTGATGCACTCCGTTAATCCTATTGGTAAGGATTCCACACCGCACAGTAGTACTACAAAAGAGGACGGACAAACGTAGTGTAAGCAGTCTCTTTAGTAGATATGTTGCGTCTTCTGAGTGTTCTGTCAGTACAATTCAGTCTTTGGTTCGCATTCCCCACAACATTTTCTACGTGTTCTTTCCATTCTCTCCAATTTAAGTTGTTCGTTATTGTAATTCCTATATAATTAGCTGAATTTTTTGGCCTTTAGATTTGACTGATTTATCGTGTAACCGAAGTTTAACGGATTCCTTTTAGCACTCATGTGAATGACCTTACACTTTTCATTATTCAGCGACAATTACCAATTTTCGCGCCGTACAGACGTCTTTTCTAAATCGTTTTGCAATATGTTTTGAACTTCTGGTGACATTACTAGACGAGAAACGACAGCATCATCTGCAAACAGTCTAACACAGATGCTCAGATTATATCGTAAATGGTTTATATGGAAAATGAACAAATAGGGCCTTGGAGAACGCCAGAAATCACGAGTAAAAACTCGATTACTTAACGTCAATTACTAGGAATTGTGACCTCTCTGACAGAAAATCACGGATCGAGTCGCATAACTGAGACGATATTCCATAAGCATGCAATTTGATTACAAGCAATATGTTTTGAACTTCTGGTGACATTACTAGACGAGAAACGACAGCATCATCTGCAAACAGTCTAACACAGATGCTCAGATTATATCGTAAATGGTTTATATGGAAAATGAACAAATAGGGCCTTGGAGAACGCCAGAAATCACGAGTAAAAACTCGATTACTTAAAGTCAATTACTAGGAATTGTGACCTCTCTGACAGAAAATCACGGATCGAGTCGCATAACTGAGACGATATTCCATAAGCATGCAATTTGATTACAAGCCACTTGTGAGGTACTGTATCAAAAGCCTTCTGGAAATCTAGAAATACAAAATCAACAGTTCGTGTAAGTAGAGCTAGTCGTGTTTAGTAAGAACCATGTTTCCGTGTTGACTGTGTGTCAACAGGCCGTTCTTTTCGAGGTAATTGACAATGTTCGAACAGAATACATGTTCCAAAATCCTGCTACACATCGACGTTAATGATATGGGCCTGTAATTTAGTGTACTCCTGTTGCCTTTCTTGAATATTAGAGTGACCTGTGCAACTTTCCAATCTTTAGGTACGGATCTTCCGTCGAGCAAGCCGTTGTATATGATTGTTAAGCACGGAGCTATTGCATCGTGTGTTACTGTTCCTTTCATTCACTTCTCATCGGCAACAACACAACCACTGAAATGCCTTTACCCGACATTATGATAAAGTTATATATAGCCACATGTAAAAGCATTTTGCGAAAATATGAGTATATTGGTGTATGTTCCAGTGTGCAGTTCTGTTACAGAATATGAAAATGTGTAACACGAAACTATATTACCTGATCAAAAGTATCTGCACACCTATTAGGATACATTAATTTGGGATGTATCTACCATTCGCCTTCACGATGGCTTCAACGTTCAGTAAGGTGTCTGAATGTCTGTGGAGGAATGGAAGCCCATTCCTCCTTCAGAACGGAAACCAAGGAAGGTACTAATGGGATCTGCACCGACGTCGACGTTCTGACTAATCCTAATGTGTGCCATTGGATTCAGCTCAGGATTCTGCGCAGGCCTGTCTATTTCAGTAGTATTATTGTCCACATATCATTGCCTGACAGTTTCTGCTTTATGACAGCATGCTCTGATATTTTGATAGAAACTTGTCCTCAACTGTACGCAGAACAAAACGCTGTCATGTGTTCATATCCTTCCGCATTTAGCCTATACTTAAGTGCAATAAGGGGACCACACCGTAACCACGAAAATCATCCTCACACAGTAACACTACCTCCTCTGTACTCCACTGTTGGCACTACATGTGATGGCAGGTAACGTTCCCCAGGCGTTCATCAAACCCAAACCCTTCCATTGGATTGCCATATGGTAGCGTGACTGATCACTCGTTTATCGTCTTCCACTATCCAGTGGGCCGTTCTTTACACCACTTCAAGCGTCGCTTAGCATCGACTACAGAAGTCTGTGGCTTACGAGGAGCTGGCGGACCAATGTACCAAATTCTTTTCAGTTCTCTATACACAATCGTTGTGATATCTAGACTGCTGGTAGCACTTTGGGACTCATGAGTGATTCCTTCCACTGATTTCGTGTGTAATTTCTAACAACAAGTCTCCAGAATACTCGACGGTCACTGTCCGTCAGAGCATGTGATCTGTCTGGTCTCGATTTAGCTGTGATTGTTCATTCGCGCTCCCACTTCACAATCACATCACCAACAGTCAACTTGGGCAACTTGGAAGAATTTAATGTTTCTGATGGATTTGTTACTCGGTAACATCCAAAGACTCTTAAACGTATATTCACTTAGCTCTCATGGCCGGCTCAGTCTGCTGTTACTGCTTCTTTACTGCCAGCACAACAGCCCCCGCCTCCTTTTACATTGGCAGGTCTGTCCCTCGTGATATTCAGTGGACAATTCTGCATTACATTTGGGAGCCTGGATACGTTTGATTAGATGAGTATGCTAAAGACAAAACCAAATATGAACTGTAGGCGACAGGCATTTTTCAACTCATAAAATTTTACGGAACATAAGGTTATGCCTTCATGCAGCCTTTTTATTGCGTGAGTGTAAAGCGCGCTTGAGGAGGCGAAGGTAGTTGTAAATTGTGAAGCAGTCTGTACTCGTAGAAGTGTGACTGGCAGCCTATGGTGAACCTAAGACTGCCCAAAGTATTACGTTCGAGAGAAACGGAAAAAATTGCTGAATTCCAGATTTAGTGAGCTTTACGTAGTTGAGGGGTGTGTTTTGACAACACACCGACTTATGAGGCAAACTGCTCAATAAAAGCTTTGCTGCACCACTAAGAGAACTGTTAAGAAACGAAAACCTTATCAAACTAAGAGAAACATTACTGTGAAATAAAGACAATACAATAATCGAAAATTAAGGCAGTATTTTCGGAGATACACTTCTGTGCTGAGTACAATTCAATACCGAGTTACTCCGTTCCGTGCGTTGTAACAAACTTGGTTCCTCCTTGGCGTGCTCCCCACTATGTGGTTTGGACGTCGCAGCTCAAACCCGATCCTCTCTTTCCCAGCGGCCCTCCTGACTTCATTCAGGATGTGAGGAGGGTTCCTGCTATGTCGCACTGCAAGTCTAAGTTGGTCCCAAGCTTGCATACCCAGTCAGCAGTTTCATGTCAGCAGACAGCACAGCCCATTCTGTGTTGCTGATTCCTGCCTCCTGGAGGAATGTGTTCACCAGCTGGGCGCTGTATGCTGGTATACAGGTGATGACAGAAATATGGAAACACCGCAAGAAATGCGCACTTGAACATAAATGCAGATACCAGCCAAACCTGCAGATTGAGCTGTTATATTTCACCACGACCAGCGCCTACACAATGTCCTGAACACGTTGCAAGTTTCAGTTGTAGTCAAAAGAGCGTTCGGTGTGTTTGTGAGTGCATCATGTCCGAGCTAAGTGAATTTGAAGGTGGCAAATTGTTGCTGCTCTTTTGGCGGATGCTTCCATAATCAAGGTATTATATGAATGTGTGGTGTCTGTTCTTTCGGGCATGCAAGTGTTTACTCAATAGTAAGAAGTCTTCGTGAAGACATATAGTGCCACAGGCAACAGATCGACAGAACAGTTTTCAGTTACGATAGGGAAAGAAGAACGAGGTCAGGAAATAAGAGTGACGAGGCCGCTGAAAAGACTCCAAATTGACGGCAACTTAAAATCATTCCTAACTTCTGTGGCCTACGCGCAAATATTACAGTGCAGAGAATAACGTCACAGCCACTGAAGATTATATAAATACTGAAAAAAGTTTAATGTAAGCCTATATCATACACATCAGCAATCTTGTAAATAAGTTTAATTGGAGACAGATAGACACTACCTCCTCGTGAAAGACTGTCTATAAACGCCATACCTTTTCCTAGGAAATATCACTGAATCCCCTTGAGAGACTCTTAAGAGTTAAAATTTGTATGGGCTGACACTGAATACAAAATCGATGAAGCTGTAGGGACGCCCTCTGTCGGGCTGGAAAACGCTACTAATTCTTCAGGATGCAGACGGAGGAGCTGTGAGGTGTCGTCAGACGCATTGATACAATTTTCAAAATTATTCCATTTATTACAGAAAATACAAGTCGCTGCTGCTTCTTCTGCGTCGGCTGGCACCTATGTAATCCGGAGAATAATCATCTGAATCTGATAGCGGACTCACTGCTGCTGAGGACGTTGCGTCAGTACGGAGTGGAAGTCGATTACACTCTGATACGACGGTCCTGTCGCCCGCCCGTCAGCTGTGGCCGAGCGGTTCTAGGCGCTTCAGTCCGGAACCACGCGGCTGCTACGGTCGCAGGTTCGAATCCTGCCTCGGGCATGGATGTGTGTGATGTCCTTAGGTTAGTTAGATTAAAGTAGTCCTAAGTCTAGGGGACTGATGACCTCAGATGTTAAGTCCCATAGTGCTTGGAGCCATTTTTTTTGCCGCCCACTGGCGAAGTAGATACGTCCCGTCGGTAGCTTGGAGCTGGCGGTAACCACGAGGTGTGTGTTTTGATTCACAAGCAGTTACGTGTAGAACACAATCCTTGGCAGATCACTGCCCGCGTTGTCCCTTCAGGTGGACCGCGATGTCGGATGTCGTGTATTCGACGTGAATGCTGAACCTAGCCCGCTGGTACTGCAGGCGCTCAAACCCTTGAGACGCTGGAGTTCAGGACACGTTCAGCGTTGGATCGGAGTCGTTGGTGGCTGCTGTGCTGACGTCAGTACTGGATGCTGTATTTCATTAACCGTGACTGCGAATCGCTGGTAGTCTCTTAAGGCAGCAGGTGCGAGAGCAACGCTAGAACAGTCTCACACACGAGATGTTACCACACTAACTAGAGAATAAAGTGCGAACGACATGAACGCAATCGGTCCTGCTGATCAGTTACCAGAGTCTAGCAGGGATGCAGTGTTTATATCGCCGAGGAGAAGCTCTGCTCTACGACGTCGTTCGTGGTGGCCATGTGACCCTACAACGCTGACGTGAACCATGACAATGATGAGGTGTGTGTTTGCCTGTCGGTTCTATGAAATCTGCGCTGTAAGCTGGTTCGACGTGTAGAACTGGCAGAATAGCAGAGTGGAGCTCTCATGCTGGAATGTTCCCTGTTCAAACCGCGAACGGAGCTCCCCGATTTTTTGGTGTTTCAATGCGGGCTGTCCAACGTGTCTACAAGAAATTATGTTCCTTTCGCAGCCTCGAAACACAGCGTACTTAACAATAGTCGTTAGAGGACCGTAACAGACAGGAACCGGACAATCGATTTCAAAACCGACAATAATTGCTGCTGTGAGTAACTGCAGGCCTAGATTAGAAAAAAGTGACGTGACTCGAACGCATTACGGGTAGCCGTCTAATCTGCTGCCGCAACCGGTTGTGCATAGGAGCTGTTCAACGCCTGACGCTCCAGTATCGTATCCAACAGTATCATAAAACAATGAACGTCTGTTTCTCCGGTGTGTAGTGCAGCCAGTGACTCTTCGGGTCTATACGTTCTGTGTTAGAGAATACGTAGCTAACAAAATTATTTATGTTATCTTTTATCTTTGAATTAAAAGGAAGTACACACCAAGAATATTTCGCTGTAGTAGGAGAATAAAAATCGAAAACTGACGATTATGTAAAGTGCATTTTGTGACGGCGCTATTTACTTAAATAAATAGCACTATTAATAGTGGCTGGTTGCTGTCTTTTTCTTTGTAAGAATCAACCTACATTAACTGTACACAGCCAAGGTCTCACCATGTCAGTTTTAGACAAAATAGCGAAGAAAGTATTGCTTTTTCATAAAGACAGCGCAGTATTATTAGAATTAAATTTCGTGGAAAAATCTTGAAGACTATACACAGGGACTGCTCACATTTTATTATTTCACTAGCTGACAAATCCGGCATTGCCCGGTTATTCGTTTTGTAAATTTTATGTCAGAAACGAAAACAAAGGTAGTGTAATATCGAAAAAAATCATTTCCATATATTCGTAAAAACACCGTTGAAAGTATGAATCAGGCATACAAATCACATCAGTCATGCATAATGTACAGAGATGTGAGTACACCGGCTTCGCCTCTCTAGAACGCGATTTTGCAAACGTTTCTATGGCAACGCCTGTTCTTAGCTCTAGAGACAGCCATTATTTTCGCCTACCGCTGTTTGGGCTTCGCAGTTGAAAGCGCTGCCAGATGTCAGGGATTTTCTTAAGTTGACCCTCTGCAGGAACGTCTTAGAAGTAAAGAATAAATGTTTTAAAACTTCATGCATAATGCGGCATTTTGTCACGCATCTCGGTGTTTGTGACTTCATACGTCTTGAACTATGTGCGGTATCATGATATAATTTTGTAGGTCCGTTTAGTATCGTTTGTAGATTAAGAGATGTATTGCAAACATAGTCAGTAGCACAGAAGTAATAAATTTCAAGGTAATGCAAGATGCGGCAGTTTTTCATGCTTTTCACTTTTCATGATGCCATCACTCCTAATCTGTGATAGGTAGATGATTCACACCTCGACAGCGATTGTTACCTGGCAGTAACGTAAATGTGTACCAGGTTTGGTAGAAATTGCTCCTGTGGTTTAGGAGATGTAGAATACACACACACACACACACACATATATATATATATATATATACACTCATGGAAATTGAAATAAGAACACCGTGAATTCATTGTCCCAGGAAGGGGAAACTTTATTGACACATTCCTGGGGTCAGATACATCACATGATCACACTGACAGAACCACAGGCACATAGACACAGGCAACAGAGCATGCACAATGTCGGCACTAGTACAGTGTATATCCACCTTTCGCAGCAATGCAGGCTGCTATTCTCCCATGGAGACGATCGTAGAGATGCTGGATGTAGTCCTGTGGAACGGCTTGCCATGCCATTTCCACCTGGCGCCTCAGTTGGACCAGCGTTCGTGCTGGACGTGCAGACCGCGTGAGACGACGCTTCATCCAGTCCCAAACATGCTCAATGGGGGACAGATCCGGAGATCTTGCTGGCCAGGGTAGTTGACTTACACCTTCTAGAGCACGTTGGGTGGCACGGGATACATGCGGACGTGCATTGTCCTGTTGGAACAGCAAGTTCCCTTGCCGGTCTAGGAATGGTAGAACGATGGGTTCGATGACGGTTTGGATGTACCGTGCACTATTCAGTGTCCCCTCGACGATCACCAGTGGTGTACGGCCAGTGTAGGAGATCGCTCCCCACACCATGATGCCGGGTGTTGGCCCTGTGTGCCTCGGTCGTATGCAGTCCTGATTGTGGCGCTCACGTGCACGGCGCCAAACACGCATACGACCATCATTGGCACCAAGGCAGAAGCGACTCTCATCGCTGAAGACGACACGTCTCCATTCGTCCCTCCATTCACGCCTGTCGCGACACCACTGGAGGCGGGCTCCACGATGTTGGGGCGTGAGCGGAAGACGGCCTAACGGTGTGCGGGACCGTAGCCCAGCTTCATGGAGACGGTTGCGAATGGTCCCCGCCGATACCCCAGGAGCAACAGTGTCCCTAATTTGCTGGGAAGTGGCGGTGCGGTCCCCTACGGCACTGCGTAGGATCCTACGGTTTTGGCGTGCATCCGTGCGTCGCTGCGGTCCGGTCCCAGGTCGACGGGCACGTGCACCTTCCGCCGACCACTGGCGACAACATCGATGTACTGTGGAGACCTCACGCCCCACGTGTTGAGCAATTCGGCGGTACGTCCACCCGGCCTCCCGCATGCCCACTATACGCCCTTGCTCAAAGTCCGTCAACTGCACATACGGTTCACGTCCACGCTGTCGCGGCATGCTACCAGTGTTAAAGACTGCGATGGAGCTCCGTATGCCACGGCAAACTGGCTGACACTGACGGCGGCGGTGCACAAATGCTGCGCAGCTAGCGCCATTCGACGGCCAACACCGCGGTTCCTGGTGTGTCCGCTGTGCCGTGCGTGTGATCATTGCTTGTACAGCCCTCTCGCAGTGTCCGGAGCAAGTATGGTGGGTCTGACACACCCGTGTCAATGTGTTCTTTTTTCCATTTCCGGGAGTGTGTATATATATATATATATATATATATATATATTCGTAATATACGTGAATTTACCTCTTTTTCCCTACTACGTTTCAATCCTGGATGTTAATAGTGATTCATACGTGCTACAAAGTTTGCTCTCGGAAGGACTTATTGAAGTAATTTCTTGTTTCCCAATAAATGTGCTTCCAGCAGGCCCAGTTTGCACGCTCAAAGTCGATATAAAATTTAGAACATTGAAATGAAATGATCGTGTGGCATTGATTGCTGGGAGGCCGCGCCTGGGGCAGTTGGGCTGCCGAGTTGCAAGTCTTTTCAGCTGACGCCACGTTGGGCAACTTGCGTGTCGATGATGATGAGGACAGTAAAAAACCCACCCCCCGAGCGATCTCCGACCCAGCGGCGAACCAACGCGGGCCAACTGCTTGGTAGTCAAACGTGCTGACCACTCAGGTCAGGAGGCGGACTGTTTGGAACATTTATTGCGGTATACAGTAAGGTAGTCACAAACCCAGTGTGGGCAGCATGACCGGGGAGTGGAGATCGTGTGGCGTCGTCGTCTGTGCGCGGGACCTGCGCTTGCCGCTGGCAGGAGGGGCGTCGGCCGCCGCTGGGTTCCCACGTGTGGACTGCCCCTTGCTGGGACCGCCACGTGCCGCATTAGCACCACTCGAATTAGTCACACACGGCGGCGCGCTCTACAGCCATTGTGCGTCCTCGAGGCCGTAGCTAAACACGACATTGTGTTCCTACCTAACTTTACACCCTGTGTGTTATATCTGAAGTACTGTGACAAGCGTAACTTCCGCGTTGCCTTATACGATCATGGGACATGATCCAACATTAGGCTTGTATAGCATACTTTCTGCAAGACAGATCGTAACCAATTTGTTAAGATTGTCCACAGTATGCGAACGTCACACTGGGTAGCGAGAGCATCATCCGTAGGTTGGGTCAAACACAGTGTCTCACTTCGGTATTTTTCCATTCTACTGTCAGTATTTCAGTGGAATATTTCGAAAAATAAGCAGATCATACAGAAAGTACGTAATCAAAAAAAGCGTAGTTCATAATTTAACTATTTCAAAATCCTGACTTATAGCATCATACAATATTTTCTTTTTGTCGGTTTGATAGTGTCACCTCAGTTCAATTTTCGTCCACCACAAACATTACTACTCGACGTCACGAGCACATTTCACCTTTGAGCCTGTTACCCAAAAGTTAAATTTTATCCCCGCACCAAGGGTAGACTTGTGACGAAGCGTTAGTCAGCGACAAACGCTAATCGATAGTCGTGAAAATGGGAATCCAACAGATAAATATCAGTTTCTTCAACACACCCTGCTGTGTCCCTGGCAACATCCTATGGCCGTACAGAATGGAGGCATATCCAACTCACTGCAATAAGGAGATCAGCAACGGAAGCATAATGAACGTAGAAGACTTCTCATCCTACTTGCGATTAAAAAAAAAATGCCGCCTGGGAGTATCTAAAATACCAGCCGGATTCTGTCGGGAGGATGTAAATCAGTTGTGTTTGAAGACAGCAACAAATGGGAAGTAGCAGAAAAGAGACTCTTTACTACCTATATCAACCACCGTAAACTGATGGATACAGATAGCCGTACCGTAGGTGCAACCACACCGGAGGGGTATCTGTTGAGAGGCCAGACAAACGTGTGGTTCCTGAAGAGGGGCAGCAGCCTTTTCAGTAGTTGCAGGGGCAACAGTCTGGATGATTGACTGATCTGGCCCTGTAACACTAACCAAAACGGCCTTGCTGTTTTGGCACTGCGAACGGCTGAAAGCAAGGGAAAACTACAGCCGTAATTTTTCCCGAGGGCATGCAGCTTTACTGTATGATTAAATGATGATGGCGTCCTCCTGGGTAAAATATTCCGGAGGTAAAATAGTCCCCCATCCGGATCTCCAGGCGCGGACTACTCAAGAGGACGTCGTTATCAGGAGAAAGAAACCTGGCGTTCTACGGATCGGAGCGTGGAATGTCAGATCCCTTAATTGGGCAGGTAGGCTAGAAAACTTAAAAAGGGAAATGGATAGGTTAAAGTTAGATATAGTGGGAATTAGTGAAGTTCGGTGGCAGGAGGAACAAGACTTTTGGCAACGTGAATACAGGGTTATAAATACAAAATCGAATAGGGGTAATGAGGGATTAGGTTTAATAATGAATAAAGCAATAGGAATGCGGGTAAGCTACTACAAACAGCATAGTGAACGCATTATTGTGGGCAAGATAGACACGAAGCCCACGCCTACTACAGTAGTACAAGTTTATATACCAACTAGCTCTGCAGATGATGAAGAAATTGATGAAATGTATGACGAGATAGAAGAAATTATTCAGGTAGTGAAGGGAGACGAAAATTTAATAGTCATGGGTGACTGGAATTCGAGAGTAGGAAAAGGAAGAGAAGGAAACATAGTAGGTCAATGTGGATTGGGGCTAAGAAATGAAAGAGGAAGCCGCCTGGTAGAATTTTGCGCAGAGCATAACTTAATCATAGCTAACACTTGGTTCAAGAATCATCAAAGAAGGTTGTATACATGGAAGAACCCTGGAGATACTAAAAGGTATCAGATAGATTATATAATGGTAAGACAGAGATTTAGGAATCAGGTTTTAAATTGTAAGACATTTCCAGGGGCAGATGTGGACTCTGACCACAATCTATAGGTTATGAACTGTAGATTAAAACTGAAGAAACTGCAAAAAGGTGGGAATTTAAGGAGATGGGACCTGGATAAACTGAAAGAACCAGAGGTTGTACAGAGTTTCAGGGAGAGCAAAAGGGAACAATTGACAGGAATGTGGAACAGAAATAAAGTAGAAGAAGAATGGGTAGCTTTGAGGGATGAAACAGTGAAGGCAGCAGAGGATCAAATAGGTAAAAAGACGAAGGCTAGTAGAAACCATTGGATAACAGAAGAAATATTGAAGTTAATTTATGAAAGGAGAAAATATAAAAATGCAGTAAATGAAGCAGGCAAAAAGGAATACAAACGTCTCAGAAATGAGATCGACAGGAAGTGCAAAACGGCTAAGCAGGGATGGCTAGAGGACAAATGTAAGGATGTAGAGGCTTATCTCACTAGGGGTAAGATAGATACTGCCTAAAGGAAAATTAAAGAGACCTTTGGAGAAAGGAGAACCACTTGCATGAATGTCAACAGCTCAGATGGAAACCCAGTTCTAAGCAAAGAAGGGAAAGCAGAAAGGTGGAAGGAGTATATAGAGGGTCTATACAAGGGCGATGTACTTGAACAATATTATGGAAATGGAAGAGGATGTAGATGTAGATGAAATGGGAGATATGATACTGCGTGAAGAGTTTGACAGAGCACTGAAAGATCTAAGTCGAAACAAGGCCCCCGGAGTAGACAACATTCCATTAGAACAGCCTTGGGATAGCCAGTCCTGACAAAACTCTTCCATCTGGTGAGCAAGATGTATGAGACAGGCGAAATACCCTCAGTCTTCAAGAAGAATATAATAATTCCAATCCCATAGAAAGCATTTGTTGACAGATGTGAAAATTACCGAACTATCAGTTTAATAAATCACAGCTGCAAAATACTAACGCGAATTCTTTACAGACGAATGGAAAAAACTGATAGAAACCGACCTCGGGGAAGATCAGTTTGGATTCAGTAGAAATGTTGGAACACTTGAGGCAATACTGACCTTACGACTAATCTTAAAGGAAGATTAAGGAAGGGCAAACCTACGTTCCTAGCATTTGTAGACTTAGAGAAAGCTTTTGACAATGTTGATTGGAATACTCACTTTCAAATTCTGACGGTGGCAGGGGTAAAATACAGGGAGCGAAAGGCTATTTACAATTTGTACAGAAAGCAGATGGCAGTTAGAAGAGTCGATGGGTATGAAAGGGAAGCAGTGGTTGGGAAGGGAGTGAGACAGGGTTGTAGCCTATCCCCGATGTTATTCAATCTGTATATTGAGCAAGCAATAAAGGAAACAAAAGAAAAGTTTGGAGTAGGTATTAAAATCCATGGAGAAGAAATAAAAACTTTGAGGTTCGCCGATGACATTGTAATTCTGTCAGAGACAGCAAAAGACTTGGAAGAGCTGTTGAACGGAATGGACAGTGTCTTGAAAGGAGGGTATAAAATGAACATCAACAAAAGCAAAACGAGGATAATGGAATGTAGTCGAATTAAGTCGGGTGATGCTGAGGGAATTAGATTAGGAAATGAGACAGTTAAGTAGTAAAGGAGTATTGCTATTTGGGGAGCAAAATAACTGATGATGGTCGAAGTAGAGAGGATATCAAATGTAGACTGGCAATGGCAAGGAAAACGTTTCTGAAGAAGAAAAATTTGTTAACATCGAGTATAGATTTAAATGTCAGGAAGTCAAAAAAAAAATGGCTCTGAGCACTATGGGACTTAACATCTATGGTCATCAGTCCTCTAGAACTTAGAACTACTTAAACCTAACTAACCTAAGGACAGCACACAACACCCAGTCATCACGAGGCAGAGAAAATCCCTGACCCCGCCGGGAATCGAACCCGGGAACTCAGGAAGTCGTTTCTGAAAGTATTTGTAAGGAGTGTAGCCATGTATGGAAGCGAAATATGGACGATAAATAGTTTGGACAAAAAGAGAATAGAAGCTTTCGAAATGTGGTGCTACAGAAGAATGCTGAAGATTAGATGGCTAGATCACATAACTAATGAGGAGGTATTGAATAGAATTGGGGAGAAGAGGAGCTTATGGCACAACTTGACTAGAAGAAAGGATCGGTTGGTAGTACATGTTCTGAGACATCGAGGGATCACCAAATTAGTATTGGAGGGCAGTGTGAAGGGTAAAAATCGTAGAGGGAGACCAAGAGATGAATACACTAAGCAGATTCAGAAGGATGTAGGTTGCAGTAGGTACTGGGGGATGAAAAGGCTTGCACAGGGTAGAGTAGCGTGGAGAGCTGCATCAAACCAGTCTCAGGACTGAAGACCACAACAACAACAACATACGTTAGTAAGGACTGAGAGATGGGGCGGATATATTTGCAGACCTGTCCAATGACTGGGTGCGGGCGTAGAGTAGTTTTAGCTCTGCGAAACAAAAGGAAACTATCTTCCCACTGCTGTGAAGCACGGTAGAGTCAGTGTAGTTTTAGTAGTGTGTACATCCTTTGCTGTAGTTTGTGAAGTTGCATTTACTGACAACAGTCTGACTAAAGATATTTATATAACTATTTTGATCGAGTTTAATTAATGCAAACAACAACGGTTGGTGTTCTACTGTGTTTCTCTAAATACAGCTGCATCACCACAGCAGAGCAATTTTAATAAGAGGCACAGTAGATGGTTTAGTCACTCACAACAAAATAGAAGGACGTCAATCGTTTCGTTTTATGAGGCAGTAATTATATGATCCTTATAGTCAGTTTTGTGATTCAGCTGTCGCGAAATGCAAACAGCTCTGTAACAATTCGCCAAGTTTCATACGTCACTATTATCAAACAACACGGAATTGTATTTTCATCTGTTCCTAGCACCATGATTGGTCTACGAATCGTAAGTTAGCTTTCCATGTGGGACCTAGTGAGCGCAAGCAATAGATCGCACTGAAATGTGGAACAGTGTGTGCTGCGACGCTACGAATCACAATACGCTATGGCAGTGTGATAAGTCGGAAAACGTTTCATTAAATCATGTCACTGTCAGTAAACACAATTGTTGTAATACCCTTGTTGAAAAATCGTAAGTTATGAAATTTCAGTTATCTCCTTCAAACTGTTTCAATTGAAGGGTTCGACAACTTCATAGGTCATTAAAATTTAGGCAGACTTATTTATTGCTAAAATTTGTTTCATCTACACTTTCTGATCACTTGAGGTGGTTTCATGTTAATTTGATTATTTTTATTACAATTATAAGTGATTTACTAGCTAATAACACAATTACTTCAAAGTGATACCTAAGTTTTTAGACAATCTTAAACTAATTGCAATTCTAAATCAACGAAGGAAGCTGTAGGCTGTTGTAGTATAAGAAATAACAGGAATAAATATAGTCTTTCCCTTCATTTATAAATTAATGCATAGTGATAAAATTTGGTTATTTTTCCAATGGTGATCATCTCCTGTTCCGTTGCTTAGGTGTCACTATTACACACGAACGTAAATTATGAGTGAGTAGTGTAAATAGTGCACTTAGGCCTACAGACTTTAAATGTTCAACAACTTTGTTGATGTTTCCGTCTCTTTCGATAGCAATCCGAATACACATAGTTGAAACCACAGGCTCCCAACTATAAGAACGTACCTGATTGATATTCACGGTTATATTAACAAAGGCTTACTGTTATAAACTCTTACAGCAACTGTTTAAGCGACATAGATCGTTATAGTACGTAACTCCGAACTACCAGAATTCCCCATTCTAAATATCAACTTGTAAGTGCCTCAGATCATCACTACAGGACTGATATCAGGTGACTCTCTAGTTTTTGCATGTACACGTAAAAAGGGCACATTTTATTTCCCTCTGGTAGAACAAACAAAGCAGGTACGTATGGGTGATTCAGCTGTCCTTATCGCAGTCGTTTTATGCAGCCCACAATGTTATAGCTGGCTTTCATAGGCTACGAGTTGCATGCTCATATTCTCTCGCTCGCTACGTGTTAACTATTAGTCCACCAGGATCCTTCAGTAGGAAATTTAATGTAGTTAAATTTTGTACTGGTATATGTTTCCACTGGAGGCCATAGTTTTCGACATATTCAAGAAAAACGTACAAAAGCGATCTTCAAACGTACCTCCACCCCACAATCATCCATCTAATACGTCGAGAGTAAAGTAGAGGAACTGTAGACGACAACAAGTCGTATCTGTACACATAATCTTTCTGAGCTCAAAACATTTATGGTATTGCTTGTAAACATTACGCTAAAATTAATTACATTGGCAATTCGTTGCAAATTTATCCTTACAAGCACAGTAGTTTCGTAGCCAGAAGGTCTGATGGATATAACGATGTAATTCTATATTTTACGCTGTTAAAATTTGCTGTATTATTAGGTAAAATTTACACAAACGTAAATTTTACAATTTGTAAGTGCTCTACTAAGACCGTAGTATAATAAGGACAGTCAATGAAGATCGAAGAAGGTCCAATGTGGCAAATAATTCGTGCAGTCGCAAATATTTGTACGGTAGTAAGAGGGAGTGCCATGAATTAAATACCAGAAATCCTGACGTTGGAGGCTAAGTGTGGGAGTAGGGGTGCGTTTGAAGATCACTTTTGTGCGTTTTTCTTGAATAATTCGAAAACTATAGCCTCTAGCGGAAACGTATCCCAGTACAAAATTTAAACTCATGAAATTATATACAGAATGGTCCCGTTCTTTTTTTCTGTGGACTAACAGTTTGCGCGTAGTGTGCGAGAAAGTACGAACATCTCGAGCGTGGTTTATGAAGGCCTGCTATAACACTGCCGGCTGCATAAAACGACAGCGGTAAGTGCAATTCATCCATCTTGTACAGTACCGAATTTATACGTCTATAAGCAAACCTGAGTCAGGTGTAATGCAACGTTCAGGCTTAAGATACTCACCATGTCAGTTAAATAAGAATGTTACTACTTCGACAATCACTTTCACAGTGACTACTGAGAGTAAAATTAATATCGTTAAGTTTTATGCAGGAGAGAAGCAGGAAGCTAAACGGATTCTTTATGCTGTAGCAAGTTTATCTAATGTGATAGCCTAAGGCGCTTTTAGAGACTTTGCAATTTTATAGCGTGAAGCAAAATGATCCGTAGCAAATTTTAAATTGCTTAGCATTATCTCTCCAAGGTAACGTAGTTAATCTAAATGTATTTTAGAAAAGTTCAAACGTCACCATTGACTAATTAATCACAATACGGTTACAAAAAAAGCTAATGTGCTCAGATTACTGCAACTAAGAATGACAATGCCTAAGGCTTGACCAGTAAGGGACGTATTATATTCTGAAATATAATACAGATTTACGTAATTCCGAAGACTTCTGACATTAATTGTATCCAATTTGTTTCTCATTGGACAGCCGCTCGTGGCGACAATAAACGTCCCCCAGCGTATACCGGAAGATATTCCATTCCATGCAAAGAGCGGAGAATCTCTGACTCGTCTGTGAAGTATCAAATGTAGTTTTGAACACAGACTTGAAACAATGTGGTTTCGTAGGCACTAATGGAAATGACCATGCGGAAGCTTATGCGTATTTGGACAATGCACTTACTTCTTCAAATTCCACTAAATCAATCAGCTACGAATGAAAGTGATTTCCAATAACGAGCTATGCACATAAAAGAAGAATACCACAGACTAGACACTAGACCACTTATCGTCTCATTGCAATTAATAAATTCTGGTAGACAATACGAAGCTGTAAAATTAATTACAAGAGAATTAAAGGAAAATGTTGCACACGTCCAGAATTCGTAAAATGGAAGGTAAGACTAATTACAATTTCGTTTTTTTTACTCCAAAACGTATATTTCTTACCGAACACTCTTTGTATGCACTGAAAAAATTTTCGATGTTACGATTCGCGAAAATTCTACCACTAAAAATTTGCTGACCTCATCTATAGGTCTCCCACTTACTTCAAGAATGATGCTATACTTCCAGGGGCCGTATTTTTTCCGACTCGTGAACGCTCAGTATTGCACAGGATGTGTGACGTTTTTATATTTGTCAATACATCTTCCACGGAATTTAATATAATTAAAATAACGCACGATTGAAGTCACGAGTTTTAAATGCACAGGTTAAGCAGCGTTCTGTTGTTAAATAAGTTTCTGTTTTCGTGTATCGTTGCATACTTGATGGGTTCGTTCAGAAGTCATAGGTTGAAACATTAGTGATAATAAAAGTTTGAGTCAGTGCTGGAGACGTGCTCAGGTAACCTAATGGTTAAAGCGACTAGCCTGGCAAAATTTTCAGTTGTCGTTACACATCCATTCGTTACATCGAAGGTTCAGCACTCCAGAACGATGTTGCATTGATGTCATTTAGTGTCATTGTCTCTTCATTGATTTCAGCTCCATCCGTCCATTCGTTTCAGTACATTTAATTCATTTCATTAATGGACTTTGCTCTTCCTACTACAGATAACATTTGTTATGCTAAACATGTCTCTCTTTACACAACGCATCAGTTCTTTTCGCTGTATGTGTAAGAACAGTTCAGGCGTGCGTATAGGTATCTTGTTCGGCTTACATCCGATGTCCGTAGACTAATGTACTGACGTAGTTCGAATTAGCTAATTCTTTAACATTTTACAAAACTGAGTACCCGACGTTACTCAGGTATGTATTTATTCCAGTCTTCTATTTGTTCATCCCCTCCTTCCTCCTCTCTCTGTTCATCTTCACCCTCTCTCTCTGTCCATCTCCACCGCCCCCCACTCTCCATACATCTCCTCCTCTCCTTCTCTCGGTCTCTTTGCTCTTCCTTCCTTTTTGTGTGTCTTCTAGGCATCCATATCTTGCTCTCCTTGTCTCTTTCCATCTCCTTCTCTCCCCTCTCTGTTCATTTCCTTCAATCTGTCCATTTCCTCTTCCCCCTAACTATGTCAGTCTCCTCTTTTCCCCTCCTTGTCTATCCATCTCCTCCTTCTCTCTCTCTCTCTCTCTCTCTATCTCTTCTTATCTTTTTTTTATTTTTTTTTACTCGTTATCATCCCACCCTAACAGGAGGCTGGTGGTTCTCATCTCAGTATTTGACGTCACATGTCCTGAGCTATGTATAGTACGATGATATATTTTTGTAAGTAAATTTAGCGAAATATGTGGATACCATCAGCAAAACGTGTCGCGAATACCTTTAGTAGTAATGAAGAAGTACATTAAAACGTCATGCTCCATGCGACAGTTTTTTGCGTGAACAGTGAAAATAAAGTAAGCGATAAACTTTTTCCTTTCATCATTTTCTGGGGGTTGTCAGCGACAAAGAGTTTCGTAATGGTTTGAAGTTATGTGTTAAGTTTGTTGAAAGTCGCTAAGTGACTTCATTCTCAAACACTGGCTGAATAGCGTACGAGTATTCGCGCGTCGAAGGCTACACTTCTTTTTCACTGCTATCCCCACCCCTTTGATAACTAGCTGGTTCCTTCCTTTACAGTGATTATCTCCAGACGTAAGTGATTTGTCTCACGAGTTTGGTGGAAATCGGCCAGTGGTTTAAAAGAAGATGTGGAACATACATACATACGTGCATAAATACAAACATCCATTTCTATAATATATATGGATACTCCATAATTACTTCCAGGTTCCCGGACTCACTTTTTTCACAATGTTTGCAACGTGGTGAATTCAATTAAAGCCACAATAATAAACGAACAGACTTTTCTTACGCCATTTTGACGCTGTCTTTCTTAAGCTCCAAAGTTTAACTTCAAAATTATCAAGTGGTACACTATCGTGGGGTAGCCTTAGTGGTCAGCGGTTAAAGCACGGATTTTGGCCATGGAGGTCCCAGGTTCAATCCCAGATACGGGCGGGAATTTTCCTCGTTCCAGTTCTTCCAGGACGGCTCCACGACCAGTCAGCCTGCTATCAAATGAGTACCGGAGGTATTTCCCGGATTCCCAGAGGTAAAAGGAGGCCGAGGCGATGGGACTCCCCGTGATAGCGGCGCGGCGAAGCAAGGCTGTCTCTGCCTGCAATGAGGCCAATAGACCAGTCACAGGCTCATGCCACAGACACGCAGACATAGTACCGTAAACTAAGCTGTGTAAGATATGTAGCTAATAGTCGGAAATTAACATTTACGTAGTCATTGTCATGAACAATGGAAACCTTATAATAACTGAAACGCATACTGCACGGTCCAGTCAGATTAATGTGACCACCATCTATGTTCGACATCGGAATTTAATAAGCACTCACAGACGGTAGGTGGAAGCACTTGCAATGGAGGGTATGCAAAGCATGTCGGGGGTGGGGGTGGGGGGGTGGGGGCACGGAAACGGTGCCGTCGTTTTCGTAATGCGGAAATGTTGCGATTTATCTGACATCCAAACGGGGAAGATCATTTGCCTTTGGGCCAAGGATGGCAGCATTTCAGAAACTGATAAGTTTCTCAAATTTTCGAATGCCACCGTAGTTAAAGTATACCGTGTATGGCATCCAAAACCAGCGCCAAGACACTTGTGGTGCACCATGGGCCATAGATGATAGGGGTTGTCGACGGCTGCGGAGATGTGGGCCACAGCACTGGAGTCATAGCTCTAAATTCCTGTCGGTACCTTTCAGAACCTCACGGACTCTCCTCCACTCTTCTCCGAGCGGTCTGTGCTGCAAAAGGTTATTCAGGGTTTTGAAAGGTGGTCGTATTAATATGACTGACAGTGTATATGTTCCAAGTGACGACTGCGAGTCTCAGTGCACACATCGTTTCATAATTCACTTACAGGAATTAACTCTGTTGACAGTCATTTAGCCCCATTGCTTGTACTAGCTGATCAAAAGTATCTGTACACTTCTACGTAATGCAGAATAGACCTCTAGTATAAGAAGACGCAGGTGATGTGTTGTCAGTCCGCTCGGCTTGCTCACTCGCCATTTGGAATTACGATACGACAGCGTACGGATCGGATCCAAGAAGCGAACCGCTGTCCGGTTGGGCTCGTTTCACAGGTGCCCATTGCTCCACTCACATGCGTTAGGACAAGGATGAAGACTTACATTCAAATTTGTATTCTCACGGTCGGCTGCAGACGAAGCTTCTGCTCGACAATCACGTCGCCAACGCAGTCGCACACATAGAGGGTTCTGGGCGCTCGTCGCAAATTATGTACACCGCTGGGCACTGCTTCGCCATTGGCATACAACAAAGCCGCCTCAGTCCAGCCAGGACTACCGTCCCGTGCATACTACCTCCTGTGGGCAGCTGTTCGCAAGAGCCTGTTCCCGCATCTGTTGTCCTCGACCCTGCAATGACGCCTGCCGCCAGCGCACCTATCGTCGACCAAAACAATATTGTAGGCGACACTCCTGAAGCGAATCTCGCTTTCCTCATGAGACTCGTCTCTGAGGGTGGGGAACAGGAAGAACAAATGGGTGTCATGCAAGCCTTCCATAAGCATCATGCCGATGCTGAAAAGGACGACTACATCTTCCAGACTGCCACCTCTTCATCCGCTGATACACGCAGGTTGCAGTCTGTGAGGAAGGCGTCCAGGAAAGGTGCCATCTGAGACACCATTCCAGGAAGATGGATTTGTTGCATCTAAGCGCAAACATAACTGCTAGGGCTATTGTGCTTGACCAGATTCCACTACTGCAGATGGCTAACGATTTCGTTGACATATTGGTGATTGTGACGATACACCACAGGCGAGTAATGTTCCACCCACCGTCATCCAGTGGAAGGAGGACAAAGGGGCAGCCACAACGTCTATCTATGATTTATTTTTTGATGTTTGCAAAGTCACGGTACACACAGCAGCCGACTATCCCACGGTGTTGGAACTTGTCTACAAGGAGAGCCTCCATTATTGAATATTTTATACTCGGGGACTCTGAAGTTGTTGAAGGTAGTGCTGCATCATCTTCCTTGAAAGATGTCTCCAAAACACTTACGTAGAACTACTAGAGGAGAATGGCTTCAGTGTGCGCTCTGTGTCACACATGAAGTCCCTCCAAACACATACTTGTTGTCCTCTGCGACAAGGTAAAGAACAGAGACATTATTCAGCTCGAGTTGGTGGCCCATCCTGGGTCGCACTGAAAGAGCTACAAGCCAAGGGATACTGTGTGCAGTGCTTCTTGTGCCAGGGTCTGGATCAAAAAGCCTGGAATTGCATGGTGTCCATCTGCTGTATCGAGTGTGGTGCTTCACACCACAGCAGAGTCTGCAGAAAAACTTGCACGAAGACATCTCAGTGCTGCAACTGTAGCGAGCCATGCGCCATGAGTTACTATGCTGCAGAACCTTTAAGCGTCTGGGAAAGTAACATGGCAGTATCTTAGAAGGTGCAACCTGATGTGAACTTCACTGCTGCCATAGGAGGCCAGGGATCGCCAGCTTATCAACCAGTCTGACTCTCGTTGTTGTCATCCAAGGCCTCTCCACAATCCTGGACCATCCAACATAGGCGTTTTATTAGTGCAGCCAGTCCATCTCAAAGCTACTGCTGCTCCCCACAGGAGCAGTCATAGGGCAGAGTTCCCTCTCACCACCTTGCCATCCCGTTCTGGTCTGTCCTATAAGCAACCACCAGCTGTTCCATCGATGGCAGTAACCCTCAGCATCGCTCCCACCCAAAGTGATGTGGAACCTGCCAGCAGCAAGGATATTGCCAATCTTTCATCGCTCACTTTAATTAAAATACCTAACTTTTCTGATAAAAATTATTAAAGTTGTTGAAGATCACTGGTACGGTTGGAAGTTAAAATCTGCAAAAGCAAATTGCTACCAATACGCGGTTTGACCACCTCATACGAACGGTTACTCCCCACTGCTCCAGCACAGGAAGCCTCTCGAAAGTTCCATGTTCCCATACTACACGATCATCTGGCGTCGTGTGGTGTAAGGTTAACCACCGACTACCGGCTAGTGATGCAGCTTCGCGCTATTCACTGCAGCCTGTAACGTAATGGAGGAGTAAAAGTGAGGCGCAATGTGGCGTAAATGCCACACCGGGTTAAGATGAGTTTTGCTAATAGCCATTAGCATTCAATACACATATGGTGAGGCCATAGATGATGGCATCAGCAGCAGCTGCTGCTGATGTGCTGAACCTATGGCCTGGATGGCTGCTCTGGCTGCAAAGACCAAGAAGAGCTTGGCCCTGGTTCGATCCGTTAAAGACGACTTAGCAACTGAAAAAACGGATGTTTACAAAATTCTCTATGAATGTGGTGCTACGCATGCAGGCCAGTCGTCACGAATTGTCCAGGAACATTGTATAGAACAAAGAAGATGCACAGTCTTTGGTAACCTTTAAGATCAGCATTAGCAGAACACTGTATTTCCATGTGACAATCATTGGAATACAATAGCGCAAAAATTTTAGCTACAGTTTCCAGTTTTTGGGATTCATAATCAATGATTCGGTGGAAATACGTCTTGCCCATAACCTTATAATTCTTGAAAACGGCTTTCAGCTGGATAAAAATTGGAATCCTATAGTTAAAACAATCCAGTCACAGCGGAATGGCTGGGGAGTTTCAACACCAATTATTAGATCATCTCTCACATCCACCACCGAGGGCAGCACACACTCAGCTGTCCCGCATATGTCGTCACCTGACGCATGCGCCGAAAGACGTCAGCATATTTCGCATGCGCGGAATTTGGCATAAATGCCGGTCAGTCAGGTTGGAGACCTGACCGTGTTTAGTAGCGAGTACGTGCTAGTCGTTTGTTACGGTCACGAGTTCTGCTCAGTATTGTTTAGTGGTAGTGTCTGAGTCAACGCTGATTTGTCGTTCGCCTTCTAAGGAACAGTCATTTTTTGTAGGTGTCCCGCTCTACCAGGGATTTATAGGGGACATGAATTAATCTATTTTGTCT
Source organism: Schistocerca cancellata (assembly GCF_023864275.1). Classification (NCBI taxonomy): domain Eukaryota; kingdom Metazoa; phylum Arthropoda; class Insecta; order Orthoptera; family Acrididae; genus Schistocerca; species Schistocerca cancellata. The sequence goes on along the minus strand of NC_064626.1, from coordinate 495,831,515 downwards.
GCCAGATTCCTGGCTAAGTCAGTCGGGCCTTTTGAGATGGTGGCAATACGTGACAAGTATTCACCGGATCTGCTGCACAATATGTACACAACAGCTGCAAGAGCTTCAGTATTAAATACATTATGTGTTAACGTGATGTTGGGAACATAAAATAATTACTTGATGTTGTAATTACACGTGTCTGTTAATTATAAATCATAAAAACCAGTAAGCCTTTCATATTCGCAGCGTGATGTTTCGGATATTTGTGGTAAGGTCTTATGGGACCAAACTGCTGAGGTCATCGGTACCTAAGGTTACGCACTGCTTAATCTCACTTAAACTAACTTACACTAAGGACAACACACACACACACACACACACACACACACATATGCCCGAGGGAGGACCCGAACTTCCGACGGGGAGAACCGCCCGGACAGTGACAACAGGCCTCAGACCGAACATGAAGTTAATGCAAAATGTATTTAATACTAAATTTCATGCGACTGTTATATATACATCGTAGTCTATCAGATTCAGTGAACAGTTATTGTCGCCGGCCGTGGTGGCCAAGCGGTTAAAGGCGCTACAGTCTGGAACCGCGCGGCCGATACGGTCGCAGGTTCGAATCCTGCCGCGGGCATGGATGTGTGTGATGTCCTTAGGTTAGTTAGTTAGGTTTACGTAGTTCTAAGTTCTAGGGGACTGATGACCTTAGCAGTTAAGTCCCATAGTGCTCAGAGCCATTTGAACCATTTTTTAGCCAACAGTTATTGTCAAGTTCAGGAGATCTCTAAATGGATTATATGTCACCGTCTGAAAAGGATAATCTTATGACCGTATAACTATTCTCATGTAAATCATGTTTTATTATTCGACCTTGAAGGTTTGCAATTGAAAGACGGTCTGTTTTTTTAATAATTATGAAGCGAGACAAATAAAAGCAATAAAATTTGAAGGCAACGATCCTCCAAAGTATCGTTATCGATCGGCAAGAACTTACGTCTTTGTATAATTTTGTAATCCAAGTAATAAACTGATCCACCGATTAAGTGTAGTTTTGCAATACTGGCAGCGAACTTTGCTTTAAATTTTAAGTTTTTGAAGGTTCAAGAGTGGGATTAAAATTCATGATGAAAGGATATCAATGGTCAATGATAAGATTCGCCGATGATATTGCTCTCCTCAGTGAAAGTGAAGATGAATTACAGAATGTGTTGAATGTAATAAAAAGTCTGGTGAGTACAGAATATGGATTGAGAGTAAACGGAAGAGAGACAAAAGTAATAAGAACTAGCAGAAAGGAGAACAGTGAGAATCTTATCATCATATTGAGGATAAAGAAGTAAACGAATTTAAGGAATTCTGCTGCTTAGCCAGCAAAATAACCGCTAACGGAAGGAATACGGATGACATAAAATGCAGACTAGCACTGGAAAAAAGGGCGTTGCTGGCCAAGAGAAGTCTGTTAGTGTCAAACATAGATCTTAATTTGACGAAGAAATTTCTGAAAATGTACATTTGGAGCGCAGAATTTGGTAATGACACATGGACTATGGGAAAACCGGAACAGAAGAGAAACGGAGCCTTTGAGATGTGACGCTACAGAAGAATGTTGAAAATTTGGTGGACTGATAAGGTAAGGAGTGAGGAAGTTGTCAGTAGAATCGACGAGAAGGGAATCATACGGAAAAGACTGACAAGAAGAGACATCTATTAAGACATCAGGGAATTAACTGGAGGGAGCTGTAGAGGGTAAAAACTTTAGTGGAAGACAGACTGGAATACATCTAGCAAGTCATTGAGGACGTAGTTGCGAGTGCAGCTTTGAGGCGAAAAGGTTAATAGAGAAGAGGGATTCACGGCGGGCCGCATCCAACCAGATGGAAAACCGATAACACAAAAGTTTTTGAAAATCTTTTTTTTACTTTTTAATTTTTAATCTTTTGTAGCTTGATGTTTTATAACAAACACCTGTCGCTCTATATTTCCCTTTAATTTTAATTCTATACATCTGATGGTGGCAGTCGTCGAAAAATGTAAAAAGTGACGAAATTTAGTAAGCGATCTGTATGCTTTTGTTCACAAATTAAGTATTCATTCGCTCGACGACCAAGTAACAGTGGCCCGCATGGACCCACGCAACCTGACGGGTAAATAAATAAAATGTACACATACTATTTCACTCATGTGTACAACCAACGCCTACCCCAACCGCTCCTACTCTGGGCCGGCGCGAGCTCCCGCGTGCACACACACACACACACATACACACACACACACACACACACACACACACACAAACACACAGGCTGCTCACCAGCTCCCGCTGCAGCGTCCTGTAATTCACGACTCCCTCGGCAGCCCCTGGGAACCGTTATCAACAAAGTCCTCCCTCCGTGCTCCTGAATGGCTGCGGGCGCTCCATTGAGAGCCACCCTTAGTGAATGATACTGTAGGTGCCGGCTCAGGGTGTGTTGGGCTGTAATTTTGCGGCTCCTCGTCTGCTGTTTCTGCCCGCTGCCGGCGAAAGCGAGCGTCCGATTCTATCTCCCTCTCCTACTTTGCGCTACCTGCTCATTAAAATTATTGCAATTGCGGTAATAACTAGTGACTGCGTCTATTAAGGTCTCCGCAGGGCGCTTCTCGCCGTGTGGCTATCGCCGAGAAGGCGCTCTTTAGCGACCGTTTCGAATCACGTTCTTCACCGCTGCGATACTCTACATCATCGACTGCATTAGAAACCTACTCAGAAACTTGAAGTAGGGTACTCTAAGCTATCTAATCATCTGCTGCATTTACAGGATGTCAATTTCAGCTTCACGTGATGGAGTTGCCGACGAAACTCCATTTTAAACTTTACCCCGTTCTTGAGCCATTCTGTGCCGAATAATTTTCGTGACGTTCTTCTGTAGTTGTTCTTCCTCAGATGTGTAGAATGTAAACAAAATCTCAAGTGAGTGTGATTCAACAAACACAAGATCTCTCTATGTTATTTCCACGGAAGAAACACGCTTTTCATTTTGCATCTTTAAATATCGCAATGTAAGAAGTCAAGACGGCATCAAAATAATTCAAAGTCTTTGTAGGTGCCTGTTCCCTACGTCACAATCGTGAGGGTTTTCTATCCTTGATGGATATATGGTATTACTATAACCTTTCAGTTAACCGACTGAACAAATTCATTGTCAAAAAACGTTCACATCGTCAGCGAATGGCCATACATGGTACGCATAAGATTTTTTTAAGAAAAGTACCTGGCTCTCACACAGGACAATGATCATTACTCCGTCAAAAATTATTGAACACCGTATCGCCAGACAGCAGCGACTTATTGCATATTGTATCAGCGTATGCAGACAGCTCATGTACTTCTCCGATTATCGCAAGCATAAATAGTAAAATATTGTTCTATATTCTGGAAACTCACATGCAGTATTAATCAAGGGAAATCAGATACAGATAAATAAATCCTTACAATTTATGGGATTTAAAGTTTCTCATCCAAGTCTGCCTTGTGTTTTGTCTGCTGTTGTCTGTCAGTCAAACGTTACAACGCGTTCTAAACACTTTGCTGTCATGAAAAATACAGTGAGTATTTTCTTAGTTCGTTTTCCGCCACTTTGTTTGACCTTGCGCCTAATTCGTCTCAATTTTAATTATGTATTATGTATTATTTCCCCTTAAGTTTAATTTGCGTTCTGTTCCTTTTTCCAAATCCTAATAAGCAATTTCAACTTTTCTTTTGTTATTGTCATTAATTTTATACTCAAATAATATTTGAATTTTCCTTTATATTTCAAAACAATTCGTGCATTCAAAGCACTGTGAATGCAACACACTATATTCATTTATGTCTGACATGTGTTGTTGCTATCGGAACCACTAATACAATAAAATGTGTTTCTATCCGATACGCAGACTCATATGTTATGAACAATTTGTGATATATTTTTCAAGTAACAGTAGTGGCTGATTATCAAGAGTGATGTTGAAGCAGTTCTAACCGCACTTTATTTGCATTTTGCAATGTGTTGTAGTCGTACATCCATCCTGATTTCAATTTATAATCCACAGTTAGGCAGAAACACCGGCAGCACGAAATAACACAATCTTTTTACGAATAAAACTAACTAGATCTCTTATTTTGTTTCTTTTTTTCGTCACTCTTCGGCTTACGTTTTATTACAGCTATCACTGAACATTCTTTCCGAAGTCCTAAATTTTGGGTCTGAAAGTTTCAGTAGCTGATAAATGTCACTAACGCATCAAAAATTACGTTAATCGATCTGGGCGGTATTATTTCCAAAATATTCATTGTGACCACATAATCAGTTACGGAATTTATTGCCTTTGGTAATACTCCTTTCATTAAGTAACGACATGTTGTACACCCGGCACAACCGATATCTTCTGCAAGGAAGTACTTTGTCTGTGGTGTTTGCCTCACTGTGTATACACTGCAGAGCACTTAACAAATCGCGATTTTTAGAATTTCTTAACTCAGTCGGTAAAAACGAACCCTAATAAGATACTGTGTTGTCTGTCTGTTTGCCTGACCATCTGTTAAGACCTTCTTTTCTCCGGAACGGGTCGAGCTATCGTCATATACTGAGATCTACTAACCATTGTCGCTGTAAAAATTTAAGCTTCTAAGTCAATACAGTCAAAAGATACGACCGTTTATGTCATACATTTTCATATTTGAAAATTCACTCATCCAAATCTGTAGATCATTTATCTATATACATATTTAAATTCCATAACATGAGAGAAAGCGGAGAAAATATCTGAAAAAGCAGTCCTCATTGAATCTGTATGTTGAGTCAGAGCAAAAATAAACGAATTATTGCTAATGAACGCCCTTCATAGCAAGAGGAAAATATCATATATATTATAATTTAGAAAATACTGTGTCGTTTGATGAAATAATGGGTTAATAGGTTTATTTTTCATAGTAGAATGGATTGAAACATCCCATCACCATAAGGTTATAAGTGGATAGAAACTAATTGGCACCTACTCTCTGTTTTATTTCGATTAATTCGCCGGAGTCTGCACAGTTTTGTGTTAAGTGCATATTGTTATATGACACGCTTTCCGATAGTTCCACATCAGAGCGTTAATTTCTCTTTCGCTTTGTTTTACATGCATGTTGCATTATTGTCTTTATTTTTATAGTACTTTTTCTACAGTTGGTGTGCACGTAATAACTAACATGCGGAAAGACTTTTATCATGTTGCTAATGACATTAGATATTCCCATAGATGCTAAATACAGCACCACTTAACAGTATTTTCAAGACTTATACTCAAAACATCTCACTGGGGCAGTTTGCAGACGTTGTTAACATAAAGAAGCAGATCAAAACTAATCTTATTTTTGGCAATATTCATTAAAATGTATTATGTAACTAAACAATATGTCAATTTTTACAGCTACAGTTTTGCTATAAATCTGAATATAAATGTACAAGAGGGAAAAATAAATTATTCTGTTTTTAGCACTAAATGTAATTACTCCTTTAGTGGCACGAAGCTGCGGAATTATGATTTAAGATCTGCAATAAAACATAACACCCTCGCTGACAGACCAAAATAAACCACGTACTAAAGAAGGTAGTAAACATTCTTCTGGTATAGAATGACTTATCAAAATATATACTTTCTGACCACGAAGCAACTATGAAACTACTCACACTTTTTCCGCATTTTTAGTGGTATGAGTAAATACTGTTTGCTTTTTATTTTATTTTTATTTTACACGTCTAGTTTCGTAGGACCAGACCGAGGAGCAAATTTCTACGATCATGGAACGTGTATACGGAATTACAACATACCAGTAATAATAGTTAAAATAAATGCTAGAAAGACGAAAGGCTATAAGTTTATAGAAACACAATCATTGATGTAATACAGGAACAGTTTTCTTTTTCAAGGAAATCCTCGACAGAATAGAAGGAGCGACCCATACGGAAATTCTTCCGTTTAAATTTGAAAGTGCGTGGATTACTGCAAAGATGTTTGAATTCTTGTGGTATGTTACTGAAAATGGATGGACACCTTTCTGCACAAGAGTCAAGGAGGTTCGAGCCAGATGGAGTTTGGATTTCTGTCTAGTATTAACTGAGTGAAAGCTGCTAATTCTTGGGAATAAACTGATGTTATCAACAAGAAACTACACTTAAGAATATATGTATTGAGAGGCGTATGTCAGAATACCCAGACTACTGAAAAGGGGTCGACAAGAGGTCCGCAAAATTACACCACTTTGCCCAAACCGTCCGTTTCTGAGCCAAAAATATCCTGTGAGAATAGGAAGCGTTACACCAAAATGTAATACCGTACGTCATAATCACTTCTGATACTGTTGTAACAGTAAAAATAGCAACATTAAGTCTTTGAACAAGATCCTGAACATGGGCTTTTCAGGACAATTTACTATCTATCTGAATTTGAGCTGTTCAGTCTCACTAATTATATATCCTTTTCTTTAACGCCTGTTTCTCTAACGTTTGGGACTCTTGTTCGCTTATAACCCGCTCAGGACAACTTTATCTATGAAAGAGATTTTAACTACATTTCCACCCCTCAATACTAGTCCGTAAAAAAAGAAAAGAGAAAAAACTGAAACCACCGCAAGGGCGGAAGTAGTGTAACAGCACCACTAGTCAACTGAGTTCTCTTCTGCAAGCTGCTTTAGGTTTTTGTTACGACGTAAATATCGGAGATGTGAAAGAGGATTTTGTCTATACTGAATTTGTGAAGATCATTTTCCACTCTGTGTTAAAATGCTGCGCTAAAGTGCTGTGCAGCTCTCAATACTACATAATATCTAAACGCTATGACTGAAAGGACCTGATCCAAGTGCGATGTGAACGCAGCAGTTATCAGAGACGTGGTTTGAATATCCACTTGCTGTCCATTCTGTGAAAATTATTATACTGCGGTGAATAATCACTTTAGTCTCGCAACACAACGTACAGAATTAATGCCAGAGATTCTACATTTTTTAAAAATGTTTGTGCCATTTCGGAAGTTATGCTATCATCTAAGTCCAAAAAAACTATCGCAGTAAGGCCTTAACACAAATAAAATACAAAATTTCATCATTAGTAATTGTAGAATCTTTGATAGAATAACTGCGTGAATGAAATCAAGAAACCAAAAGTATAGGAAGCCGACAATATTTTTTATGATGCTCATATATTTAGAATACTAATTAACCAAGCTCTTAAAACTGAAAATACTAGACAGTTTCCATATACTATTTTATGAATTTACACCGGGAATGAGACAACTGTCACCAAATTTTCTACAAAAAATATAATTGATATGGAGTCGTGCTCAAGTTCTGTGTCACAAAATAAACTAAAAACGAGGTTTTCCCCTTACCATATAATACCCATTAATTCATTAAAAGAAACGTCTACGATACCAGAGCTTGTTTTAGAGGTAGCCACTGAGTAACTGCTAGATTTGTTGCATCTCCTTTACAGCTCTCCTTGTTTTTTTCTAATTTAAGTATTCTGCAGCATGTTTGTCCCTAAGGTAGCATAGCAAGAACGAGTACAGCCGAATTCGAACAGTTAAGATTTTTCATCGTTGTCGGGCGAGTTCAAAAACAGTCCTATATGCTATACGATATCCTAGTAGCCCAGACGCAGTTCTCCGGATCTTCAGTAGCCATAGTAAGTGCACTACTAGGAAGCACGGTCATTTGCTTTTAATATCGAACAGTAGCCTTCATAATTACCACCAAAGATTTTACGTGTTAGCCCATTTCGTCATCAGTTCCTCTCGTATGTTTTTTGTCAGTTGATTTCCATATAATTTTCATAAGATAGTATTGCTGAAAAATAGTTCATTAATTAATTTTATTCGTCTGTAAACGGATCTTGTAGGTTGGTCATGACTAAAAATCTTTGGTTTCAACAGTTTCACTGATGAATGTTATTGGCTACTTATTAAACAGACATAACTTATTCCTGTGTAACTAACGATCATGTTACTGTTAGGTACAGTCCATATCTGACCACTTTCCCCCCTCATCTCCATGTTCTGTACTCTGCTGTATTTATGACACTCTTGATGGATTGTGTCCGTACGTTTTGTTCGGTCTATTGTTGTCCATTTGGATTCATGGAATGCTTGAGGAACCGTGGACCCATACTTCCCGCTTACCTAACGATCCGCTAATTGCGTCGTTAATTCATAGGCAAGGAATGTTCGATTCCGTTCATGTTGCAACTTTAATGTCATGATTCATAACATTTAACCTGATGATGTGACTTCTAGGCTACGAAACGGTCGTTAAATAAATTATTTATAAGGGTAGCGATCAAAAATTCTCTGACGATAGTGAAAATAAATTGGAAAAGTGAAATGAATTGTGATGTGTTGCCGAACTATCGAAGCAACTTCCTTTGAATTTTAACCACATTACTTTGGGAGCTAAAAACGCACTTCCTAATCATTTTCGTCAATTATAAGTTTGCCATGACCGCGCCAGATAGCCGCGTACGCTGGCGCGCCGTTTCCGGGATCCAGGGAGACGCGCTAGCCCCGGATAGAATTCGCCGGTTGATTAACAGCGAGCGCCGGTGTACCGGGCAGCCTGGATGTGGTTTTTATGCGGTTTCTCACATCCGGCTTGTCACACAGTTTCCTTCCTGAGGAGGGGGCAGGGGGAGGCAGGACGGGAAATGCATCTGGCTACCCTTTACCATTAACATTGCCAAATCCAGATTAACGTGGCGACCCTTTGAAGATACGGGATGTCAGAAAAAGAAGTGTTACAGGTAAGCCAGAGCTTAAACATGAGTAGGAAATCAGTTCTGACACTTGCGAAATATATTACTTTTGCAGGTAGACAGATTAGAAGTCATTTGAGACATGATACAAGTTAGAATTGGGAAAGAATGGGGGATGGGGGAGGAATTCGGATATCACCGTTTTTCAGGGAATCATCTCGGCGTTAGTCTCATGCTATTTAGAAAAAAATGGAAAAGAGCGTACGGCATTGTGGGCCGCGAGTCGCCGATTCGGGGAAGTTCGGCCGCCGAGGGCAAATACTTATTGCATTCGATGGCACATTGGGCGAATTGCGTGCCAGAGATGAGGATGAAATGATGATGAGGACAACACAATACCCCTGAGCGGAGAGAATCTCCTGCCCCAGCCGGGAATCGAAACCGGGCCCCTTGGCGTGGCATTCCGCCGCGCTGATCACTCAGCTAACGGGGGAGGACTATGCGATTTAGGGAAACCATCGCAAACCTAAACCTCGATGATCCGATGGTGCTTGGAACCGTCATTCTCTCGAGTGTGCTTTCTTCTGCAACACCTAGCTCCGTTATTTATTACGTTATTTTGCATACGCTGTTGATTTTGTGCTTCCTCATATTCTGCCTGACTCTTTCAAGGTTAGAAGTTTTCTGCCTTCAGAAAACGGACTGAACGATTGGGGTTGATATTTAAAAAGTGTTTCATCTGATTTTCGAATTAATTGCCCTTCATTACACAAGTAAAAGCTCCGAAAGCGTATCAGAAATCACGAATGCGGAAGAGAAGACAGGTAGACCAGCAGCTTTCCGCATGAAACTTTCGTCGATGATCACCAGCTGAGATGATCAGCTGATATCATTACTCGTGCCACATTATAATGTTTTTAGCCATTAAGATTCAACTCATTAAAGTTTTCAGGTGGATGTTACGACTTAATAACGTTTCCCGTTGCGCCCGACGTCAGAAGAAACCGCACATCTGACCCACTGCGCACGCGAGGTCACTATATAATCATCTCTTGTTACGGTCATCTCCACAAAATTGATAATTCATCCGTAGAGCGATAAGACCTTGAGAGAATTTTACTGTAATTTCGTATCGGTAACGTGAAATCATCATTTAATCGCACGGCAAGGAGAAGATGTCAAATTTGGTGCTGAGCTGCCACGATAGCGTAGGTAACAAATTTTTCAGATATGGTGTAGTTTGCACAGCAAGGACATATGGGTAAGGTAATGAGGTCTTCAGTTCCGTGTCAGGAACACGTTTAACAAGGAACTCGAGAGAAATGACGTCATGGCATATCACTAGTTAGAAGTTCACCTCTGCACTCTGAATTACATTTTTCAGGGCCTTACAATTGCCCAGTGTATGATGGAATGCTTTTCCCAACAACAGTACTTTTGAAATTTCTCCAAACCTTGTCGAAGATGAGCTAGCCTACAGTATTTTAACTGTGTCGTTGCCATAGACGTGAATCTAAGCCCCTTAGAAAGATGATAAAAATGTTTTTGTGTACGACCGAGTTTTGCAACGGCGCTAGGTAAATATGCACCTCTCAGTCCACATTAATATCAGGTTTGGTTGGACCCTATTGGAACTCTCAAAGCTTTGTGATTCAGTTTTCTAGGAAGCTCTCATGTTTTTCTTTGTGAATTCTCTTTTTTTCTTCGGATAGTTTTGTTCCTTTTTCCTTGCAGGCTCCGTTCTCCGACTTGATTTCCAACAGTCAATGTTTAGGCTGTAAAAGTTTGTGTCCAAAGCTTCCGGGGAATTTATTTGCCCATTTCTAGACCTTTCTGATATAGTGAATCTTTTATGTTAAAATTTTGTGTATACGTCTTGTTACTGGCACCCTGAGGATGTCCACTAAATTTTAATCTTCTTCTTCGTGTGTCTGCTGCGAGGATAGATAATTATTCTATTATTTTCCGAGCTTTTAGTCTGTAGCCACTTTTCGTTCCGTTTGGCGCGACAGTCACTCTCGTAATTTTGTGTTACACTTTTTCAGGACGTTTCTCGTGTCTCCTTTTACGTGAAGTGTGAGATCTTCGCTACGGTATAGACTTTGAGGTTTGATAATTGTGTTATATTGGTTAACTTTTTATGTATGGAAAGACATCGTTTGTTACAGATGTCGTGAGTTCTTCAATAGGTCCTGTTGAGTTTTTGTAGGCGAATTTTCTGTCGTATTTTATGTCTCCAGTTACATTGAAGGAAATCACCAAGGCACTTGAACTACGGAACTCTCTTTATTTGACCGTTATTTCTGGGCAGTTTGAGAATGCTAAGGAATGAACACAAGAACTGAATTTATTAGAAGGTAATTTATAAGCCTATTCGTTCGTCGAGCTAGTGCACCTCAGAAGCACAGACAACACAGTCGAGAACCGAGCGAGGTGGCGCAGTGGTTAGCACACTGGACTCGCATTCGGGAGGACGACGGTTCAATCCCGCGACCGGCCAAACTGATTTAGGTTTTCCGTGATTTCCCTAAATCGCTCCAGGCAAATGCCGGGATGGTTCCCTTCAAAGGGCAAGGCCGATTTCCTTCCCCACACTTCCCTAATCCGATGAGACCGATGTCCTCGCTGTCTGGTCTCCTCCCCCAAAACAACCAACCAACCAACACAGTCGAGAAAACAATGAAGAATGAGAAGAAGGGTAGAGTTTAAAGCAGGGACACTAGAGCAGTGTAGTTTCAGTAAGTCTAAAGTTTGTCTTATTCTTTTAAATTGTAAACCCTTGAAGCGAATCTTCTCGAAATACGTGCTTAATTCACTATGAGAATCCTCTCCAAAGCTGTCTGTAAGCTATTTAAAAATCTTAGGCATCTAAACAGCAGCTACATGCGTCATTGGTCTGTTCCAAGGACTGATTCTTTCAGAAGTGGGAAACATAATGCTTTCTGTTACATATCTAAAACCACTGCTCTGTTTCATCTCCAAATGTATTCGAATAATGCTGAGCATAAGGACTGGTAATCATACAATGTAACCCAAAGTAAAAGTCCAGTTTTTATCTCCTTGGTAAAATTAAAATGTAGGACTCGATCTCGCCAACTAAACTAACCCAGCTTCCGGCTCAGAAGGAAAGCCACAGGAAACAGAAATCATTTTAGGTTCGACTTTACCGTGACTGTTACTGATATCGACTGCAACTAGAAGTTTACTGTTACCAGTCACAATAATATTATTAGCATTAGGCATTTCAGAGGTTCAATATCCACCGTCAGGTGGATTTATGTATTTGTTGTGTATACGAGTTTGGGATATCCCTGGCACAGTCTCCAGTGGTCACTGGTTCGTTTCCTGCTTCGTTACATCCCAGGCAACATCACACATACTTCGTAAACAGTGAAGCGACCAAAGATGCTATCTCCGTTCACTACAGTGTTTACAAAGTGTATGTGATGCAACATGACGGAGAAAGAGCCTGTGATTACCGGAGATTGTGCCACAGGTTACCCCAGAGTCATACGCAAAAACATGCGCGTCGTATTAATTCATAGAAATGGAGGAGATTTAAACCTCAGGAACGGCCGTCGAAAATAAAATAAAAAGTGACTAGTAACAGTTAACTTTTAGTTTCAGTCGAAACCTAAGTCGGTATGGCAGCACTGTAATTGTAAATTCGAGCATTGAGAATACGATTACATAAAGCATTATGTTGCTTTTGCCTACCAGAAGATGGCCTGTAAGTTACCTCGGCGTTTATGCCCTTGAGGGGGCGAATTTGTGAAGACACTGGACTCGTAATGGTGGGGGAAAGAGGGGTCAACCTCCCGTCCAGTATTCATGATTTAGATTTTCGTTTTTCCACACATTTACAGGCGTTAGTAGTGGCCAAGCTGGTAGAGTAACAGACTCCGGCGCTGATGGACCCCCCGGATATGGGTGGGGACTTTTCCTCGCTTCATTCCATTCATCCTGCTGTCAGCCGAGTTCCAGAGTTCTTTCCAGGGAGAAGGAGGCAGCCGGAACGATGGGCCCGCCGCTCTCCCACTCCTAAGGCTGAGGCTAAGAAGGAAGAAGTCATGGCGGCAGCCCGGTCACTGGTTTAGCGACACAGATGTTACCTCTATACATTACTTGAGCGTGATTCCTTTAAAAAGACCGCAGCGATTCCTAGCCTTACGATCGTCCAGAACGATCGCCTGCTTCGTCACAAATGTCCTCTTGTAGTGTCATCCGAAGAGCGAGGTGCCAGGGTCAGATTGGTACCTAGCGCTGAAACCTCGAGTAAACATGGTCGCCACCGGATGCATCGGCAAATGAGAGGCGGTGGCGGAGACACGCCCAGACGAGTTTCCATACGCCATCGCATCAGCTCTCTTACTTGCGTCTGGACGCACTGCCGCTGCCGGCCGTGGAGCCCGAGCGGTTCTAGACGCTTCAGTCCGGAACCGCGCGAATGCTACGGTCGCAGGTTCGAATCCTGCCTCGGGCATGTGTGTGTGTGGTGTCCTTAGGTTAGTTAGGTTTAAGTAGTTCTAAGTTCTAGGGGACTGATGACCTCAGATGTTAAGTCCCATAGTGCTCAGAGCCAGCACTTCCGCTGAGCCCAGTCAGCAATCCCCGCCTCTCTCTGCCGAGCCAGCTGTGCGACAATTATATGACCCAGAACTGTGCACGGCAGTCAACAGTCAATTGTGCTCTGTGTAAAGAAGAAGCTTTCAATAGCCAAGATCGCATTCAATACTATTTATTCCTGATGAACAGTTAAGATTGTCGTCTGATATTTAAAAGAGAAATAAAGAACTCATTTTTATACGGTCTGACCCATTATGACTGTACGCACATGCCATGTTGACGTTACAGTGGATAATATGTAGCACATTCCACACAGGTTTGTTAAAAATTAAAGCAGGTTTGTCAGAAATAAAAACAACACAGTTAAAAAAGCACCATGAGTAAGTAGGGATGTCCAAACAACCTTCAAAACAATCCACTGATGCTTGTTAGATTTCGTGGAATGTTATGTCTGTGGACATCCCTAGTTAGTCGTGGTCATTTTTAACTGTATTTCTTTTATTTTTGAAAAACCTGTTTTTATTATTATTAAACTTGTATGGAATGTGCTACATACTATCTACAGTAGTGTCAACATCGCATATGTGATACAGTCATAACGCAACAGGATGTATAACAACAAGGATTCTTTTTAAAACTGGTTCGAATGGCTCTAACCACTATGGGACTTAACATCTGAGGTCATCAGTCCACTAGACTTAGAACTACTTAAACTTAAACCCAACTAACGTAAGGACATCACACACATCCATTCCCGAGGCAGGATTCGAACCTGCGACCGTAGCAGCACCGCGGTTCCGGACTGAAGCTCCTATAACCGCTCGGCCACAGCGGCCGGCTTTCTTTGTAAGGTCAGAAGATAGTCTTAGGTGTGAAACCAGTCATCAGGAGTAAATACCATTGAATGCGATCTTGGCTATTAAAAGTCTCTTCAAAGCAAATTTCCTCTCTAATTATGAGAATTTCAATCAGTTTGTGTGTCTGTATCAAGTGATACATTGATGTTCAGTGACAGTAATAGATACTCTTGACATTTCTGCGGACATGGAATGTTACATGGTAATGAAATGAAATGAGCGTTTGGCACTGTTGGCCGGGAGGCCCCATCCGGGGAAGTTCGGCCGCTGAGTGTTGCTCAGTCGACGCCACATTGGACGACTTGTGTGCCGGTGATGGGATGAAATGATGTTGAGGACAACACAACACCCAGTCCACGAGCGGGGAATCGAACCCGGGCCTGCTTACATGGGAGGCGAGCACATTTCCACCCAAATAAGCAGGCGGACGGGACGTTACAATGATAAATATTTCGTCTTGTTCACGTTATAATAAAAGATCTAATATTTACATGTCTTAATATAGTGTCGACCCCATGCAGAAGTAAAGCTAAGAACCCACCACTGTGCCGATAAGTGTTATTTTGTCCGCTATAACATCATCGTCGCTGTTAATAAGGAAATAAATACCTTAAATAATCTAACAATTACAGGCAGTAGTAGCCGAAATGCCGTAATAAAAGAAAATGCTTTAAGCGATCTATACCCCTTTATTAGTAAAAAAGCACCTCGTCGTTGACAGTTTTTTAAACCAAAATCCTTTTATCATTCTGTTACGAAGAATCTGCTGCTGATCATCTTCCACTGTACACTGTGCCGCAGAGATTCCTATCACACGGGTTTTTCGCGTATCATCGTATTCCGAGTAGGTCGTTGTAAAATGTAGGATAAACAGTGGCGTTGCGGAACGAGTCTACCCCTATGAAAAGAATATTTGTTACACTACCACGGACCGAAGAGCTTTAATGTGTCACAGATGAAAAGAGTGCACCAGAAAACAATATTACCCAGTACTAGATTCAAGTTGTTTCAAAAAACCGTCAATTCTTCAAATTCCTTACAATGTTTAATAACTCATTGCACGTGACTGTAACGTCCCGTAATAGTTTGCTAGTATGACTCAGATACGTTGACCACATGATAATGCTATAGAACCTAGTCATACTGCATACTGTGTATGTTTTGATGTATCAAGTACTTAGCATTGTGGAACACCATTTGTACATGACGTATTGGTCTTGAATATATCATGAGGCACGAGATCGGCTACGTAGTGATGCTTACATTCTCCCATAATTTATGGAAATTGTAAGTGTTTCTTGATTCCATGCTGAGCTACCAAGTTGATAAATCGTTACATTTCCAAAAGTATGTTGCCTGTCGCCTTCTACCGGAAGCTGGGGGGAGACTGAAACGGAAAGCTAAATCTCTTATCAGTTCTGACTAGCAAGAGACACGGCACGAAAAAAAAAAAAAAAAAAAAAAAAGAAATGGATAGCTCCAATGACTATACGCTTGTTTTCCTGGTAAAGAATGTAGTGGGAGTATAGAAGATCTTCAAGTGGCTAACATTCGGTGATAACACCTTACACGTCGCGAAAATCTCCGTGGCAAATTTGAACAGACAGCTTTCATCATGAACCCTACGAACATTCCTTAGTATCACTGGAAGTTGCGGACGCTGTGAGAATTTCGTTGCGCAGCGCAAAGAAAATTTTCTTAGTACTTTCTTTATACTCTGATGTGTGTAGTGTTTTAATTTACTTGCTGTCGATATCAAAGCAACTACGGCTTCATTCTCATGCATTTTAGCACTGTTATCGATGTGATATACGACGGCAACTAATAATGTACTCGAGCGTCCTCTAGTATCGTAACTAGAAGATTGGTAAGTTCATCTAAGACTCCACGAACATTCTTCGAACCCTCTAGTTATCGCTTATTTGAGACCCTAAAGAGAAAATTAGGGTAACAAGTGTACGTACTTAGGCAAGTACGTGTATGTACGGTGCCCAAAAGGACGCTCTCTGCTGAGCACTATACGTGAGTTGCACGGCTTGCTGGTAATTTTTAGCCCACGGCGAATCGGAGGGCAGACTTCTGGAGACTATGTTTCCCTCCTCTTAAGTGCGGATAAACCAAGGCAGTTGTGCATGCGCTATCCGTTTAGCACGTCGTGTCGGATGAGGCGGCTGTCCAGCGATCATTCTCGGTCGGTCGTAACGGTATTTTTGGGAACGTTGAAAAGTCAAGTTCATGGAATTTCTTAGCCACCATTTTTGACTTTATACACTGTTCCACCTCGTACCCACTGTTTATGCCCAAGAGGTCCAAGAGTTCTACAGTGTTGATGTAGTATTTCCGTAACGTTTGCCATCAGCATCGATAACTCAGTCCAACATCTAGAAATAAGGTTGTTATTTGACTGGAGAGCAGGGAACTGTGGTTTAATTTACGAATTCCATTTGCCACTGGACGACCGGTCCGAGTTGAAATGCGAATGCTAATCCCGTCGCCAGATCAGACCAATCGTTGTATGACGTCCGTCGTACTGTAGTCGTAACTCTGTCTCAGGCGAGCCTCGTGCCGGTTGCGCTGCAGCAGCGTGCCCGCTGCTGGGCACACATGACGTCAATGGCTCCACCTGGCCGGCTGAGGGGCGTGGCTGGCGCGCCCGCCCGACCAATAGCGGGCCAGCGGGGGGCGGACCCCGCCCCTCACCCTTTTTATATCATTACCCGCCGGCGAGCGGCGGCTACACTATTAAGTGCATGCGCCGCCGGTTACGTTAGCCGAGGAACTGCCCCCTCCCCTTTCGTGGCCGTACCCCCACCGCGCTCGATACTCGACCTCTCTCCCCGCCCCTTTCGGCTAACCAGCGGCCGACAGTCTTACGTCACTTCCTCTGGCCGTCCAGAGCAGACATTAAAAATTGTGCTCCCCTCCCCTCCACGCCCCCCTCCCTACAACCACCTTCTCCTGCCACGGTTTGCGTCCAACGCAGTGATCACACAGCGGCGTCAATATACAGCCGCTCGTCGATCTTGACTCTGCTAACGCCTCTTGGCACGCGAAATAGTCCCTTGCGGATAAGCACAGTGGTATAGGGCGGCAATTCTGATAATTGGGGGATAATACAACAGGTTGATGAGAGGAATGACAGTTATTTCTGACAGTACCGCAAGAAGCGATCACTTAAGGGAAAACGAGTGCTGGAAAGATGCAATTACTTTTTGTCTACTCCTTTGTGGGGAACAGAGTGCAGCGTTTAAGAGCTGTCTCATTATTGAGCTTCGTGGGCTGAATGACAAGCAGTTCTTTACATTATTACACTAATTAACGTTTAACCTGTGGCATTGTATCTGTTATTTCTGCGCGCGTATTCTCGTTTGGTAGGAGCCTACGGCAAGAGACAGTTATTAATTTAAGCAAGCAATTTTATTCCGGCCACGTTTTAATAACTGTAACAATGTGCATACAGGTAAGGGAATCAGCGATCGCCCATAAATATGCAGTATTTCATTCATGACTTTCACACCGGTAAAATGTTTCCAGCAGTTTATTCCAGCAGGGTACTGACTCAGTTAACGAAAAGCAAAACCTAAAAATTTCCTTGAGAAACTGCAGCTTGAGGCTTATGGCGCCACCACCAGTGCTCCTTACACACGGCAGTTCACTATGTTGTGAAACTCGAGGCAGTACTTGTGTGTCGAAAACGTGAATCTTGAACACACACACACTCCATCTTTAACGGGTGGCGCAGTGGAAGCGCATTCTGGTGGACGACAGTTCAAATCCTCATTCGGCCATCCAGTTTAAGTTTTCCGTAAATCGTTCCACGCGAATGCCTGGATGGTTCCTTTGAAAGGGTTTGGCCGATTTCTTGCCCATCCTTGCAACTTTCCGAGCTTGGGCTCCGACACTAATGACATCGATGTCGAGGGAACGTTAAACCCTAATCTTCCTTCCTTTTAACGAAACGAAGAGCAATTACCGCAGTTTTCTTACCTTTCTTTTCTAAGATATTTAACGTTCACGAAAAGTCTTCCGTACATGGGATGACAGGTAGGGTCCGCCTATATCGCTAAAAAATTTGTGTTTTTTTTTTTCTTTGAATGACACTTTTCCATTGTAATCAGAAGCCGGAAGCCATTACCTATGCCCTTTAAGGTCCTTAGTAAAACACCTTTTTTGGTAATTACTTTTTCACTCATTCTCAGATACTAGATGTCAGAGTAAATGATCAATATCAGAGGTGAATCGTTCACTACCCAACATAAGCCCTCGCCACGCGGAAAAGCGCAGTACTTTCCGAATGAGATGTTGAAAAAAGCTTTTAACAGTGTGATTTAGATGATTTAGCTTTTCCTCGGGTTTCTTAGACGTCGTGAGGTGGCTGTCAGGATGGTCCCTTCAATAAGGTCGAGGCCCATTTCCTTCAGCGCAATTCATTTAGCTGGGCGTACGCTTCGTTTATGATGTCATCGGGCGACGGTGCATCAAACAAAAAATTTCAGAATATTTTTCTGTCTTTCCCCTGATACCATCTATTCTTCTTCGTCTACGGCATTTGTTACAACGTGCAATCCAACTAATTTCTTGTGGCTTCCAACAAGTTGTCTTGTCTTGTATCACGACCAATTCCATTTCAGATTAACAAAATTACCAAGTACTTAAGCTCCCGTGGCCAATGCCAATCACTTTAAAGTACTGCTGGGTATAGAATATTGCAGCGTCATCTAACAAAGAAGGTAACATGTTAAAATATTATCGTAACCGACATTTCGGTCATGTTTAGTGGCCTTTTTCAGGATGAGGAGTAACTTAAATGAATTTTGAAACTAAATCTTCAATGTAATGCGTTTCCAACGGTATCGTCTGACTGGTGACGTCAAATTTCTTAGATTTAATTGGCCGTAAAGTACCACTGATCGCAAGGAATAAATGGAAGATTAGTTGTTGGTTACATGGCTTGCGGGTAACAGATTGCCCACCGCGAATCGGCTACAAGCTTGTGTGTGCCGTGTTTTCTTGCTATCAGCTGCAGAAAATCGACGCCAGTTACATGCGGGCTGTGTGTAGCCTGCCACGGCAGTGTCGCCGAGGCGACCGCCCTGTGATCACACTCGGCCCGTCGTACCGGAATTACTAGCAACGTGGAAAAGTCGGAATGCTCTTGCAGCTACTTAACTGCCGTTTTTCGGTTTATCGAAGGTTTCACCATAGATTTCACATTTCGGGTGTCTCTCCTATCCAGTTTTTATACACTGAGGGAAGATGGGGTGGGGGCGCATCCTTCCTTATTACTACATCATTGATAGAGAAGGTAAACAACGTCGGTGTAGTGTATCCCTAACGTTTTTCATCCACATCTACATCGATGACACAGGAGGAACCAGAAAAGTTGTACCTATTTCGACATAAATATTTGAAACTGGGGATACCTTTATACACCATGTTGTGCAACGTGCAATATGAATAATCTAAGGCACTGAGTGAGGTTGAATTGAAAATGGCAGTGCATGAGCTTCTCACCTAAGCAACACTCACAACGTAAAATATTCCAAGCATTAAATGAAAATCTTGGGAAACTATCGACCTGGATTAAAGATCGTCATCAATTGATTAACATTAAAGAAAACCGTTATTTTTCCATAATGTTGAGTGAGATGTGACATAAATAAAATTCTTTTTTCCAGTTGCGTTTATCAGAGGATTTCCAATTCCGGCAAAGGCAAAATGAGAAAGAAATGAAGCCAAAATTCTACGAGATGATGACAGTTTTAATAAAAAAATTACCCTTTCCGTATAGCTTGAAATGACGAACCAATAATTGTGTCCTGATCGAACCTAACGGTAACAAATCTAGCAGCTTGCCTCTGTCTGAATTACTTCGATGTCTTTCTTCCATCTGATATGGTGGGGAGCGTAAACTTTCCAGCAGTACTCAAGAATGGGCTGCACTAGTGTTCTGTTCGCCGTCTACTTCAAGTAATACTTTACTAATGCTGTATTCGAACGTTACGGGATTGTTTTTGTTACTCTTCTGCATTCACTTACGTTTTTCTATATTTAGAGCTAGCTGCCATTCATCATACGAACTAGAAATTCTGTCCACGTCGCCTTGCATCCTCCTACAGTCACTCAACGATGATAACCTACTGTACGCCACAGTGTCATCAGCAAACAGCCTTTAATTGCTACTCACCCTGCCCGTCAAACCGTTTACGTACTGTATATAGAGAATAAAGAGAAAATGAGAAAAAGAGAAAAAAGGAGAAAAAAATATCACACTTCCCTGCACCAGCGGGCCGCGGCTGGTTTGCCAGCGGACCTGCCAACTCTTTTAGGCAACACTCGGACGAATGTGGTTAAAGTTTTAAAGTTCTGTGCCATGTCAAATGTTTTTACAAAGATTTTAGGGAGTGGATTTTAATTTGCTCACTGTGTGACAAGCTCGCCCATATTTTATGTAAGTAGCCAGCCAGTGACAATTTCAGTGGCATTCTTGTTGCTATATTTTCCCTTTCCTTCGGTTTTACTTTCTTATGTAGCATTTTCTTTCTTTTCCTCCTTTCTTTGCGTGTGTGCTTCAGTTTTCTTAGGTCTGTCCACATTCGTTCCTTTTAATGTGTGTCAGGGCGCTGATGACCTCGATGTTGAGCTCCCATAAACCCCAACACACACACACACACACACACACACTTCCCTGCGGCGCTCCTGGCGCTATCCTTGTCTGTGCTGAACAGTCGCCGTCGAGGACAACTTACTGTGTTCCATTACTTAAGAAGTCTTCAAGGCACTCACGTATCCGGGAACCTAATCCGTATGCTCGGACCATCGTTAATAGTCGGCAGTGACGCACCATGTCGAACATTTTTCGGAATTCTAGGAATATGGAGTTCTCGTATTGCCCTTAGGTCCGCATAAAGTGGAAGTTGGTTCCAAATTTTACCACTAAAAGCAAACTAGTAACATATCAGCATTAGTTCTAACCGTTTTCCCTAGATAGTGTGACTCTTAAAACATATAACTTCAGCGCATCAAGTGTCTTGTTAAATATCATTAAATTCAGTAATTGTAATAAGTAGTATACTGTACACACCAAAGCAACATACATTTAGAAATCCATTTAACTATCATACTGCTCAATTTAACAATAAGACAGCATGTAATAACCATTTAAGTGCAATTAAAAACTCAATAGTCCAAATACAACGACGGAAAAAAGTCGCAATATTAAGAAATTATTAACGACGAGTAATGAAACTTAGTGAATACATTTGTCTAGGTAACATATTTAAATGATTAACATTGCAAGATTACAGGCCATTGTAAGTGCGAGATGTGAAATGCTGATACATTATTGTAAACACCAGACTGTTGAATGCAAGCATTCAAAAGGGTATGCTTTGTATTGTACAGGTGCCCGATGTCAGTTTGTGAGATGGAGTACCATACCTATTTCACTTTGTCTGTCAATACGGGGACGGTTAATGCTGTTTCTGGATGACGCTGGAGTTGTCATCCGATGATATTCCTTATGTGCTCTATTGGAGGCAGATGTCGAGATCGAGGAAGCCGAGGCAGTATGTCGACACACTGTAAAGCATGTTGGGTTACAACAGCGGTCTGTGAGGGAGCGTTATCCTTTTGGAAAACATCCACAGGAGTGCTTCTCACGGATGGCAGCACACCAAGTCCAATCACCAAACTGACGTGCAAATTTGCTGTGAGGGTGTGTGGGATAACCACGAGAGCTCTCCTTCTGTCACACCTCAGTCCATAACTCCAGTTGTAGGTCCAGTGCGTCTAGCACAGGTTGGCTGCTGACCCTCGACTGACCTCCCCCTAAACAACGTACGGCCGTCACTAACACCGAGGCAAAGCCGGCTTTCGTTAAAAAACACAACAGACCTCCACCCCGCCCTACAATGAGCTCTCGCTTGAGACAAGTCGCAAATGACGGTAGCTTGGAGTCTGTGGAATGCACGCCACAGGGCGCCTGGGTCGGAGCTGTCCTTGTAGTAACCTGTTTGTAACAGTTCATTGTGTCACTACGGTGCCAACTGCTGTTCAAATTGCTGCTGCAGCTGCGGATGCGGTACGATGCACCACAGCCGCACGCCGAACACGATGGTCTTTCCTCTTGGCAGTACACGTGGTCGTCCTGGGCCCTGTTTCTCGATACCGTACATTCTCATGAGCACCGCTGCCAGCAATCACGTACAATGACTACATTCCTGCCAAGTCTTCCTGCAAAAGGAACATCCAGCCTCTCGTATCACTTCTACACGACCTCGTTCAAGCTCTGTTCGGTACTGATAACGGCATCTTTGTGGTCTTAAAGGCATTCTTGATTAACATCAACTCACGTCCAGTCTCAAAGATAACTAACGATGACGATCGTTATAGAGCGTATTTAAAGGAAGCCTGATTTGCATCCTCGTAGTTGCGCTACTAGCGCCTCTCTTACGCGACTGGCGCGACATTTGAATAGACATCATCTTCCAGATGTAGAAACACGCCTACCAATTTTCGTTTATGTTGCACAAATCCTTGTTGGCGCTGCGATTTTTTTCCCTTCAGTGCACATGGGCATTTTAAAATTTGACACTCGGCGCCCAGAGGTTATTTTTTGAAGAACTTGAGATCTACTTACATAACTTGCAATAGCCCGCTAAAAACTTAATCTCCGGTGTGATTTGAAGAATCCTCTCTTTTTTAAAAAGAAACTGACGGTGTAATTAGGTGGGATAGTCACCAGTGGCTCTCCAACATAGCGACTACCCCACTCAGCGAAAGAGCAGTTTAGCAACGCCCGTCCCTCTTACAGACAGTGTGACCAACACCATCGTACAACTGCAGGAAAGCATTAGTCAGACTCCCCCTAGGGGAAGCAAGCAAAATTTAAAGAGTTCAACTACAACGTATAAATTTATTCACAAGAAGTGTTATGTGTAAAAGACATATTTATCAAAACTAGGTTTTCAAATTTAAAGTCAGTGTTAATCTATGAAATCCATTGAAAGAGTATCTACTTTTTTGACCCTTTAATACCACACACTTCTTGCCGCTCACTTCTTCATCTCGCCTCCTCCTTATCCCTCCCCCCCCCCTCCCCCGTCCACTACCTACCGATCTACCGTCCGTCATTCCTGAATTAATGTCTACAATACGAACTGATTTTAATAATATTTTGTATGTCAATACGTACATAAGGGGTTTGATCCTAATGTGTTAGAATCTCATGATTAATTTTACCTGAAGGATTTTGATCGTTCAAAAGTTGTGTACAATCAGGTCTTATTAAGCTGTCAGAATTCTGTAATCGGGTTCTTCTTTCATTTATCTGAACAGTTAGTTATCTTTATTTTAATTTTTTGGTTTTAAGAACCGGAAACAGCCGTCCTTCATTTATCTCATGCAATTCTGACTAAAAATATACTTCTTTTAGTGTTTCTTTGCATCATTTAGTGGACAGTACTTCAGTAGTAAAAGGAGCTGACTTCTGCATGACTACCTTTCTGGAAAATCACTTCTAGGAGAAACGATGACAAAGTGTTGAAACCAGAACCAATATATCGAAACAGGAAAAGAAAACCAAAAAGAACAGTAGCTGTTAATATGACATTCCTTGACCCTTTTTCTCCTTTTCCTCTTTGACTTTCAGTCATTTCTCTTAATTAATAACATATTTCTTTCCAGCGCTCGTTGAAGAGTTCCCGAAGTCTGTAAACTTTGCGTAGCTCTGCAGTAGTCTAGACCCGCCATTGGACGCACGTTCTGACTTACCTGAACGGTAATACTTTACCGACTGTCTGTCACGTTACTATGTAAAACCTCCCTTTGTTCTTTTTCATTACTATACACTTTTGAATGTGAAGCCTTCTACAAATGTTTACTTACAACCCATCAGAATGGCCGTACTTGGTCCCGAGTCCAGGAACTTACCAATTCACTCACGAAATAATGTAACCGTAGGAGATTGGCTACATTGTCATACTTCACAGTTTAAGGCGTGACAATCAGTGTATCCAGTCCAGAACTGTTCGAAATATCCCTACACATCTTCTTAATGACAGCAGCAAGTAGATGTGGTGTCACTCTATTTGGTAGCTAGCAGTATTGAGTAAGTGCACCGTGCCCTTGTGCAGAGGTACCGCGATGTTGAGCCAATGGCAAAACACATGACATGATATGAGTTACAGTAAACTTAGACCACGGGCTACCTTCACCCAGCGGAGAAGGAGAGGCGAAGCTGTTCTCAGACGTCTACGTATTGATTACACACCATGAGTCGTTATTTCATACTATTGCGTGAGAACTCATCTGTGTGTGCTGTTCGTGTGGTACTACTTTGAGAGAAGCATATTTATGACATAACGGCGTGTAGTTTTAGATTGTGACGCAATGTTTGTGTGTGTTTACTTACTAGGTACGTAGAGAAGCATTGAAACATTTGCGTTGAAATTGCGAGATCGAACATACAAAACACTAGAGCAACAACAGCGGCTGCTACTGAGCAAGGGGCGGGAGGGAGTTGAGGCAGGTTATGAACGTGTAGTCATCAAGGGTACACGAGTGGACCTTCGGGGCCGGAAGCCCATATCGATGATGTTTCGTTGAATGGTTTGCACAGTCACATTTGTTGATGACCCAGCACTGAAATCCGCAGAAATGTGCGGAAGGGTTGCACTTCTGTCACACTGAACGACTCTCTTCCGTCGTCGTTGGTCCCGTTCTTGCAGGATCTTTTTCCGGCCGCACCGATTTATAAGATTTGATGTTTTACCAGATTCCTGATATTCACGGTACACTCGTAAAATGGTCATACGGGAAAATCCCCACTTCATCGCTACCTCGAAGATGCAGTGTCCCATCGCTCGTACGCCGACTATAACACCACGTTCAAACTCATTTAAATCTTGATAACCTGCCATTGTAGCAGCAGCAACCGATGTAACTAGTGCGCCAGACACTTGTTATTTTATACAGGCGTTGCCGACCGCAGATTGGTATTCTGCATGTTTAAATATCTAGGTATTTCAACACGCAAGCCTATACCAGTTTCTTTGGCGCTTCAGTGTATTTCGGAACTTCTGCCTATGATACTGTTTTGTTCTTATCGAGAGGCATTTGCTGTCATCGAAAATCGCCAGATTGCTTACGGCATTTCTGAACTGATGAGTATATTACAAGTGGACCAAACACGTTCTTTTCGAGTCCCATTCCCTAGACCCTTCTTTCACGGCAAATAGAAAGTGTGCTCTAGACAATACCCGTAGAAATCCAGGAGAAAAGAAAGAAAAGTATTGGAATGGTAGCGTTATAAATTCCTTCTACATCAGTTCCTTCTTCCCTATTCAAAGGAAATGTCTTTGTTGCTCTGGAAAATGTTTCTACAGTGAAAGTTTGTAACACAATGTGAATCTATCGTACGGATTAATTTCGACCAATAGTAAATATAGAGTTTCACACTCGAAAGAGGCGCCACAAACAAAACATTTGCTTAAATTACACTTAAAGGCTTTGCATAAAAATCAGGAGATGAAATGAAATGATCACGGGGAAATAAAGGTAGATCGCAAAGGTGCTGGAAGTGACCGCCCTCGTCCTCTAAACACAACTGAACACGACGCTGTAGATTCTCGAATATTGCTGCCTTAACCTCTGCTGTCACGTTCTCTCGTAAATCTTGCCTGTACACCTTGCCTTTTAGGCCAGCTGAGAGGGTAGAATCTGGTGGTTTTAAGTCAGATGACCTTAGCGGCAACAGTTCTCTCGAAATCACTCTGCCAGGGAAAAATAATTCGGCCTCACCCATGGTCACTCGAGACATGTGGCATGCAGCGCCATTCTGTTGTTACCAGCCTAGCGTAAGTTATTCATCGTCCAACTGGTTCACAAATTCTCCAAACATTTCGATGTAAACTGCATTTGCCACAGTAGTCGCGAAAAAAATTGGTCCGATAGTGCGACGTTGTGATATTGCACAGAACACTCCAATCTTTCGTGAATGCAGGTGTTGCTCGACAAGTGCATGAGGATTTTCATTACATCAAAAACGTGTATTCTGAGAGTTTATATTGCCAGAGAGGTGGAACCACGCCTCACACTGCAATAGTCCTGGCGTCTGAGCAATAAATTGCTGAAACCATCAGCAAAATGTAATGCGTTTGTCTTTGTCGTAGACTTTAAGTTCCTGAACAACTGCAAACCTGTATGGATACATGCCGGCTTTCTTCCCAGCTCTGTGATATATTTGTGGGACCTGTTTCGAGTGGGATACCCTGTATTAGAAACTACCGCATCTGACGCTCTGAAACCCATTGTGGTCAATACAAGAATGGCTGTGTATATATGACCTGCCTCAGTTTTGTATGTTTCCAGACCTTATTTACGTGATGGAGCTGAAAATGATGTTCCGACAGAAAGAACTTCACTAGGAGCGAACGGCTGGGGAACTACGTGGATCTACAGCCTAGCAATTAATGCATGTTCGCCAACGTGGTGTAGATTCTACGAATTGTGGACTTGCCTCACTGCGTATACGAAGCACACCCTTTTCGGAGAATTAGCACATTCCTCCGGAAGTAATCACCGGCATCGCGTGTGCAACGCGGCCTGCGGAACGAATATCCTGGCAACCTTCCTATGATTGCCCTAGTAGTTCAGCCGCCGCTTCTTTAACCAACAATCAGGAGGATTTAGTACTCCCCTATCTCCATCCTCCCCTCTTCTCCTTACACGCGGTATACTCAACTAGGTCAGCTTTACTGAAGAAGACATCACACGAGTCATAACTGTTCTCTGAATACAGAACTACATTATAGGACAGTCGTAGACAGTGGCTAGAAGTACAAAACAGTAACATCAAAGCAGTCGTTTACTATACTTTACACAATTTGTCACGCGATTCTTTTTAGTAGTGCATTTAAAGTGCCTGCGGCATTTCCGTTTTATTCCCCGTTCAAATCACAGGAGCATTATTTATATGTAATCCGTGACGAGTTTGTGATGGTTGCTTGTCCCGAAGATAATAACAATGATGAACGAATGTCGTCGATCACAGGTGTCTCGATTCAATTTAGTCTTTTGGAAGTATTGCGTCCCCCATATCATCTTCATTCACATTCTCTTCACTGTCCATTAAATTCAAGTTTCTTCCTTTATATAGCTTCTATCTGTATTCCAACCAGTAATCCGTCCACTTTTCAGCCTTCCTTTCTTTGCTTAGTATGACGTGTCATCTGAGCTTTTAATATTCACGCAGCTGATACTCATTATCCAGATGTATCATTAATTTTTCTATGCGCATCATATATATTTCCTGTAGACATGCATTATTCTAAGGCTTGGCGTTTCTCCTCTAGCCATTTCTGCTTTACAGTTTTACACTTCCTGTCAAACTCATTTTTAGACATCTTTTACGACATCTGTCTACCCCATTACGTGCTTCATTTGCTGTATTTTTGTGTCGTTTTGTTTTCAGTTCCTTACAACTCATAACAGCTTGCACTGAGGCATACAAGCAACCATTCTTTCCACACAGCACCTAGGGAAGGAATGAAAAGTATCCTTAGTATATGGTAGAATAAAATGATTATTGAGTTGCAGAATATAGTCGTAGACCTTTATGGCATAGTCACATATTGTGCACCCATTTACGAATCTCTGGAAGAACATGTCTGTCACTTCTATTCTACAGTATTCCTTCCATCACAATAACAGTGTCTCAGTTCCATACAGTAAGATCACAAGGGCAATAGTTTTAGACAACGTGGATTTTTTATGCATTGCTGTTTTATTTTACATTTTTCGCTGTACAGTCTCACAAAAATTCAGAAATTTGTTTATGTTTATTACGTACTCCTTCGTAGTAATTACGATACAGTATTTTACTCAGTAAATATAGCTAAAATTAGAATTATAAATAATTTATCATGTACTGACTTACTGCGCTCCTTCACTTATTTCCTGTTCTGCATCAATTATTTGCGGAAAACGCATCCTGGAATGAATCATCAGTAACATGTCTTGAACATTCCTGTCTTGAACACAATATTTTTTCTTTCCACTTCTCCATTATTAACAAATTAGTTAATCCCTGTTGCTTCATAAAACCAGCTCCGTCCATAAATCTGGTTATGTAGAAGGATTTTTGCGCTGATTTCTTTGGTTATTTTTCTAGTGAACATCATTCCTTAATTGGTTGGCCTGCAAAACCTGCACCGCAAAATCATTATCCCACGAAGAAAATTATAGCTGTTGGCAGCAAAACAACGTTCTTAATATTCAAGGTTGAATTGTCTACAACATGCAGAACAGTGATAAAACGTAAAGGTGCTTCAGTTCAGAGACAGCAAAACAAATCGTTACCAATGCTATTCAGACACTGGAAGAACATTTACATCAGTGATACAAAAAAATAACATAACTATAATTCCGCTGCGATGCTTTACGATACACCACTCACTTCTACTGACGTAGAGTGTGACTTTTGCAAATAGTTTTTTTGCCCATAGTACGTGAAAGGTTGAGCAAGCTCAGTAATTACGATGAAAGAAACAAGAGCTTATATGGCTCTCTGGAAGGTATTTTACAAACTTCATTTTCCGGACCTGAAAATCAAGCGAGACTGACCAGCCACAGTGCCTCCCTTGAAATGTATCCCTGCGAGACTCAGCTATGAAAAAAAAAAAACTATACCATCTGGTATACAGTTGATATTTGCACGAATAGTAGCCTTGATCAGAAATGAAACGTGGACGATAAGCAGTTCAGGCAAGGAAGGATTTCAAGGTTTTTAAATGTGCTGCAGTGCAATGCTGTAGGTTAGATGAGTAGATCGAATAAGTAATCTGGAGGTACTGAATTTAATTCCGGAGAAGAGAACTTTCGTCTCAACCTGATTGAAAGAAGAGATCTGTTGACATCAGGGCATGGTCAATATGGCGAAGGTCAGGAAGTTTCGCGGGGTGGAGGAGGGGTTTAAAGTTGTGGACGGATTCCAATGCTTCACCACAGTAGGCAATAGGGTATAGGCTGCAATAGACATGTAGAGATGAAGAGGGCTACGCGGCACAGATTGTCTTGGAGAGCTGTATCAACCCAGTCTTCGAGCTGAAGACCACAAGGATACTGGGAACTGAATCCGAATCTTATATATGGAAGAAAATTTTCACCGCTCAGCTAGGGAGACGGCGGAACAAATATAACGACTTAAGAAAACTTCATTTATTATTATTGCTGTTTTCCCAGCTGCTATCGGTACAGGATATAGAGAAGGATAATACTGCCTCAAGGAAGCCTAGACACAGTAAACATACAAGTAACAGGGGGAGAAGTATCACACGTCCCACACCCTACGAATTGGGCGTTTAATAAATGCCAGGGAATCTGGTTTGTAACAGGAGGTCCCAGGTACTTTACTGCACGTTGCTGGGGAAACTTCTCATTTTCTAAAAGTTAAAGAGACAAGCTTAAAGTACTTAAAAATCTTTCGAGTTATAATTCTTCCGTCTCAAGTCGTTTATACGTTGGCATATAATCAGTTTTATACGAGAATGCACCTATAGCATTGCCCGCTATGAAATTTCTAGAAAATAGATCACGGTTTTGCCATTATTTCTAGTGCAAAGTCGTTAGAAATGTTCATCTTATGTTGCACATCGATAGCTTAGCTTTGCCGACTTTTAAACAAAAGGACTGCTATTCCATCTTTTGGATGAACGCTGAATCACGAATCTACATTGAAACTGATAATATCAACAAATCTGTCTTTCGTAACGCATGTTGTTTATTATATCCCTTACGTATCTTGATGCCAAGGGCACTTTCGAAACACACTGATTTAATCTGTTTCACGGTATTGCTGCTACTAAATTTCTATATGTTTTTTATGACGTGGCAGATAGTAGACTAATGAAGGGTTGGCGTGAAATGGAAGCCACACGCTTACACTCACGATTAAATCGAAATAGGAAATGCCAAGGGCGAGCAGACCATTTTGTCGAGTGTGAAGTAACAGCGGTGCTGGTGGTCTTGCCACACACCGCGAGTCGGCGTTGCAGAATTGGTTCTCATGCGCGGATCGTATGAGGCGAATACGTTAAAAAAAAAAGACTGGATTCTGCGATTTAACTTCGCTGGCGCATTCCTCAATACGCAGAAATCCTGACGTGGTGCTGCACAAAGATCAGAAACTATAAACGTGGCGGTGAAGCAGTTCGTCTCTTGAGTTTCGCAAAAGATTAAAGGATAGCCATGACATCCAGATAATACCAAAAACACTGTTACGACCGATAGCGTATTTCTTTAACATAGATAGTCCATAACTGTGGTGCCTGAAATATGGCTTAAAAGCGTGTGACGGAAGATACTACCAGATGCAACTAGTAGGCATGCGGGTTGAAGGCGAAATGACCCATTAATGGCTGCCGATGAAACGATTATATCTGATTAGTCGTAAACTCTTAAGATATACTACACTAACGACGTAAGAAAAGGGGTAAGGACGTGTAACTCTTAGAATCCGTGTAATATAAACATGTTATTACGTTAGGGTTACACAGTGAGTTATTATAGAAGAATAAATCTCACCTCCAATAATATGTTTCTTCAATGCTTCAGTCACAGCTCCTTCGAACTATGACGTTGTTCCTGAAATTATAAAACTATTTCAATGAGATAACGCTCCAACGTTTGAGTTTCGCACCCTGAAACATTTCTTAGTACCAATATCCTATAATGAATAAAGTTTTCGACGTCCAGAAAACTAGAAGCTACCCTTAGTTCTGTTAAAATGTAAGACCTTTCACTGTTTCTTGCTTAGCCGTGCGTACGTATCCAATTATGAATTTGAATCCAGAATGAGATTTTCGCTCTGCAGCTGAGTGTGCGCTGGTATGAAACTTCCTGGCAGATTAAAACTGTGTGCCAGGCCGAGATCGAGTCTCCAGGAAGTTTCATGAATTTGAATGTTTGATGTTTGGCCCAGGACTCTGCGTGCCTTCCACACGGTTTGTTCTTTTATTTCTCTTCTGTCCCTGCAACAAACGTTCTGGATTTCAGAGAAAATGTCACGTTCCTGGTAGTAATGAAACTGGTAGCAGGCAGAGGCCAAAATTTCATTTAAGCCCATGTTAATACCAAAACTGAATTTTCACTCTTCTGAGGTGTGTGCGCTAATACGAACTTCTCGACAGATTAAAACGATTTACGTGTCCGGGGCTCGACCCTGGAGTCGTACGTCGTGCCTGAATAGCTCAGTCAAGTAGAAGATATGCCCGCGAAAGGCACAGGTTCCAGGTTCGAGACCCAGCATGACACACAGACTTAAGCTGCCTGGAATTTCAAGTGTTACTAATTGTTAACGGTTCAAACAATGTTGTTATGCTCAAATCAAAATCTACAGCTATAATCATTATTAGATCTGTAGCAGAGGATACCCCCTTTTTTTTGCATGACATACAGAAGTTCCCTTCCGCCCCATTTACGGATGAAGCATGGGCAGAATGATCGTTTGTATGCCACTGTGAGAGCTGTTATTGAGCCGCTAATATTTTCATGATCGCTACGAGACCCACACACACCGCGCTGAGGACCATTCGTAGTGTCCGCTCTGAAAGCCAGTTCTTGGACATTCCTAATCATTTAGCAAGATTTTTAATGTCATTCGTAAAGTATCTCCCAGTCATGACTTCTTAGCAATTCTGTTAAATCAGCGTTAGTCAACCTGGTCCCTATCGCCCACTGGTGAGCGTTCCAGTTTTCATGGTGGGCGGCAGGGGTTTTAGAAACATTTTCATTAGGTTTTCTTAAAATTGTCACAAAATATATGTTAAGTAATTATTATTATATGCTTTAACTTGCTGTAACTCTTCATTACAAATTTTATGAACAAAGTTACTTTCCTATTTTATAAATCACCATTAGTATGCAACATATGGACAGTAAGAAAACTTTACTAGTAACAGAGATATGAATGTGGGCGGTGGGTAAAAAGGGTTGATACTCCTGTGTTAGACTATACTGCCAATGAAATAGTTTGTGGCCATTTTCACCGCCCTCTTTCGTATTTGCTGATGTTGATTCCACACAAAATGGTTCAAATGGCTCTGAGCACTATGGGTCTTAACATCTGTAGTCATCAGTCCCCTAGAACTTAGAACTACTTAAACCTAACTAACCTAAGGACATCACACACATCCATGCCCGAGGCAAGATTCGAACCTGCGACCGTAGCAGTCGCGCGGCTCCGGACTGAGCGCCTAGAACCGCGAGACCACCGCGGCCGGCGATTCCACACACTTGAGCGGTTTATCACTCTGGGCTATACCAGTATTTTGCAAGCCGCCTCTTTCGTAAACACACTTTTTCTTTACCTACGCCCTATCTTTTCCTTGATATCTTTTCATACAGGTGTTTGCATAAAATAAATGCCGTAGCGATTGTGTAGCTATAGATTCCAACGAAGCGCACAGCTTCGTATTTCTCTACATTACTTTCTGCACCAGGATAATATTTTGGCAACATAAAATTGGAAGCTACTAAAATTTTTATCAGACAAGCTTCACTTATAGACTTGCAAGAGCGAGTGATCGAGTACCATAAAATGAGACGTGTATGACCGTATCTTTTGATTGTATTAACTTAGAAGCTTAAAATTCTTGCAACGCCAGGGGACCGTAGACTTTATAATATTTGACATGAATTCCGACTTGATACCTGTACGCGTACCTTAGAAAGAAAGGTCTTCACAGACGGTCAGACAGACGAACAATAAATGCAAAAAAAGTGTGATATTACTATAAATTAACCATTTTCGCCTTTTTTCCTCGTACTGTGAAAACCTGATTCTTGTCAAATTTCATGGTTCTAGGCCCACAGGAAGTAACCTATAGGTTTTGTAGAATGAGGTTGCGAGTTTCAAAATACGTGACATAAATGGTCGTATCTTTTTATTGCACTGATTTATAAGCTTTAATTGTAGACTCTAGATCGTGACGTAAGTTTCAAGTTGATGCCTTTACCCGAGTGATTGTATAAGGATTCCATTTTTACCGACTGAGGAACAGAACCCTAAAAAGAGATCAAATTGCCAAAATGGGCTAAAATTCTATTGTGTAAGTAGCTTTTCATTTGATTTCAATAGATAATTCACTGTGCAAGTTTTGCACAGCATCATTCTGGTATGCAGTTCTCCGCATTCACGGAGTGCCACATAGCTGATGTGTCCCGACTGCTTCATGTTCTCGTTCTCCCTCCAGCTCTTCGCTCAACCCCTCCGTCTGTTCCGTGTCTTCCATGTCGTCTGAGGCGTCTTATCAGCTGTTCCTTTTGGTATCCTCTGACTGATCTCGGGATTTTGTTCTCGACAGGACCTAGGAGGTGACTGAACAGGTTCCAACGTCCGCAATAAGTCTGTCCTCTGTGTAAGTCTAGGCGGCTGGGTTTCATGGCCATAGAAAATATGCCTAGTGTCATTTTCCTGTGTCTTCTTCTTTTAGCGCGTGTTTTTCGTTGAATATCTGGAGGTGCTGTATCCATGAGGTCGTTTATTATACTGATAAACTTGTGTAGAATGTCCCTGCCTCTTTTATACGAGAAGAATCCCTCCAGGCGTTTGCTACATAGTTTCCTGTGGAGAAACTCAGTGGATGGGCTGACGCACGGGGAACAGCAGGGTGATATTAGTAAGCTTTCGGGCAACTTTATTCCAGACACACATTTTACGAGGGTTGCCCAGAAAGTAACGCACCGCATTTTTTTCTTCAACAATTCTTTATTGAACGTA
Organism: Schistocerca cancellata; assembly: GCF_023864275.1. Lineage (NCBI taxonomy): Eukaryota > Metazoa > Arthropoda > Insecta > Orthoptera > Acrididae > Schistocerca > Schistocerca cancellata. The sequence goes on along the minus strand of NC_064626.1, from coordinate 495,797,577 downwards.
ATGAGAATTACATCCATACGAAAGAATAGCGTTTTATCTATACATCCTACTTTTCCACGTAATCTCCATCCCATTCCATGGCCTTCCTCCAGCGAGAAACAAGGGCGGTGTCAAATCTTGTCCTGGTGGCGGAGCCATTGCTTCATTGTGTGAATCACCTCCTTATCGTCCTCAAAACGTCTTCCACGAATGGCATCCTTTAATGGCCCAGACAAGAGGAAGTTCGAGGGCGCTCTAGGTCAGGGCTATAGAGTGGATGGCGTAACTCTGTTTTTCAATGTTTTCAGCAGTCCTCAGACTTGTGTGAGGCCGAGCGTTATCGTATTGAAGCAAAACATCTTCTGAATTACTGTGACGCCGAAGTCACCGGAAGAGCGTCTTGAGTTTTGTTAAACTGTTGCCATATGCTTCTGAATTCATGGTACCACCTCTTGGCATCACACCAATGAGAATCACACTTTCACAGTCCCAGAACGCGGTGGTCATCAGCTTACCGGCGGAAGCAGTGGCCTTGAATTTTTTCTTCTGTGGGGAGTGGGAACGGCGCGATTCCATCGACTGTCGTTTTGTTTCGGGATCGAAATGGTCAACACAGGATTCATCACTTATCAAAATCCGGGACAAGAAGGCCTCTCCCTCAGCTTCAAAACGTTTGCAACAAATCAAGACAATTGATTTTTCCGTTGTATTTGTGATCCACCGTTAGACACCGCTGGACCCATCTTGCACACACTTTTTGACATTCAATTGCATCCGCACTTCCTTTACTGATAGACAGATGCAGCGCCAACTGCCGAGTCGTAATGCGTCTGTTCTCGTGAATGACATCAGCTGGCTGCAACATGTCAGGTGTGAATGCCGTGGATGGTCTCCCCGACCGCTGCAAACGTGCAGCTCCGTCGAACCGCCTTCTCATGACCTCACCCTTCGTGCCCAGCGACTAACTGTACTTCTGTCGTCAGCAGATGCTCCATAGATTTAGCACAAGTTTTTGTGAATATGCCCGACAGTTTATTTCTCTGTAGTGAGAAATTCAATGATGGCACGTTGCTTGTAACGTACATCACCTACAGAAGCCATTTTAAAACTATCTGTCGGAAGTGACGGTAACTTGGCGCGCTCACTCAGGAGTCTTCAAATAATTCATACGTAACGTTTCGCATTCGTTGCATTGTTTTCGCCTGAGAGTATTACTTTCTGGGCAACTCTCGTAATTTTCCTGTCCGGTAGTGTGCTTCGAAGTTGATGCTGCGGGCAGTCTATCCTCAACAGTACTTGAGGCTGTCACAATGAGACCTCTCTAGTTTACATTCATATTCCCGTTGACTTCTCTGTGTCTCAGGTGGTATGGAGATATTTTTGTTCTACCACGGTTGAGTTTAAAAGGATTTGCATCTTCAAGCGCTGTTGGGTAGCGAATGCTGTGTCATCAGGACTGATAAAAATCTTGTACTGAGTCCAAGTGGCCGTGCAGACTTTACACAACAATTGGGACACCACACTACCTTTAGAGAAATTCTTTTCCTGGTTCTTCCAACGACTCATTTTCGTTTATCAGAGTGATATATAAAGCATATACTTCTTAACCAACTCGCCATGGTTGACATGGTCATACTTCGCCATTAAGTCAATGAATACGACCTCTTTCTGAATCGTCTTCAGTATACTGGCTCTATGTAGGCATCTGATCAGAACATCATCTCCTAGGAAGAATCCACGTTACTCCTTACGTGACTGACTAGCTTTTTTCACAGATAATGGTCGCTGTCTGCAAGGAATTTCAGCTGGGTTTGACAGTTCCTTTCCAAGCTCCAGTTAGGCTCCCAGAACGATAGCGAATTATGCTGCATGGAAACCGAAGTGGATGAAAAACATACGTGGGAGAAAACAAATTATTATGTTAATAGTGGTGTGAAAAACAATAGTTAACGCAAGCTGAGGAGCTTACCAAGAGCCGATCTCTGACCCCCCAACAATAACCGCCGGAAGATGTACAGGTGGTAGTTTATGACAGCCTGGCAGCAACAGGAACCATTTCTGTTTGATTGGTGGGTATGGCAAACCTAGTCCGTCGACAGAAGCACATCCAACGTCACAAAATCCGCCAAAATGAGCCAAAGAACGATAGACCAGCTTTATCTTGTACATGACACAATTGTTAAGCACGCTCTCCATTTCTAAGCAGTCAGTGCATGAGGATTTGATTCAGAGGATTCTTGTTTGGTGGGAATATTGGAACGGGGTGCACTCAGCCTCATGACGCCAACTGAATAGTTTCCTGTGAAAAGCGGCAAGCCATCTGATACGACCCTTTTCATGCAATATGAGAATAACATTGTACTAGGGGAATAATGAGAGGGCAGTATATGATAATAATGAAACTTCCTGGCAGATTAAAACTGTGTGTCGGACCGAGACTCGAACTCGGGACGTTTGCCTTGTGAGGACAAGTCCTGAGTCGTGCTTGAGTAGCTCAGTTGATGGAGTGCTTGCGCGCGAAAGGCAAAGGTCCCGAGTTCGAGTATCGGTCCAACACATAGTTTCAATCTGCCAGGAAGTTTCAAATCAGTGCAACTGCGCTTCAGAGTGAAAATTTAACAACGGAAACGTCGCCCAGGCTGTTGCTAAGCCATGTCTCTGCAGTATCCTTTCTTCCAGTATTGCTAGTCTTGCACGTTTCACAGGAGAACTTCTGTGAATTCTGGAAGGTAGGAGACGAGGTACTGGCGGAAGTAAAACTGTGAGGACGGGTCGTGAGTCGTGCTTGAATAGCTCAGTTGGTGCTGCTCGCCCTCTGTAATAAAAAACTGTGTAAAGGAATCAACGCTCAACTTGACCGCATGTCTTCTGACGTCCGCTCAGACCAAACGAAACGAACAATACCGAACAAATTAAAAAAAAAAATTGTAGAACACTTACCCGCGAAAGGCAAAGGTCCCGAGATCTAGTCTCGGTCCAGCACACAGTTTTAATCTGCAAGGAAGTTTCAAATCAGCGCATACTTCGCTGCAGAGTGAAAATTTCATTCTGGTATGATAATTATTGTTTATAAAAGGGAACAGGATTACTGTGGGTATATTTACTGACTTCTAACTTCAAATCTTAAGTACATTTAACACGGTGCAAATATTCTCTTCTTTCTACTTTTGAGAGTGCATGGAAAGAGGGCAGAATGCTGGATATTCGACAGGCGCAGCACTGTCCGACGTAACAAAAAACGTGGTTTCTGGCATCTGCACAAGCAGGTAGCTTCAGGTGTTCTCTCCGTGAAAGTCGCCTCACCAGGACGGATCGAAGGGGTCGGAGCTATTGTGCGTTCATGACCCATCCCCAACCCTGCAGCTGACCAGCAGCCAGGGAAGGAACTTTATCAGTGGGAGGCCAGCACTTCGCCGAGTTCTAAAGAGTTCCTTCAGCAGATAGAAAAATAAGACCCTGGTCTCGGGCACAGTGTTTTTCTTTTTCCTTTCAGAGGACCTCTTAAGTCACGCTAGTTGCTGGGCGCAAAAACGCGTGTTTGGTAAAAATTGTTTGTGACGTCATAAAGATGGATCAGAAGAACAGCTTTTTTTTTGAGAAAGAAGGGTGAGTCAGCAAGTCATTGGCATATTAACGCTACACGCTTTCTCGGCAGGAGTTTTGCACGAGAAGGAAACATGCCACTGGCCGGCTGAGTGTTCTTATTCAGCGTCTGGTGAGCATGTCGTGTTTAGTGGGACCGGCCGTTGTAGCCGAGCGGCTCTAGGCGCTTCAGTCCGGAACCGCGCTGCTGCTACGGTCGCAGGTTCGAATCCTGCCTCGGGCATGGATGTGTGTGACGTCCTTAGGTTAGTTAGGTTTAATTAGTTCTAAGTCTAGGGGACTGATGACCTCAGATGTTAAGTCCCATAGTGCTTAGAGCCATTTGAACCATTTTTTCTTCAGTGGGAGGAAAAGGCAGGCTGGAGTGGGGATTTGGCTGTGGGAGAGAGCCGCAGACAGATAGAAGAGTTGATCCAGACTCAGGGAAGAGCAGACCTGGTGCGCAGCGTAGTAGCCAGTCGGTACCCAGAGTTCGTGTAGGCCGAAGCACGACCCTCGCCCAGAACCCTCAGAGACGCAGGGAGGACGGTATCTTGCTGCACGTCTTATCGTGAAAGTTCATGGTGCTCATTATTAGCAGCACCGGTATCGTAGGATAATCTTTGGTCCGCGTTTGCTCACGTCGTTGTAGTTGTCTGTCTTAAGCCCAGCATTGCTTTAGTAGATTGTAGTGCGCCACCCTTTAGAAACAGACCACTCGCAGAGCAGACACTAGCTACACTGAGACACGTAGGAGAGAAAGCAACGCCGTTCAGTATACGCTCTACCTTGGCGTACTTCACTTAACTGTGCAGACAAGACAGTGCCTAAGATCAACGACGTAATCCGTGTATTCAGAAATGACCGTCTATTCAGACACAACGAAGGCACGTAAGCTTACAAGGGGAGGCCGCCAATTGTGAAATTCAGATTCGATTCATACTGCGCATAATAAAAGCCCATGGCCAGAGGTGTAATGTGGCAAAGCACCAAGATGCACTTCTCATCCGTTGTCGAGAAAATCGACGGTTAAAAGAAACCGTTGCGGTAAAATACTCTCTACGATTAATAATCTTCTGCACCGTCGGGGCGCAGCGGTAATCCGAAGGTCGCTGGATCGAATCTCACGCCATGCAACCTTTTTTTTTAATATTTGTTTTTTGTAATTCAAATTTATACTTCAATTTATAGTGCACTTTGGTAACTTCTTATCGTCCTGGAACATCTCATCGTATAACGCCGGGTTCGTTTGCCCACCCCAAGAGTCGATCAGAAGGAGAAATTCTTTCTTTTGTACGTATGATTGCAAACCATTACGCAAGAAGTCCATGAACAAACTCATTGTTAGTTTACCGGATGTGGAGAATGTAATAACAACGTTGGTATACTTGTAAGCGTAGGCTTCCGCGGCCGTTGTCATCTTCAATAAAATTCTTCAGGGTATCAGACCGCATCGTCATAATTTAAAATGCGCCAACGTTTCGGCCAGCGTTGCAGCTAGCCTTCATCAGGGCCTTACGTTAAACTGCTAAATGAAACACACTTGGTTCCTTAAATAGCTGCACGAGAAAACCGTGTCGTTACTTGATTGGCTGTAGAAGGGGGAGGAGGAGGGGTGAAAGGTATGCTTTATTGGTGTTTCCTTTATTATCTGTCATTGGCGCAATTGTCGTTGGCGCATTTTAAATTATGACGATGCGGTCTGATACCCTGAAGAATTTTATTGAAGTTGGTATACTTCTTGGCGTACTCGTCGACTGTCTTCTGTACTCTGGGTCCAAACGTACCTGTGGACTCTTGGAGGCATACGAAAACAAGAGACAAGACTCGTCCAGACATCGTGATTGAATATTGTGCCGTATACGAATGCGTCACCTTGTTCATGTCGTGTCGGGTTACCAGGACAGCCTTTAACCCTTTTTCGGCGAGAGTTCTGTTGAACGTGGTCTGGTACTGGCACCCTGACAAACAAAATATAAAAATATCGTTTATATAAGAAATATACGAAATCTGTGTTGTCTATCATATATCAGATTATCATATTCTATCATCATGTCATATGAAATTTGTGAACAGCTCTTTACGTACCTGTTTGATCAGTATTAATTATGAAATCTTTCTCGAAGTTAGTTATCAACGTTCGCGTCTGGATCCGAAATGTATCCGCTGCGGCCAAAATTTCTTCTTGGGTAGCTGTCTCTTTCCGGGAAACAAATTTTGTGATTTTCCGTTGCCGAATCCCATGCTTCTTTTTAAATTCGGTGACCCATGTTTTTGAAGCTCTGAAGTTGAAATCTGGGAACTGACTTGCAGCGCCCAAGGCCCACTGCTGTAGGTTTCTGGTAGTAACTTGCTGGAAATTTTGTCGAGCTTCTACGAAGCGATCATGCACCCATGATCGATGGTACAATATTTATCAAATTTGCTACCGCCACGTTTGATTTGCTCTTCCCACCTGGATAAATAGCCCATATTTGTCAAACGAGAGCACCCCTTTTTTTGTAGAGTTGTGAGACTGCAGCCTGGATGTTCTTTGTCAAGATTGACAGCTCTAATTTTGTAATCCAGAGAAATATAGTCGTACCCTTTTTTTTCTTCTCGTCCGGCTCGTATTCGTCTGATGATTCGTTGGCAATGAGACATGTTTCAACGTCTTCGTAGGCATTATTATCGTCGATTTCATTAATGTCTATCAGTTCCTCATCATGAACGAGGGTTTTTTCGGCGAGCATTTGCAGCGTATTCTGGACCATTTCTTCTCCAATTACGATGGCTTCTTCGTTGATTGATGATGACGGTTCTGCTGCGATGCGATTACTGTTACGAAGGAGGCTTTCAAAATACACCAACGAATCTTTCAATTGTTGTTTCGCCACTTCACTGTGTATAGAATCTTCTTCGATCACATCACTTTCATGCGAAGGGCCCGGATCACTCTCCAATTGTACCGCCTCCATTTTTCCGTTTGTTTAACAGGGTGTACCAAAGGTCTCACGTACGCACTGATTTTCGACGGTGTTATAAGTTGCGCTAGGGACCTCATCTACCTTCTTTCGAAGTTAGCAGTAACTACGCTGTTATGCGGCGGCTCGTTTCGTCCCATTCAACATCTGTCCTTCAAGTGTAACGAGCGAGTAACGGAGTTTATATTTCATACCTGCCACAGCAAATTTGTGTTCGTGGGGTCTCTATTCTAATTCGAACGTTTGACTTACGTTATCGTATTCGTTTCGCAATATCGTTTCTACGTCTTCCGTTAACTATACGTGGTAAACATTATGAAGACAATTTATAACATTTGTGAAATACAACTTTGTTTGCGGAAAACATAACGATGTTCGAAGTCGCCAGTTTTTCCACGACAAACGACTTTCAACAACTTATTATATGCATGATTGTTGCAACTGATTGCCGGGAATTATATATATATCCGGCGACCTTCAGATTACGAACCCGAGCGCTTACCGCTGCTCCATGACGCTGTAGAAAATTATTAATCGTAGAGAGTATTTACCGCAACGGTTTCTTTTAACTGTCGATTTTCTCGACAACGGCTGAGAAGTGCATCTTTGTGCTTTGCCACATTACACCTCTGGCCATGAGCTTTTATTTTGCGCAGTATGAATCGAATCTGAATTTCACAATTGGCGGCCTCCCCTTGTTAGATGTTAATTTTCCGTCGCCACAGATCACACTACGTTTTACTACAACGACGCTATGCACTGAAGGATAGCCACAGTTACCATTTTGGTGGTGTATTGCGGCTAGTGGCAGCCGCGTCTGAGTCACAGAATATCACTAATTTCGTGACGTTAACTACCACCAAAGCTAATATTAGTCACAACGTAAAAAACTATGCACAAGAGTATACGATGGATAAAAATCAAATTTTCCGCTTTAACACTTGCAACAACAGACTAAAATCTCCAGTGTATGATTTACAATACGCGACACACTTTGCAAAGCAAAGGCCTAACCAACATATGCCACCAGCGTATAAAATTAATAAATATGTGCTGTCTGTTCTGCAGATTCCACTTAAATGCTTTTCCTACCAAAGTTTCAAAGTATCATGTAAACTCATTCAGTCAGTGTGGACTTTAAGTACTTTTATTTAAAATTAAGTAGACGTTTGACTTCCAGAGGCGTAATTTTATCTTTAACAATCAGTCGTTGTTAGTCAACGATAACATCTATACGTAGCGTTTCACTATAACAAGGTCATTTGTTAAATAGAATTTGGACGTCTTAACCCTCTCTCAAAAATCTCAACGTATCTAAACTAAATGAAATTTCTTTCTTTTAAAAATAATCTTTCATAAAGCATAAACTTTTCCCCTTTGTTCAAATCACTAATATCTTTTCTCTCGTTGCAAATTAATAAATACAAATTATTATTTCAGATTCTTTGATGGTTAATATCTCTGAACTTTACTCCGACACAATGCCAACCTGTTTCCTTACCTACCTGTGACTTCTCGTAAATACTTTGCAATATAAGCAAATTAACCGTCTGCTTGAAGATCGAATTTTGCTATCAAATATCTCTCCACTAATAATTCTGGGATAAATGATACACGGGAAATCGTTTTTGTAGTTTAAAACAGAAATTCTCTGTCCTTATTGGCTACTCTTAATTCGTTTACAGGTACAAGCCAGTATATTTTGTTACGAATGCTGCTTAACTACACAAAATTCCACTAAACGAAAAGATAATAATAGAAAAATATCAAACAAAAAGCCCGAGTGTCACCGACTCTTTTAAACTATGTGAACTTTATGTAAAGAGACAATCAGTGTGTCCGCGAAAAAATGGTTCTTCCTTTGTCGTTTCGGGACCTTGAGTAAAGCTTTACCCTAAATCGTTATCGCGTATGCAAATCTCCGTAAACTTCAGAATGGCTCTTAATACTAAATTAGCATCTTAGGACGTTATCCTCAAAACAACAATTAAGCTTTCAGAGTATCCCTAGAGAGATTCCAATATTTATCGCAATGAACGGCGCTCACGCTGAAGTCACAAAATACACCCTAACGCAAAATCACAAAGGCACTATATCTAAGTGCTTGCTTTCTAGTCCACAACCACAGTACACTAATGCAACGCCACTATTCCCTTAGTGCGTTCTATAATCCACCTCAAAAAATCAAATCATTACGTCTCTCCTCTTCCATAACCAACGGAAAATATTCAACTAATTGAGACACGGTACGCCTACAGACGTCTGGTTATCAAGCAACCCAACGTTCGGCCAGTCTGTCCGCACAAAATTAACAAACACGAGAAACAAATCTCAGAATTCAATTAATCATAGGCTCAACTGCAACTACACACAAAATTCTACGTTTCACCACAAATTTGTCTTCTGCTTTTCCCTCCACACAGTGAGCTTAAACTTCACCCAAATCCGCGAAACAGTTACTTTCTCCAACCAACCGATAACATTTTCAGAGTCTCTGCCTAAACGACTTAAGAATTTCTTTGAACTCTCCCGAGTCTAAAACCCGTACCAGACTAACTTATTGCGACCTCTCGTTGCAACTCGCTCGTCCAGACTAATTCCTGAGACCATCTCGTGAGACTAACTCTGGAGAGACCAAAGGAACAAATCAAAAACAATTTACTGTGAACAATCATATCACGCTAATTCTCTCTTTAACAATACGTGTTTCTTCTTAGCAGCTGCCGACGTGATCTTGTAGAGGCCAGTTACTCTGTAACTGTAATCTTCGTTGCACGCCGCGACTCTGCTGTCGGCTGGGCGCAGTAAACTCGTTGACTTGGCTGGAATCGAACATCAGGCGACAAACACGACAACATTTTAACACACTCACAAATAATAAAACTTTACAAACTCATAAATAAAATCACGATTCTTCCAAAAGCTTCCGATAGCAATAAATGGTTCAAATGGCTCTGAGCACTACGCGACTTAACATCTGAGGTCATCAGTACCCTAGAACTTAGATCTACTTAAAACTAACTAAGCTAAGGACATCACACACATCCATACCCGAGGCAGGATTCGAACCTGCGACCGTAGCAGTCGCGCGGTTCCAGACTGAAGCGCCTAGAACCGCTGGGCCCGATAACAAGATGATGCGATAAGACCCGGTAATGCACTTTCAATGTGGCGCATTACAAGATGCACGTTTCTCAGTCTGTCAGCCAGTTGTCATTGTGATTTTTGGGAATAAGAGCTCGTGAGTAATTTTAGAACGTCAGTTGCGTCTAAAGGGCACAATTTTATTTACCTTCAAGTAATGCTAGAAACCGGTAGGTTTACTTGGTGTAATTTACATAGGGCACATTTTGTAATATCAGTTTAAGTCCTTTCATAGTCAGATGCGCACAGTGTATGTTTTTTAATCAAATAAACTAATATGTTCATTTAAACCATGCTTCTGTTAACGCCTTTCGTTAATATCAAACTTAATACTATGCAATCCTCCACTTTAGGATACACAGTTAGGACCATAATTTCTTCGAGTTGGTCATTCCGTTACGCACAGTAATTTCAGCTGCTTAAAAGCGTGCCCAGCTCTTGGCTAACTTCCTGAGTCGGGATAAAAATTTCAAACACAAACAGGGTTTTGATCGTGTATGAGAAGTTACGCGTCAAGTTCTCGAAAGCTGACAACACCCGCGAGAGTGGTGTGCTGGCCTCGTGCTCCCCACACCGCACATAGATGATGCCATAGGCAGAGGATAACACAGCGGCAGATCGTCACCTCTGGGCCTCATCGTGGAGTTGCTTTTCCTACTGTCCTTTTCATAGCTATCTGCAAGTATTGATTGGCGACTCCATGTTGTCTTGTGCACTACGACCAGGTAACAGGTATACTTGAAAAAAGAGACAGCATTGGTGGTATATTTTTTACTATCGCAAAATCGATTTTCTGTTACTGAGTGACCATCTTCAGTGCTAGAAGTTAAAAATTTTTTCACATTACGATCAGAGAGTACAACATAGAAAATCACAATTACATCTGCATATGGACATAACACTTGTTAGAAACAAACCTATATTGTATAACTTAAATTAGGATGCACTGTTGTCACTAAGCTTACGGCAATCACATAGACTGAGGTCGCTGTTTACCTGCACTTGTTCAGCAGACCTCGGTGTGACGGGGCTTGACACGCCCTCTATGTGACATGTGACACGTGAAGACATAGTATTACTGGTTTTGCGAATTATTAACACTAAATAACTCTTGTACTTTTGTGAATGGTGTAGTACTTCAAATTTAAAATGTACGTACAACACATAGCAGACGCAGGGGAATATCTAAAATACATTGGCGTATTGTTTTTTATAAACTATAAAACATAAAATAGATCGATGATAAGTTGTTAGAGTGCAGAACATATAAAAAGCAAAAGATAATGCAAAAGAATAATAAATGAATAACATAAAAAGAGGCGTAACACAGGTTTTTTAAAAAACATAATACCCACCATCTGGCGTGGGAAGTCAGAAGTACAACGTTCGTAATTTATGTAACAAACGTTAATACCAAGGAATCAAATATATAAAAATAATAACGTTAATACCAAAGAGTCAAATATATAAAAAATAATAACAGTACGAAACTGCCGTTACTTAATAATTAAAATGCCGTGCAAATATAAGGTGCGAACAAGTAGTATACATCAGTCATCGAGAAACCATCATGAGGAAGTACGATGTATATTTTGGTATAAGTGACGCTATTACTTGTCCTTCCTCATGATGGTTTCTCGATGATTGATGTATACTACTTGTTCGTACCTTATATTTGCACGGCATTTTAATTATTAAGTAACGGCAGTTTCGTACTGTTATTATTTTTTATATATTTGACTCTTTGGTATTAACGTTATTATTTTTATATATTTGATTCCTTGGTATTAACATTTGTTACATAAATTACGAACGTTGTACTTCTGACTTCCCACGCCAGATGGTGGGTATTATGTTTTTTAAAAAACCTGTGTTACGCCTCTTTTTATGTTATTCATTTATTATTCTTTTGCATTATCTTTTGCTTTTTATATGTTCTGCACTCTAACAACTTATCATCGATCTATTTTATGTTTTATAGTTTATAAAAAACAATACGCCAATGTATTTTAGATATTCCCCTGCGTCTGCTATGTGTTGTACGTACATTTTAAATTTGAAGTACTACACCATTCACAAAAGTACAAGAGTTATTTAGTGTTAATAATTCGCAAAACCAGTAATACTATGTCTTCACGTGACACATGTCACATAGAGGGCGTGTCAAGCCCCGTCACACCGAGGTCTGCTGAACAAGTGCAGGTAAACAGCGACCTCAGTCTATGTGATTGCCGTAAGCTTAGTGACAACAGTGCATCCTAATTTAAGTTATACAATATAGGTTTGTTTCTAACAAGTGTTATGTTCATATGCAGATGTAATTGTGATTTTCTATGTTGTACTCTCTGATCGTAATGTGAAAAAATTTTTAACTTCTAGCACTGAAGATGGTCACTCAGTGACAGAAAATCGATTTTGCGATAGTAAAAAATATACGACCAATGCTGTCTCTTTTTTCAAGTATATCTGCAAGTAGTTTATTTTGACTTTCCTCTTTCACCATCGCACACATCCTTGCATTATTCACGAATTTAAATTCTACAGATTTCTTCCTCTCCAAGCTTCTGGCAACTAGATCGTTGGAGCCCTAAGAATGGCACGTTGGCATTCGTTTTCTAAAGGTCTGAAGGGTACTCATCGCCCAGCGTGCGCGCCAAAAGAGTGTTATGAACGGGCAAGTGTCGTGGAGGAAGCTGGTTCACTTCGTTTATTTTCTTGTTTCCAATTTGTCACATTACAACAAAAGCTGTAATCAGTCGAATTTACTGTTAAACTTGACAACCAGACATGACACACATGCTAACTTGGGAATGATCAGGGCACGTCGTGTCAGAACAGAAGAAATCAGACGCATATTGCGTTTAAGCACTCTCCCGCTGAAGCACAATGATTTTTAATGAACTTGTGCAAAGTCTTCACGCCGCTTTTGTAAAGGCTACACCTTGTTTCGTTGGTACTTATATTTTCGCACTGAAGGAACACACGGGCTGGTCTCTGAGTTTGGACTGAGCTTTAGTCAGATCACTACACGTCCCGTTTTGAAGGAATGTATGTGGGCACCTGCAACGAACTTCTGCATATGAATATTACTACGACACAGAACCACCCATCAGGTACAGTGCTACAAAATTAAACGCAATAGATTTGAATCGCGAATGAAAAGAATTTCGGGCTTGAGCAGAGAAACTGCAGTTCACATGACTGGAATTCCAAGATTATTCCCATTATTTCCCACATAGATCAATGAAATTGAGAAAAGTGAGCAAATGAATGCTGTCTAATTGAATAACAGATGACATTCAAGATACTGTTTCTTTCAAAACGACGTGAGTACAACACATCGACTATATTCATGCTCCTTTTCAACAAAATAAAGTGTGTACTGATGTTCGGTTGATAAAGTTGGAAAGAGGGTGGAGAATTGCCTTAACTGTGACTTCAGTTATGGATAACACAATCTGACTGTAACTAATTCGTTCGACAGCGATTGTGAACTACTGATTGTAAATCTCCCGCAATATGCTTAACGTGGACAGTGGCTGCTGCTACTGGAAGAGGATGCTGCAGTTGGTAAAATTCACTTTAAAAATTCCTCATGCCACTGCTGCAAAATGCCCACCCTATGCACATTGCTGTCTCTGTCCAAATAAATTCGAAACATTTTCGGGTTTCAGAGCCAGAATTAGATCAAAAAACGCAATAAAATCAAGAATGACGTGGAGACTTTTGCCGACCCATGATTAGATGGCATGACATCATTGTGCGAGTTCGTCGAAGGTTCGACGCTGCATCCATGTCATGAAGCACTTCTTCACAGGCGTTGGCAGCCGATAGACGTAGCATAGGTTTGCCACCGATTAACTGATAGATTTTATACAAGACTTGGTGAAATGTGGTTTGTAACTATTGCTCTTGCTATGTTGGTCTTCTGGCCTTATGAATAATTCGTAGAATAGCAGGTGCCCATTAATTATTCTAAGTGAAATTACTAGAGCTTATGAGCACTAAATTTAGTGATATAAAAGATAAGAATTTTATCACCCACTGTTCTTTTAATTCAGCTCGTTCTATTCCGTGATTGTAGGCTGGTGGTCATCTCGGCGTTCTTCCTATCCCTTCCTGAATTTGTTTCATCTGGTGGACGAATCTCGTGCACCATAGGGCCCAGATGTGAAGGTACAGGCGGGAGTTGCTTGTGTCTTTGCAATGTAAACCATATCTGGTTTCAGCAGGTCGCAAAGCCCGCACGTACAAACATAAACAATAATCACGTGAGCAGTAACACCTGAAAGTAGTTTCAAAAACATTGAACGTTATTTTAACATCAACATTAAGCGATGACGGAACAGCAGAGCTTATCGCTAGCTGGATAAGATTTTGCGAAATCGGCAATTAATTATGATTATTGTATAATAAACGGATGGAATTAATGTACGAGGACTATTCGGAAAGTAAGATCCGATCGTTCGCGAAACGGAAACCACTGTGAAAATCAAAAATGTTTTATTTTCAATTATTAGCTATACCTCCAAGCTACTTCTCTGCATAGTCACCGTTCCGACTTAGACATCTGTCGAGGCGTTATACCACTATTCCAACACCCTCGTCATAAAAGCCAGCCGCCCGTGCTTTCCAGCAATTCTCTGTGCCAGTCTACAGTTCCTTGTCTGTGTCAAAGTGGCGTCTCCATAGCCAGTAGTTCATGTGAGCAGAGGTGAAACTCAGGGGGCGCCAGTTTCGTTTTTTATGGTGGTTGATCAAACACATCCCATCGAAAACGCTGCAGGAGTATCTTCATTACCCCAACAGTGGGCGGCCGAGAATTTTCATGATGAAAGAAACAACGTGACAGTTATGTTATGTGGACTGCGTGACATAATGCTCAATCTCTCACCAGGCCCTCATACTTGGCGGGAGACACCATTTTCTAGGTATCTTTATGTGCTCCCTGTAAGCTCAGAACTGAAAAGAGCGACATGACGCGATCGACGGGCATACTAGAGACTTTGCGTGACACGTCTGTGCAAAGCTTCAACGCCGCGGGGGATTAGCCGAGCGGTCTTGGGCGCTGCAGTCAAGGACAGTGCGGCTGGTCCAGGCGGAGGTTCGAGTCCTCCCTCGGGCATGGGTGTGTGAGTTTGTCCTTAGGATAATTTAGGTTAAGTAGCGTATAAGCTTAGGGACTGATGACCTTAGCAGTTAAGTCCCATAAGATTTCACACACATTTGAACATTTTTTGAAAGCTTAAAACGAATTTTCACTGTGGTTTCCATTTCGCATCCGATCGGACCTTGCTTTCCGAGTAGCCCTCACAGAAGGTGAGCAATAGCAGAGCGAGTATCAAACCTCGCGTAACTCTAGTAATTGATAAGAACATGTCCAAAAATAGTCCTAACGTCGAAAGTCTGATATCTCTGGCGCCACGGGTGTTCTCTGATTTAAAGAGTTTTGAATCTTGCACTCTATTAGTAGTTCCTTTTTGGTGTACTGTAATAATAGACCACTCATTCTGCCTTCTGTATGGTAAATGGAAAGTCATCCACGCACTAGAAAAGCAAAAAGGGACCCAAGATCAAGGCTAGAGGTTGTTGCTATATTAGCTCTCCTGCTAACCACTACCAGTCAGTCACTTTGTTAATCTAATACAGATGTAAGAAACCTGATCAAAGAAAGAGAGCGTATGAGAATCATGTCGGCTGTGAGGTCGCATCCACTATATATGAGGGTAGGAACGACTGACGGGATCAAACAATCGTATGTTACACACATATCCTACGCAAGTATTCGTGACTAGCTCGAGTTGTATGGTGCTTCCACTTTTTTTTTCTTTTCTTAACTAGCTTCTATCTTAGAAGAAAGATTAAGGAAAGGCAAACCTACGTTTCTAGCGTTTGTAGACTTAGAGAAAGCTTTTGACAATGTTGATTGGAATACTCTCTTTCAAATTCTGAAGGTGACAGGGGTAAAATACAGAGAGCGAAAGGGTATTTACAATTTGTACTGAAAGCAGATGGCAGTTATAAGAGTCGAGGCGTATGAAAGGGAAGCAGTGGTTGGGAAGGGAGTGAGACAGGGTTATAGCCTCTCCGCGATGTTATTCAATCTGTATATTGAGCAAGCAATAAAGGATACAAAAGAAAAGTTCGGAGTAGGTATTAAAATGCACGGAGAAGAAATAAAGACTTTGAGGTTCGCCGATGACATTGTACTTCTGTCAGAGACAGCAAAGGACTTGGAAGAGCAGTTGAACGGAATGGACAGTGTCTTGAAAGGAGGGTATAAGATGAACATCAACAAAAGCAAAACGAGGATGATGGAAGGTAGTCGAATTAGGTCGGGTGATGCTGAGAGAATTAAATTAGGAAATGAGACACTTTAAGTAGTAAAGGAGTTTTGCTATTTGGGGAGAAAAATAACTGATGATGGTCGAAGTACAGAGGATATAAAATGTAGAGTGGCAATGGGAAGGAAAGCGTTTCTGAAGAAGAAAAATTTGTTAACATCGAGTATAGATTTAAATGTCAGGAAGTCGTTTCTGAAAGTATTTGTATGGTGTGTAGCCATGTACAGAAGTGAAACGTGGACGATAAATAGCTTAGACAAGAAGAGAATAGAAGCTTTCGAAATGTGGTGCTACAGAAGAATGCTGAAGATTAGATGGATACATCACATAAGTAATGAGGAGGTAGTGAATGGAATTGGGGAGAAGAGGAGCTTGTGGCACAACTTGACTAGAAGAAGGGGTCGGTTGCTAGGACATGTTCTGAGACATGGAGGGGGCAGCGTGGAGGGTAAAAATCGTAGAGGGAGACCAAGAGATGAATACACTAAGCAGATTCAGAAGGATGTAGGCTGCAGTAGGTACTGGGAGATGAAGAAGCTTGCACAGGATCGAGTAGCATGGAGAGCTGCATCAAACCAGTCTCAGGACTGAGGACCGCAACAACAACAACAAATAGCTTCAGAGTAGCAAAGATTGTGCGGGACGAACGATTGATTGGACAAGATTTTTTTTTAATTTTGGGAAACAGTTTTTTAAATTCTTTCTATGAAGTTTTCACTAGTTCAGATGATTAACAGAGATCGCTGTGGTGATAAGTGAAGGATAAAAACACCCTGTGATTCACCGCATATTGAACACTTGACTTTCAGACTAGTTGTCTTACAAACACAGACACACACATACATACACACACACACCTATACACGCACGCACACATAAAATGGCTCTGAGCACTATGGGACTTAACTTCTGAGGTCATCAGTCCCCTAGAACTTAGAACTACGTAAACCCAACTATCCTAAGGACATCACACACATCCATGCCATAGGCAGGATTCGAACCCGCTACCGTAGCGGTCGCGCGGTTCCAGACTGTAGCGCCTAGAACCGCTCTGCCAGTCCGGCCGGCCACGCACACATACTCTTGGCCTCAACTCGCGAAAGATTGTAAGTGAAGCTCTACAAACAGCTTCTTCAGTACACCCTTTGTGACGCCAGGCACGTCCTCCAGCGTCCGGCGTGCTCGGTGGAGGGATGTTTGCGAGGGATCTGGCTGCGGCTGCTGGGCGGCGCGGTGCCGTGGGACGCCCCGCAGGCAGGCAGAGCGTGGCCGGGGGGCGGCGATAGCGAGGCGTTTGCTTGCCGGCGGGGGTCGGCACGGGCGTCGCCTTTGTGGGGCCGCCGCGCCGCGCCCACAGTAATTCAGCCCGGTTACCCCGGAAGCGAACGGGTTTTGCAGGCTATCGCCTCCCGGCGCCTGAATAGCGACACAGGATGCGGACCCGCGCCGCCATCTCCGTAATAAGGGGCTGTCCGGGCCGAGCGGGACCCTGACTGGCAGCTAACGTTCGGTACGGAGGGGCGACCTACATACAAACCTCTGCAGCGGAGGGATGTTCCGCACAACCGTGACACCTGGGAGGAGAACCGGTGGAGGCCCGCCGTGGGCAGGGGTGTCGATGCCGCCAGATGCGCACTGGACAGCTTCATTACCGACAATACTTCCCGAGCAGACATATATAGTAGGGTGCTCTGGAAGTCGAGTGACTAGTGACACGCCGCTGCTTAAGTGAAAACAGTGTTGCTGCAACTCCAGCATAACGTACATACACTCCTGGAAATTTAAATAAGAACACCGTGAATTCATTGTCCCAGGAAGGGGAAACTTTATTGACACATTCCTGGGGTCAGATACATCACATGATCACACTGACAGAACCACAGGCACATAGACACAGGCAACAGAGCATGCACAATGTCGGCACTAGTACAGTGTATATCCACCTTTCGCAGCAATGCAGGCTGCTATTCTCCCATGGAGACGATCGTAGAGATGCTGGATGTAGTCCTGTGGAACGGCTTGCCATGCCATTTCCACCTGGCGCCTCAGTTGGACCAGCGTTCGTGCTGGACGTGCAGACCGCGTGAGACGACGCTTCATCCAGTCCCAAACATGCTCAATGGGGGACAGATCCGGAGATCTTGCTGGCCAGGGTAGTTGACTTACACCTTCTAGAGCACGTTGGGTGGCACGGGATACATGCGGACGTGCATTGTCCTGTTGGAACAGCAAGTTCCCTTGCCGGTCTAGGAATGGTAGAACGATGGCTTCGATGACGGTTTGGATGTACCGTGCACTATTCAGTGTCCCCTCGACGATCACCAGTGGTGTACGGCCAGTGTAGGAGATCGCTCCCGACACCATGATGCCGGGTGTTGGCCCTGTGTGCCTCGGTCGTATGCAGTCCTGATTGTGGCGCTCACCTGCACGGCGCCAAACACGCATACGACCATCATTGGCACCAAGGCAGAAGCGACTCTCATCGCTGAAGACGACACGTCTCCATTCGTCCCTCCATTCACGCCTGTCACGACACCACTGGAGGCGGGCCGCACGATGTTGGGGCGTGAGCGGAAGACGGCCTAACGGTGTGCGGGACCGTAGCCCAGCTTCATGGAGACGGTTGCGAATGGTCCTCGCCGATACCCCAGGAGCAACAGTGTCCCTAATTTGCTGGGAAGTGGCGGTGCGGTCCCCTACGGCACTGCGTAGGATCCTACGGTCTTGGCGTGCATCCGTGCGTCGCTGCGGTCTGGTCCGAGGTCGACGGGCACGTGCACCTTCCGCCGACCACTGGCGACAACATCGATGTACTGTGGAGACCTCACGCCCCACGTGTTGAGCAATTCGGCGGTATGTCCACCCGGCCTCCCGCATGCCCACTATACGCCCTCGCTCAGAGTCCGTCAACTGCACATACGGTTCACGTCCACGCTGTCGCGGCATGCTACCAGTGTTAAAGACTGCAATGGAGCTCCGTATGCCACGGCAAACTGGCTGACACTGACGGCGGCGGTGCACAAATGCTGCGCAGCTAGCGCCATTCGACGGCCAACACCGCGGTTCCTGGTGTGTCCGCTGTGCCGTGCGTGTGATCATTGCTTGTACAGCCCTCTCGCTGTGTCCGGAGCAAGTATGGTGGGTCTGACACACCGGTGTCAATGTGTTCTTTTTTCCATTTCCAGGAGTGTATAAGAATGCAGAGTTTCGCAGTGGTAACACTGACTAAAGTGTTCTCGGGCCGCGTCACATGGTTAAAACGACACGAACTTTCGCCTAAGTTTTCCCTGGCCATCGTCAGGTGTAATGACGACTGCTGGTAGGCCTTTTACAAGGCGTCCCTCTTAAAAGTCTGGTGTTTTGGCAGATACCTGGAATTTCGTTTTTGCCACGCGCAGCTCGGGTCAGCCCCAAATACTGCTCATCACGTCTTGCGACGTCCGTTGTCGAAGGAAAGTCTTCGATTTTTTGTCCCATTACCAACACTTTCATTTTTAAAGCAAAATTTTACGTGCTCATTCCGTAGAGCGGTCCCAAGCAGCATATTGCGATGTTCAATTTATCGGTATATATAAACAGGAACATTAAAAACGAAGGACAACAGCTACACCTGCAGCGACTGAGCAGCGCTGCTGGACAGCGGCAGCAGTAAACACTGGTCAGGGGGAGGTATCGCTGCTGGAGTATTGGTTACTCTAAGTGTTTTACTGTCCCAGTGTCCGCCTGCTTAGCTGCACTTGTAGTAATTCTTTACGCAGGTGTGACATACTTCCCCGACAAAAACCAATGCGATCAGTTCAAAAAATGTTTCAAATGGCTCTGAGCACTATGGGACTTAACTGCAAAGGTCATCAGTCCCCTAGAACTTAGAACTACTTAAACCTAACTAACCTAAGGACGTCACACACGTCCATGCCCGAGGCAGGATTCGAACCTGCGAACGTAGTGGTCACGCGGTTCCAGACTGTAGCGCCTAGAACCGCCCGGCCACACCGGCCGGCACGATCAGTTGGATTGCAGGGATTGCAGTGATTTCCATATGGGACAACAACGGCATGGACGAGCTTTAATTTTGGATATACTTATACGAACAACGCGAGAAGGTACAGCGCCGAACGAAATATTGAACACGTTAGGCCAATTTCTAAAGAAGAGTATACATGGATCCTCCAAACAATTGGATGTTCTAGTTCTCAGAAATTTTATTGCGTAGTCAGTTTTGAGTGGTTACACGAACGAACCATTATGAACTATGGATCTGAGAACTCGACTGGTCCTCCTCTGTTAGAGAGTTGAAAATTCGGATGTTCTTCATTTGTCATAATGTTGCAAGTTAGTTATTTTCCTTTACAGAAGGAATGCGCGCCTGAATTTTTGTTACAATTTTCTGCCTTTTATGGCATTTTCTAAATTTTTTATGTTATTCCTTGTGAAAAGTGTGGAATATACTTCAAACACATTCTATTTCCTCTTAGTAAAAAAATTAAAACAGCATCATATTTGTCTTACAATTTTCTGCTTTTTATAGAATTTTGTAATGGTTTTTTGCGTAGTTCCTTGTGAAAAACATCTGATAAAGTAATTAAAAAATTAAATCAAATAAAAAATAAAAATGCTCCATAATCCCTAAGTCGCTAAATCGAGTCTCACTCATCTTTTTTTGATTGCGTTTTTTGCAACACTGGCAAAAAAAGAAGGTCAGTGCGTCTGACTGCCATGCAGTGGGCTCGGGTTCGATTACCGTCCTGGTTGGAAATTTTTTCGCTTGGGAACAGAGTGTGGTGGAGAGACTTGCAACTAGGCGGCCTAACGTCCCCAAGTGGGACTCTGCGCAATCAATGCCACACGATCATTTCATTTCACTGTCCCAGTGAATAGATATCGATGAAACGATATATGTCGCACTAGTTTAATTTTGGGATACGTACAATTATGTCTAAAAATTATTTTGTTTGTTACGAAAACAAACCGACGCAATCCGTCGACACTGGGTCTCACACGAAAGACGCGATGAGCAATATTTGTTACGACTGACTGCAGCCACACATTGTAAAAACGCAATTGCAAGTATCTGCCGTAACATCAGAAGAAATGCAGCTGACGTGTCTTAGAACAGACACCTGATATACTCAAGCTACCGTCTGCGACGCAACTGGTGCTCTCATCACCGTCATATATGTGCGTATGTTGACGCTGCGTTCGATGTACCCTCTTGAACCTCGCGACCGCTGAATATGGCAATTGCTGAGAGCAGTCAAAGATGTGGTAAGTCTTAGAACTTGTAAAATACCCTCCGAATGCGGCCAGTCTTACGTCGTACATACAGTGCACGCTCTGCAACAACGCAGGAACGAATATAATAGGTTTTATCGCCCACGTTACCCAGAAAAGCCTGCTTTAGCTGAGCATGCTAACCGGTTTTAATTTGACGGCACCTCTGCCCTAGTTCGTACTAACGGCTTCTGCACAGCATAATTAAAGAAGCTATCTAAATAACTGCACAAGGACCTATCCAAAGACGGTCTAAATCCAACGTGCATCAGCAGCTGGGCCGAATATATAACTCTCCAGTTTCTCTCTGTGTAACTGGTGGTGAAATAATTCACGAGTATACGAGTATATCTCAGTTTCGATCAACACTAAGTTGGTGAGGTGATGAACCGAGCGTCTCGGGTGTGGGAAGGAATGGAAGAGGTTATTTATCACTTCCCGTAATAAACTCGCTGTTCTGTACTCATGTCACATCCGGATACGTACTCAGGATACAAGTCCGCTTCAATATAAAAAGTAGTGTCAGACTGCCACTACCAATGTCCGAGGATTATTTCCCAGTTATTGCTAGGTTTTATCTCTCTTTCTGTCGCCTCTTTCAACTTTAGTAATGATGTAGTAAATGTGAAATACGCCCAGTTGCAGGTGCTTCGGAATACACGTGAAATTGTAGGTTTGTCTAAAACTGGCTGGGTAAGACAGCTGGAAGGTCTGTGGAAGGCATAGGCGTATCGTCTCCAATAGGATCATGCTGAGTAAAGGGCTTTGATTTTCAAACCAAGTTTCGGTTTGATAACAGCTTGATCTTACATAAGACCGTGTATCAAATTATTTATAGACTACTGCTGGTCGATACTGTAGAAGCCAAAAGCCAGCGTCGGTTTTCCCGAGGGGGCTCTTTCAGCCTGTAGATAATTGGACGTTCTTCCTTTAATCCGGCTAAATAAGGAGTGGTCCATTGACGAGTTATTTTTGACAGAATGATCAATATTCCGTAACACGTTTTGGAAAAAAAACCTCTGAGACGGTTGGTAAAAAGCATCAAGTTTCTCCGAGTACTATGAGTGTTAGCAGGAAATGGCCAATTGAAGTATTTACGATTTGCCCGGAGGCAGATTAGCCGAAAGGTTTGCACATTACAATAATTTCGTGGAGTGTTTTTGGTACTCACGAAATCGGCAGTCACCCTGCAGCCCAAGCGAGGATAGGGCGGGAGTCTTGGGTCCCCTTGGGCGTAGCTGAGGTTTTGAAAGTATCACGCGTACGAAGCCGGGAGTGAATGCTCTTCAGCGATCGTTATAGTTGTGTTGCGGGTTTTTCTGAGAAAAGGAGTGACTATGTGAGCGAGTATTTGCTAGTTGGACGGATATAACTATAAAATGGAGACCTTAGCTAGATGGAGGTAAGCCGCAGCGGACTTTGCGATCTGTTACAGAAGACAATCAATTCCATTTCTTCCTATTGAAACTTGTGGCGTTTTCTATGTGTGTCCTTCTCCCTTTTATCTTTAGTGTTATAAATTTTATTTATCGAGGAAAAATTATAAATTGGTTAAATACGATGCAGCAACTGTTTGTTGCGCTCGTTTTCCAGTGCAGTAATCGGATCTAACAGTCTTTTGAAAGTAGCTGGATTGCTACAGGGTATTGATTAGAAGAAGTAACAATTTTAACTGTCTCTCGCGGGTCGAAGCGAGGCTAGCGCCTTTATTTAGCATGACAGTATACACACAGCGGGACAAATAAAAGTGGGCCGGCCGGAGTGGCCGAGCGGTTAAAGGCGCTACAGTCTGGAACCGCACGACCGCTACGGTCGCAGGTTCGAATCCTGCCTCGGGCATGGATGTGTGTGATGTCCTTAGGTTAGTTAGGTTTAAAGTAGTTCTAAGTTCTAGGGGACTTGTGACCACAGCAGTTGAGTCCCATAGTGCTCAGAGCCATTTGAACCATTTGAACAAATAAAAGTGGCCCGGACGAGTTGATACGGCTGGACATGAATGTGTGCATATAACCACACCCTGTGACGCGCACACCACATGCATGCTCATCATGTGATCCTCACCGGTTCAGAGCGAAGTGCGGGCCGCGCAAGTATGAGTGGAGCACTGCAAAGGGGACGATAGCCCTCACAGTGGAGCAGCGGGTGTTCGTTGTGGAAAGTTAACGTGACTACATAGTCGTAGAAATGGTGTGGTCAGTTGTTTGCTGAGAAGTTTGATGGTGTCAAAGTGCCAGCAAAGAGAGTCACACAGCGGTTAGTCAAAGAATGGCGTCAGACAAGATCTGTTTTGAATAAGTCAAAAAACATTCCGAAGCGAGATCGCACACCAAAAAATGTGTCTGCAGTTCACCAGGAAATGCTCCATAGTCCTTCCAAATCAACCCGACGTCTGTTGTAAGAGATCGGCACATCACGTCGATCATGTACACGTTTACTCCATCTGGACCTGTTCTCCGAGCCACTTTTATTTACTCCACACTATATATCGCAGTGCATAGAAATAACCGTGGCCACCAACAAACTTTTCGGATAAAGTACAGAGTGATTATGAGTAAATTTTAGCTGTTTGACAGGGCCCTCGTGTTCGTACTTTGGCGATACGTTTGTAGGGACATGCGGAAGAGAAACATCAAAGAAACTATTCAAAGAAGCACATGTGAGTGTAACATTATTTAAATGCGTACCATGTTTACGTTCCAGGTTACAAACGTTGCTCAGTGTGGCTACAATTTACACGCACGACATACTGGAACCGTGCTACAGATTGCACTACTGCTGCGCGAAACATGGAATGTTGGCTACCTTCCTCGCTATTCTCATCTTCAGCATTCAACATTTGTCAGCGTATCATGTTACTAGAACAAATCGTACCAAAAGCGTTTTCCGGATATCTTCCATTTTCTGATGTTTAGGAGCAGCTGATATTCGTAGGGTGTATGATATAATGTAAAACTCACCGAAGATGAGCTGCAGCTGAACACGAGAAATACAATATGGCGTCTCACAAGTTCTTACCTCTTATTGGTTCAGCCTTTCGTAGCACGATGATTTTTTAGTTCCTGTTTCACACGCGGCAATGGCTCCTCAACGTGAAATAACAGGACTGACATCACAAAATTCGCGCAGCCCCTGTCAACGTTAGCGAACACGTCGCGTGTGAGGACGGCTTAGACGGTGTGAACTCTTGCCGTAGCAGCGACTGGGACTTCGGCCGACATTACGGAAGCTCCGAGACGGCTGACGAGAAGGAACGCTTCAATCGTTTCGGCAGAAGATTATACTGCCATGATCAGGAGCGCTGATGATCTGACAGCCATGGCGGGAGAGAATACTACTCTCTGCACTCCCTCTTCCCACTCGTTATTTTATATGGCTTACAGGAGTGAGCTAAATTTTATTTCTTCCCAGTGCTCGCGAAACAAAAAAAAAATGCTACTAAAACGTGTTTTTCATCCTACACTGCACTGTATGAAACTGTATGATACATTGCTGTCCATGTAAACCTGAACCACTTCAATGGGTCATAGTTTCCTTCTGAAAGGTAGTAGGAACGGGAATTTATCTTAGTTACTTCAGCAGCTCTAGGACAATGGGAAGTGCCACCCATCGCTGGCAAGTTGATTGCTGTTTCTGCACATGAGGCATAATGCCGCGCTTGCTCGGCTCGTGTTAGTTCGTTCGTAGCTTCGTCTGTCGCGGTGTCTGTGCGTGTGTAGTTCGCGCCGCGTGAAAATAACGAGCGAATTAGTGATTCGTTCGCAGTCTTTATCTGCTAGAAACATGCAGAACACACTTAGACAGCAGGTTTTGTTGTGAAAACATATTGGATAATAGACTCATTGGTTACAACACAATGGGGGATAATTCCGTGTGCACCATGTTTAACAAAGGCATCAATTTTATCGATTGTAAGAAGCTAGAGACAATTGGTATACTGAACAGTGACAGAGGTGAACATAAACCATCACTGAGTGCGGAGGTTATCGATAATGATTTAAGACGCTTGGAGAACTCTCCAACGAAATCGCTGCGTCGATTGAACCAGGTGACAGGCATTTCACGTGTCAGAGAGCCGCGAAGTAATCGACATTGCGACCATACAGAGTGCACATGGTGCAAGCACAACAAGAAATAGAGCATGAGAAAAGAATGCGCTACTGTCTATGATTTCAGGCGTTTCTTATTCAGCACAGAGACATTCACTCCATAGCTTGGTTTACAGATGAGGCATGGGTTCTGCCTGTCAGGTTACATTAACACAACCCCATATCATTCAAACAGCACTGCATGTTGAAAAGAATGGGGCGTAGTGCGCTGTGTCAGTTTCCAAGAACGTTGGCCCCATTTTCTTTGATACGACCGCAGACACCACAGTTTATCCGAGCATCTTCGATACATTTGCGGAGTAGCTGCATGACGTCGAACTTACTTATTTCCAACGAGTTCGAGCAACTTGTTACACGTCTAATGCGTGCTCCTCCCCCCCCCCCCCCTCCCATCCACCGCATGTCGCGCTTCCTCTCGCCAATCACCTGACCTGGTCTCCCCCCACATTCAGTTTTCTACTAGTAGGGGCATCTACAAGAACACACTACGAACGTCTGCAAAACAGTGAAACGAGCACAGCTGTGCATTGATGCTGGAGGAGGCCACTTCAGACATTTGCTGTTAGGACTTTGTATGTATGTTAGATGTCATCTCCCAGTTGTATATTATGATCTCCATAAATTGCAAATATGTGTCATTATTGGTTCAAATGTTACGACTGATTAAAGTAGTTCACGTTTATATACACTACTGGCCATTAAAATTGCTATACCAAGAAGAAATGCAGATGATAAACGGGTATTCATTGGACAAATATATTACACTACATCTGACACGTGATTACATTTTCACGCAATTTGGGTGCATAGATCCTGAGAAATCAGTAGCCAGAACAACCACCTCTGGCCGTAATAACGGCCTTGATACGCCTGGGCATTGAGTCAAACATCTTGGATAGCGTGTACAGGTACAGCGGCCCATGCAGCTTCAACAGGATACCACAGTTCATCAGGAGTAGTGACTGGCGTATTGTGACGAGCCAGTTGCTCGGCCACCACCGACCAGACGTTTTCAATTGGTGAGAGATCTGGAGTATGTGCTGGCCAGGGCAGCACTCGAACATTTTCTGTATCCAGAAAGGCCCGTACAGGACCTGCAACAAGCGGTCGTGGATTATCCTGCTGAAATGTGGGGTATCGCAGGGATCGAATGAAGGGTAGAGCCACGGGTCGTAACACCGTCAGTGCGAACAAGAGGAGACCGAGACGTGTAACCAATGGCACCCCATACCATCACGCCGGGGGATACGCCAGTATGGCGATGACGAACACACGCTTCCGAGTGCGTTCACCGCGATGTCGCCAAACACGAATGCGACTACCATGATGCTGTAAACATAACCTGGAATCATCCGAAAAAATGACGTTTTGCCATTCGTGTACCCAGGTTCGTCGTCGAGTACGCCATCGCAGGCGCTCCTGTCTGTGATGCAGCGTCAAGGGTAACCGTCGTCGAGGGTAAACGTCGTCGAACTGTTCCTGCAGATGGTTGTTGTCCTGCAAACGTCCCCATGTGTTGACTCCGGGATCGAGACGTGGCTGCACGATCCGTTACAGCCATGCGGATAAGATGGCTGTTGTCTCGACTGCTAGTGATACGAGGCCGTTGGGATCCAGCTCGGCGTTGCGTATTCCCATCCTGAACCCACCGATTCCATATTATGCTAACAGTCATTGGACCTCGACCAACGCGAGCAGCAATGTCGCGATCCGATAAACAGCAATCGCGATAGACTACAATCCGACCTTTATCAAAGTCGGAAACGTGATGGTACGCATTTCTCCTCCTTACACAAGGCATCACAACAACGTTTCACCAGGCAACGCCGGTCAATTGCTGTTTGTGTATGAGAAATCGGATGGAAACTTTCCTCATGTCAGCACGTTGTAGGTGTCGCCACCGGCGCCAACCTTGTGTGAATGCTCTGAAAAGCTAATCATTTGCATATCACAGGATCTTCTTCCTGTCGGTTAAATTTCGCGTCTGTAGCACGTCATCTTCGTGGTGTAGCAATTTTAATGGCCAGTAGTGTAGATCGCACTGTACTTCCACCATCATGGATCATTTAGTATCGCTGTATATTTTACTTGGGACTGGTGGAAACAGTCGTGATGGCTGATGCTGCGTCGTTAGCAGGACGACGGCAGCGCCTCCCGACGGATCCGCCTCCGCCACTGCCAATATTTACGGCGGCGGCACTTCATTAGCCGGGCTACTGCCCTAATGAGCGGGCCGCGGTCGTTAGCAGCGTGTGCTCGAGCTCCTTCTGCCCGGCCGGGAACATACTCACTGCGCTTGTCCCAGCCTCGCCTATTTCCAGGCTCTTAACAGGAATGTCGAGCGACCGAACAAGACCAACAGCAGTCTAATTTCGCTGAGAATAACAGAACGGTTCTCGGGGCAGCTAGGACAGTGAAAGCAACGTCCAACGCACGATTGGCGTCCAGAATGAGGCCAGCGTTTAACCTCTACAAATCTTATAATAGCTGCAGATTGCTGAGACCTGGCAAAGGGCTCCAGACGTAGGAGGCGTCAACAATTTTTGCCAGGTAGGCCAGACTTCATCCACATCCTTCCACAGAGTTTGACCCATTGTTCCAAACAGTCCTAAGTGTGGGATCGTGTCCACTCGTCTCTTATAGGGCGCCTAGGAAGCTGTTATTCGAATAAGTAGACAGCACACAAGCAAACCATATTAATGGAGTTAATTAAGGTAGTTAAATTGACAATATTTAACTTTCGTTTCTACGTGGTGGGCCGCAAGCAATTGTTGACATGTAAATAATCAATATCATTTGATAGATACAATTTCCATGCAAGTTAATTACACAAGTTCGTAAGTCACTGCTATCGTTAATATCACTGCGGCTCTTCTAGTTCTCTCTTCTAGTGCACCCGAAGGCTGGCAGGAGCGGCGCTTTTATTCTCTTCGCGTAGAGGCCGCTACTGTCGTGGTGACGTCCTAGTCAGCGTGCTATTGGCTGACGTCGTCTCACAGCCCTCTCTGTTGTATTGCTCTTCATCTTCGTGCCAGCGCTTGTCGTTACGCCGGAACACTAAGGATTTTAGAGAGCTGAGTGGTTCTAGGCGCTACAGTCTCGAACCGCGTGACTGCTATGGTCGCAGGTTCGAATCCTGCCTCGGGCATGGATGTGTGTGATGTACTTAGGCTCCGTAGGTTTAAGTAGTTCTAAGTTCTAGGGGACTGATGACTTCACAAGTTAAGTCCCATAGTGCTCAGAGCCATTTTAGTGGAGATCTAAACAGGGAATATTGCGAACTGCTAAGTAAGAGTGAGATTCCCCCTAAACGTTGCTCGTGGTATGTAATGACGGTTTTAAGTGACGAATGATGGAAATTGACACTCTGGAAGCGAGCGAGTTATATGTCACGTCGTCAAGCAAACGACAAAATTTCGTCCCTTAAAACAGTCGTTAATCTCGGAGCATCTTTGTATGTAGTCCTGCTTTAAAGCTTCCTAATGAACGTGAGCTAACATACGACTCACGAACAGTCAGAAATGTTGTTCGTTTGGCCGTGTAATTCGTTTACACTCTTCCATCAGTCAACTGTCCGTGTCACGATACACAAAGCCTGAAAAGAGGTTACAGCAGTGATTTGAATGTGCCCGAATCCTAAAAATCTGCGAACGGGAAAGGCAGATTTTTTTCTTTATTGATTGTCAATTCCCCCCGAAGGGGGCGGGCTGGCAGCAGCTTACTACGCTGCTCTACAGCCTACAGACTTTTTTTTTTAAAAAAAGGAAGAAGAAAGAAACAAGGAAAAACAGGCGATAAAATGGCGATTTAAAATGTAAAATGGCGTAAAAATGCGGAAAGTTAAAACAGAAAGCAAAAGGGGTTGGCAATGTTGATAAAATACACAGGAATCAGACAAGTAACATAGTAGACACACGATTAAAAAACATGGCGACAGTCTGGTTTCTGTTCGCAAGAGATAAAAAAATCACACCCAGCGACAGTATGATGGCTGTTCGCTACACTTCCCAAAAGACAAAACACGGAACACTCACTGGAAAAACACACCGTAAAACACTGCACGAAAATGGCGGCACAAATATGGCACTCCCGATCCAAAGGCAGATGGGGGGGGGGGGGAGGGACCTGGAGGAGGGGGAAAAACAAGGAGGGAGGAGAGGAAAAAACGAAAAGGGGGGGGGAACCAAGGAGGGAGAGGACTAATAAAGGGGGAGAAGGGCAGACGCGAGAGGGAATGATAGGAGGGAAATGTAAAAGGACTACGGGGAGAGAAGGGTGAAAGAGAGGGGAGGTGGCGAAGAAAGAGGATGGAAGGGGGGGAGAGGGAGCCCGGGAAAAGGACAGAGGAAAGGAGGAGAGTGAGGATCAGAGTTTATCAGGGATAAATGTAGGGAGAGAGGGCATCATCCGGGAGGGGGAGTTGATGGAAGCCACCTTGGGAAAGGAGATGTAGGGTGTAGAGATGGAGGGTAGGGGGGACACAACGGTGAAGACGTGGCAGGGGGCGGGGATCGGAGAGGAGAGGAGCAACCAGGGGGTGAGGGGGTTCAAGACGGCGGGAGGTCTAGAGGATGCGGATAGGTTCGAGGAATAGGAGCAGATGGGGGAAAGGAATGAGATCATAGAGGATCCGCGTGGGGGACGGGAGGCGTATACGGAAGGCGAGGCGGAGTGCATGACGCTCAAGGATCTGGAGGGACTTATAGAATTTGGGGGGGGGGGGGCAGATATCCAGGGAGGACTGGCATAACATAGGATGGGACGGATTAAGGATTTGTAGGTGTGGAGGAGGAAAGGCAGATGTTTTGCAGCAACTAAATAATCACCTGCACCGCAGAAAGTTTTCTGCTGCACACAGCACGTTGTCGGTATTTCCGATAAACTACATCGTCGGCCATTAAAATTTAACGTCAGAAAAGACAGCAAGTGACGAAATTTTACCTACAGTAGATAAAAATACGATCAGATTTGTACTATGATCACCTCGAATCCGAGCTCGCCGGCACAGACGCGGAACTGCAGGATGGAGACCGGCCGTCAGCACGTTGTTGGTGTCGCCACCGGCGCCAACCTTGTGTGAATGCTCTGAAAAGCTAACATTTGCATATCACAGCATCTTCTTCCTGTCGGTTAAATTTCGCGTCTGTAGCATGTCATCTTCGTGGTGTAGTAATTTTAATGGCCAGTAGTGTAGAATTGCTCCACTCTGGTGACGCAAAACAATAAAGAACTGTCAAGTTCATATGGGGTTCAAAATACCGGGTGATCAAAAAGTGAGTACAGATTTGAAAACTGAATAAATCAAATAAATCACGGAATAATGTAGATAGAGGGGTACAAATTGACACACATGCTTGGAATAACATGGGGTTTTATTAGAACCAAAAAAATGCAAAAGTTCAAAAAAATGTCCGACAGATGGCACTCCATCTGATCAGAATAGCAATAATTAGCATAACAAAGTAAGACAAAGCAAAGATGATGTTCTTTACAGGAAATGCTCAATATGCCCACCATCATTCTTCAACAATAGCTGTAGTCGAGGAATAATGTTGTGAACAGCACTGTAAAGCATGTCCGGAGTTATGGTGAGGCATTGGCGTCGGATGTTGTCTTTCACCATCCCTAGAGATGTCGGTCGATGACGATACACTTGCGACTTCAGGTAACCGCAAAGCCAATAATCTGGAGACCTGGGAGGCCAAGCATGACGCAAGTGGCGGCTGAGCAGACGATCATCACCAAACGATGAGTGCAAGAGATCTTTCACGCGTCTAGCAATACTTTTTTTTGTTCTAATAAAACACCATGTCATTCCAAGCATGTGTGTCAATTTTTACCTTTCTATCTACATTATGCCGTGGTTTATTAAGTTTTCAAATTTATACTGACTTTTTGATCACCCGGTAGATGTAAGATATGCACTTTAAACCTCAGGCAAAGAGCTTGGAGTAGAAGAGATTTGTTTCACATTTTGAAAGATGAAGTCCTCCTAGCTCTTAAGGTATGCAATTTAGAGACTATGTTTATTGGATTTTTCTCCATCAAATTATGGCCTCTGTCATATCCCTGAGTACTGACCACTCCTCCTGGAACGCCCTCTATAAACGGAGTAGGGACGAATGGGGATTCATTCCAGCAACAACAAGGATCACAAATGGAGAAATCCATCGATATATGCGACTTTCACAAAGAGCAGATTTTTATGGACTGACACCCAGGGACGAACTTGTCGTAAACTACGAAGCTGTTACTGCGTGAACTTCTATGCAAAGTGGTTGAAGGACGATGAAACGACGAGTAGGCGAGCACGTGTTGGATGTCCTCGCCTCATCACAGAACGGAGACTTGCCCACGCTGTAATGCAGGACAGGCAGCTTTCTGTTGCAGATCTGGCGAGAGTTCAGTGGGGATGCAGGCATGACTGTTTCCGAGCACATGTTTCCGATCACACCGTTCAGGGGCCTTGTTGAACATGAAGGTCCACAGCAGTCGACCCCTACTTTTTTGGATCCACGACATCGTCATTTGAGCCGGCCGTTGTGGCCGAGCGGTTGTAGGCGCTTCAGTCTGGAACCGCGCGACCGCTACGGTCGCAGGTTCGAATCCTGCCTCTGGCATGGATGTGTGTAGGTTAGTTAGGTTTAAGTAGTTCTAAGTTCTAGGGAACTGATGACCTCAGATGCTCAGAGCCATTTGAACCATTTGAACATCGTCAGTTACTGTTGCTATGGGTCATCGAGAATGGATTTTGGATAATTGAAAATGTGGCTCGTGGTCGAGAGAATTGTGTTTCTTCTTACAGTAGGTTGATGTTCGTGTCCGGATACAATCTCATCATGGCGAACGGCTGCTTAAAAGACACACTGGACCATGGGCGAAGCTTGGTGAAGGCTGTACTAAACTTTGGGGGACATTCATCTGGGCTTTTATGTAACAAGGCGGTAAACGAAGGCATCATGACAGCTGAAGACTAAATGAACATTATTGCGGACACCCTGGTGTCCCTTATACTTGATGGCTTTCCCGATGGCAAGGGCATCTTCGTGAATGACAGCTGTGTCATACGGCGTGAATTTTGTTGTATTGTGAAACGTAGGTTTATCAGCAGCAGTAAGCTGAGAAATAGAAGTTACTGTGGGTTGTGGGTGCGCAAATGTATTCTGGTAACAAACTGTATTACCAAACCATGAGCCACTATAAGCAAGTATCAAGTGAAGCAATACCAAAAAGATTGATGTCAAAACGAATACCACACAAAAACCATGTCATAAAGTCACTAAATATTCACAAAATAATCATAAAACCTTAACTGGTTCCCTCTTAATTACGAGGGATGCCCAGAAAGTAATGCATCGCTTTTTTTTTCTCGGCCGAAAACAACGCTACGAATACGAAACGTTACGTATGTATTATTCAGAGTCTCCTGAGTGAGCGCATCAAGTTACTGTCACTTCCGACAGACAGCGCATCTCCAAATTCTAGGGAAGAAATCTGACGTTGTACTTCTGAAACGGTCCACATATTTTTCGTCTGAAAACTGCATTTCACATCAAAGTGGACGAGGATGGAGCCTTTAAAAGAGCCTTAGACCATCTTTTATGTGCTCCCAGTAAAATTAACTTCTCAGAGTTATTGATTGTAAAATTGGTGGAACAGTGATTGCTGTTCTGTTACACATTGGCCTTCAGTATTACCACTTTCATTGTTTCTGGACTATCCACAATAACGATCGTTGGATAATTTACTATTTGTTTGCTGTTGACCCTTGTTTTGTAATGAAGTTTCGCAAATTGTGCTGTACTAAAAATCTTGTATTATATGTGTAAACAAGAAAATACTCTTATAGGCGTCAGAAAATGTAGAGTGGGCCCTGTGCAAACCTAATTAGTAATTGCAAGATTATAGTGGATGAGAACTTCAAAGGTCACTTAAAAAAAACAAAGCACAGCCCCTAAATCAATTATGGCCTGTTTTTAGTGCATTCCAGAAAGCACTTTAACCTCGGGTTCAATGCCGAAGTTGGTTTTACTGGCAGGGTATGAAAATAAAATTGTCGAAAAACTGATCACTGCAATTTCACACCTCTGTTTTAGAGAAATGATAGTTAAATCAAGACCGTACGCTGTCGACTGGCGTTGATATATATAAACGGGGGCAGTTGAAAATGTGTGCCCCGACCGGGACTTAAACCCAGGATCTCCTGCTTACATGGCAGACGCTCTATCCATCTGAGCCACCGAGGGCACAGAGGACAGTGCGACTGCAGGGATTTATCCCTTGGACGCTCCCCGTGAGACCCACATTCCCAACTTAATGTCCACATACTACATTCGTAGTGTCCCTGCCCATTACACTCATTACTCGCTGCAGACAATCTTACCGAGTCCCGTAAGAGTTCGAGCAATACGTCTGCATCCGCACAGAACAAGAAGGTCAATGGCCGGTTAGCCTTAACTATATGAAGATGGTATCTGTGTTAATGTGTCTTTACTTGTCATAATTCCAATGTTTTATTAATTTGATGTCCATCTACAATCCTATATTATATTAAACCCCTAACCAGTTACCAAACCAGTTTTTGATTCATTGAACCAGTTGAATTAATTATTGATCCAATCAATATGTGCTTGTAATTTACAGATTTTTTTTTTCGAGGAGGGTGATGTGAGAGGCAACTTTGTTTCACTGTCGTAGTTAATATGTACTGGAAATATAAAAAGAGTATTTCATTTGGACGACGATAGCAGTGTTAGAGCATCATATTTTCGCCAGACGCAAACCAACTAACAACAGAAATGTGATTACATCCGAGCCTGGTGTTCACCGTACGCTAAAAGTGTTCTGTTAGAGAAGGCCGGAATCGTTCCGCGATAGCATTATGTAAAGCAGCCTGCAACGAGACGTATTTGGCTCGATAAATTACTCAGCCTTGATCGTTACGGGAACGCGAAGTTGTTTCCTCACTTATTCAAAACGTTGTTATCGGTGCGGCTGACTCGGTGACCAGCCGTGAATCGGAGCGACAGAAAGTGGAGGATCCATAATTGATGAGACACGCGACAGCCGTCATTTCCCACTCCTTTTGTCTGGGAACTCAAGTTCTTAAATTTTGCATCACGTGGAGGTTACAGTGAAGACCAAGTACAGACGTATGTTTTGAGTACCATGAGTTTCCCACGCACATGGTGTATCAGTTTGTATGATGCTTGTCTTTATTTTCTCTGTATTTCCTCATAATACTATACTAAAGTATCTGTGTGAAATTCCTTCAATTACAGCAAGCAATCTGTCATGACAAAGGCTGAGGTCCATGAAATTGTGAAGTAAGTTCAATATATATATATATATATATATATATATATATATATATATATATATATATATATATATATATATATATATATATATCACTGTACAATTAGTTGACTGGTGTATCGATTGCACCCAAAATTTAGGCAACAGTTGCGTTAGTTGCGTTTTAGGTGGTATTCGGTATTTCCATCTCAGTCGAAATCCGTGCATATAAGAATCGAAGATACCGTTTTAGATTAAAGATGGATTACAAACTAACGGACACAGGATCGTTGGACATTTGGAAAGACGGTATCTTGTGGCCAAGATCGTATCGAAAATTATTCTTCTGAGTTATACGTCAAATTTAATGTTCATATGTGTGCAGTCCATGACTGCAGCGCCCCAGACCGCTCGGCTAATCCCTCGCGGATCAAATTTAATGCACTGATACACTGGGATCCTGAACGAACATAGAAGAAAAGAAAAAATGCGCAAGGTTAATAGCCGACAAGGCACGTTAATGAGGCACACAATCGTTCATGAGCTGTGTCAGTAACAATGTGAGCTTAAGTCTCACACAACCATTCTACAGTTATATGAAACAAGTATTATACATGGAAGAATATCAATGAAGAGGTTAGCAGATAAGGCAGAGTTTCTAGCATCACAATGAGTTTTAGGCGAACTCCCCAGAGACCAGATAACCCCAAAATTTTATGATGTTGGTAACGGTATAATCCAAACAAATACCATGAACTGGAATAGTTACAAAACTCTGATTGAATTTAGAAGATAAATTTATATCAAACGTTATTACCTTTGCGTAATGTATCGCCTAAAATAGTGTGTTAGAGAAACTAACACTAAGGAAATATACATGAAGGTGCATGAATTTGATATATGTAAATCGCAATCAATATACACCGCAAATAAATCATTGTGGGTCAAGTACAAAATGAGTTGACTCTGTAAAAAGGAAGTACACAGCCTGACAGGAAATGTAAAGTACCGAGAAGACATGATCGGACGTCAAAACTTGGTACATTAGAGTTATAATTCTCTCTGATAGGTAGAACGGCCACCAGAGCGCAGTAGTATTGTTCGTGTTCAGTGTTACTAGGCCTGGTAGAATGTATAAGGGCCGTGAACTGCGTCCGATGCTGAGTGATCACTGTGAAAGACACGGAGATGCCATGTAATCATGTGAGACTGCGTTATCAGCAACTGACACAGTCTGAAAGTTGGTCACTGTGGATCTCCATTTGGCCGCCTGGTCAAATCGTGCAATATCCTGATTTGTGGGGATTTTGGAGGTAACAGTCGTCCGATGTTGGACTCTACAGGAACGTATGGGAAAGCGCACTCGTGGTCAAGTTTGTTGTGGACCACATCGGACAACCGATCACCGTATCGTGCACCAAGCACATTGTAACCCCTCTACAAATGCGCCTGCCGTCCGAGACTCTATGATAGACTTTGAGTCATCCCACGCCATTGGTCATAGCCTAACAGTAGCCGGACTAGGGAATTACTCCCCCCCCCCCCCCCATGCGTAGCCTGCCGTTTTTATCACAATACGAACAGCTGACTTCGGTGTGGTGTTGTGACCAGGACGCATGGACTACTGATGCATGGCGTCGTAGTGTGTTCAGCCATCAGTCGTGCTTCTACACTACACTGATGACCGTCGCCAGCAAGTGCAGTGCCCAGTAGTGATTGAGGAAACTTTGACGGCGCAGCGGTGTGTCAGACACATCCTGGGTCTTCATGTGTTGCCTCTCAAGTGGCAGTACCGTGGTGCCATTTCCCAGCAGGACAGTCTCGTCAACACATGGTATGGGTCTCTGTGAACTGTCTGCGTCGTGATGAGGTAATTTCATGGTCAACGAGATCCCCAGATGTTTCAATAGAAAACGTGTGGAACCAACTAGGATGTCAACCCCATGCCAGTGACAGGTTCCATGACATCGAGGATCAGTCGTTGACCAGATGGCTACAAAAGAAGATACAACGGCTTTACGACACCTTTCCCAGTCTAATCAGTGCATGCATCCAGACCAAAGGGAGTGCAACGTCATACTGATAAATGGGATCATTATTTGTAAATAGCACTAGATTTTGTAATCTCATACCCTCTCAACGCCGTGAAGTATCATTTCGTTTCCTGCCCTTCGGGTTGCTTCATTTTTTTTTTCAGCCAACGTAATAACCTAAAACATTTATCCATGATGGATATGGAACAGTGTGACTGTGATGAATAAAGATTTTCAGAAATAAACTGCAACAAGTCGCCTTTTTATGATGGTTCAATTTATATCACGAAGGAAAGTCAATTATTATCAGCAAAGTTGTTATAAAATTTTATTGTAATCAAACAGAAAACTTACAAGAACATCATTTTTTGACATTGTCTCCTTGCGTTTCAACGCACTTGGTCCATCGTTGTACAAGCTTCCTGATGCCCTCATAAAAGAAGGTTCTCGATTGAGCTATGAGCCAGGAATACACCGTTTCTTTCATTGCTTCGTCCGTGTACGCTCAATGGTTTCTTCATTTGTGGCGGTAAACGGTCGTCCGGCTCCTTCATCGTGCGTAACGCTTGTGCGACCATTTCGGAACTTTTCAATCATTCGTAGACACTCCGTTGTGGCAAAACACTGTTCCCGTAATGTACCGAAAGTCTTCGATGAATTTCGGCCCCTGATACACCTACCGACCACAAAAAAAGCAGATCACTGAACCTTGCCCTTCTTTGGTGCAAATATACAGCGGAGCAGCCACGATTAACAGCACGGCAGCGATAACGAA
This sequence comes from Schistocerca cancellata, assembly GCF_023864275.1. Classification (NCBI taxonomy): domain Eukaryota; kingdom Metazoa; phylum Arthropoda; class Insecta; order Orthoptera; family Acrididae; genus Schistocerca; species Schistocerca cancellata. The sequence continues at coordinate 495,760,083 of NC_064626.1, read as the reverse complement.
ACTAACCTAGAGCATGAAAATTGCAATGATATAACAACAAATTAACAAAGCATGCGTCATCAACGTAAAACGACAGTGGTACCAAAATAAACAAAAATATAGCTAAGTTGCGGATAATAATTGACTTACAACCGTGTATGCAAAACTAATTATTTGTGACAAGTACAAATATTCGGAAATGACTTCTTGTTATATCTTTTCTGAATTTAGTTGACTTGGAATACATTAAAAGTACCAACTGTTGTCTGTCTTTTAGTTGTGTTCTACAGTATTATTAACATAAATAAATAAATGGTTCAAAAATGGTTCAAATGGCTCTGAGCACTATGGGACTCAACATCTTAGGTCATAAGTCCCCTAGAACTTAGAACTACTTAAACCTAACTAACCTAAGGACATCACACACATCCATGCCCGAGGCAGGATTCGAACCTGCGACCGTAGAGGTCGCGCTGTTCCAGACTGTAGCGCCTAGAACCGCTCGGCCACTCCGGCCGGCTCGACAGAATAAGGGAGCTGCAATGACTGAGACGTAATTCTTGTAATCGTATTGTTGATTCTTACACTCAGCAGTAATTCTGAAAGGGTAAAAATATTTAAAATTGTATAACGACTGGTGACTCCTTGTGAGGAAAACTGTGGGCTTTTGTGGAAGTGGTGGCTACTAAGGAAATCCTTTCCTGACTGAACACCGGATTACAGGAGTCTGTGAAAGAGGCTAGTGGTGCCGCAACTGAGACGCTCCCTTAGTTTGTTTCAGTCTTGTGACACACGCAGAGGACACCGAACCTTTTGACCCCATAGTTCTCTTGTGGACCACCCACCTGCGCGTATCGACTGCCGACATCGTCTTCGCCGAGCCTACCTCCTCCTGCAACACCTCAAACAGCAGAAAATTAACTTACGTAACCTTGTTATGGGCTTCTGCCGCAATAATTGTAATACATTTGTTTTATTTTCCTGTTTTAAAAATACATGATAACCTTTTTCGTCTTTTAATTAACGTAATTTAAAGAATTTCACTCTGTTCTGTCAATATTTTGCAGGGACGTGGACGGCCGTTGCCCAGGTTGTTAAGTTTATTATTTAGCGCTGACCAGGTTTCTGTTTTTTAAAAGCCATGATTTGCCGCTTCTTAATGTGATAATAATTTTTTAGGTTTTATTATCTGACACTGACCAAGTTTCCTTAACTAAAGGGGCTTTTAGATGTAGAAGGACTATGTTAATGGAATGCATTTATAAGTAATTGTCTTTATTACCTACCAAATTCGAGTTTTCATATTAGTCGGAATCCGGTTTGTAGATGTGATTTGTGGTATACTCGTAATCTACATCTACATCCATACTCCGTAAGCCACCTGACGGTGTGTGGCCGAGGGTACTTTGAATACCTCTATCGGTTCTCCCTTCTATTCCAGTCTCGTACCCTTCATCAGAATAATTAAGCCGTACATTGGCACTGATAGTTTTTTCCCTTTTCTTCCTAAATGTGTAAACTCAAATTTAGAGTGAATTCCGTTATTTCTTATTCAGTTTTATTTAAGTGCACTATGGGCTAGTTCTTATCCTATTATTTTTTTTTTTTTTTTTTTGCTTCAGTCTATTTTAAATTTACTAAGCGCCAATAGACGATGAGCATACTTAGAAAATTTGCCTATTGCAAATGTATGTTTGCACTTTATAATCTTTCATAATAATAGTGAATGAGGTTTACAGAAACCCCGGTCAAGACCTTCCGCGTAATTTATCCTGAGTGCTGGGCGCATTTTGAACTGTCGTTCAGACCGTGGTTCTTCCTGGGACAAGGCGGTGGCAGGGGGGGGGGGGGAGGGGTGGTTTGTCCTCTTAATATCATTCACCATTGGTTGTTTTCTTGTTTGCATTTGAATGTGGTATGTTGTCTTGTATAATGACACTAACTGAACTTTGTTTTTCAGGTATTTATTGCTGAACATGGGGTGTTGTGGCTGTCCCCGCTTGTCCTTTCTGAAAACAAACATTTGGGGTACGAGCTCAGAATACGCCGCCTTCCATGTGATGGAAGCAAATGGTTCAAATGGCTCTGAGCACTATGGGACTCAACATCTTAGGTCATAAGTCCCCTAGAACTTAGAACTACTTAAACATAACTAACCTAAGGACATCACACACACCCATGCCCGAGGCAGGATTCGAACCTGCGACCGTAGCGGTCTTGCGGTTCCAGACTGCAGCGCCAGAACCGCGCGGCCACTCAGGTTGAAATTATCACCCCGCATTGAGAGTGAATTTAAGTGAAAACATTCTCGGCGGCGCAGGCCTCCCTTGAGATCTTAGCCAGGTATGTTGAGGAAATACGGACTAAGCCTTAGTCTTGGAATTATAGGTTACGGAGGTGCATGTAGTTCACAACATACTGCAAGCAATCAGGCCGGAGGACCGTTCGTGTATTACATTATTACATTCTTCGATACACCATCTACTTTTGTTGAATTAGATGCTTTGGTTTCCGTTATTGAAGAATTGAGCTTCGTGGATCAACAGCGGGGGAAGGGTGGCAGAGCGGGAGGGGGGAGGGGGTAGGAGAGGCGTTACATTGCAATTATCAGAATGCCCCGCTATTTGACTTTCACATGGACTTCATTTTCCCAAAAAACGATGGAATGTTTATGGATGGCTGCCCTATCTCACCGGACTACAGTTGTTCGCTATTGGCGCGAAGAACATTTTGGACAACTCGAGCGAATAGTTTGGTCACCCATATCGCCCGAGTGAATCACATTCATCATTTATGGGATACAATCGAGAGGTCAGTTCGTGCACAAAATCCTGCACCGGCAACACTTTCCTATACATGACGGATATAGAGGGCGCGTGGCTCAATATTTCTGCAGGGGACTTCGAACGACTTTTGGAGTCCTTGCCACGTCAAGTTGCTGCACTACGCCGGGCAAAAGGAGACCTACACGATATTAGGAGGTATCCCATGACTTTTGTCACCTCAGTGCATGTATGTACACAGGGAAGTCCATTGATCGTGACCGGCCCAAATACCCCACGAAATAAGCATCAAACGAAAAAACTAAAAAGAACGAAACTCGTCTAGCTTGAAGGGGGGAACCAGATGGTGATATGGTTGGCCCGCTAGATGGCGCTGCCATGGGTCAAACGGATATCAACTGCGGTTTTTTTTTTCAAATAGGAACCCCCATTTTTTATTACATATTCGTGTTCTACGTAAAGAAATATGGATGTTTTAGTTGTACCACATATTTCGCTTTGTGATAGATGGCTCTGTAATAGTCACAAACATATGGCTCACAATTTTAGACGAACAGTTGGTAACAGGTAGGTTTTTTACATTAAAATACAGAACTTAGGCACGTTTGAACATTTTATTTCCGTTGTTCCAATGTGATACAGGTACCTTTGTGAACTTATCATTTCTGAGAACGCATGCTGTTACAGCATGATTACCTGTAAATACCACATTAATGCAATAAATGCCCAAAATGATGTCCGTCAACCTCAATGCATTTGGAAATACGTGTAACGACATTCCTCTCAACACCGAGCAGTTCGCCATCCGTAATGTTCGCACATGCATTGACAATGCGCTGACGCCTGTACAAAAATGTGTGTGAAATCTTATGGGACTTAACTGCTAAGGTCATCAGTCCCTAAGCTTACACACTACTTAACCTAAATTATCCTAAGGACAAACACACACACCCATGCCCGAGGCAGGACTCGAACCTCCGCCGGGACCAGCCGCACAGTCCGTGACTGCAGCGCCCAAGACCGCTCGGCTAATCCCGCGCGGCATGCGCTGACGCATGTTGTCCGGCGTTGTCGGTGGATCACGATAGCAAATATCCTTCAACATTCCCCATAGAAAGAAATCCAGGGGACGTCATATCCGGTGAACGTGCGGCCATGGTATGGTGCTTCGACGATCAATCCACCTGTCATGAAATATGCTATTCAATACCGCTTCAACCGCACGCGAGCTGTGTGCCGGATATCCATCATGTTGGAAGTACATCGCCATTCTGTCATACAGTAAAACATCTTGTAGTAACATCGGTAAAACTTTACGTAGGAAATCAGCATACATTGCACCATTTAGATTGCCATCGATAAAATGGGGGCCAATTATTCTTCCTCCCATAATGCCGCACCATACATTAACAGTCCAAGGTCGCTGATGTTCCACTTGTCGCAGCCATCGTGGATTTTCCGTTGCCCAATAGTGCATATTATGCCGCTTTACGTTACCGCTGTTGGTGAATGACGCTTCGTTGCTAAATAGAACGCGTGCAAAAAATCTGTCATCGTCCCGTAATTTCTCTTGTGCCTAGTGTCAGAACTGTACACGACGTTCAAAGTCGTCGCCATGCAATTCCTGGTGCATAGAAATACGGTACGGGTGCAATCGATGTTGATGTAGCATTCGTGGTGGCCGTGCGGTTCTAGGCGCTTCAGTCCGGAATCGCGAGACTGCTACGGTCGCAGGTTCGAATCCTGCCTCGGGCATGGATGAGTGTGATGTCCTTAGGTTAGTTAGGTTTAAGTAGTTCTAAGTTCTAGGGGACTGATGACCTCAGATGTTAAGTCCCATAGTGCTCCGAGCCATTTCAACCAATTTGATGTAGCATTTCCAACACCGACGTTTTTGAGATTCCCGATTCTCGCGCAGTTTGTCTGTTACTGATGTGCGGATTAGCCGCGACAGCAGCTAAAACACCTACTTGGGCATCATCATTTGTTGTAGGTCGTGGTTGACGTTTCACATGTGGCTGAACACTTCCTGTTTCCTTAAATAACGTAACTATCCGGCGAACGGTTCGGACACTTGAATGATGTCGTCCAGGATACCGAGCAGCATACATAGCACACGCCCGTTGGGCATTTTGATCACAATAGCCATACATCAACACGATATCGACCTTTTCCGCAATTGGTAAACGGTCCATATTAACACGGGTAGTGTATCACGAAGCATATAGCATCCACACTGGCGAATGTTTCGTGATACCACGTACTTATACGTTTGTGACTATTACAGCGCCATCTATCACAAAGCGAAAAAAGTGGTCCAACTAAAACATTCATATTTATTTACGTACTACACGAGTATGTAAAAAAAATGGGGGTTCCTGTTTAAAAAAAAACGCAGTTGATATCCGTTTGATCCATGGCAGCGCCATCTAGCGGGCCAACCATAGCGCCATCTGGTTTCCCCCTTCAAGCTAGACAAGTTTCGTTCTTTTTAGTTTTTTCGTTTGACGCTTATTTCGTAAGATATTTGGCCCGGTCACGATCAATAGACCACCCTGTATGTGTTGCACATCTCCTCCTAAACCACTGGACCGATTTCATCGAAACTTTGTAGACATATCACTTACTGTCTGGAGACTATCGCTGTTGTTGTAAGAACCACCTACCTATGAAAGAGGTGAGGATCCGGGTGAAACTGTAGCATAGCTCGTGATGCGCCTGTTCGCAGACTTTATTCATCCAGTATTGGGGCACTTAGTATTGCAGCTCTGTCGATTTTCCCGCTTCGCTGGTGCAAGTCGCAGACCTCTGCCGCTAGAGGGTACTTGGTGACTTCCGACACGTTTTATATACAATTTCAAACCCTTACGAAACTTATTCTCGTTTACAACTCCCACGAAATTATGAAAGGAAGAAAAGTTTGTCGATTACTCTATTTTCGTTGTTCATGCTGTAAATATGCCGCTTAAGGCATGACATTTTAGTTTATTGCCACTTTACTAGTAACTGTATTCACGAAACATTTTGCAAACAGTATCCTCACATACCACTGAACGTACCTGCACAATTATATTATTGCACGACACGCAAGTCAGGTGTTATGAAGTCATAAGCAATGAGATGCGTCAAAAACTGCCTTATCATTCAAGACGTTTAAATTCATTACTTCTTTCCTGCTAACTCTATTCGCAACACATTTTACAGACAGTATCGACATATGCCGTTGAATGTACGTACAAAATTATATCATTGTGCGACACATAGGATACATGACGTCATAGAGACTGAGCAATTTGAAATCGAAACTGCAGAACGAAGCTGGCCGGTGTGGCTGTGCGGTTCTAGGCGCTTCAGTCTGGAACCGCGTGACCGCTACGGTCGCAGGTTCGAATCCTGCCTCGGGCATGGATGTGTGTGATGTCCTTAGGTTAGTTAGGTTTAAGTAGTTCTAAGTTCTAGGGGACTGCTGACCACAGATCTTAAGTCCCACAGTGCTCAGAGCCATTTTTTGCAGAACGAAATTCGCTACTTTTGTAGTCCTGTCTTCCTCAGTTGCGTGTAATATTACGGTATATTGATAATTTTTACATATGGACCGTCTGACAACCGAAAGCACATAAAGACGTAATGCCAATGAGAGCTGTTATCAACTTCAAGAAAGCCCCAACATACCACATAGCCAAACACCTCCAAAAGTTAATTACAAAACACTATAAAGTAGAAAACAACAGAACAATGGTAAACACAGGAAACCTAATAGAAAACGTAAAGAACATACAGGTACCACACACAGCATCACTGATTTCATTCGACATAGAAAATACATATACCTTCATCCCTATCACAGAAACAATAGAAATCATAGAACAAAATATCTCATCCCACATCAACCTCACCACAGACGCATTAAAAGAAATAACAGATATGCTCAGACTGGAAACTGAACAAAACTACTTTCACATCGAGAAAGAATATTATCTACAAACTGATGGACTGCCCATGGGATCCCCAATATCAGGAACACTAGCAAACATTTTCATCAGTCATCTAGAAAATCAGATATTTGAAAATATAACTACTAATGAAAGTTTCAAAATCATATATTGGTACAGATACGTGGATGACATTATTTGTCTGGTAGCTGAGCCAAGTGAAAAAAATAGATGAACTCCATTCGGAAATTAGCAAAGCTCATCAGAACGTAAAATTCACACTTGGAAAAGAAAAAGAAAATCAAATAAATTTTCTTGACATTACAATAAAAAAAGAAAATGGCAAACATACATTTAACGTCTTTAGAAAACCAACAGCCACAGACACAATAATACATTCCACATCCAACCACCCCCACAGCCAGAAACTTGCAGCACTAAGACACATGTTACATAGGTTAAACAGAATCCCACTCAGCAAGAGGAACTATGAACAAGAAATGAGTACAATCATACAAATAGCTAGGAACAGCAGGTATGACACACATGTGGTACACAGGCTCAATCAAAAAATAAAAGCACAAATACAAAACAATCACAAAATTACCAGAATATAAGAGAATTCACAAGCTGAAAACTTACAAACACACTCAACAAACACACACAATGACAACACCACACAGAAAAGAACCAGATGGTACACCATGACCTACACACATAAACTAACACACAGAGTTGCAAACATCCTAAAGAGACAGGGCTTCAAAATAGCATATAAGCCTGGGCAAACCTTCCAATCACACCTAAGCCAGCCAGCTACCAAGAGGGACAAATTCCAAAAATCGGGAATATATAAACTTGAATGTCAAAGTTGTGATGCATAATACATAGGCCTGACATGCAGGAATTTTGAAACACGATACAAAGAACATATCAGATGTTGGAAGTATGAAACAAACCATTCCGCATTTGCAGAGCATTTAAAACACCATAACCATCATCCTACAAACATGGAACAAGAAATGAAAATAATGAGAATAAACAACCATGACAAACATCTCATACAAATGCAAGAAAACTTCCACATCCAGAAAGCCATAGCAGAAAACAAACATGTGATAAATGAACAAACACACATCAGCACAGGCTCCCTACTACACTTAATAAAGAAAATGATAACATAAAACTAAAAAACTCTTCCCCACACCATCTGGACACACACACACACACACACACACACACACAAAAGTTATACCACACCAAAATACACAAACACACACACACACACACACACACACACACACACACACACACAAAAGCATAGCAAAAAAAAAGTAAACATACACACACACACACACACACACACAAACGCACACACAAATGCATACACGAACAGATCACAGATACTTCAATAATTACACTCGAAAGTTTGGCAATAACATTCGATCTTTGGCAAAAACATTTGACAGTCGGCAACAGAAACCAAAACATTGCATTGAAACAAGCGTTCAGTTCATAGTGCTCTGGAATGCGGGGAAAAAACCGCTAATTGGCATTCCTAAGAAGAAGAAGAAGAACACCAAAAATGCAACAGGAGCATCATATGTAAGAAATTGTCCACCAACCTGTAAGTACAGTTCAAAACATTACTACTTAATAGGAAATAACAAACCACTAGAACTGTTTATAACCTATAGGCACAGTGACAAATATGTAAACTAAATAGCTAACATATGTACATATTCCAGGCCACTGATGATGCCTTGCAGAAAATAAAGGCGAAACGCGTATGGCACTAAAATTGAGTTTTATTCAGTAGCTGTCAGACGGTCCATAAGTAAAAATTATCAATATACCGAAATTCACTACAGTTAGAGGTGGAATATGTAGAGAACTACCTGCGAAATATGTTAGATATATGTAAAATAAATGTGACACATACTTACTTTGGAAAATACGCGGCTAGAAAGCTCCTCTTAAAACTCTGGATCGATTTACACCACAGGTGGTACACATGTTACTATCTGGAAAGAAGTAGCTGGCCGTTATGACCGAGCGGTTCTAGGCGCTTCAGTCTGGAACCGCGAGACCGCTACGGTCGCAGGTTCGAATCCTGCCTCGGGTATGGATGTGTGTGATATCCTTAGGTTAGTTAGGTTTAAGTAGTTCTAAGTTCTAGGGGACTGATGGCCTTAGATGTTAAGTCCCATAGTGCTCAGAGCCATCTGAACCCATTTTTTTGGAAAGAAGTACTCTAGTGATAAGAACGAGCAATCGTCTGTTGGGGTGAAGGTGATAACGTGGACAGAAAAGGGGAAGAAGAGATGGACAGTCAGAGGGGGAGAAGGAGGACATGGATATAGATTTGAGAGAGTAGGATATGGCGCATTGACGCATTGACACACAAAACCATGTCTGCATGAGACCAGTGGAACCCTTGAAATTGTGTCATTTCATTGGTACTAAACTGAACATTTCCTTGACGTTTCAGAATGTGTCCCATCAACCAATTCCCTTCTTTTGGTCAAGTTGTGCCATAATTTTGTTTTCTCCCCACCTCTATTCAGTACCTCCTCATTAGTTATGCAATCTACCCCTCTAATCTTCAGTATTCTTCTTCCGAATCACACTTCAAAAGCAACAAGTCTCGTCTGAACTGCTTATCGTCCACGTTGCACTTCGGTGCGAAGTGGAAAATACGCGGCTAGAAAGCTCCTCTTAAAACTCTGGATCGATTTCCACCACAGGTGGTACACATGTTACTATCTGGAAAGAAGTAGCCGGCCATTATGACCGAGCGGTTCTATCACTTCGAGGAAAACGGCCATTGTGTGTGGAGAAAGAAAACCTTTCCGACTATGCGGCTGATCCTCGAGCTCTCTCGGCCGACAGTGCCAAACAGCCCGCGGAATAGGTGCACAAACCTTCATTTATTCGGACTCTAGCTTTAGGTTATTAATTCTTCGTCCTCCACAGTGTGTTTCTGATACAAGTACTCTGCACGGCGTATAGGTAGTGAAATATTGAAGTGAAGAAAGTCACCTGAAGACCATCACATGTCGTCAGTCTTACTGGTATACGTTACGCTGGTGTGACTGCCCCGCAGTCGTACTCTGCAATTCACCGTACGAACCGACAGAAACGTCGGGAGTGGAGCACTAAACATTAAACAGCGACTGAGGTAGACGCCTAAGACCCGGACAGGGAGACTCCCGGGCGTACGCGTGTAGAGGCGCAGCAATTACCGGCCCACTGCGAGTACGCACGGTCGGGCCGAGCGAGCCGTGTGTGTCTGCGCGTTTCCGTGCCATCTGTATGCATGCGGCTCCAGGGCAGGTGGCTCCGCTGCAGCTTATCAGCGAACAAGCGAGCCCCGCCGAGACGCTAATTTGTGAAGTGGCGTGCGCCAAGGCCTCGCCTAATGAGAAACCGGTCGTCGTAATTGTTCGGCTATTGTTCCAGTACGACCGGCACGAACGATCTCTTAACTACGTTAAGACTAGAGCCCGCTCCTCGTCTTCTGAAAGGAAACACTGAGCACCGCGGTTTACGGTCGACGTAGTGAAATACCCAGAGTACAAGAAAGTACGTATGTGTATCTTAATTGTGACACCGATTAACTTCTGCGAAATGGTCTCACGCTCTCAGGAACATTAATTTTTTTACATTTACAAACCTTTTTTATTCCATGCGAAAATACTCTATTAATTACATACGTCAAGTTAGGATTATGCATATCATAGTAAGGGACAAGGGCGACAAGTAGAAAAAATCCTTTTATTAAAGGAAGTGTTCCAAATATGGGCTAAGATCTAAACATTGGATAGTTACATAACTGGCCATTAAAATTGCTACACCACGAAGATGACGTGCTACAGACGCGAAATTTAACCGTCAGGAAGAAGATGCTGCGATATGCAAGTGATTAGCTTTTCAAAGCATTCACACAAGGTTGGCGCCGGTGGCGACACCTACAACGTGCTGACATGAGGAAAGTTTACAACCGATTTCTCATACACAAACAGCAGTTGATCGGCGTTTCCCGGTGAAACGTTGTTGTGATGCCTCGTGTAAGGAGGAGAAATGCGTTCCATCACTTTTCCGACTTTGGTAAAGGTCGGATTGTAGCCTATCGGGATTGCGGTTTCTCGTATCGCGACATTGCTACTCGCGTTGGTTTAGATCCAATGACTGTTAACAGAATATGGAATCGATGGGTTCAGTAGGGTAATACGGAACGCCGTGCTGGATCCCAACGGCCTCGTATCACTATCAGTCCAGATGACAGCCATCTTATCCGCATGGCTGTAACGGAGCCACGTCTCGATCCCTGAGTCAACAGATGGGGACGTTTGCAAGACAACAACCATCTGCACGGACAGTTCGACGACGTTTGCAGCAGCATGGACTATCAGCTCGGAGACCATGGGTGCGGTTACCCTTGACGCTGCATCACAGACAGAAGCGCCTGCGATGGTGTACTCAACACGAACCTGGGTGCACGAATGGCAAAACGTCATTTTTTCGGATGAATCCAGGTTCTGTTTACAGCATCATGATGGTAGTATACGTGTTTGGCGACATCGCGCTGAACGCACATTGGATGCGTGTATTCGTCATCGCCATACTCTTGTTCGCATTGACGGCACTTTGAACAGTGGACGTTACATTTCAGATGTGTTACGACCCGTGGCTCTACCCTTCATTCGATCCCTGTGAAACCCTACATTTCAGCAGGATAATGCACGACCGCATGTTGCAGGTCCTGTACGGGCCTTTCTGGATACAGAAAATGTTCGACTGCTGCCCTGGCCAGATCTATCAACAATTGAAAACGTCTGGTCAATGGTGGCCGAGCAACTGGCCCGTCACAATACACCAGTCACTACTCTTGATGAACTGTGGTCTCCTGTTGAAGCTGATGGGCAGCTGTACCTGTACACGCCATCCAAGCTCTGTTTGACTCAATGCCCAGGCGTATCAAGGCCGTTATTACGCCTGAGGTGGTTGTTCTGGGTACTGATTTCTCAGGATCTATGCACTCAAATTGCGTGAAAATGTAATAACATGTCAGTTATAGTATAATATGTTTGACCAATGAATACCCGTTTATCATCTGCATTTCTTCTTTGTGTAGCAATTTTAATGGCCAGTAGTGTAAATATTTGCTACTGGGATATGCTGCATCCCAGCGAAAACAATGTAAAACACCCCTTCGTCATAAACTTTTAGAGGTATTCATTAACGGTTTGTTTCACACAGTTCCTGCATACAGTTCTTCTTTCGAGTATGTCCTGTTAAGGGTAACCTCAGCTTTCATACTACCTTTAGTTTTTACTGCAACTATTTTTCGTTGTTTTGTAATTAACCTAAACATTACGTAGCAGGAATGGTCTAAGTTCGGGGTATTGCATACGGTCTAAATTCGGGCTGAATTGGCAGCACTTTGTCAATATGACAGTCCTGTGCCGTATTAGTTCTAGAACGCCGAGAAAAAAGCCAAATTATATCCCACAGGGCAAGAGGAAGAAATGGAAAGAAACGGATAGGACGTAGAGGCGATTCGTACAGGGACAACCTGCTCAAGGACTCCCCATTCACTTCGGACAGTCTTATGCGAGGAACATCTCACTTGTCAACCACTTTAAGTCTATTTCATCTGCTGTTAGTCCTTACAACATTACTCCTATTCTTATGGCAGGCAAAGAAAAATGCCACAAAGGATGTATGGCCGGAGAGCACAGCTATATGAAAAGTAAACTGAAATTTGAAAAAGTGTGTGAAAACTCACTCAAAAGATGAAGGCTGAGAAAAGTAAAAAGACAGAAAAAAAATAAGAATGGAAATGGACGAAAAAGCAAGAAGATACTTCAGATGAGTGATAGGTGGATAAACCTGCGACTCGTTGACGATGATTCGAGTGGTTTGGTCTTCCTTGCCAAAAAAAAAGCCAGATAATGATGATGCTCGATGCATTATTTCTAAAGGAAACTTCTCTGATGAAGCGCATGGAGAGCTGTGAGCTATGTACATCATGTGTACTATGTAGCACAGAAAAAAACGTGCAGGTGCTGATAAAAATTATATTTGTCACGTTCATCAAGAGAATAGAATGTTTTACATTATCTATGTTTCACATTATTTTTGACATGCTATAGTGATTTAAAAATAAATTATTCCATATCATTTTTAAAAAGAAAAAAAGGTTCAAATGGCTCTGAGCACTATGCGACTTAACTTCTGAGGTCATCAGTCGCCTAAAACTTAGAACTAATTAAACCTAACTAACCTAAGGACATCACACACATCCATGCCCGAGGCAGGATTCGAACCTGCGACCGTAGCGGTAGCCCGGTTCCAGATTGTAGCGCCTAGAACCGCACGACCACTCCGGCCGGCTATCATTTTTCAATTACTTTATAAAATGTCTGTAATATTATATTTTATAAAAAAAATGTTTTCATTAATTTTACTGAGTTTTTTCAACAATATCTCAGTATCTTAGGACTAGACCTATCCTCTAAGTTTTGTCACCTCACCAGTAATCTTTTTTAAATCCAAAATAAGAAACAAATAATGAGAATACATTACATCTCACCATAATGATATAAAATAGGGCACCTCGAAATGTTGTGTACTGCAACATCCTTTAATTTATTTTCAACAGAGAGTAAGTTACGTCTTAAAAATGAACGGGTGGTCCAAATTTAGACCATTTTCTCTAATAAGTCTGGAAAAAAATAATTTCGTGTGCAAGCCGCCATCCAGCTTCGCATTGCAGGGAATACAATACCTTGGAATCTGATGTGAATCCAGTGACGGAAGAGGCATGGCATCCATGATTAGCGGTTGTTTGCAAAACAGCAGGACTAAATTGGACACTGTAATTGTCATTCATTGCATTTTATTCATTTTGGCGTGACTGATTTACAATTGCGCCAGGGCTATTGCAACTATCACTGATATTTTTCAAAGACAGGAGATTATTTCTGCGAGATGCAGGCCCGTAATATTATTTGAAGAGCATGTTTCAGTTTTAGTTCAGTGATCAATAGTTTAATTTACAGAGCGAATTCATATGAGAGTTTGTTTAATTATTTCTGATAATTGTTCGTAGTGTGCAGTTATTAAATCGCAGCCTGAAGTTCAAACAAACCTATGCTCTTTTATTTGTCATTTTGTATTCAGTTTGTTTTAAGAAAGGCGCCCGTGCGTGGTGGAACACTTTTTAATGGAGTCCGTTGCTAAATCTATGGTATTAGTTATGATTTTTATACTCAAATTTTCCAGGAGATTTTTCTATTTCGGGCACCTTTACTGCGGTGGCTCACCCGAGACAAACCATAACAACTTAAATTTTTATTGAACTTTTACTCTCGGAATTGGAAGCAAACGTAAAGATACGTTTGAAAAAATTTAAGAAAGTGAGCCTCGACTATAGTCAAGTATCGATCGACTAGTGTGAAGCAATCTTCCATTTCTTCTTTTACTGCGGCAAGTTTTCAATTTTTGCATACCTGTTGGTGTCCATATCCGCAACAATTGGTATTATATTTTCTCATAAAATTCAACCGCTATAAAAACTACCAGAAGTACAGTGTCGCGAAAATAACTGCTTACGACCAACCACTTACCAGAATTGGAAAGTGGAAATTATTTACGTACAAATCTATTATTGTTGATGTTGCGGTCTTCAGTCCGAAGACTGATTTGATGCAGGTCTCCACACTACTCTATAATGTGCAGCCTCTTTGTACCTCCACGACTACTGCTACCAATGTCCCTTTGAACCTCCTTACTGTTTTCATGCTTTGGTCTCCCTCTCCAAATTTCCTCTCTGTACATTCCTCCATTACCAAACTGACGATTGCTTGATGCCTCAGGACGCGCCAGCCGGAGTGGCCGAGCGGTTAAAGGCGCTACAGTCTGGAACCGCACGACCTCTACGGTCGCAGGTTCGAATCCTGCCTCGGGCATGGATGTGTGTGATGTCCTTAGGTTAGTTAGGTTTAAGTAGTTCTAAGTTCTAGGGGACTTATGACCACAGCAGTTGAGTCCCATAGTGCTCAAAGCCATTTGAACCTCAGGACGCGGCCTACCAACAGACTCCTTATTTTAGTCAAGTTATACCATAAATTTCGCTTTTCCCTGTACGATTCAGTACCTCCTTACTACTGATTTTATCTACCTACTTAATCTTCAGCATTATTCCGTAACACCACATTTCAAATGCTTGTATTTTCTTCTTGTTTGAAATGCTTATTGTCTAAGTTTCACTGCCATGCAAGGCTTTACTCCAGACAAATAGCTTAATAAAAGCCTTGCTAACACTCAATCTTCAGAAATGCTTTTCTTGCTGTAGCCGGCAGTTTGAATCTTCTCTACTTCGGTCGTCATCAGTTATTTTGCTACCGAGACAACAAAACTCATGGACAGCTGTTTAGTTCTCATTTCCGAATCCAGTTCTCTTATTATTGCCCGAATTCTGAGGAACCCATGCTGATCGTCTCCGAGGTCGGCTTTGATAAGTTCCTTTATTCTCCTGTAAATAATTCTATCAGTATTTTGCAACCACGGCTAACGAAACTGATGGTTCATAGTATTCACATCTGTCAGCACCTGACTTCTTTGGAATTGAAATCTTCCAAAGGTATTTCGCCTGCCTCATATATATCGCACGCCAGGTGCAGTAGTTTTGTCAAGGCCGGCTCCGCCAACTGTCTCAATATTACTGAGGGAGTGTCACCTACATCTACATCTACATTTATACTCCGCAAGCCACCCAACGGTGTCAGGTGGAGGGCACTTTACGTGCCACTGTCATTACCTCCCTTTCCTGTTCCAGTCGCGTATGGTTCGCGGGAAGAACGACTGTCTGAAAGCCTCTGTGCGCGCTCTAATCTCTCTAATTTTACATTCGTGATCTCCTCGGGAGGTATAAGTAGGGGGAAGCAATATATTCGATACCTCATCCAGAAACGCACCCTCTCGAAACCTGGCGAGCAAGCTACACCGCGATGCAGAGCGCCTCTCTAGCAGAGTCTGCCACTTGAGTTTGTTAAACATCTCCGTAACGCTATCACGGTTATCAAATAACCCTGTGACGAAACGGGCCGCTCTTCTTTGGATCTTCTCTATCTCCTCCGTCAACCCGATCTGGTACGGATCCCATACTGATGAGCAATACTCAAGTATAGGTCGAACGAGTGTTTTGTAAGCCACCTCCTTTGTTGATGGACTACATTTTCTAAGGACTCTCCCAATGAATCTCAACCTGGTACCCGCCTTACCAACAATTAATTTTATATGATCATTCCACTTCAAATCGATCCGCACGCATACTCCCAGATATTTTACAGAAGTAACTGCTACCAGTGTTTGTTCCGCTATCATATAATCATACAATAAAGGATCCATCTTTCTATGTATTCGCAATACATTACATTTGTCTATGTTAAGGGTCAGTTGCCACTCCCTGCACCAAGTGCCTATCCGCTGCAGATCTTCCTGCATTTCGCTACAATTTTCTAATGCTGCAACTTCTCTGTATACTACAGCATCATCCGCGAAAAGCCGCATGGAACTTCCGACACTATCTACTAGGTCATTTATATATATTGTGAAAAGCGATGGTCCCATAACACTCCCCTGTGGCACGCCAGAGGTTACTTTAACGTCTGTATACGTCTCTCCGTTGAAAACAACATGCTGTGTTCTGTTTGCTAAAAACTCTTCAATCCAGCCACACAGCTGGTCTGATATTCCGTAGGCTCTTATTTTGTTTACCAGGCGACAGTGCGGAACTGTATCGAACGCATTCCGGAAGTCAAGAAAAATAGCATCACCTGGGAGCCTGTATCTAATATTTTCTGGGTCTCATGAACAAATAAAGCGAGTTGGGTCTCACACGATCGCTGTTTCCGGAATCCATGTTGATTCCTACATAGTAGATTCTGAGTTTCCAAAAACGACATGATACTCGAGCAAAAAACATGTTCTAAAATTCTACAACAGATCGACGTCAGAGATATAGGTCTATAGTTTTGCGCATCTGCTCGACGACCCTTCTTGAAGACTGGGACTACCTGTGCTCTTTTCCAATCATTTGGAACCTTCCGTTCCTCTAGAGACTTGCGGTACACGGCTGTTAGAAGGGGGGCAAGTTCTTTCGCGTACTCTGTGTAGAATCGAATTGGTATCCCGTCAGGTCCAGTGGACTTTCCTCTGTTGAGTGATTCCAGTTGCTTTTCTATTCCTTGGACACTTATTTCGATGTCAGCCATTTTTTCGTTTGTGCCAGGATTTAGATAAGGAACTGCAGTGCGGTCTTCCTCTGTGAAACAGCTTTGGAAAAAGGTGTTTAGTATTTCAGCTTTACGCGTGTCATCCTCTGTTTCAATGCCTTCATCATCCCGGAGTGTCTGGATATGCTGTTTCGAGCCACTTACTGATTTAACGTAAGACCAGAACTTCCTAGGATTTTCTGTCAAGTCGGTACCTAGTATTTTACTTTCGAATTCACTGAACGCTTCACGCATAGCCCTCCTTACGCTATCTTTGACATCGTTTAGCTTCTGTTTGTCTGAGAGGTTTTGGCTGCGTTTAAACTTGGAGTGAAGCTCTCTTTGCTTTCGCAGTAGCTTCCTAACTTTGTTGTTGTACCACGGTGGGTTTTTCCCGTCCCTCACAGTTTTACTCGGCACGTAATTGTCTAAAACGCATTTTACGATTGCCTTGAACTTTTTCCATAAACACTCGACATTGTCAGTGTCGGAACAGAAATTTTCGTTTTGATCTGTTAAGTAGTCTGAAATCTGCCTTCTATTACTCTTGCTAAACAGATAAACCTTCCTCCCTTTTTTTATATTCCTATTAACTTCCATATTCAGGGATGCTGCAACGGCCTTATGATCACTGAATCCCTGTTCTGCACTTACAGAATCGAAAAGTTCGGGTGTGTTTGTTATCAGTAGGTCCAAGATGTTATCTCCACGAGTCGGTTCTCTGTTTAATTGCTCGAGGTAATTTTCGGATAGTGCACTCAGTATAATGTCACTCGATGCTCTGTCCCTACCACCCGTCCTAAACATCTGAGTGTCCCAGTCTATATCTGGTAAATTGAAATCTCCACCTAAGACTATAACATGCTGAGAAAATTTATGTGAAATGTATTCCAAATTTTCTCTCAGTTGTTCTGCCACTAATGCTGCGCCAGGGGCCTTCTTTCGACTTGGCCCTTCAGAGCTTTGACAAATTCTTCTCGCAGTGCCATCTTTCCTATCTTGCATTCATTTACTTATTATTCCCTTTCTTATTAAAATGCCTTCAAGTTCATTTCCATGTATAGCTATCCATGTATTCCTTCCAGCTTTACCGTCTTTGCTTAGTACTGTCTTGGCATCTTAGTCGTTTGATGTTTGTCCAGGTGCTTCTCTTTCCTCTAAATGTGTCTTTCGTTATACTGCAGGCAGCATTTATCTTCGTCCTCGTTATGCATGTTTCTAAAGCCTTGCATCTGACTTCTAACCATTCCTACTTAGAGGTTTTTCGCTTTCTGTCACTCTCATTTTTTAGACATCTCTCTTCCCTTTCACCTGTTTCATTTGTACAGTGTGCAGAATTCTAATTATGCGCACAAAATTTAATTTGGGAATTAAAACAAATTTTAAAGCAAGGGAAGTAAGATATAAAAAACTTTTCAGAAGTCTATATACACTGAAGCGCCAAAGAATCTGATATAGGCATGCGTTTTCCAATACAGAGATAAGTAAACAGGCAGAATACGGCGCTGCGATCGGAAACGCCTATACAAGATAACAAGTGTTTGGCGCAGCTTTCAGACCTGATACTGCTGCTACAATGGCAGGTTATCAAAATTTAAGTAAGTTTGAACGTGATGTTACAGTTTGGGCACGAGCGATGGGACACAGCATCTCCGAGGTAGCGGTGAAATAGGGATTTTCCCGTACGACCATTTCAGGAATCTGGTAAAACATCAAATCTCCGATATCACTGCGGCCGGAAAAAAATTCTGTGAGAATGGGAGCATTGACGACTGAAGAGAATCGTTCAACGTGAGAGAAGTCCAACCGTTCCGCAAATTGCTGAAGATTTCAATGTTGGGCCATCAAAAAGTTCAAAAATTGTTCAAATGGCTCTAAGCACTATGGGATTTAACATCTGAGGTCATCAGTCCCCTAGACATAGAACTACTTAAACCTAACTAAAGGAAATCACACACATCGAGGCCCGAGGCAGGATTCGAACCTGCGACCGTAGCAGCCCCGTGGTTCCGGACTGAAGTGCCTAGAACCGCTCGGCCACAGCGGCCGGCAATCAAATGTGTCAGGGTCCGAACGATTCAACGAAACATCATCGACATGGGCTTTCGGAGCCAAAGGCCTATTCGTGTACCCTTGATGGCTGCACGACATAAAGCTTTATGCCTCGCCTGGGCGCGTCAACACCGACATTGGACTGTTGATCACTGGAAACGTGTTGTCCGGTCGGACGAGTCTCGTTTCACATTGTATCGAGCGGAATACTCAAGTATAGGTCGAACGAGTGTTTTGTAAGCCACCTCCTTTGTTGATGGACTACATTTTCTAAAGACTCTCCCAATGAATCTCAACCTGGTACCCGCCTTACCAACAATTAATTTTATATGATCATTCCACTTCAAATCGTTCCGCACGCATACTCCCAGATATTTTACAGAAGTAACTGCTACCAGTGTTTGTTCCGCTATCATATAATCATGATGTTTCATCATGTTTAATGTTAAATATATAACAGGCTACAGTTAACGAACCTGTCTTCCTTAGTTTCATGCAGACGGACTAGTTGCCTGATTGCCTGAGATATTAAAAACTGGTATTTGTTCCTTTCCGTTTCCTTTATTTTACTGCTCGTGTAGTGTAGCAGTTCAGCGAAGGTACAGATAGAATGTTAGACTTTCTTACAGGTTTCCTAAAATCAATTGTCTTTCTACAGTTTTCACTTTTACACTTCTAGACATTAAAACAGCAGCATTAGGAAAGACAGAAATGATTTAAATTTCACTGATTGTGCATATACAGTACAAGCGGACCCGCAATGCTTCGCAATTGCTAAGTATGCATGGGAACTGGATACACGTCCTCATCTCCTTTACCCGCTCGCTCTGTCCATCATGGCCTCCCATCTCTTTATCCATATTGTCCTCCTTCCTCATCTTTCTTCACCTCCTCCTACGCATTCTCTCTGTCCATCTATGTCTATTTCCTCCCCCTTCCCCCTTCTTTGTTCATCTGTCCCTCCCTCTCTCTGGCCTTGAGCCTTGTTTATGTTAATGCCAACGAAACCTTCACGGAATGTGAAGTCGCTTAAAATGAATGTGTAAATCGGTTGGGCCTATTGGTATACGGCGTACGGGAATCATCGTCTGATAATGGATCTGTAAAATAGTGGCTCCAATGACAGTATTTTGCACAGCTTTAATCTGTAACTAGGTGGGATTACTAAGTTTCGGACTATTCAGAGTCAGTAGGAGTATTCCACTCACAAGCCGATAAGCCGTAAGAACAACTTTCCTGTTTTCTGTTAAAACCGACTGCAAGAAAGAAAACAAAGCAGGACACAGTTGTGTATACAATTTATTCAAAATGGGACTTAACATCTGAGGTCATCAGTCCCCTAGAACTTGGAACTACTTAAACCTAACTAACCTAAGGACATCACACACGTCCATGCCTGAGGCAGGATTCGAGCCTGCGACCGCAACAGTCGCGCGGTTCCGGACTGAAGCGCCTAGAACCGCACGGCCACCGCGGCCGTCTTATACAATTTGTGCTAAAAATTATGTATAAGGACAAATACTGCAATATATATGCGAGGAAGTTTGTCTAGTGATTTAAATGTCCTGCTATCGTAGGTAAAACTAAGTGCGGGAGAGAAAACGAAACCACACATTCCTACAGCTCAGCATAGTACAGAATTTTCTTTCTAGCAGTTGGTTTCAATAGAAAAGCTGTGAATATATTTTTAAGAAGTGTATTCTCTGCGTGTATGTTTATTAGAGAATCATCTGATAATAAATGTAGAGCCCACGTCCATCGAAATGTTTATTAGAGTATCATATAAAAATTTGACGTAATTCAATCAAGAACTTTCCCAGATTTTGGCTAATTACGTTTCCCTTTATATAGATATTTATAATCCGTTTACATTAAAAGTATAGTTTATGTCCATCCTAACATTTATTAAAGCATAGGGTAAAAGTTTTAAGTGATTCAGTCGAGAACTTCTTGAGATTTTTGGTACCAACATTAAACGACTTCCCTTTGTATAGTATTATAGATAGTAGACTACATGATTGAGTTTCTAGCTGATTTCGGCGTCAGAGCGAGTCTACTTCTGACTTCAACAACGGCTCTAATGAAGCTAGTTACCGAGTCGAACTAAGCTTGAACGGCAGATACGGCCATGTCATTCTCCTCTGCTTCTGCTGCATGCCAGAGTTTGCCTGTCGTAGCGGCGTGCCAGTCTCTCAGTAACGTACGACAAGGTACTTTGAGTGCGTGGGAAATCTGGAGAACGTTCTGGCAAGGCTAACAGTGGAAGTCTCTGTAACGTGGTACGACAGGAAAACACTGACAACAAGCTGGCTTGCGTTATTTCGCCGCAAAATAACGTCTTGGAGTCCTCGAAGATAGGGCATAGCCAAGCGACTTAACATGTCAGAACTGTAATGCCCGCTGAGCAAATTACCGTATGTGCGAACCATAAGTGATCGTGCTGTGTACCCAATATCATCACGTCAGCTGCTGGGCAAGGATGACGGCGATGAATGCCTCCATGGAGGTTAAGCCCATCTATATCTACTTACTTACTCCGCAAGCCACCACACGGTGCGTGGTTGAGTATATGGGGTCTCCTTTACAGGCGATCCACTCCTTCGTAATATTCTCCCACTGTACCGCAACTGACCGTTTCCTTTCCTATTCCACTCGTAGACAGAGCGAGGAAAAAACGATTATTTATATACCTCCGTATGAGTCCTAATTGCTCGGGTCTCATCTTCGTGGTCCCTACGCGAAATGTATATGTTACTGACAGTGGGACTTTTCTGTAATCAGCTTCAGACGCCGGTCCTCTAAACTTCCTCAGTTGTGTTCTTCGAAATGAATGTCTTCTTCCCTCCAGGGATTCCCCACCTAAGATCCCAAACCATAAGCGTAAGATTGGCATGCTGATCGAACCTACATATTGAAACGTCCCCTTAGAAAAATTGTACAGGACTGTGCTTAAACTGACACACAATATTTTTAGCGCAACGCAATCTGACTATCAAAAATCCCTACAAAAGAATGGCCCTGACTAACATTAAACTATATCTTTCACAAATCACTTACCTCACAAAAATCTTCATTAC
Organism: Schistocerca cancellata; assembly: GCF_023864275.1. Taxonomy (NCBI): domain Eukaryota; kingdom Metazoa; phylum Arthropoda; class Insecta; order Orthoptera; family Acrididae; genus Schistocerca; species Schistocerca cancellata. The sequence continues at coordinate 495,737,977 of NC_064626.1, read as the reverse complement.
TCGAACTACTGCAATACAGCGAGCGCCACTACTGCCAGCTAAATAAAAGATTCAAACTACTGAAGGCACTAACTACTGATAGGCATAGTTAGCAAATGAAAGATTTTAATAGAGAACAAACAATGTATTTACCTCAATAGTGTTCAAAAGTGATATTATATACAGCAGTTCATGATATCCAGTATTGCAAATTTCAAAACTCCGCCATCTCTGTCCTCACATTCACCACTGCTGGCGGCTCACCTCCAACTGCGCAACGCTACGCGCTGTTCACATCCAGCTGCCGCTGCCCAACACTACAATGGCAGACAACAATGCAAACTAGCTACAGACTGCACACAGCACAGCCAGTGATTTTCATACCGAGCGCTACGTAACGTTGCCGATAAGAAAACATAAACAGCCTACTTACATAGCCCCCATGCTCCCCACAAAATATTTTACAAATTGTTTTGGGCAGTGGCCAATAATGATTTGATAAAAATTTTCATAATTACAATAACAAAGAAATCAGATGCACACACTTATTGATACAATGTTGGTCAAAAGCTAAAATTTTCTCACAGTCCATAAAGATAGTCCTGATCATTCAACATAATAGTAATTACAGTTTTTTTTCACAAAGTCTCATTAGTAAAGGAAATTGCACATGGAAGTAGTGGACTTCCATGCAGTCTTGAAGAAGTAGTGTTGACCTTCCAACAGAAAGACAGTGCTGACTCTTGACATGCTGACAGGTAATGGGCCACAACAGAGCAAACCCACAGCAGAGTCATTCGACGTTTTGAAGAAGATTGATAGGTAGGTCATCACAGAGCAGACCAATGTAGTCATGTTAGAGATTACGGTATTGGTGAGCCACCAGAGGTGCAGACCCAATGCAGTCCTTGTAGAAATAATGGTATTGGTGGGTCATCAAAGGTGCAGACCCACGGCAGTTCATGTAGAAATAATGGTATTGGTGGGGTCAGCAAAGGTGCGGACCCACTGTAGTCCTTGTAGAGACGGCCAGCAGCCATCTGTTGCGACTGTGCAGGTGCACATTCATCATCGAAGAGTCTTGCGGAGAACATAGCAAGTCCATAAACCACCACTTGTGCATTCACAAAGTTTTTGGAATTGTCCTTAGAACCAGAAATGCTGTTATCCAGTCCCTTGCTGAATTATTAACACACGTGCAAACACTAACAGTCCCTACTTCTCACATATTGTCCATATACTATGACCAACAGAAACGTGTGCAGTGAAATGGAACTTACAAGTTACTTAATTTGATGAACTGCTATCAATTACAATTTTATAACATAAGAATACAATAACAAAGGTACAAAATACATCATTAAAAACATAACAATACAGATAACATTTGTAGTACAGGCTTTACAACAGAATAGAAATAACATATACATCAGTGTTACAGGAATTATGACATGAGTACATACATAAAAGATCAGAATAACTTTCGAAACATCAACTTCACACATTAGCATTAAAACAAAACAGAATAAATAATGTCTAAGCATATTTACAAGGTAAATAACATATTATTAATGCCAATTATATTTGAGGATAACAGTATTCCTCATCATAGTGAATATAGCTTAGTATTAGAAGAAAAAAAACTTCTATGAAACTACACAGAGACAGGAAGAAAACAAATACACAAGGGTACACAAGAACATAGTGGGATAACACAAAAGGAAAGGACAGGGATCGTTTTCAGTGTAAAATTTGGTACTGCAGTCCAACCCAAAACTTCATTCCATAGATCTTTCGTCTTATTTCGATATTTGCTCCAGCCAAAAAAATCCTATCCAAGCATGCTTTCTGTATTTTTCTCGTATAACCTCTCAGTGCATTTCTTCAAATTCATCACAACTCATTCTCTTATAGGCTACCCCCTCTTAAGCGAACTTAAATCTACTGAGCTCAGATGCTAAACTAAGGGACGAGGCAATGCAGCAGCATAAAACAATTAACACAAACATCAATGACAAAAAATTTAAATTGGCAAAGTAAGCAACAATATTACAGCTAATATAAGGCAATGAGCAGCAAACATGAAAAATAAATCAGTAGTAAACTGGCTTAGCAGAGTAACACAAAGTCAAATTCAGTAACACTATGCCTGGCAAACAGCAGTAACTTATACCTAAACATGACAAAGCTCTAGCAGAAAAAATATTACACTAAAGACAACAATGCAGATAAGGGAAATGTCTATTCACATCTTAATGTCTATGTAATTAAAGTGGTGCACCACAAAAACTAATTCTACAAAAAATTACCAAGTACTTGAAAAGAAAATTATAAATGCAGTTATTGTTATCAGTCCCTTCTTATTGTTCTTTCCATTCCAAGAGCTCCTTTTTTGAAGAATGTGGATCATAAAATAATTATTTAATAGATCTGTTGACAGAAAGTGTTCACATTAGCAAATGCATTTTATTTTATTTTATAAAACTAATGCTGCAACACAGCTGGAAAACAGATATTAAACAAAATGAGCAATCTCTCAACTACAAAGACAATAGATGTAAAATGTTTCTCATCATTTCATTAGGCATTTTAGTAAATATCATAAATTAAGAGCTCCACAGTATAATCATATTATGTTTTCAAGTTTGAGAGTGTCGTATTTGCGATGCTTTTTTTACAAAGGAATGTGAATAGCGAGGATAATGGCCTCCCTTTTTTTTTTCTCTCCACCTAATGGCTTTCTTTTGTCAGACGACCTCTCAGCTGGGCGCCCAAAACGCATTACATCAAGGTCACTTATCTTTCTTACTAAAATACAGTATTTACGACAGCAGTTTCTGCTACAGTGACAGTCTCATATAAAAATATTTCACATGTCAAGAATTTACGTTGCAAATGTGTAGAAACAAAATGCTATTGATATAACAGTGTCCAAATAAATTTCGCCGGCATTGTGATACATTCACGCATATACACACACATTTCATAACTCTTAAAGTATGATTGTTGGTTTCCAAATTCCTTTTCATAAATCAGAGTCCCTAACCACTAATCATTATTCCTTACCTTCTTCGTCGACACTTCTTCAATATTTCATCATAACAGATACGTAGCATAATCAAATAACTCATACAGCATCAGCTTATTAATCATAAACATACCTCAGCAGCATAATACACATCGTCGTCGTAATAATAACATCATAACACCTCAGTCAAATCTCAAAAACGTCGTAGCTTTCTGAAATAATTTCAAAACCTAAAGAAAATTCTCTGCTCATTTCAGTAGTGTCATCTACCTCAAACGTACTTTAAAATCATGCTCCCTTACCAAATACATCATTCAAAGCTCTCATAGTATCACAATGGTTCCGAAAAAATAGGAAGAGTTCACAAAGTACAGACAAAATACAATTTCATAAGTGTGAAGTTATCCAACAGTGTAATTTTTTTAACATGTGTCACAGTTAAACGATCAGATAGCTGTGTAATTCTGTTTTAGAGGAATATGGTACTGATGTGTAAATTTGTATAAGCAAATACCATATTAGGTAGGGCTGCTTGTGCTTGCCAAACACATGGTACACAAAGTAAGCGTGTACCCCCCTGAGGATTAATGTAATTATACCCTCAGGTGTTACAGATTACAGCAATGGAATGAAATGTATCACGGAAAACCTTTGTATCATTGTACTTCAAATATCTTTAAAAATATATGTTTTAAGTACAAAATTAATCACTCAAATACGTGTACTGTAGCGCTAAACTGTGTGTCTTGTTATAGGATAATCTATGTGGAAGTGTCGTAGGTATCGTCCTCCGAAAGCTAAGTTCTGCAGAAGTCAATGTACTTACCTCATGATAAACAAAAGTGAAATGCTTTGCGTATAGACATCTTAGTTATTACGCTTATTGTTGTGATGAAGAAAGTACTGTGCTGTAATGTATTGTTGTCCTACGGAAAAGGCTGTCTCCTTGTAGCTATAGCACAAAAGTTACTACTAAAACATGTTTTACTTTACAGAAGAATTCAGAAAAACTGTGCAGATATAAAACAGATACACCGCTAAAGCAACATTGTAAATTGTCACTCATTAGTAGCGTCGTGATAAAATCGTGTAGCTGTCACATAAACTAACCACTGTGTCATCTGGTATCTCACTGAACTACTTTAAATCCAGAATGTATTTTCAAGTAAACCAAAATGTTGCATTAAAATCTCATTAGCAGTACTGGTAAATGTTCTAAGTATGTGAGCCTTATAGTCGTTACGTAATCGTGCAACTAACAAGCAAGAATGTACAAATAACAACACTGTGTTTCTGTTCACTATAACAATGCATTCATAATTTCTTTTTAAATAAGTTCTCTTGGTTCTTGACTGGATATTTAACTTCAAACATTGTTGCATGTTACCAGATTCTAACTCTGACAATGCATACTAGAAATGTGAAGTGAAAAATTTTATGGCAAAGACTAAGTTATAAAGCAGATTATCTTTCAATAAACGGTTTCACATGTGAAATGTGGTGTAAACCTTTACTCTTCCTAGTACGCAGAGTTTCACCTTTAACGCAATTATCATGTGGTATACGTCAGTAAAGAATACTGGAATTTTTCTCAAGGTTAGCGTCTATGTTATTTTTCTCTAAGCCAGCCGGCGCACGCGGCAGCCTGCGGTGCGAGTCATTGTCTGTTCCTTTGTTGGCGCGCGTCATTATTGGGATTTGGAGACCTAACTTCTACAAATTCACCGTGACGAGAGGGCCCTGCCCTGTTTACATCCCGCCAGTTCTGATGCAATTCAGGTGGTGTCTCTTTTGGTCACGATTTACGTTGTAAGAATAGAATTGTCGTGTCCAGTTATTGTTTCTTTCATCGCGGAATTGCGACGGATGTGATCTGTAATTGTTGTGTTCCTGTTTTCGTGTTCTGCGATTGTCAGTGTCTATTTCTAATTCTTGTAAGAGTCCCTGAAAGGCTTCAATGTTGTCTTTGCAACGTCCTGCCAAAATAATATGTCGTAAATTTTCAGGTAATTTGATTAAGCAAATGCGTATGAGTTCTGAGGGGCTGTATGGGTTTGACAGCTACTGATTCTTGTGCAACATGTCTCCAAAATATTTCACAAGACTGGAAAATTCAGATTGTTCGAAATGTTTCATCATTATGATGCTATGTTTTACTCGGTCTTGTGTAGCTTGAGACCAATATGCTGAGAGGAACGCATGGTAAAATTCTCCTTCACTGTGACAATCGTGAATGACCGATCGCATTCTTACAGCTGGTCCATTCTCTAAGTAGCCACACATAAATTCTAATCTGTGTTCTAATGACCAGTTGGGAGGAAAATAATGAGAGAATTGATGGTGCCACGCTTGTGGATGAATGTCATTGGCAGAATTCTTAAATGTTTTGAATTTACGTGTAGTAATGAACAGCTTATAGTCAAAATCATCATGTCGGCGAGTCACATGTCGGTCATTGTTACGTCGTGTCGGCGGTTCCATCTCAAAATTCGGTGTACCTTGCCAATTTCTTTCATAATTTCCGAAGTGCCCTGAGTTATTATTTTGTGGCTGTTCCGTATTTCTATGTCCCTCTTCCCGTATTGGAGCGCGAGTGGTCTCTGAAATACGTAATTCTTGTATTACCTGTGTCAGCTGATCTTGTACTTCCCGGATTTCTCTTTGGTGTTGCGTATTAATTTGATTCTGATTTTGTTTGAATTTCCTAATTTGTTCGCACTCTTCTGTGTCAGTGATAGCTACAGGTCTTGTGTCATTCAGATCATCATCTACCTTTGCAGATAAGTTAGTGAACCGATCCGAAAGTTCGGCTACTTTCTCCGATAGTGTACTTATTTCCTCAGTGTGTTTTTCTGAACCAAGTTTCAGAGTGTCCATTTGTGTTGAAATCGTATCTACTGTGTCCTTTAAGTTTTCTTGAGTTTTTGCAAGTTGCGTAACCGAATCGGCAGATGCAACTGAGTCAATTTTAGCTTGCAAGGTGACGTGATTTTCATGAACAATAGATTGGAGTTCTTTTATGGCTGCTTCGTGATTCTGTAATGCATTTTCATGCCGCGAAAAAATAGGTTGAAAATGCTCACAAATTTGTGTTTTTACATCATTACAGACTTTTTGACATTTCGATTCAATGTTATGTAACTCAGTAGTTAAATCTTCACGTGTTTGTTCAAGCTTATGTTCCACTGAGTCTAACTTTTGAAGCTTTTGTTCCATTGTGTCTAACTTTTGAAGATTTTGTTCCATTGTGTCTAACTGTTGCTGTGTTTGTCTCTGGTGTTGTTCCATTGTCTCTAACTTTTGAAGATTTTGTTCCATTGTGTCTAACAACTGAAGCTTTTGCTGTGTTTGTCTCTGATTTTGTTCCATTGTGTCTAACTTTTGAAGCTTTTGCTGTGTTTGTCTCTGATTTTGTTCCATTGTGTCTAACTTTTGAAGCTTTTGTCCCATTTGTTGCATTAATTGTAATAACAATGCACTGGTGTCTGAAACATGTTCCTCAGTGCTATTCGGAAATACATTTGAACCGGCAATATCCGCAGTTTGAAAAGCAGAAAATGTGTCTTGACTTATTTGAGAAAAGGGTGAGGACGCAAAACCTGAATCTACAGTATTTGCAAGATTGTGTCCTGTCATTTCGGATTCCTGAGGCAAGCTGTTGCCGACCGATCGATCGATAATGCTTCCCTGTTCACTAATTGTTTCACTGTCTACACCATTGTTTGCAGCCCACTCCATTTCCCTATGTACAATTACCAAATTACTACTTTGAACATTAGTTAATTCATTACTCGGTGGCGCTAACACACTGCTTTCGTCTTCACTGTCATTTCTCAGTTTACTTTGTAGCCTAGTATTACGTTTTTCACACGCCATTATTGTCACAATATTTCACACGATAACACAGAAAAACACAATTTGAAGAGCAACAATAAGAGAACACATTAACATAGCACTGAAAATAATATCTCGTTAATTGCAAGCACAGCTGCGAAATACTTGGTGCAAATCTACGTGCATGCCACAACTGTTTTACTGTACAACAATGAAAGGCTGCAACTACAAAGGAGATTCTCTCTACAATTACGCAATAGCAATAAACAAAATCTACACTAATTACACAAACTACAAGAAAAAATCAGAAGATTCTAGTGAGGTATCCTCGGCTAAGTGTCGACATATGAAACGTCCCCTTAGAAAAATTGTACAGGACTGTGCTTTTAAACTGACACACAATATTTTTAGCGCAACGCAATCTGACTATCAAAAATCCCTACAAAAGAATGGCCCTGACTAACATTAAACTATACCTTTCACAAATCACTTACCTCACAAAAATCTTCATTACTTGAACTATTGCAATACAGCGAGCGCCACTACTGCCAGCTAAATAAAAGATTCAAACTACTGAAGGCACTAACTACTGATAGGCATAGTTAGCAAATGAAAGATTTTGATAGAGAACAAACAATGTATTTACCTTAATAGTCATCAAAAGTCATAATATATACAGCAGTTCATGATATCCAGTATTGCAAATTTCAAAACTCCGCCATCTCTGTCCTCACATCCACCACTGCTGGCGGCTCAACTCCAACTGCGCAACGCTACGCGCTGTTCACATCCAGCTGCCGCTGCCCAACACTACAATGGCAGACAACAATGCAAACTAGCTACAGACTGCACACAGCACAGCCAGTGATTTTCATACCGAGCGCTACGTAACGTTGCCTATAAGAAAACATAAACAGCCTACTTACAATATAACAAATCTAGTAGCCCGACTTTGAACTGCTTCCATGTCCGACTTGGTGCGGATCCCAAACACTCCAGCAGTACTCAAGAATAGGTCGCACCAGCGTCCTATATGCGGTCTCATTGACAGGTGATCCACTTGAGGCGCTCTGCTAAACCTGTAGGACAGGACAGCTAGTTTAAGTTGTCGAAAGGGGCCAAAATAAGCGGCTGTCAGTTACACTCGAATATACAACCTTTTATTTGATCAAATATTACAAGAGCCAAGAAAAATGTTAAGAAAACACACAGTTTAATTTTGGAACTTAATTAGCTGCTGAATGCGCCGTACAATCTCATGCCTCATGGGCAAGACCACCTTAATTAAAACGGCTGAAAGTCAATAACTTGCAACTCAACCAAAATCAGAAATTTAAAAGGCAAAGCCTTATCTTAAAACATTCCTGAATTAGGCTGAAGGCCCAATGAATCTGACACTTTAAGAGCAAACAACTTAATTTCAAAGTCGGCTGAAGGCCCAACACTTAAGACTCAATAACATTAAGTTTAAAAATGTCAAAGGCTTTACGTAAAACAATTCTTAAATTAGGGTGAAGGCCCAAACCATCTGACGCCTTAAGGGCAAAACAACCTTAATCTAAAAATCGGCTAGAAGCCATACAAGGACAAACAACAAAGGCAGTACACCCAAGGGCGCTCAGACGTTCCGAGGGTCGGTCTGGAATTCAAACACTAACGTTCGCTTAGGTGAGACAGGCACTCGGCCCAACCATTGTCGATCCGACGACAACCCAACCGACAGACAGGCAACAGATCAAACGACAGGATGTCCCACCAACTGCCCACAACGAAATTCAAACGACACAGTGTGAACAGTTGGGGCTGGCTGGTAGATTAAGTAAAGACTCAACTTTCGTGTCCGGGATCGGTGAGCCACGAGCCTCTTAGCAATGGGAACAGCCCCTCACACTTCGACCACGCGTGGACCCCGCCAGCGACGCCGGCCAGACACGCGCCAAAGAGATTTCCTCGCTGCTCCACGCCAACCGATCAACTGCCCAGGCCCGGAAACGGTGAAAGGACCAAATATACGTCGGCCGATGAGACGACCAACCGAACGACCAACCAACGGTCGTCCCGCGCCAATCTAACCTCCGTCGGACAGTTCACGTGTGTCGCCAGCGGTCGGCGAGCACTGGCTGTCGGCGCCTCACCGGAGCTCCGTCCTCGGCTTCACTGCTGCTGCGTCCCGACTGCACTGCTGCTCCGTCCCGAACTCTTGCCAGACACACGACGACCCGGAAATACTGTCGGTCGCTCCAGAGATGGTACGACAGTGCACTTATCGATACGCGCTGCTGCTGCCACTCACGGGCAAGTAAGGCAGGAAGTTACCGACGCCAGTAAATAGAATAAGAAAACGAGGCGGCTGTTCCGTAATAGAAGATGAGAAACAATAAGTGGAATAAACGCGAGCCGTGCCCGACTCACCACTCTTTCCTAATATTCTCCCACTATACCGAAGTCAACCATTCGCTTCCCCTTCTACAGTTCTCACATGCTCGTTTCACCTCATATCGCTTTGCAACGTTACGCCTGTATATTTAAATGACTTGAATGTGTCAAGCAGGACACTAGTAATACAGTATCAGAATATTACGTGTTCGATCTTCCTACTCGTCTGCTTTAACTTACATTTTCCCATATTCAGAGTTAGCTGTCATTTATTTCAACTGTAAATTTTGTTTAAGTTGTCTTGTATCTTCCTACAGCCCTCAACCGCAACACCCTATCCAACACCACGGAATTATCAGCAAACAACCGCAGATTGCTGCCCACTCTGTCCATCAAATCATTTATGTATACAGAGAATAATAGTGGTCCCGTGACACTTCCATAGGTCACTCCTGACGATACCCTTGCCTCTGATCAACGTCGAGGACAATATACGGGTTATATTATTTAAGATGTCTTCGAGCCATTCTCATATATGTGAACGTATTCCATATGCTCGCCCCTTCTTTAACAGTCGGCAATGGAGCGCCAGGTCAAGTGCTTTACGGAAATACAGAAATATGGAATCTGCTTGTTGCCCTTCATCCACAGTTCTCAGTATATGATTCGAGAAAAGGGCAAGCTGCATTCTGCACGAGCGATGATTTCTAAAACCTTACTGAATCATGGACATAAGCTTCTCACTCGCAAGAAAATTTAATATATTCGAACAGAGAATGTGTTCAAGGATATGCAGCAACCAGAAGTTAGGGATATTGGTCTGTAATTTTGCGAGTCTGTTCTTTTACCATTCTTATATATATGCGTCACCTGCGCTTTTTTCCGGTCGCTTGGCACTTTGCGTTGGTCGAGACATTCGCGATAAATGCTAAGTAAGGAGCCAGTGACGCCTCTTTGTAAAACCGAGCCGGCCGGAGTGGCCGAGCGGTTCTAGGTGCTACAGTCTGGAACCGCGCGACCGCTACGGTCGCAGGTTCGAATCCTGCCTCGGGAATGGATGTGTGTGATGTCCTTAGGTTAGTTAGGTTTAAGTAGTTCTAAGTTCTAGGGGACTGATGACCTCAGAAGTTAAATCCCATAGTGCTCAGAGCCATTTGAACCATTTGTAAAACCGAATTGGGCTTCCATCGGGACCTGCCGATTTATTTGGTTTCAACTCTTTTAGCTGTCTCTCTACGTCTGTCCATCTAGATGCTGTACGAGGCACCGGGATTCTTTTCGAAAAGACGACGTTGGGCATCTTTTGTGTCCAGTGTCGTCCCTGAGCGCACCACTGTCGGCGCACCTCTTTCTGTTGCCACATCAAGGGAAGCCCCAACAATGATCACCACAGTGTTAACACGCCAAGGCGCTCCACACGTAGTCGCACAGTCCGAGTGGATACAGCAAACGAGCCCACTTCGCGTGACACAGGGTACCATTCTCCATGGTCGAACGAGCAAATGTCTATCCTCACGTGTTCTAGTCGCGTGCAGCCTTTCAAGGCGTTGGACGTGATTCTCCTGAACATAACGATTGCATGTTCTCATAACAGTTGTCAGCACCGAACCAACGATAGCAGCAATGTAATGGAGTGATAAACTGCTGTTTCAATAAGGTCCGGCCCTGCTGCTGTGGAATTCCGTCACGTGATGGTAGACACTTCTCCTTGTATCACGAGCCATGAAAAATTATGACGCATAGCTAATATTCAAACGGTATTCCTGAATGAGAAACACACTACTTAATCTTTCCTTATACACCATACTAGCTGAGTTTATAAAGTAGACTGGGGTGGCGGTGAGAATTTGGATGGGCGAGGGAGGCGGGCCGTGCATTTGTGTGAACTGCTGTGCCAAGGAGGCTTAGTACATAACGCGCCTCTCTAGTAGGCAGGAGCCCCAGGTTCGATTCACGGCCTTCGTACAAGTTTTGAATCACCACTTCAGTCTGCATATATAGAACCTCAATTGAGAATTGGAGAGAAGTGTGCGGTCTGAAATTTGTAGAGGGAGACCAAGAGATGAATACAGTAGAACGTCAAATGGATGTAGGTTACAGTAGTTATTAAGATATCAGTCTCGCACAGGATACAATAGCGTGAAGAGCTGCATCAAACCAGTCTTCTGACTGAAGACCATAAAAACAGAAACGACAAGTGTATGTTATGTCTTCTGTGAATCTGTCGAGTGTAGATGATTGTGATGGATTGTGCATATAGTGATTCATGTTTGTGTTGTATGATGGTGAAAATAGGCAGGTGGTGAAACTCGGCGTCGGCACACCGTCTACTCCTCTCGAATAGCAGCACATTAGAACTCCACGCTTAACGTCCCCATTCGATCGACAGCCACGAGACACAGCGGATAGGTTTTGGAGATTAACACAGGTCATTCACGCAAAGTCTGATTATGAGTAACTTTATGTTATCTGCTTTACTCACTTTGTTGGCGAAATATTTGCGGCGATTTTTTTTTTTTTTTTTTTTTTTTTTTTTTTTACCATTTGCGCTGGACCGGCTACCTCTGAACCAAGGGTCCCGAACAGGTGTGCGTTAGCGACCTTGGCAATAGATAGCCTATCTTGTATGTAGAGGGAGCCACCAAGCTTTTAAATGCAAATAATCTCACCAGACGAGAAGATTTTCACCCCAGAGACAATTCACTAATACCATCTAAAGCAGCCTCCAGCCGAGATAATAGTCTCCTGGAATCAGCTGCCTCTGAACACGGGGTCCCGGGTTCAATTCCTGGCCGTGTTGGTGATTTTCTATGTCTACGGACTGGGTGTTTGTGTTGTCCTCATCATCATCATCATACGCGACAATGTCTAAAAAGGACTGAGTAAAGAAATTGGTCTATGTGAAAAAGTGGGACTTTATATGGGCGCTGATGACTGCACAGTTGATCGCCCAACAACAACCAAACATCATCATCATCACAGCTGCCAAATTGCGGGTATGTTGACTGCTACGTACAACTCAGTGTTCAGAAGATCGATTACAGTGCTGCTGAAGCAGGGTTGCTAAACACAGCCTTTCGAAACTCCTTCCTCAAAACAGATGATGTAAATCAAGAACAGCTGCCAACATGAGTGACTTAGAGGTAGATATCCTCGGAATAATGAAGCAATTTGAATCACTTAATAAAAGCAGGTCTTCCGGTCCAGAGTTTATACAAGTTAGGTTCCTTTCGGAGTATGCTGTTGCAATAGCTCCATACTTAACAATCATATACAGCCACCCTTTCGACGAAAGATCCGTACCTAAAGACTGGAATGGTACAAAGCTCACACCAGTATTCAAGATAGGCAATAAGAGTAATCCACTAAATTACAGGCTCATATCTTTATTGTCAATATGCAGCAGGATTTTGGAACATATACACTCCTGGAAATTGAAATAAGAACACCGTGAATTCATTGTCCCAGGAAGGGGAAACTTTATTGGCACATTCCTGGGGTCAGATACATCACATGATCACACTGACAGAACCACAGGCACATAGACACAGGCAACAGAGCATGCACAATGTCGGCACTAGTACAGTGTATATCCACCTTTCGCAGCAATGCAGGCTGCTATTCTCCCATGGAGACGATCGTAGAGATGCTGGATGTAGTCCTGTGGAACGGCTTGCCATGCCATTTCCACCTGGCGCCTCAGTTGGACCAGCGTTCGTGCTGGACGTGCAGACCGCGTGAGACGACGCTTCATCCAGTCCCAAACATGCTCAATGGGGGACAGATCCGGAGATCTTGCTGGCCAGGGTAGTTGACTTACACCTTCCAGAGCACGTTGGGTGGCACGGGATACATGCGGATGTGCATTGTCCTGTTGGAACAGCAAGTTCCCTTGCCGGTCTAGGAATGGTAGAACGATGGGTTCGATGACGGTTTGGATGTACCGTGCACTATTCAGTGTCCCCTCGGCGATCACCAGTGGTGTACGGGCAGTGTAGGAGATCGCTCCCCACACCATGATGCCGGGTGTTGGCCCTGTGTGCCTCGGTCGTATGCAGTCCTGATTGTGGCGCTCACCTGCACGGCGCCAAACACGCATACGACCATCATTGGCACCAAGGCAGAAGCGACTCTCATCGCTGAAGACGACACGTCTCCATTCGTCCCTCCATTCACGCCTGTCGCGACACCACTGGAGGCGGGCTGCACGATGTTGGGGCGTGAGCGGAAGACGGCCTAACGGTGTGCGGGACCGTAGCCCAGCTTCATGGAGACGGTTGCGAATGGTCCTCGCCGATACCCCAGGAGCAACAGTGTCCCTAATTTGCTGGGAAGTGGCGGTGCGGTCCCCTACGGCACAGCGTAGGATCCTGCGGTCTTGGCGTGCATCCGTGCGTCGCTGCGGTCCGGTCCCAGGTCGACGGGCACGTGCACCTTCCGCCGACCACTGGCGACAACATCGATGTACTGTGGAGACCTCACGCCCCATGTGTTGAGCAATTCGGCGGTACGTCCACCCGGCCTCCCGCATGCCCACTATACGCCCTCGCTCAAAGTCCGTCAACTGCACATACGGTTCACGTCCACGCTGTCGCGGCATGCTACCAGTGTTAAAGACTGCGATGGAGCTCCGTATGCCACGGCAAACTGGCTGACACTGACGGCGGCGGTGCACAAATGCTGCGCAGCTAGCGCCATTCGACGGCCAACACCGCGGTTTCTGGTGTGTCCGCTGTGCCGTGCGTGTGATCATTGCTTGTACAGCCCTCTCGCAGTGTCCGGAGCAAGTATGGTGGGTCTGACACACCGGTGTCAATGTGTTCTTTTTTCCATTTCCAGGAGTGTATTGTGTTCGAACATTATGTATTACGTGTAAGAGAACGGTCTATTGACACACCGTCAACACGGATTTAGAAAACATCGTTCTTGTGAAACACAACTAGCTCTTTACTCACACAAAGTAATGAGTGCTATTGACAAGGGATTTCAAATTGATTCGGTATTTCTAGATTTCCTGAAGGCTTTTGACGCTGTACCACAAAAGCGGATTATAGTCAAATTACGTGTTTATGGAATAATGTCTCAGTTGTGTGGATGGATCCGTGATTTCCTGTCAAAGAGGTCTCAAATCGTAGTAACTGACGGAAAGTCATCGAGTAAAACAGAAGTGATTTCTGGCGTTTCCCAAGGTAATGTTACAGGCCTTCTGCTGTTCTATGTAAACGATTTGGGAGACAATCTGAGCAGCTGTCTTAGGTTGTTTGCAGATGATGTTATCGTTTATCGTCTAGTTAAGTCATCAGAAGATAAAAATAAAATTGCGTGACGATTTAGAAAGATATCTATATGGTGTAAACATTGGCAAGTGACCCTAAATAATGAAAAATGTGAGGTCACCCACATGAGTGCTGGAAGGAATCCGTTAACCTTCCGTTCACGAAAAATCTGTAAAATCCGAAGTCCATACATTCAACTACATACCTAGGAATTCCAATTACGGACAGCTTCAGTTGGAAAGAACACACAGAAAATGTTGTGAGGAAAGCGAACCAAAAAGCGACTGCGTTTCATTGGCAGAAATACAACAGATCTCCTAAAGAGTCTGCCTACACTACACTTGTTCGTCCGCTTTTAGAGTACTACTGCTCTGTGTGGTATACTTACCACATAGAATTAACGAAGTGCATCGAGAAAGTTCAAAGAAGAGCAGCATGCTTTGTATTATCGCGAAATATGGGAGAGAGTGTCACTGATATTACACAGGATTTGGGAGGGACACAATTGAAACAAAGGTCTTCTTCGTTGGGAGGAATCTTATCACGAGATTTCAGTCACCATCTTTCTCCTCCTAATGTGAAGATATTTTGTTGACGACGACCTTTATAGGGAGAAACGATCGTCATAATAAAATGAGGGAAATCAGAGCTTGCACGAAAAGATAGAGGTGTTCGTTTTTTCCGTGCGCTGTTCGAGATTGGAACAACAAAGAATTATTGTGTAGATGGTTCCATGAACCCTCTGCCAGTAACTTAATTCTGATTTGCAGAATATCAATGTAGACGTAGTTTCGAAGAGAGTTACCGTTCCTTAGGTTCGCCAAACCACAAACTGAACACTTCTGTATTATCTTCGAAGAGGAGAGTGTGCGCAGCATATTCATCATGAAGACGTACGAAAAACGGCAGCACTTGGCCACCGAGAATGTTGAAATGAACATTCTGCTACACGCTCACGGGAATCTGAATTAGTGGTCCCAAGTCACTGTAGTACAAAAAACACCACCAAAACATCACAGAACCAGTTCCGATCTAAAGCACATCAGTCACACAGCGCGGATTAAATGCGTCATTGAGTCTTCGGTACACTTCCCGCTTTGCAGCATGACTCATCCGAACTCACTCAAGCCGCCAATCAGCTGTTGCGCAGTTATGTCCTGTTTGGCCCACTGTAGACTTGAATTTTTATGCGCCACTGTGAGCAATGGTTCTGGCCTTTTCATGCAGTGCCCTCCACATTGTTCGCTAGGAAATTGGTTGAGAGGGACCTGCTTTCTCTGATATCTGAAATTGCTGACAAGTTGGAAACCGACTGTCACAATGCGTGAAACTCATCTCCATTCGCTAGAGGGAAGTATCTTTTTACCAACATTGCTTTTACGCTGTCTCACTTGGCTGTAAGTGGTAGGCCATTCCTTGTAGATACTTTCCACAATAGGCCTTCATACGCCAACAAATCTGGCAATTTTAGTATCGATGTGGTCAGGAGTGCGTCCAAACACGATAACTTCTTTCTGCCGTTGTGAAAAACTGAAATTATGGTATGGCATTGTTGGCCAGGAGACCCATCTAGGGTTATTCGTTTTGCCGTTGTGTAACGCCTCCGTCACCTATCTTACTGCGCTGATTCCATTCATCCGGCTGGCACATACGTACATACTACTTCGTTGCCATGACAGCGTTGGATAACCAGATGGCCGCCAAGCACCAGGTCTTCACCATCTATTGCGCTTCAAAGCAAATAAAGCGCTTCATTAATAATGTGACATATTTCTTCGGCGAGCTTATTTCCATAACCGTTCAAGATACTTTTTTTAATGTTAGATATTGAAACCCATCAAGTGAAGATCGCAAATGAAATCTTCTTCACTTGGATTGATTAATAGTTTCGTCTAATAATCTTTATAAGCCATTACGGCTTCACACATAGTTAAAATCTTACTTAATATGACAGCATCCATACATGACACAATTAAAAACAGCTTCTTATCGTTCGTGGCCATAAAACATGGGCGTCATGCTGTTACAACTCAGTAACTGACACAATCAGTATTGTCATTACTTCGTTATTTCAGATGTGTCATTATGGATGCTATCATTTCAAGGTCCACCCCGCTAGCTGAGTGGTTAGCGCGTCGGAATACTATTCAAAGAGGCCCGGGTTCGATTCCCCGCTGGGTCGAAGATTTTCTCCACTCAAGGATTGGATGTTGTGTTGTCCTCATCATCTCATCCCCCTCGACACGCAAGTCGTCGAAGTGGCGTCAACTAAAAGAGACTTACACCAGGCGACCGGCCTACCCGACGGGAGGCCCTAGCCCACGACATTTGATTTTAAGAATGATTTTCACGATGTGTGAAGCCATAATGGTATTAACATTAATCAAGAATGTTTTATGATCGGAAGATTGCCAGATTGTTCGAGAGCGAGGTGGAGGACAGAAATGTGGGGCCCCATCTTCAGAGAGGGAGTTCCACGATTCTTGTGCCTAACGCTGCAAATCGGCCAAGGTCTGTTGGTGGCAGTGCTGAATACAACAGACCAATTAGACTTTTCAAATACTCAAAGAGGGACAGGTGAATAGCTGACCAGGATAGTTGGTGAAGAGCTTGAAGGCCAGTCGGGTATTCAGATAATTGTGCAGGGGGAGATTGTCCCATTGGCAGTGTACCTTACACAGATGTTGTAAGCAAACCAATACAATGGGTTGATTTTCTGAAGGTATTCTGCGGAGTTTAGTGTCACCTGTATAATCGTCGGAGCCGTACGGTTGTTATAAGTAATGGACCCTGCAGCTTGGTGGCCAGAACTGATTCTACAAATCGCTGTACCTTGTAACGCATATAGCCGGCCGCGGTGGTCTCGCGGTTCTAGGCGCGCAGTCCGGAACCGCGCGACTGCTACGGTCGCAGGTTCGAATCCTGCCTCGGGCATGGATGTGTGTGATGTCCTTAGGTTAGTTAGGTTTAAGTAGTTCTAAGTTCTAGGGGACTGATAACCACAGCTGTTAAGTCCCATAGTGCTCAGAGCCACTTGAACCATTTTTTGTAACGCATAGCCGTGG
The DNA here is from genome assembly GCF_023864275.1 of Schistocerca cancellata. Taxonomy (NCBI): domain Eukaryota; kingdom Metazoa; phylum Arthropoda; class Insecta; order Orthoptera; family Acrididae; genus Schistocerca; species Schistocerca cancellata. The sequence goes on along the minus strand of NC_064626.1, from coordinate 495,720,419 downwards.
AACCACAGCTCCAGAAAAAAAAACAGACAGATGAACAAAAATGTAAAGTGAAGTCGTATGAGATCGGAGAGGGGGGAAATTTGTGAGACTAAGTTACCAACATGGTGGTCATTTTGGAAGTTACGATCTTGGATGAAACGCGAAATTTTCGAATTGGAACATGATCATGTGACATATCAGACAGATAGGGAATAACATGAGAAAAACAATGGTACCTTTCAATTGAGTATAGCTTTATTCATCCTCGAGATGTATCGTATTTTGTACAGATCGAGAAATATGGTGGAAATAAAACATAAAGACTACTGGATGTGCTGGACGTTTTGTCAAGGACGTTGTAAGGAGGTTGTTATCCGTTTCGTCCGTTCCTCATTAAGTTTAAGCAGCACATGAACCGGAATTTTAGTCCAAGTATCAGAAATCCACTTCCTGAGGTGTGCAAGGCTTCTGATCTTCACAGCATACACAATGTTGTGGTTGGCAGGAGAGCCAACACCGTGTTACTAAAGGAGGCCGGTATGCATGCGTTTTAGCTCACGCAGGCTGGCGTGAGGTCTGGAACATGACAAGGCAATTAGAATTTAGAAAAACGGACGTAGCTGGTGGAATACTTAACTTCAATCCATTAATGATGAACTTCGCTCTTGACGGTACATGATTCACAATATCAATAGTAACTGATAACGGCGCCTTGCTAGGTCGTAGCAAATGACGTAGCTGAAGGCTATGCTAAACTATCGTCTCGGCAAATGAGAACGTAAGTAGGCAGTGAACCATCGCTAGCAAAGTCGGCTGTACAACTGGGGCGAGTGCTAGGAAATCTCTCTAGACCTGTCGTGTGGCGGCGCTCGGTCTGCAATCACTGATAGTGGCGACACGCGGGTCCGACGCATACTAACGGACCGCGGCCGATTTAAAGGCTACCACCTAGCAAGTGTGGTGCCTGGCGGTGACACCACACACAATATGTCCCCACAGATAGGAATATAATGAATGTAAGTTCGGGGAACGTCGTGAGCACTTCACCTGATCTTCACGACCTATCCATCGGGACGCTTAGCTCGTAACGAGGTGGCGCTCCCTCTGAAAGGACGATGGAACTGTAAACTGTACAGTCTTCAGACAGCAGCGTCGGCAGCATATCTTTGTTTGATTACTATAGACAACAGGCTGCTGTCAGCGTACGCTGAATGAAAAAGGGCCCAACAATACGAAAATCCTATATCCCAGACTAAACCATCACCTTCGATGTGCCAACTACTTTCGATGGATCCATCCAGCGAGAGTTGACACCTGATCAATATCTGTGGTTATATAGCTCTCCGTTTGCCCATAAATTAGCTTCGTCCACAAACAGTACGTCGTAGGGGAAACAAAGGTTTTCTTTCATCTTGCATGTCGCCCATTTTGCAAACTGAAATCGGTGATCTAGATCGTCCTCGCTGCAAATAGCGTATGGTTCAACGGCTTGATGCAAGTCTTTCCACTGGATGCCACGTCGGGAATTTGCGTATCCCCGAGCCAACGGCACCTGGAATTCCGAGGTGGTCGCCCATCCAAGTACTAACCACACCCGACGTAGCTTAATTTCTTTACATGTTCGTTACTGTGAAACACATCCCTTGTTCTAAGTCTCATAGCTCTTAAGGTACGCATTTTAGAGCCCACGTCCATCAGACAATGTTTCCTTGATCTGGTCCTTACTAACTCCTCCCAAAGTATGGAAAGCAATGAGCTCGCAGTAGAAGAGATTTGTTTCACAGTGCCGAAGATGAAGTGCTCATAGGTGTTAAGGTATGAGTTTTAGAGCCCTTGTTTGGTAGTTTTATTTTCTCCGGATATTCGTTCCTGTCATATCGCTTAATATTGATCATCTCTCGTGTCCGTCGGCCGTCGTAATTTAATATATTATTATTGTTATTATTATTTTTTGATTGTTGCCGACTTACGTAATTTTGATTTTACGATTAAATGCTTTCCTGAAGTTCTCCTTTTTAACAATATTAATCTCAAATTATTTGTTACGTTAATGAATGTTAGACTCCTGAATCTTAAAACATGAGCACATAAGCTGAACAATGTAATAAACTTTTCATATTAATTTCCTCGGCTAGTCAGCTCACTTTAAAGCAAAAGATCTTTAGTTATTAATTACAGTCGCGGCCCACACACGCGCGAGAGTATTTTTTCTTACCTCCGTTAAACATTGCCACGTAGTCGGAGTCCTGGCTCTGGCTGTCGGCTATGGTACTTAAAATTAGAATCTTAAAGCTACGTATTTCTGCAACTTCGTGCGGCTGTGGAGAAGAATTAATATTATGTTAATAGCGGGCGAGTATTTCGCTTCCGCTAATTTTTCATAAGTTAATATCGCCACGTAATGGCGTCGTTGGCTGCATCGGCCGCTGCGATTGTTGAACTGTAAATTACTTGAATGCAGGTTAATTCAAGGAAGGCGGACATGAAATCGGGATCACCTCTTACAAATTAAAAGTACACAATAATATTAAATCAATATATTATCTGCTTAATTCATACAAATGTCCGCAGCTCGTGGTCGTGCGGTAGCGTTCTCGCGTCCCGCGCCCGGGTTCCCGGGTTCGATTCCCGGCGGGGTCAGGGATTTTCTCTGCCTCGTGATGACTGGGTGTTGTGTAATGTCCTTAGGTTAGCTAGGTTTAAGTAGTTCTAAGTGCTAGGGGACTGATGACCATAGATGTTAAGTCCCATAGTGCTCAGAGCCATTTGAACCATTTTTGTCATACAAATATGCTTACATTTGCCAGCACTCGAAAGATGTCCGTCTATACACAACAAAGACAAGAGAAGAAGTGAAGACGACTAAAAAATTAACAAAAAAGTGTATCTTGTCGTCTCTTTAGATCAATTTGTTATATTTCTTTGCATTCGAAACTTAGACAGAGAAATTATTGTTTTACGGCTACATGATAAAAATATATTATTCAATTTTTAAATGTCTTCTTTATAAATACGGTTTTTTAAGTCTTTTCGTAATATAGCACTGGGGACACTATACATCCCTCCTGCGACACCTGTACACGCAGCACGGCGAGTTTCCGAATAACGTTCCGCATAGTTCAGAAATACATTCGAATATACTGTGACAACGCTTCACCGACATTAACCAACTGCAGGTCAGACATGAAAATGTAAGGGTTCCGGTAGACACGTTATCATACGCGTGTGGCCAGGGCGCGTAAGCATTCATTATACGATGGTTCCGAATTCTTTTCAAAGTAGTCCCGAAATACAATTTATAAATACCGCAGACGTACTGTTAGTTAACAGGTTTTTACATTAGAGACACGGTTCAGTCTCGTAACATTTCTCAAAGTCATCCAAAATACCGTTACACTGTTCGATAAAGATTTATAATTGCGTCCCATTATCGTGGCATGCGATTGTGCTTTCCAATTGTTGTCGGATCGGATACCGTTCTATAAAGCACAGGGTGTTTCAAAACGATTCAGCCAGTGTCACATGACTGTATTTTCTGCGTGAGTGAAAATAAAAACCTGGGATGATTTTAACTTACGAATCAAAGCAAGAAGTTTACTATGGGTCAGGTTTAAGTTTCCTGTTAATGTGGTGGCCGGTAGGGGTCTGCGTGCTGCAGATAGCTCCATATCTCACGCATTACCCTGTGTGCGTGTAATCGAGATGGTGACAACAACAGAAGGTATTCTGTGTTCTGCGTTTTAACGGGTGCAATAAAGTTACAAACGTGCATCGGGATTTTCGTGAATAGTACAGCACTGCAGTTCCTACGGTTTAAAGCATCCCACGATGGCCAGCTGCTGTGTCCGAGCGGTTCTAGGCGCTTCAGTCTGGAACCGCGCGACCGCTACGGTCGCAGGTTCGAATCCTGCCTCGGACATGGATGAGCGTGATGTCCATAGGTACGTTAGGTTTAAGTAGTTCTGAGTTCTACGGGACTGATGATCTCAGATGTTAAGTCCCATAGTGTTCAGAGCCATTTGAACCATTCCACGATGGCACCAGCAGCTTCAAGACACTGGTTATTTATGTAATGGAAAATACACATGTTGCACAATGGGCTCGTTCAACACGGAGAGCAGGTTCAAGAGTTTTGCGCATACTCTACAGAAGTGTACTGATCAAGTCTGCCGAGAGCAAACCATTCCTCCTGCACCTGTGTGTCTACTTTTATATGTGGAACCATAATACAGAGTGACAATTATTGACCTATCTGAAATAAAATCGTCATAATTTTTGAATAGTTTGGGTTATGACGTTCAGACTTCACGGTTGGCTGCAGGGAATGATAGCAATTAGTATGTGCATGTATGGTTTGGTTTTGCGACGATGGCCACTTTAATTTGGATGGTTTCGTCAACAAGCAAAAATGACGCATTTGGGGGGCTGAGAATCGGGATTTCGCGACTGACAAGTCTCTTCACCCTCAACTGTTGATCGTGCGGTGTGCAATGTCCAGTCACGGAAAAATTGGTGCCATATTCCTTGATGGCACAGTGACTACCAAACGGTAGGTGCAGGTTTTGGAAAATGATTTTATCCCCACGTTCCAAAGTAACCCTGATTTCGACAACTTGTGGCTCATGCAATACGGAGCTCGACCCCACTGAAGCAGGAGAGTGTTTGATGCCCGGAGGAGCAATCTGGGGACCACATTCTGGCTGTAGGGTACACAAAGGCCGTTGGCATGGGCCTCAATTGGCCGCCACATTCTCCGGATCTGAATGTTCTGGCGAAACCACAAATGCCGGAATGAAGAAGAAGAACGCGATACCAGAGAAGGCAGCGAGGAAACGTCAGCAAATAGCCCGCTGACAAGGACCGCGCCGCACCAGGAGGGACCTCTGCAAGAAGTAAAAATAATTGCCACTCCTGCCAGCCTTGGCCAGACATTAGTGGACAGCATTAACAAGGCCTAGCAGAGAGTTCTACGATACCAGATTGTAGCGACCCATATCTATTGCTAGTTTGAACATTGTGTATAGCAAGGACTCGGATTTATGTTGCATGTCGTCTATCGCTTGCGACACCTTTGTACATTAAAGTTAAGTATTGTCAATCTGCTTTATTGAAATACACTCCTGGAAATGGAAAAAAGAACACATTGACACCGGTGTGTCAGACCCACCATACTTGCTCCGGACACTGCGAGAGGGCTGTACAAGCAATGATCACACGCACGGCACAGCGGACACACCAGGAACCGTGGTGTTGGCCGTCGAATGGCGCTAGCTGCGCAGCATTTGTGCACCGCCGCCGTCAGTGTCAGCCAGTTTGCCGTGGCATACGGAGCTCCATCGCAGTCTTTAACACTGGTAGCATGCCGCGACAGCGTGGACGTGAACCGTATGGGCAGTTGACGGACTTTGAGCGAGGGCGTATAGTGGGCATGCGGGAGGCCGGGTGGACGTACCGCCGAATTGCTCAACACGTGGGGCGTGAGGTCTCCACAGTACATCGATGTTGTCGCCAGTGGTCGGCGGAAGGTGCACGTGCCCGTCGACCTGGGACCGGACCGCAGCGACGCACGGATGCACGCCAAGACCGTAGGATCCTATGTAGTGCCGTAGGGGACCGCACCGCCACTTCCCAGCAAATTAGGGACACTGTTGCTCCTGGGGTATCGGCGAGGACCATTCGCAACCGTCTCCATGAAGCTGGGCTACGGTCCCGCACACCGTTAGGCCGTCTTCCGCTCACGCCCCAACATCGTGCAGCCCGCCTCCAGTGGTGTCGCGACAGGCGTGAATGGAGGGACGAATGGAGACGTGTCGTCTTCAGCGATGAGAGTCGCTTCTGCCTTGGTGCCAATGATGGTCGTATGCGTGTTTGGCGCCGTGCAGGTGAGCGCCACAATCAGGACTGCATACGACCGAGGCACACAGGGCCAACACCCGGCATCATGGTGTGGGGAGCGATCTCCTACACTGGCCGTACACCACTGGTGATCGTCGAGGGGACACTGAATAGTGCACGGTACATCCAAACCGTCATCGAACCCATCGTTCTACCATTCCTAGACCGGCAAGGGAACTTGCTGTTCCAACAGGACAATGCACGTCCGCATGTATCCCGTGCCACCCAACGTGCTCTAGAAGGTGTAAGTCAACTACCCTGGCCAGCAAGATCTCCGGATCTGTCCCCCATTGAGCATGTTTGGGACTGGATGAAGCGTCGTCTCACGCGGTCTGCACGTCCAGCACGAACGCTGGTCCAACTGAGGCGCCAGGTGGAAATGGCATGGCAAGCCGTTCCACAGGACTACATCCAGCATCTCTACGATCGTCTCCATGGGAGAATAGCAGCCTGCATTGCTGCGAAAGGTGGATGTACACTGTACTAGTGCCGACATTGTGCACGCTCTGTTGCCTGTGTCTATGTGCCTGTGGTTCTGTCAGTGTGATCATGTGATGTATCTGACCCCAGGAATGTGTCAATAAAGTTTCCCCTTCCTGGGACAATGAATTCACGGTGTTCTTATTTCAATTTCCAGGAGTGTAAAACTACTAATGTTATTGGCTTGAATTGCTGTATAGCATTCCGAGAACGCATCATCCCTTAGGCACCCTATAAGAGAATGAGCAAGACCCGACAAACTAAGTGCCCGACGGCCATGAACTTTTTGTTTATATTTTGCTGGCGCCTTAATTCTCTCTTGTCTTTGCACTGAGGTGCCCTTATTGCTTTAACAGTTTCTTGTCGTTTTTGCTAGTTCGTGTTTTCAGGTGGATGTTGCAGAAAATTTCTTCATAGATATTTTTTTTCTGTTTGTTGCATTCGTGCCTTACAAAATGCCCACCCCACCTGTCCTACCACCTACTCAGGCGCCACCGCCGCAAGCGTTAGCTGCAACACAACTAATGCAATGTTTCAGTTTCAGATGCAGCAGATCTCAGCACTAATGAAGACGGTATAGCAGCTACTGGCCAACGCTGCGCGCCCGACAGAACAAGCACCGCCTACTACAGATGCTACACCACCTTTTCGACAATTTAGTGAACAAGACGAGCAATGGCTCAAGTGGCTGCATCAGTTCGATGCCCATATGATAGCCCACAATGTTGCAGGTACTGTGGAACTTCACTATCTATTATCCACGGTAGGAAGTACAGTGTTCTGATTAATTCAAAAACTTGTTCCTAACGCCACTCCGAGTGAACTTGCTTACGATAAAGTGGTAGACTCACTAACAAAGTAGTGAATGTGGTAGCAGCTACGAATCAATTCTTTAATTGCAAAAAAAACGGTCAGAACTAGCGTATCGCGAGTGGGTAACAGATTAGCAAGGTATGACAAGGAAATGCAAATTCAAATGTGCTTGCGGTGCTTTAAATTCCGATGTTATGTTGCGTGATGCAATCGTGTGAAATGTGCCAGATGTCAAACTCAGAGAACAAATTTTGAAACTGTCTGATCCATCATTTCAGCAGGTAGTGCAAATGCTAGATCAGTACAGCCGGCCGCTGTGGCCAGCGGTTCTAGGCGCTTCAGTTCAGAACCGAGCTCCTGCTACGGTCGCAGGTTCGAATCCTGCCTCGGGCATGGATATGTGTGATGTCTTTAGGTTAGATAGGTCTAAGTAGTTCTGAGTCTAGGGGACTGATGACCTCAGATGTTTAGTCCCATAGTGCTCAGAGCCATTTGAACCATTTGAACCTTAGTTGCAATCGCTCCATTCTGCACCAGCGGCGTGCGCTATCCATGCCGACTAAACAACCTTCTACACCGCGTAAGCAGTACGCTAAACAGGCGGCTACACAGGTGAACGGAATTAAGTCTGCCCTCGCTGTTATGCATGGTATAAACTCGAAGACTGCCCCTCCCGACAGGCTCAATGTTACGCTTGTGGGAAGAAAGGACATGTGCAATCCATATGTTTGCAACGGGACAAACATGATACTTCGGCCCACTCACAAAAATCTAGGAACACGGCCCATGCCATTAATGCACTATATTCCAGTTCTGCAACAGACAAGCTGTAGTTTCTACAATGATGGACCAGTCAAACAAACCTTTTGTTCATTTACTTATTTGTGGGAAGTGTGTGGAATTTCAGTGAGAGATAGGTTCCTCTGTCACATTGCTAAATCGTCACACATATGAACTTTTGGGCTCCCCATTGCTGTCTAAAACTAGCACGCAACTGACGACTTATAATGGACAAGACATTCCCGTTCTCAGAACACCTACTTTGCCAGCTATGTATCGTTCGCATACGCGAACAGTGACTTTCAAAGTGCTACAGTCACGTGAGTGTGAGAACATATTTAGTCTTGATTCTTTTGATTTGTTTGGCTTTAATATTCAGGACAATGTGTTTGTCAGTGTCTGCATTAAATGCAATAGACAGTTTAGATAGCTTGTTAAAAGGATTCCTGGAACTCTTTTTTTGAGGTTTCGGCAAGGCTAACAGATACTACTTTGAAAGACAATGCTCAGCCGAAATTTTGCCAGGTCAGAAGTGTTCCCATTGCATTGCGGGACAAAGTCGCCACTGAACTTAAAGAATTTCAAGACAGCGGAGTTTTTGAGCCAATCTCAGCTTGTCAGTGGGCAAGTCCACTGGTTTTGCTCCCCAAACCTTCGGTCGCATGCGCCTCTGTGTTGACCTCTGTGTTAACTTTAAGCCTTCAGTCAACCCACAAACTGTGATTGATGCTTATCCAGAGGATCTGATCGAAAAATTAGGCGCTGGACGCTATTTTTCAAAAACTGATTTGTGCGACGCTTATCTTAAAATACCACTAGATGAAGAATCTCAAAAAGTGTGCATAGCAAATACTAATTTGGGCTTGTATAAATTTTTGCGTTTGCCTTTTGGCAGTGCTTCCGCACCCGCCATTTTCCAACGGTATTTGGGACAACTGACTGCACAAGTCCCAAACTGCTGAAACTTTGGACGATATTTTAATAGCAGGTCGTACACCTGAAGAACATATTGCAAATTTACGTGCTTTGTTTTGTGAGTTATCTGAGGCAGGACTTAAATGTAGACTGGAAAAGTGTGGTTCTTTTTAAACCTAAGTTGCAATATCTTGGTCATGTCATAAACAGTCAAGGTGTACATCCTCTTCAATCGTATTTTTTAGCCGTACGAGACTTGCTAGTTCCTCGCAATATCGCAGAATTGCAATCATTTTAAGGGAAAATTAACTACTATATTCGGTTCATACCGAATGCTGCACAAATCGCAGCTCCATTGCAGCGCTTTCGTTGCAATAATGTCCTTTTTGTTTGGACAAATGAGTGCCAAGTAGCTTTTCAAGCACTTAAAGATGCATTGCTCAGTGATCGATGCCTAGGTCACTTCGATCCTGACAAACCAGTTGTATTGCAGGTTGACGTCTCCTCTTACGGAATCGGTGCACTGCTTTCGCACAGAATTGGTGATAAAGACAGACCTATTGCTTTCGAATCCAAAGTGTTGTCCAAAGCTCAGTGTAACTATCCACAAATTGAAAAAGAGGCTTTGGCTGTTGTGTATGGTGTCACCAAATTTGTATGCCAGAAAATTCTACTCAGTAACGGATCACAAGCGTTTGTAGTCTTTGTTTCATCCGTCGAAACAGTTTCCTGTATGAACTGCCCCAAAATTGCAAAGATGGGTTTTGCTGTTGTCTCAATACCAGTACGAGATTCTGTATCGTCCGACAGATAAACATGCTAATGCGGACGCACTTTCACGTCTTCCGACTGGCCCTGATACAGACTTTGATGCTTCTGCTGCATCTTATTGTCACATCGATGCTCAGGATTCTGAATTGCTTCAGTCTTTTCCGCTGAACTTTAAGAAAATTGCACAAGCCACGGAAGCTGATCCAGATTTGAACATTTTGCTAGCATACATTCGCACATCTTGGCCTCATTCCTTGCCTAGCATAAAGAACTCTGTAGTGCTCCGATACTTCGCACGTCATCATAGCCTCACTGTACAGAAAGGTGTGTTTCTTGTTCAGAATGACAGTGGACAGTCATGTGTGTTGGTCCCTAAAGCTTTCCAAAAAGAAGTATTGCAGTTACTTCACCAAGGACACTGTGGGATTATTCGTACGAAACAGTTAGCGCGTCGACACTGTACGTGGTATGTATGGACGCCCACATAAAACACATGACGCCACAGTGTCACGTATGTGCGGAAAATCAGTATGCTCCACCACAAAAATTCTCTCCTTGCCTAAGTCGTAATCACCATGGCAACATGCACATAGACTTTGCGGGACCTTTTTGGAACACGCTTCGGTTGATTGTGGCTGACTCATGTAGCAAGTTTCCTTTTGCTGTGCCAATGAGCTCGACAACTTCAGTAGCACAATTCAGGTGTTGTCATCGATATTTATCCTGGAAGGTTAACCTGAAATAGTAGTGTCAGACAACGGACCTCAATTTACATTACATGAAAAAATGGTACAAATGGCTCTGAGCCCTATGGGACTTAACATCTATGGTCAACGGTCCCCTAGAACTTAGAACTACTTAAACCTAACTGACCTAAGGACAGCACACAACACCCAGTCATCACGAGGCAGAGAAAATCCCTGACCCCGCCGGGAATCGAACCCCGGAACCCGGGCGCGGGAAGCGAGAACGCTACCGCACGACCACGAGCTGCGGACACATTACATGAATCTGAAACATTCTGTGAACGCAATGACATACATCATCTAACTAGTGCACCGTTTCATCCACATTCAAACGGCGAGGCGGAACGTTTTGTCAGAATCTTCAAGCAGCAGATGGCCTAACTTCGCTCCGCACACACCAGGGATCTAGTAGATTTGCAACTGTTTCTTGCCTCATATCGTTCGCACCCATGAGATGGACCATCACCGGCGGAATTGCTTCACGGCCGCCGCCATCGGATACTGCCCCACCATCTCCAACCTCCTCAGCCAAAGGAAGTCCATAAACATCGCTTCGCGCGGCATGTTATTGTCTTTTACAGGATTTTTAGTGGTAGTGGCGCGAGGCGAGATCGTCCGTCGACTTGGCCCTTGCATGTATCTTCTTTCAGGTCCCGATGATTAGCAGCGCTGCCATCAGAATCAACTTCGCCTCTGTCATGTACACGATGATCTTTCAGTCTCTCTTCCCCCAGATTCACGGATCCCAAAGACAGCGCGGCCACAGCAGCTGCCAGAGGGTGTCTTCACGACACCGTGGGACGACTTCGTGGAGACAGAGCCTTCGTCTTCTCCGCCTCGTCTGATTCTACCGATGGAGCTGGAGCAGCCCACATCGCAGCAGTCGCTGCCCTCTTCATCTGGTTCATAGCAGCAGGAGGTGGATGCGTACCCTTCTGGTCGTTTTCTGGGGGACTGTTTCGCCATAGCGCCAGCCGGATAGCGGATTATGGCTGGAAGCCTGACATCCCCTGCAGCCAGAGCTTCCAGCCCGACATTGCGCCTTCCTGTATCCCCCACCGTGGTCGCACTTCCTACACAACGATGATCCGTCGCTTTTGGGGGGGGGGGGGGCTCTGCTGATCTGGAAAGCGTTAAGCCGACGGGTGTGAGGAAGTCAAGTGAATGCTTTGCAGACGCCGACATTGTCAAAAGACACGCCCGGAGGGGTCTGAAGAAGCGGCTGGGCTAGAGGGGGGAATGTTCTGGCCTAACCACAAGCGCCGGAACGAAGAAGAAGAACGCAATACCAGAGAAGGCGGTGAGGAAACATCAGCAATAGCCCGTTGACAAGGACTGCACCGCGCCAGGAGCGACCTCTGCAGGAAGTGAATATAAGCCCTGCTCCTGCCAGCCTCTGCCAGACATTAGTGAACAGTATTAGCACGGCCTAGCAGAGAGTTCTACGATATCAGATCGTAGTGATCCATATCCATTGCTAGTTTGAACATTGTGTGCAGCAAGGATCCGGATTTATGTTGCATGTCACCCATGGCTTCCGACAGCTTTGTATATTAATGTTAAGTATTGTCAATCTGCTTTATTGAAATAAAACTACTAATGTTATTTTGAGAGGTGGCATGAGCCCCCTCTCATATTTCTATCTTACGATTTTCCTCTCTAATTGCATGCAGTGAAAAGTCGCTATTCCTTCACACGCGGACTTCCCACACAGCGTCTCTCGTCACCCGGGTGGTCCGGTGACAGGCGGGCTCTGCTGATCTGGAAAGCGTTAAGCCAACGGGTGTGAGGAAGTCGAGTGAATGCTTTGCAGACGCCGACATTGTCAAAAGACACGCCCGGAGGGGTCTGAAGTAGCGGCTGGGCTAGAGGTTCCGTTACTTCGCAGAAACTTAGCGAAAACACTTTCTGGCGGGCTACCAGCGAGGCGTGGGAATGACTTGTGTACCCAGGCAGTTGTGGCGGGAAAATTCCCGCGCTTTCTGCAAAATAGTAACTGTGATTGGCTTGCTCAGGGCATAGCTCCGTGACGTAGCAAAATCAGTGCAGAAATTGGCGCCAAGAATCTCCATTGGTGGAATGGTAGTGCTCCGGCAATAGAGTGGAATTTTCCGCCGGTTTTCGAGTTGCTGATTGGAACGTTTAACCACGGCAACTGTCGTGGGGGCGGGAATGTTGTGTGTTCGGCCTGTACGGGTGCTCTATGTAGTCGGCTCTCGCCTTTCAGTCGAGGACGTCGAAGCAACCAGCCATCGCCTCCGGTACACCAGATCGTGTTCTGGCAGTTAAGAAGACAGTTTGGTAATGTATGTCCGCAGCACTGGCAGATAGGGATTTTCCTAGGTGATAATCAGAGCTCAGCAGAGCACGCCTGTTCATCTTTTTCTAACTTTGTTCTGTCTTGAGTAGCAGAAATTAATGTTGGGTTAGCTGTGTGTCTGTCTTAAGATTTGAGTGGCAAGGAATTGGCTCCACATACCACTTCGTCTTAAACCTCACAATGTAGTTTAGGGACAACTTCACCTTCATAGCGTTTGTTTGAGTATCCAATTTGAGCCAATTTGATGTATTATAAATGTTTCATGTGTTTTTGTTTATTATTTTGTGTTTAGTCTTAATAAATCATATTGTTATTTTGGACAGAACTTTCATTCTTTTAATCGGTAGAGCAACCCATCATTTCTCACTACGTTAATGAAACTTTCCTTTATTTAACTTATTTATCAAATTAAATTATTGCAGGTGCCAAACTCTTTTCTACTCCACTTGCAGGGTTGATTACAGTCAGTTCGCGTATATTTTTTAATCCATGTGCAACAGCCAAAGTCGGAGTTAGAATAGGGGGGGCTTAGAGCATCATTTACATATGGAGATTCTAGAAGAATTTAGTGTTAAATACACTGCTTGCCCCGGCACTTCGCAATTTGCTTGAATTGTCGTATAGTATTATGAGAACACAGCATCCCTTAGGCACGCAATACGAGATGAGTGGGCAAGACCGCACACTGCCACCCATGTGACTCCTTTTTGTGGTGCTGTATTAAAGACAAGGTGTACAGAAATAACCCTAAAGTCATTGCTGATCTGAAAACAGCCACTCAGGAGGTCATTAACAACCCCGGGGTTCCGACCCTTCGGAGAGTCAACAGAAGTTCGCTATTAGTCTGCGCCACATCATCGCCAATGATGGCAGGCATATAGAACATGTGACAACCTAAATTAGAATACCTGTAGTGACGTTTACATGTTGAATAAAATGTGTGCACGCCGTAGTTTGTAACTAATTTAGGTTTTTTTCATATAGTTCAATAATAGTCACCCTGTACATTCAATTGCAACAAGTCTTTCACTACAGTGATAAACAATAAAGAGTGGAGTTTTGTGAGTTCATTCATAGGAAATAATAATTTATTTGCACGATTAGTGTTCATTAATACTTCTGCGTTCCATTTAAGTGGAAAATCCAACCGCCACAATTTAACCCTTTATTTACTGCCGGGGCTTACTCGCCCCTACAGATTATGTGTGGAATTATATACCTCAACAGCTTGTTACACACCTAGGGACAGGAAGATCTCGTTCCGTACAGTTTGTGCTTCCTACAATGGATGTCAGTACACCTTGTACGCCATTCCGAAGCCTATACATCAGCTTGGAATGTGAACAGCTGTACTCGAAACGACTGCTTGTTGTGTGAAACAACGCTGGAAGGTTACATAATCAAAAGTAAGGTTTATATGTGAACTGAAGTGAGTGATAATTTTTATGTGGGTACCATTATACACAAGAATATTAATTTGGATAAAGTATCGAAATAATACCCTGGTACTATTCAGTTATAGCTTAAAGTATGACTGCGACATAGCAGCCCCGTCAGGTGCAGGGCAGAAACTTGGCTTTCTTTCAAATTATCATGGAAGTGGAGCATGCATTGTATTCAGAACCCCGAAAATGGAAGAAAGATTGAAGTTGGGACACTGTCAGTTGTACAAGATTATAATGAACACGTGGTTGGCTTCGATAATGGTGTCGTGTTGTGGTCTCTTTGTGAAATAGACAGAAAGTGAATAAAGTACTAGTACAGACTGTTTTCTGCAATGATGGAAATGACCCTTGTGAATTTCTATATTATTTCATACTGTCACGTAAAAGGGACAATTCCACTGATTGATTTCAAATCACGTGGTCTTCTCACACTTGGAAAGCAAACATCTCAAAAATCGGGGAAGACCCAAATAGGATCAAAATTATCTTCTTTCAACTCCACATAGAAGAAAGATAGCATTTTCTGTATTAAACGATATGCCTTTTAAAAATACAGGATCTCACTGGCCAACATTTTTCAATTCAAGAGGCAGATGTGAAACTTGCTCATCTAGAAAGGCGAAAAGTAGACCGCAATCAAACCGTTCAGAGCGTAATTTTTTTGTGTGTCAATGAAAAAAAGAAATCTTTTTCTATCACTAGAGGCAATAATCCTAGCTGCATGATTCTTTTGGGAATTTTAAGCCCATAATATACTTCGTCTGTGTAATAGTGTCGGGACTTACAAGTCCTCTAAACATGTATGCATTTTAATGACCTTGTATAATTTTATATAACTTGCTATTAAGTTAATAACAGTTCAACTATTAAAGTAAAAATTGTGATCCCTTATTATATATTTTTTCCAATTACATAAGCGGAAGAAGTAACATAAGCTTTATAGAAAATATTTTATTTTAAATACTTTGGTGAGCGAAATATAATTATAACTATTTTCCCAAATCCATCCATATATGAAACAGCTTTTCGCTGCTCTAGCGTCTCACGTAGCTAATACTGCACACTACGCACAACATAGTATAATTAGATACAACACCAAACTGTATCTTAAGAGAATCTATATTTAGCTATTAAGACAATATTTTACGTTCAGAGTAAAAAATATTAATAAATAATTAACTACACCAAAGAATAATGTCAAAAAAGTGAAATATCTTATACTGTACCGCAAGACACAACAAGAATGGATAAATAACATCAAAGAAATACATAAGCTTGAATGGCCATATAAAAACTTAAATGCTAATAATTGTATATGCCGAGTGTATAATTTCTTGTGTTACTTAAATGATCGCACAATGTAGGTTGTCATGGACCGTATTTGTGTCCTTGATGAATTTTGTTTCACGGGCAATACGCCATGGTCCAAAGTATGTTTCTGTGCCTAAAATTTCGTTTCTTACTGCTGGATATATTGTTAGAGGCTATAAACACTCAGATAGGTGTTTCAAAAATTGAAAGCGACATGTAAACATCAATCCTAAACGTAAAAAACCTAACTGCAAAAGCAACTCGAAGCAGAGGTATATGTACAACAAGAAGTAAGGCAAGCAAAAGTCTTTGTACGTATCCATGAAACGTTGACGTTATCAGACTGCTGCCTAAGATAGTGAAGTAGCGCCGGCATATGTTATGGAGTTTGTAGTGAAGAAGGACTGTCGCAGTTTGCTTCATTTAGTACTAAGATCCGCAACTTGTATCATTTCAGTCCTTTTTTGTGTTAAATTTGTTTCTGTGCTACTGAAGGATTCTTTTCTGATAACGGAGTCATTCCTGTTCCTCTACACCTACATTTTCATGATTGCTGTACGTATCCCTGTAATCTGCATGGGAGAGGACTTTTTTTTATTGAGTCGTACCGTGGAGTCTGTTCCTGTTCCGTTCACGAATGGAACGTGTGAACAATGGTTGCTCTAAGCCTCTGTGCGAATATAATTTTATCAGCGCCATCTCTTCGGGATAGTTATGTAGTGGGCTGAAGAACACACGTTGTTTCTGCACTGAAAGATGACTCTCGGAGTTATCAAATGGTTCAAATGGCTCTGAGCACTATGGGACTTAACTGCTGTGGTCATCAGTCCCCTAGAACTTAGAACTACTTAAACCTAACTAACCTAAGGACATCACGCACATCCATGCCCGAGGCAGGATTCGAACATGCGACCGTAGCAGTCACGCGGTTCCACATTGTAGCACCTAGAACCGCTCGGCCGCCTCGGCTGGGTCGGAGTTATCCAAGCACTTTCTAGACAGATATACGGCGTCTTCATAATCATTCTGCCAGTTAACAGTTAATAGTTTCCAACATTTTTGTTACTCTCTCACACCGGTCAACAAGCCTTTGGCTATTCGCACTACCTTTCGTTCTATTGACACTAGTCCAAAATCGTATAACCATTCCGGACTCACTGTAGACCGTAATTAGCTTTTTGAAAATATTTCTAACTTCGCAAGATAACGCTCAGTATTTCCAGCAGCCTTAGCTGTAGTTAGATACATCAGGATGACTGTGCACACTTTAGGGTAATTCGAAATCAGTTCTGCTAAATCTTGTTCATCAAACTTTTTTTTTAATTGCACGTTGAATAAAGTTCTTATCAACATTAGCTGTGAGGGAAACAGAAGAGAAATGTAATGAGAAAATGTCATTGAACAACTTAAGAGCTTCATTTTCTAGACTTTTGCCACATTCGGAAGATATGACAAAGATTGTCTTGTTGCGTATGCGTCTATAACATACAATTCTTAGGAAACAGGTGTTTAGCTGACAGGAAATGACACTGGATAAAAAATCGTTACTTTAAACCCAGTTACAGGCTCTCGTCCTCGCAAAGATCTCCAAACTGCTTCTGTACTGCTTGACTTAGTTCGTTAGGCAGTTTGCACCCACTGGTCTATCTTAACAACTGTTGAAACTTTCAACAGTTCATCAAGTATTTGGTCGCATTATCCTTTGATGACAGCTGCTTCTGAGAGCAACACACAGGATTCGCTTTTGGTAAACGGTCATTCAGATCCCCGTCTGCAAATCCAGACTGAATTTTTCCGTCATTTCCCCGTAAACCGCTTGAGACAAATGCCAGGATTCTTCCTTTGTAAAGGATACGGGCGATTTCCATACCTGGTCTCCACCTTCCTCCGTCGCTATTGACCTCCTCGTCGACGGGACCTTACATCCTAATGTTCCACCTTTGTGTCTGACAGCCCCGTTCCAGGAAGTTGCGTTCAGCTGCAACGTCCATACTCTCAGACTGCAAGGCTTTAGGTACTGAATTATTTCTTTCTAGATTCTGAAAAAAGTAGGGGTAAGCTATAGGGAGAGACGGGTCATATACAATATGTACAACAACCAAGAGGGAATAATAAGAGTGGACGATCAAGAACGAAGTGCTCGTATTAAGAAGGGTGTAAGACAAGGCTGTAGCCTTTCGCCCCTACTCTTCAATCTGTACATCGAGGAAGCAATGATGGAAATAAAAGAAAGGTTCAGGAGTGGAATTAAAATACAAGGTGAAAGGATATCAATGATACGATTCGCTGATGACATTGCTATCCTGAGTGAAAGTGAAGAAGAATTAAATGATCTGCTGAACGGAATGAACAGTCTAATGAGTACACAGTATGGTTTGAGAGTAAATCGGAGAAAGACGAAGGTAATGAGAAGTAGTAGAAATGAGAACAGCGAGAAACTTAACATCAGGATTGATGGTCACGAAGTCAATGAAGTTAAGGAATTCTGCTACCTAGGCAGTAAAATAACCAATGACGGACGGAGCAAGGAGGACATCAAAAGCAGACTCGCTATGGCAAAAAAGGCATTTCTGGCCAAGAGAAGTTACTAATATCAAATACCGGCCTTAATTTGAGAAAGAAATTTCTGAGGATGTACGTCTGGAGTACAGCATTGTATGGTAGTGAAACATGGGCTGTAGGAAAACCGGAACAGAAGAGAATCGAAGCATTTGAGATGTGGTGCTATAGACGAATGTTGAAAATTAGGTGGACTGATAAGGTAAGGAATGAGGAGGTTCTACGCAGAATCGGAGAGGAAAGGAATATGTGGAAAAAACTGATAAGGAGAAGGGACAGGATGGTAGGACATCTGCTAAGACATGAGGGAATGACTTCCATGGTACTAGAGGGAGCTGTAGAGGGCAAAAACTGTAGAGGAAGACAGAGATTGGAATACGTCAAGCAAATAATTGAGGACGTAGGTTGCAAGTGCTACTCTGAGATGAAGAGGTTAGCACAGGAAAGGAATTCGTGGCGGGCCGCATCAAACCAGTCAGTAGACTGATGACCAAAAAAAAAAGTGGTTTATACTGGATCTGGAAACGATGAGATTAATATTTAAGACTTATTACCACACATCGTTGGCTACGCGAATTACGTTTGTCAGAGCCTTAAGAATGTCTGTGGCTCTCAATAAGTGTTTCTCATCTACCAAACCAACGCGTCAGATCTGGAGTCTTTACCGTTCCTACGGAGGTACTCGCAGAACAAGTTTTTAAATCTTAACACCTGCGACCAAAAAAACTGTTGGTTTTCTCAGCTGTCTCGAAATACAGGGCTGTTCCTTTATTAGCCTCATAGCCTCTTTAGCTCCTTTTAGGACTAAATGAAAATCGTAACTTGATTCTTTTTTCACGCAATTGTATATTACACTCACGACGTTTGCTTTACACTCACGACGTTTGCTTTACACTCACGACGTTTGCTTTTTTGTAGCTGCAGCCGAAACACTTGCTCACGTCTAGTCCCTTCGGTTCTATATACTCAGTTAACTGATGATCGTATCCTAATGCAGATTGATCTGCGACCTGGTTAAAGAAAGTAAATGATTCCTATATCTTTGTCAGAATGATTTCCAAAGTTATCTTCCATTATTTTCGCTTAGAGGAAGACTTCTTTTGAATGATAGATTTCCTAATTTTTCCAGTTTTCTCTCTCATTTTAATTTTCTTCGATTTTTTCCCATTTATTTTCTTTCCGGACATACCCTATCCTCGGGTGCATTGCATTGCTCCTCTCAGCGTAGTTATACTTGTGTTATTAGTGATGGATAATTTTCTTAATTATGGATTTTTTTTATTTTCCATGTACCTTCTCAGAGTAAGCAATGTATCGCGACGTGCCCCATTCTCAACAATACACGTGTCTCTGCAGCGGGCCACACCGTTGCATAGCAACAGTTCGAGACGAGGCTACCGGAAGCAACGTGAACGTTCCGTCCCCTGTCAGAAAATCCTTAAGAAACACGTGAAACGCAGTAAATGCGCGGAGCAACGTTTATCAGTCAGAAGGTAAGCCATAAAAAAACAAATGAGTTTTGCCAACCCATCGCTCCCAAACCACAGCTGTCTCACCGATTGCACCTTTCTACGGATGCATGATATAAATTCTCACAGGCACGTATTTTTAATTAGTATGGAGATCTTCTACTTTGCAACTATATTCAGAGTTACCTGGTATTGCAAAACGGTCATCTAAACTGTTTCTCGCGGATTGTTTGAGGCTATTTTGCTAGAGTTGTATGAATTTTGTAACCCTAGTAATCCGGGTAAATCGGAATGCTACAAATCGCATATTTTGTACGAAATTTCCGTGCCAAGTGCTCCCAGTTCACACAGACAATGTCTGATAAGACAAGTGGAGCTCTGTGATATCTTAATGATTTCCAAGCTCCTATCTTAAGGAATAATGACATCTGTATTTTTGTCCTAAAATTAATTTTGTCGTTTAAATCTTAAGTGTCTTGTAAATGGAACGAAGTGCGATTTGAAATTATTTTTCTGCTCACGTATAATTAAATGAGGTGGATAAGGCAGCTTTATCTCATTGTTTCAGTGAAGTTCGTATTCTCATTCCTAGTACAGTGTACCCACATTTTCTCTGCTTCTGGTCTGCGTAATACTGAATCGGTAGAGGTTGCTGGAATTTGAGCTGCTTAGTCTTCTCGCCGCCATATTTGCCTATCTAATGATACGGACACTAGAGTCGTCATTGTTCAACACTGTATTTGATTACGATGATCAGTAATTTTTAGCGATAAATATCTTTTGTATACGAGCTCTTACGCCATTGTGGCGAGATTAGCTCTTTCGATAGAAGTCGGAAGACGCTCTAAAACTTCGGACTGATGTTAATTTCTTCCCTTCGGTACCCACCTCAGCTTTTAATATTGTGCGCATTGTCTTCATTGAACGCATCAGTAATTTCAAAAAACGTTTCAAATTCGGTTACATGCAACATTTCTGTGATTTTTAACTCTGCGTGTTACGTCTACTTTCATTTACGAGTACATAGACGCCTCTGAACACAGGACAGTGTGCTAGTAAATTGACTAAATGACTTGCATTTTTGTATCTCAGAATGATTTCCAAAACGAACTTTTATTATTTTAATACAGGGAAAGACTTTACCTGACTAATAGATTTCACTAATTTTTCTACTTTCTGTTTTCCGTGATGTTTTTTTTTGTTTTTGTTTTTGTTTTTTTTTTTATTTCGAGCGACTGGGGTCCTTCATCCTCAGGGTCACGGGGTAATGCCCCGGTTGCCGCTGAACCCACTATGTACATGGATGAATGTGAACGATACACCCTTGTGAAACCGGTTGGATTTTTTAAAAGTAAAAAGCTGTGTAGTCCTATGGGAAAGTTAAAATTTACATAAAAATTCCATTTTCATTCAAGAAGATATAATCTCGTGAAACTGGATGAACTGTTTGCAAACACCCTCTTCCTTCTCACGTGTCTTCACTCTCCTTTATGCGCTAAGCAACGAAACTTACAGGATTAGCATAGAGGTTATGGAGTTCTGCATGACGTGTTGCACTTTTGAAGAGTGGCGATAGAAAACGTCGTAAGTGCTGTTTCTTCACAAATCGGGTCTTCAGCGCTGTTGTGTTCTGCTGTGTCCCTAAACTTGTTCCATAAGTCAAATCACGGGGAAAATGTTGCAAACGTTCATTACTCGATGGTCCATGGTCTTTGTGCCAAGCAGTGCTCCTCAATGGAGTTCTAGTTACCAAGCCCTGAAACCTCTTCCATTTAGCTCGGGATGGTTTGAAGAGATAACACACAAGGTTTTGGTGAGTGGGTACAGGTTTTTGAGCTGCGACAAAGATTTTGAAATTATAAACAAGCGAAGAAAAGTAAGCAAGGCGTCTGTTCCACAAAATTTACACAAGATTACCGAGTGAGCTAAAGTTATGTTACCCATTCCATTTAATTCCACTGCTTTCTTTGGTTTTAAAGCTGCTGCTGATATACTTGTCATTGAAGGAGTGTAAGATTACCATACTCTGTACGATTAAAATGTCTCATCCGTCTCAAATAGCTGTATAAAATTCTTACTTTGAAACAGAGAACGGAAAAATGTCAATATAAGCAAAAGAGGAAAGACCATGGCCGATGTAGGCCGTGCCGTACTTCTTCTGAAAGACCATCCATGTTCGTCATTTGCAAAACAGAAAGACCTGTTGACGATATTGTCAATGTAATCAAAAGAGGAAAGACCATGGCCGATGTAGGCCATGCCGTACTTCTTCTGAAAGACCATCCATGTTCGTCATTTGCAAAACAGAAGGACCTGTTGACGATATTGTCGTTTCTTCCTCAACGAGACAGGTTGTTTTATAGTAATTTTTGTAGCATTTAATCTCAAGAATGGAGTTGTGCAAGAAACAAAAGTCAACACTGAGAGATACTTTTCCTTTAATTTGGTTTTTCATTCTCTTGTAAAAAATGTAAAAGAAATGTAATATGGTTTTTGTTGATTACAGTTCTACTAGTTAGAATATTACTGCTGTATCCGCGTACTTTTGTTACCACAAAAAAATCGTTGTGCCTCTGTATTAATGGTACTTCAAACAAAAACTTTTTTATTGGCACTTATAAATAGTCATTTTCCTGGTATCACTTAAAACGTTGGAGTGGCCGCGTGGTTTGAGGCGCCATGAGTGTGTGTGTGTTGTTCATAGCGTAAGTTAGTCTAAGTAGTGTGTAAGTCTAGAGACCGATGACCTCAGCAGTTTCGTCCATTACGAATTCACACACATTCGCACACACACACACGCAAAACGTTCTTAAAAAATTATTTTTTCATTTGTCTCATTATTTTTGGCAATTATGAGACGGGCAGCATGATTCTGCCGTATAGGAACATCTCTCTTTTTTTTTATATACAAACAATGCATGTACGAAGCGAGATACATTGTTCTTTGATTCTCGTGACAAACGTCAGATTTGACACTTAGAACGTTTTCCACTGACACTCTTCATTTCTATCCGAGACCGTTTCACTACAGACCCACTGTGACCAGCGCTCATTCGTACTGGTAACCAAGACTAGCTCCGGTGATAATGTTTCAACGCAAATTACTAGCGCTCGCGTGCTACATTACACCTTGAAATTCAGTGTATTATGGGATGACAGAGGACTCACAATCTTCCGTGGACTACCTGCGTCAATAATAACAAACATCTGAGATCTCGCGTCCAATGTTTTTGGCTAATGGTCGGAAGGATAACACGGCCTCCTATAGCCGTCAATAAGACCCACTTGAGTATCAGTTGTTACACGAACGGTGCTGCATGAGGTCATCGTGGCTTGTCACGAAAGTTTTCGAACAGATGAAGGCAAACTTCTCAACCCAGAGAACTGTTTTAGCAATGCATTGCTTTGCTGGGCATGACCCTGTATCAGGTAGTGCATTCCTCCGGCCTTTGAACTAGCTCACCCAGCCGGTTATAGTATGGCATAAAGATAACGTCAACTTCGAACCGTTTTAGCATATTTAACATAAAGAAATAATTGAGTTTAAAAGCGTTAAATGTTAGAAATGTTCGTAAGGCTGACGTTGAGTCGAACCAGGGACCTTTTAATTTGTAGCTTGACAAATACCCACTAAGCCACCGAGCACCAAAGAGCGCGATCGTAGACATGACTCTGTCAGGGTTGCAACCTGTTACTATAAACAGAAAAAAGCACGATGTGTTTTTAATAATTTATAATTTAAAAATAAATGAAATTTTTTCTGTTGAAACATTCAAAAAAATTTAGTGATATGTGGAAATGTAAGAACAGTAAAGCTTTTAAGTAATTTTAAGGTAATTTGTTATCTTGGAGAAGTTACTTCCTGAACCGTTTTTGACCCTGTCAGTACCAGTAAAAAATTTGGACACTGTAATATAATCGCTTCAGTACACCAAAAAGCTATTCAGACAACAAATGTAGAGGACTATTTTTCCGATACTAATTTCGTACCGTCTTCCCACTTGAAATTACCGCAGTTTCCGGGAAATGTCGGTTCCGCTACGTACTTTGTAGTTAAAGGTTAGCGTGTAGCGCATTTTATCCAAAAATGCACGCACGTGCTGTTTCCAAGAAAATGTGCTAGTTTGGTAGATTTCAGACACACATCAAATATAATCGTTTCTTTGATGCTTGAAAAGCCACTATTCTAATTGTCATTACTTTTCATCACTCTCGCTACGTCTTCCTTTATCGTTATTCACTAGTCTGTCCAAACCATGCACTGCACAAGACGGGTTGTATGTCTGCAAAACTTTGGTCCCTTGCAGTTAACTGTTACATCCACCTTAGAACGCTGGGCAACAACATAAATAAGCCACCAATAGAACGTTCTTAGTGTGACCATTACTTAAATACATACTGTCTTTCAACAGTGAGCCGTGCAAAGAATCAGAAAAAATAAAAGGACTGACAACTGACAGAAAATAAGTGAAGTACTCACATTCTTTTGAAAAAGATACAACCACGGAAAGTAAGTCACGGAACGGGGAGCAGCACATCAGCGCAAATAGAACGAGGATAACAATCTTGCGATTCACCTCTGTGGCGGATGAAGCCATGTCTACCAAACTAAGCGGTGGGAGCAGCGTTCTCTTTTAATTGCAGTAATTATTCGCAGTGACAACCCAGTTGTGTCTAAGTACCGACCTGTTAGAAACACAGTGCTTAAACACCTACTTGGGGCAAGAACACCGCTAAAACAAAGCAGTGAGCAAGGATGGAATTTGTAAAACCAACATTCGCTGCCGTCAAGCAACAACATGTCATTACGTCAGTGACACCTACTAATCAAGAAAGTGTGCAAGATAACATGTTTTCATAGGACTTTACCACGGCTTTAATAGTGCCATTCAAGTTTATTGAGGGATGCCTTTCACTGTCCCCTTACGATGATTCTGCGTTTACTATTTCAATACCTGACTAACTTTCGCACGTTTTATCGTTACCTCTCTTATAATTCAGTTAATCATTTTCGCTTCATGACCCTGCTAGGTGGCACAGGGTAAGACTGGACTAACATTCGGAAAGGCAGAGGTTCATATACCCTTCAACTCATCCTGATTTGAGTTTTCCTAGATTTGCCTATTCTGTAGCTTAAGGCAAGTGCCGGAATGGTTAGATTGAAAGGGCACGGCCGATTTATTTCCCTATCGTTTCTAAATCCGAGATTATGCTCCGTCTTTAATCACAGCGACATCGACGGAACGTTAAACACTGATCCTTACTTCCTTCCTTTCCGCTTCGCACAGCTGTCATTATCATTCACTAAATGCATTATACTCTATCTCTCTTCATCTTTATCGCTCGGTTCTAACCGTTTCAATACATTCGGTCGATAGCACTTTGCAGTATAGATGTTCGAGGCCTGCTTCTTCATTGCCTCCCAGGGCACTTCGGTAACCAGTGAATTCTTCCTATTTCCACAAAGTCCACGATTCACAGTCGTAAATTGAAACACTCCAATAAAGTTTTGAGACGTGTGTACTTTGTGCTGTTTTGTCGAAAACTGACATTCTGAGCCCATGGATACATACAAAATATAGGTTGACTCTAACAGAGAGGCCAACACCAACCAGCCACTTTTTCCAGTGTTGTTTGTCTATTTACATTGTGCCGTTACCTGTTTCGAACTGAACGGTTCATCTTCAGATGGCTAGTTCACGTTAAGATACATTTTACATTAGCTTTCACTTCTTGTTTTCTCACATGATAAAATTTCCTTGGGTTTGTGGTGTCGTTAAAAACACCACGCCATTACGTTCCAGTGTTGACTGCCTGTGGTCATGCAGCAGCGAAGACTGTATGATGCACTTTTTGTAAGTTTAGTTATACACATAATCTGAAGCACCACTCACACGCCAAGATATTTCTTGCAGAATGCGATGCGCTGTTCGTCGTGTCTTAACTTGAAAGGATTCACGACTGCGGCAACGAGCGCAGAGAACTCAGCAGGATATTCAGTTCGTGTTCTATGACGGTTTCGAGGTCTTGCATTTAAATATCCCGTTTCACGTAGACAAGAAATTAGACGACTAAACATCTAGCGAAAAGGTGATAGCTTATCAGGGAATCATCTGCTGTACAGTAATTTTGCCTGAACAGCATTTCTCCCGCCTGAAGCAAGTTAAACTGCAGGTATGTACAGTAGAGTAAAAGATAGACATAATTCGAGTCTCAAAAAGTACTGAACATAAAAACGGAAGTTATTAAATTATTTCCCGACGACGTTCTTTCTCCTTATATCAGCAGCATTTCTGCCTTATCGTCATCGTGTACACCACACACCTTTACACAACAACGATTGTATTCACAGTGTGTATTGTCGTTGTGGTCTTCAGTCCAAATACTGGTTTGATGCAACACCCCATGCTACTGTATCCTGTGCAAGCCTCTTCATCCCCATGTTAACTGCTGCAACCTACATTCTTATGAATCTGCTTACTGTATTCATTTCTTGCTCTCCCTCTACGATTTTTACCTTCCACGCTTCCCTCCAGTACTAAATTGGTAACCTCTTGATGCCTCAGAACATGTCCTTCAACCGATCCCTTCTTCTAGTTAAGTTGTGCCACAAATTCCACTTCGCCCCAATCCTATTCGGTACCTCCTTATTAGTTACGTGATCTACCGATCAAATCTTCAACATTCTTCTGTAGCATCACATTTCGAAAGCTTCTATTCTCTTCTTGTCTAAACTATTTATCGTCCACGTTTCACTTCCATACATGGCTACACTCCATACAAATACTTTAAGAAACGCCTTCCTGACACTTGAATCTATACTCGATGTTAACAAATTTCTCTTCTTCAGGAACGCTTTTCTTGCCATTGCCAGTCTACATTTTATGTCCTCTCTACTCCGACCATCATTAGTTATTTTGCTGCCAAAATAGCAAAACTCATCTACTACTTTAAGTATCTCATTTCCTAATTGAATTCCCTCAGCATCGCCTGATTTAATTTGACTACATTCCATTATCCTTGTTTTTCTTTTGATGATGTTCATCTTATATCCTCATTTCAGGAAACTGCTCTTCCAAGTCCTTTGCTGTCTTTGACGGAATTACAATGTCATCGGCAAACCTCAAGTATTTTATTTCTTCTCCCTGGATTTTAATTCATACTCCAAATTTTTCTTTTGTTTCCTTTATTGTTAGCTCAATATACACATTGAATAATATCGGAGGCAGGCTACAATCCTGTCTCACTTTCTTCCCAACCACTGCTTACCTTTCGTGCTCTTTGACTCTTATAACTGCCATCTGGTTTCTGTACAAATTATAAATAGCCTTTGGCTCCCTGTATTTTACCCCTGACACCTTCAGAATTTGAAAGAGAGTAATCCAGTCACCATTATCAAACGCCTTCTCTAAATCAACAAATTCTATGTATGTAGATAGGTCTTTCCTTAACCTCTCTTCTAAGAAAAGTCGGACGGTCAGTATCACCTCGCGTGTTCCTACATTTCTAAGGAATCTTCGCCGAGATCGGCTTCTACGAGTTTTTCCATTCGTCTGTATAGAATTCGTTAGTATTTTGAACAGTGAAGTATTAAACTGAGTGTTCGGTAATTCTCACACTTCTCAGCCCCTGCTTTCCTTGGAATTGGAATTATTACATTCTTCTTGATATCTGAGGGTATTTCGCCTGTCTCATACATCCTGCTCACCAACTGGAAGAGCTCTGTGATGGCTTGCTCTCCCAAGGCTATCAGTAGTTCTAACGGAATGTTGTCTACCCCCAGGGCCTTGTTTCGAATCAGGTCTTTCAGTACTCTGTAAATTTCTTCACGCAGTATCATATCTCCCATCTGATCTTCATGTATGTCCTCTTCCATTTCCGTAATATTGCCGTCAAGTTCATCGCCCTTGTGTAGACCCTCTATATACTACTTCCACCTTTCTGCTTTCCCTTATTTGCTTAGGACTACTTTTCCCTCTGAACACTTGATATTCATAGAGGTGGTTCTCTTTTCTCCAAAGGTCTCTTTGATTTTACTGTAGGTGACATCTATCTCACCCCTAATGATATATCCTTCTGTATTCTTACATTTGTTCTCTAGCCAATCCTGCTTATCCATTTTCCACTTCCTCTATATCTCATTCTTGAGACGTTTGTATTCCTTTTCGCTTGCTTCATTTAATGCATTTTCTCCTTTCATCGATTAAATTGAATATCTCTCATGTAACCTAAGAATGTGTACGAGCCCTCGTCGTTTTACCTACTTGATCCACTGCTGCAATTACTATTTCATCTCTCAGAGCTACCAGTTCTTCTGCTACTGTGTTCTTTTCCCCTGCCCTTGTCATTCGTTCCCTAACGCTCCCTATGAAACTCTCTACAACCTCTGATTCTTTCAGTTTAGCCAGGTCCTATCTCCTTAAATTTCTATCTTTTTGCAGTTTTTTCAGTTTTAAACTACAGCTCATAACCAATAAATTGTGGTTAGAGTCCACATCTGCCCTTGTAAATGTCTTACAATTTAAAACCTGTTTCCGAAATCCCTTTTTTACGATTACGTAACCAATCTGAAACCTTCCGGCGTCTTCCATGTATATAACCTTCTTTGATGATTTGTAAACCAACTGTTAGCTATGATTAAATTACGCTCTGTGGAAAATTCTACCAGGTGGCTTCTTCTGTTATTCGTTTCCCCCCGTCCATATTCATCTACTACTTTTCCTTCTCTTCCTTTTCCTGCTATCGAATTCCAGTCCCCCATGACTATTAAAATTTCGTCTCCTTTAATTATCTGAATAATTTCTTTTATCTCATCATACATTTCTTCAATCTCCTCCTCCTCTGCGGAGCTAGTTGGCATGTAAACTTATACTACTGTGGTCGGTGTGGGCTTCGTGTCTATCTTGGCTACAATAACGCGTTCACTGTATTGTTCATAGTAGCTTATCCGCTTTCCCATCTTCTTTTTATTCATTATCAAACCTACTCCTATATTACCGCTATTTGATTTTGTGTTTATAAACCGGTATTCACTTGACCAGAAGTCCTGTTCCTCCTGCCACGGAACTTCACTAATTCCCTCTATGTCTAACTTTGCATGGGGGCTTATTTAAATATAATGCAAATATTTTTTGTAGCTGTAAGTCCGATTACGCAAGTCTCGTAATCGGCTGGCCCTGACTAGTTTTAGTACGCAATCTGACTGCTTAGAATGACAACAAAGAATGTAAGAAAATTTCTGTTAGCACAATTAATTAATTAAGTCCCCAGCAACTATAAAACCTACGAAACAACAAACACAAGTGTAGCTGTTCTGTATGTGGTAGTATGACTCAACGCACATCTGGCACGGTTCTTCTTCAACAAGACAAGAATTTTTAAATACCAATTATACTGACGTGATAAAAGAAAATTAGAAATACTATAATTGCGCAAGAAAACCAGAATTACACTCTAATACAAGAACACACGCCAGATGCTTTGTTGACTGAACCTGTAATGACACACTAATCAGGACACTGAAAGAATAAAAGAGAATAGTGTTTATTACCTCCATATATATTGACGAAATGCACTCTGACCATTACAATATCTCCATTAGAACAACATCTGCTATCTCTCCCATCAAACCACTGCATAAAACATGGAACAACACTCTCCACTACCACATCTCACTCCGACTTCACGACAAGCAGTGTCCACCACAACTTCTTGGCAAGAAGTGCCTGCCGCTACTTCTCAATAAGCACTGCCAGTGGAGGCGGCGGAACAAAACTCTCTGGCGCGATCTCTGGCGCTGTGGCTCAGTGTAGCCACCTTTCATATGCCCTTCCTCCACGGGCTAGAATTTGATGGTATTTTTGCCAGCATTGGTGGTGAAAATACCACCAAATTCGTCAAAAAAAAATACAGACAAAAATAAAAGATAATATTAATACATAAATATCATATAACTAGATAAAATTTTGGCTTTGCACTGACCTTACAATAGCCTAATATATAAAATACAGTAAGGAATACAAATTCTTTCATACATATGACTTTACATAATAGTTTACACAAATATCATGTGGTTAAACAATTCAATCGAGAGTGTCAGCAATGACGAATATGAGCAGGTAAGAGTCTTATAACTTTTCACAAACAGTAATACACAAAAAAATCAGTTTATACAAATATTCACATAAAATGCTTTCATAACAAGTAGTTGACAGTTCCAGCAGCAGCACCCAGCATTGTGGAGTAGGTGCAGACTCCAACAGGTGACATCATTTCAGTAGAAGCAATTCATCAGTGGCACCCAGCAATGTCGAGTAGGTGCAGACTCCAACAGGTGACATCATTTCAGTAAAAGCAGTCCATCAGTGGCACCCAGCATTGTGGAGTAGGTGCAGACTCCAACAGGTGACATCATTTCAGTAGAAGCAGTCCATCAGTGGCACCCAGCAATGTCGAGTAGGTGCAAACTCCAACAGGTGACATCATTTCAGTAGAAGCAGTCCATCAGTGGCACCCAGCAATCTCGAGTAGGTGCAGACACCATCAGGTGACATCATTTCAGTAGAAGCAGTCCATCAGTGGCACCCAGCAATGTTGAGTAGGTGCAAACTCCAACAGGTGACATCATTTCAGTAGAAGCAGTCCATCAGTGGCACCCAGCAATGTTGAGTAGGTGCAGACACCATCAGGTGACATCATTTCAGTAGAAGCAGTCCATCAGTGGCACCCAGCAATGTTGAGTAGGTGCAGACACCATCAGGTGACATCATTTCAGTAGGAGCAGTCCATCAATGGCACCCAGCAATGTCAAGTAGGTGCAGACACCATCAGGTGACATCATTTCAGTAGAAGCAGTCCATCAGTGGCACCCAGCAATGTTGAGTAGGTGCAGACACCATCAGGTGACATCATTTCAGTAGAAGCAGTCCATCAATGGCACCCAGCAATGTCGAGTAGGTGCAGACACCATCAGGTGACATCATTTCAGTAGAAGCAGTCCATCAGTGGCACCCAGCAATGTTGAGTAGGTGCAGACACCATCAGGTGACATCATTTCAGTAGAAGCAGTCCATCAATGGCACCCAGCAATGTCGAGTAGGTGCAGACACCATCAGGTGACATCATTTCAGTAGAAGCAGTCCATCAATGGCACCCAACAATGTCGAGTAGGTGCAGACACCATCAGGTGACATCATTTCAGTAGAAGCAGTCCATCAGTGGCATCCAGCAATGTTGAGTAGGTGCAGACACCATCAGGTGACATCATTTCAGTAGAAGCAGTCCATCAATGGCACCCAGCAATGTCGAGTAGGTGCAGACACCATCAGGTGACATCATTTCAGTCGAAGCAGTCCATCAGTGGCACCCAGCATTGTGGAGTAGGTGCAGACTCCAACAGGTGACATCATTTCAGTAGAAGTAGTCCATCAGTGGCACCCAGCATTGTGGAGTAGGTGCAGAAGGCAGTCCATAATATTCACTATCACTGATCACACTGTTCATCAGCGTTTATTAGCAGAAATTAAACATGTCCTAGTGTCACCCACCATGTAGAAAAAGTACAAGTAACAGTCCATAATATTTACTATCACTGATCACACAGTTCATCAGCAGAAATTAAACATTTCTAAGTGTCACACATCATGTTGAAAAGTGCAGGTAACAGTTCATAATATTCACCATCACTAATCAGACAGTTCAAGCATGAACAATAGTTTGGACGCACATACAAATGCTTTTACAATGCTCTTACACTAAACATACAAATCATAACAAACACAAAAATGATATCAGATAATTGTCATATTACTATTACAAAGACACAAACATCAGTAAACCTATAATATTTATGGGTGTCAGTGCAGCCACTACAAACAAATAAAATAATATTTAGGAGATAGGTGGGTAGGATTAGGAAAGGAAAACACACAAAACACACTCACTCATCTTTCATCCACATTAAGTACTACTGTGTAATTGAATAGTGTTAACTGTGTAAATGCACTTCTGTCAAAATTTCATGTTCATCATGTGTATCAAGTAGTAGTGACAGCAATGTATAACAGTCAATAATAGTTAAGTCAACGTCATAGTCATCATGTCAAGACCAATGTTTGCCAAGCCAGATCAAAATGTACGGTTGCTGAACAACTGTCAGTGTGCCAAGAGATGCAACTTCCTCTCTCCAAAAAAAAGTACATACTGCTTAGTGATTTAACAAAGTGTGTGTAGACAATCTTCCTTCCATTTTAGTGTTCTAGTCTGCTATCTTCATCCTCCTTGTTCCATATAGACCAACAAAAAAAATATATATATATGCACCTCACTTATTTTACCTCTTATACACCAAAACTCCAATCAACTTCATATAATCTCAATACCTCAATAATACCTCTTCAATACGTAGATACATATAAACCTTATTGCCAGTATCATTTCACTTCCATAACAACTCTTTCCTCTAGTCAGTCTCCTCGAACAAGTACAGATAAAATCCTAATGCAAACCTCCTCATCCCATACAATCCGAAGACACACTGTCAACACACAACCTCTGTGTAATCCATCTGACCAAAATCTTCTACTCATTATGAATTATAAACAAAGAATGCATACATGACCTCTAACAGACTTAGTTCGAATAACTCTCAGTAATTAAGTACGATTATGGAGTGTGAATGATCCTAAT
Organism: Schistocerca cancellata; assembly: GCF_023864275.1. NCBI lineage: Eukaryota > Metazoa > Arthropoda > Insecta > Orthoptera > Acrididae > Schistocerca > Schistocerca cancellata. The sequence goes on along the minus strand of NC_064626.1, from coordinate 495,688,249 downwards.
ATTTCACAGTGTGTACACCACTTCAAGAATTATGGCAAACAGAAGCAAACATGTGGAGTATTTCTTGTGTCAAGTGTCACTTCCTATTTCAATTGCTCACGAAAAATGCAGTGTAATAACTGTTTTGGTATGTCATGTCGTTAGCTTCCTTCCTATTGGCATACATTTATACAGCTTTCATAAAACCTTCAGCTCATGTGACTTCTATGAAGTTTTTTGTACTAATGTCGTTCGTCGAATTATAGCAGTTCATTTTCTTATCTTAAAAATATAAGGCACTGAGCGTAAGCAAAGCAAGCAATAGCGAGTAAATATACCAGTAGTGAACAGAATGTCAACAAGTGGATGCCGCACAATTCTTACAACGAGGCTCTGCCAAACAAACAATCTATAATTAATACAATAGTGTGACCTAAACTCTATGTTTGTACACAGTATATCAGCATTTCTATATACCAAATTAAAGAGTAGTTATGAGAACAAACAGAGATGTATAAGTATACAATCCATACGTATAGCAGCAAACAGGTAATTAGCATCGTATCAGCGTAAGCAAATAAATGTTCATATGTAATCTTAATAAATAAACATGAAGGCGCAAGCAGATAAATCACAAAGTATAACTTACATACCTAACCACATCAGCACAATTAATCAGGTGACAATTATAATTTAAATAAATAAGCATAGCAGGCACATAATTAAAAAATATGACATCAGTGAAAAAGCAATGCAGTCAAGCGATGCATAATATACACAAGTTACAACCCAGTTCATTAATAATCATTGTCAAAATCAGTTAACATACGCAAGCACGTCGCTTCACAAGTAAATTCATAGAACATGAAATTAGTACAAAGTATGAATCACGTAATCGCGAGCAGCAAATTATGTCTAAAGTACGTACCTAAGCGGAAATATGTTACCTGAAAAATAAACTCAATTAATAGTTACCTTTTTTAGTTTATTAGTTTCTTCTTGGAAATTACATTCTTCCTGAAAATTTCTCGATAGCAAGTCGTCGTAACGTCGGACACGCACATAATTTACCTGAAGTTCTTAAATATCTTATAGAACCGTATCCTGAAAAATACTGAATGTTAATAACATAATTCATCAAGTCATTATAGCTTTATACTGATTTTATTCGGAGAAAGACTGTGTATTTGTTTACGGCTGTCAGTGCATTCGCACTGAGCGCTCGATTAGCTGTAGACGCGTGACGTAGGAAGTGATTGTTTGCGGTCAACGACTGCCTTGTGCGGCGCGCCGACTTGACTGTTGCTTTGAGTATATGCCGCCGCCAAAACACAGCGCGGTATCCTTGTACTCTCCGCATGTTTACATCTAGCTGTTAGTTTTTCACAAGTATGTCATTCTACAAAAATTTTTCAAAAGTATATCATTCCACAAAAATTTTAACGTTAGATATATGATGTATTCCCTTAGAGCCTCGTGATTTAAGAGTTTCTACTTCAACAGTGTTATCATGAATAATTTTGCGAATTCTATATGGACCGTTATAAAGCAGAAAAAATTTGCGACACAAGCCTTTTCCTTTGTGAGACAAACGATGGGACTTAATTAACACCTTCTGACCAACTGACAAGATTTTTAAACGACCAGGACGCTTAGCTGATTTCTCTCTTCTAGCAGCCGCAGATGCAATATTTTGTAGAGCCAGATTCACAACTTCAGAATGCCGCAGTTTCCGTGAAGGCGGAAAAGGAACGATTTCAGAAATGCGATTTGTCGGTGCTTTATTTTTTAATATCAGTATAGGTGGTAAAGAAGTTGAGTCATTAGGAAGTTCATTCAGAATGTTTTGAAAAATATGAAGATACTGATCCCAAGTTCTGTGATTCTGATGACAATAAAGACGACACAATTTATTGATTTCCTTCATCCATCTCTCTGAAGCGTTAGATTGAGGGTGAAAAAGTGAAATGAAAATTGGTTTAATCTTACGACGCCGTAGAGTACGAAGCCAAATTTTAGAACGAAACTGTGATCCATTATCTGATATAACCTTATCAGTATGACCCACTTCTTCAAGAAAATGTTTGATGAAAGCGTTAGATACTGAACGAGCTGTTGCTTTGCGTAAAGGTGTAAAACACACATATTTTGATGTCAGTTCCACTGCTACGAAAATGTACGCAAAACCATTAGTAGATCGAACCACTGGACCGAACAAATCAACTGCAGCCATGTCCTTTAATTTCGCTGGAATGATAGGAAACAACGGTGCTCTGTGAGAAATAGTCGGCGGCTTAGCCTTTTGACATAATTTGCATTTGGCAAGAACAGATCGAATACGTTTTTCCATATTACTGAAGTAGCAATTTTCTCGTAATTTATGAAAGCATTTTCTGGGACCAAAGTATGCATAACTGAAATGTGTGTACCAAATCAATTTATTGACCCACTCATCAGGAATACAAACTAACCAAACAGAGTTATCGACCGATTTTCGTTTAAAAAGAATGTCGTTGCGAACTAAATAATGCTGTCTAATCGCTACGCTTTCCTTTCTCCTCCACTTCTCCTTAATGTCCTTCCAGATTGGATCCTTATTTTGCTCCTTAGCGATGTCCTGGAGCGAAGACGAAATGAAGTTCTCAAACGCAACACCTTGAATATACATCAAACAATAATTGTTTTCCTTGCAGTCCTCTTCAGAACTTTGTTTCAAACCCATAGGTGCACGTGATAAAGCATCAGCAACAATATTTGAAGAACCCTGTATGTAAACAATACTAAAATCAAACTCCTGTAGGTACAACGCCCATCGTGACAATCTACCATGAGTTAATTTTGTCGACATAAGAAATTCCAGAGCTCGATGATCGGTGTAAACCTTAGTATGTCTGCCAAACAAGAATGTCCGAAATTTTGTAAAAGCCCAAACAACAGCCAAAACTTCAAGTTCCGTAATCGAATAATTCTTTTCAGATTTAGAGAGAACACGACTTCCAAATGCAATAGTTTTCTGGACTACAACGCCGTTTTCTTCTATCTCTTGAACTAAATGTGCACCTAGGCCTTTGTACGATGAATCCGTCGCCAAACAAAAATCTTTAGATAAATCCGGGTGTGAAAGAAGTGGAGCAGCAACTAAAGCATCACGAAGTTGTTCAAATTCTGATTGAGCTTCCTCATCCCAACACCAATTAGATTTCTTTCCAGGTAGTTCACATAAACGAGGTGTGGCCAAATCGTCCAATTTAACAAAGCGTCTAAGAAAATTACAGACACCAAGAAAACTACGAACATCACGTTTTGTAGTAGGAACAGCATAATTACGAATAGCGTCTAATTTTTCTGGATCAGGAAGAATACCTTCTGTAGAAATAATGTGACCGAGAAATTTCATCTGAGAACGACCAAATTCAGATTTTTCTAAGTTCACCGTAATGCCAACTCTTGCAAAAATACGTAATAATGAATCCAAAATTTTGTTGTGCTCACTCCAAGAATTCTTAGCAATAAGAATGTCGTCAACATATGAAGTAATATTGTCACGAAGATAAACAGGTAAAATTTCATTTAAGCTACGAATGAATGCTGCTGAAGATACAGTAAGTCCAAACGGTAATCTCCGAAACTGGTAACAGTTACCAAAGGCTAAAAAGGCAGTATATTTTCTACAATCAGGGTGGAGTTCTATTTGCCAAAAACTCGCGCGCATATCAATCGTGGATAAAACTTTAATTCCATGGAAATGTTGAAGAAGTTCATCTACATTTTGTGGACGGTCAGTTTCAGGAATGATGATATTATTTATCTGTCTGGAATCCAGAACCAAACGAATTGACCCATCCTTTTTAAGAACAACGTGTAATGGGCTAGTATAAGGACTGACTGCAGGCTCAATAATGCCCTGATCTAACATGTACTGAAGTTCATTCTTAACCTTGTCTCTGTAAGCCAAAGGAATAGCGTACGTTTTCCCCCGAAATGGTGTGTGTTCTAATACTTTAAATAAATATTGTAAGCCTTGTATTGTTCCCGTGTGATGACTAAACACTGTAGCATGTGAAGTCAAAATTTGGTGCAGCTCTTCTCTTGCAACGTCATCTGGCACTTCAGCTTTCTTAACCTTTTCATTAATTAGTTCTTCGCTATTAATTATATCATCCATCGCGTCTTTGTATCTATTGTCGTTGTCATGAATAAACACATTGTCGTCATAATGCTCAACGAAAACATCAGAAGTAAGAAACCTTAAACATTTTGTATCTGACTCAGATCTTGTTAAACACTCGAAAAATTTCAAACATATCGGCATTCCGGCAACAGTCAAATTCACACTCCCTTCTTTAAAGTTCAAAATTGCCTTATGTGCGTTAAGAAACTCCATACCTAATATAATTTGTGTACTGAGCAATGGAACAATAATAAAATTAGCAGAAAATTCGTATCCTTGACAATTGAAATTTAAGTTGGTCTGTTGTTTAACTTCTACACTTTTTCCAGAAATCGCTCCTCGAATTGTAGTTTTAGAAATAGGTAACACAGGACAGGCAATATTTCTTTCACATATAAGAAAAACTGATTCGCTAATGACATTCAATGGGCTCCCAGAATCTAAAACTGCAGTGAACTTATTCTTATCCACACATACTTCAATAACAGGATGTAAAAATGCGTCTACATTATTTTCCTTTTCGTCTAACAAAATGTCTCTCATGTCTTCCAGGCGTACGTAGTGTAAAGTCGTAGTGTCATTACTTCTGAACCGTCTATATTGCTGCCAGAAGCCGAAGCTGCAAGTCATTGTCGATTGTTTGCGTCACGTCTTTGAGTATTCGCGTCATTTCGCGGATCCATTTCTACGATTTGCACTTGTCTTTCTGAAGTTCTGTCACGTGGAGGATGCCAATTAGGTCCCTCCTGTCTGTTAGATACAAATTCTTGGTTGTGTCTGTTATTAAAATTTCTGTTTTCCTGTCTGTCTGCATAACTACTTCTTGTGTAATTTCGACTGTCACTTCTGAAATTATTGTTGTATCTACTACCCTGGTTATTTCTGTAGTAAGAATTTCTATTACTGTATGAATAATTTCTGTCTTGGTGATACTGATTACTGTTTCCATATGATTGATCATTCCGGTACGAATTACCATTGTTATAATTGTCTGTGTAATTTCTGTTAGAACGTCTGTTATTGTCATAAGGCTGGTATCTATTGTCCTGTCTGTTACGTCTGTCATTCTCAAAGTTACCCATATAACGCCCGTTCCGATCACTACCCCTTTTCTCTGAAAATCTATTGTAATTACTGTTACTGAAAAAGTTACAAGAAGTCCCGTCGTCGTTGTCATACTCAAGTACTTGCAACGAAGTCTTAAAAGTCTCGATGTCGTCTTTACATCTTCCAGCTAAAGCAATTTGTCTTATGGATTGTGGCAGCTTAGTTAAACAAATGCGAATTAATTCAGTCGGGCTATAAGGGTTGGAAAGGAACTGATTCTTTCGAATCATGTCTTCAAAATATTCCGCTGGCGTGCGGAACTCAGACTGTTTGAAATTACGCTGCATGATAAGACTGTGTTTGACTCTGTCTTGCGTGTTTTCGGACCAATATGCCGATAGAAATGCATGATAAAAATCATTCAGATTATTACAATCTCTAATGAGTGCGCGCATCCGCGTCGCCGGTTCGTTTTCTAAATACCCACACATAAATTCCAGTTTGTGACTTAGTGTCCAATTTGGTGGAAGTGCGTACATAAATTGATCTAACCAAGAACATGGATGTATGTCATTCTTAGAATTGCGGAAGATCTTAAATTTCCGAACAGTCAAAAAGCGTTTATAGTCAAAGTTTTCGCCTCGTGGCGACAAAGACCTACCGCGTCTGTCCCAGTCCGAATGTCGATTATTGTAAAGTTCGCGCGCCTGGCGCTCTCTTGTTGCATCCCGTAAATGAAACAAATTATTTTCTTCAAAGCCCTCTGCTATCTGTGATTCTAGATTTCTTCTGCTGTCTTTTCCTACGATTTCGCCTTCAATTTGTTTGACTTGCTTTTTTAATGCCTCAAATTCCCTTTTCACGCGTTCATTAAATTTTCCCTGATTTTCAACATGCTTATTTATATTCTGGTACTCTTCGGTTTCTGCAAATGGTAATGGTGCTGTATCATCTGAATCTCTGTCCCCATTTAAACTAAGATTTGTCAATTTGTCTGAAATTTCCTCAACTCTTTCCGATAAATCACCTATTTGTTCTTTCTGTTTATTTACGTCTTCCGTAAGTGTCGCGATTCGGGTTTCAGTATTAACGCATTTAGTAGTTAATTGCTCATACTGTTGTGTTAGGTTATTTATTCTGTCATTTGGTACAGATTCCTTGATTCTCTCAAATATTTCTTCCTTATCCTTTGCACGTTGTAAATTTAACTCTGAAAATTTCTGTACTATCACGCGATCTCTTTCTTCCTGTTCTCTATCCTGTTCCCTTTGTCTAATCTCTACTGCAATTAATCTATTATTGTGAGAATTCAAAATCGGTTGTACTTCTTCTCTGATTTCTTTCTTTCATTCATCTTTCATATTTTTGAACATGTCCCTATTCGTGAGTCTAACCGTGTTTCCATTGTTTCCATCTCTGTTTTAATTGTCCCTATTTGTGAATCTAACCATGTTGCCACTGTTTTTAATTCAGATCCCAACTGTGATCCCAGTGAGTCTAACCGTGTTTCCATTGTTCCCATTTGTGAGTCTAACCGAGATCCCAAATTTAATATTGCACCCATCAGCTGCTCCATATTAAATGGTTCAGAATTCTTTTCGCCACTAACATTTCCCACAAAACCAGCTTCGTTCGTCGTAGCTGTAAAGCTATCTGTGTTCGATACTATTCCAGAATCTTCTGTCGTTAATCTCGGATTCTGTGAATATTCTGATTGAGAAAAATTTTGAAATGGTTCCGGACTATTTTCCCGACTTATTAAATTGTTTTCCACTTCATTATTCATGATACTGTTTTCCTCTGTTGGCGAGTTCGCCATGTTAACAATTTCGTCATTCTCACTATCCATCATTTTTGCCTTCTTCATCGATCGCGTAATCATTTACAAAACACAAAACTCGTCACTGTACGAAAATTACACACAATGACTCTTTATCTCCAACAATACCACTTACATGAAAAGTTTCCCTCAAAAACGATTAATCGAACAATTGAAATAATTGCACTAAATTGTCAAACCCGTAGACAAGACAACACACAAAACAAAACAAAAAATTTTTGAAAAATATCATTACAAGAATGCCAATTACCAAATCTACACATGCAATATAGACTACAATTACTAAACTACAAATTACTACAACAATACTACTGTCTACTATTTTTGCAATCAGAAGAATTCCAAGGGACGATCCGAAGCAGCGATCGCCACGTGCATGGGGGCTTAGTTAAAAAAAAAAATGCAAATATTTTTAGTAGCTGTATGTCCGATTACGCAAGTCTCGTAAACGGCTGGCCCTGACTAGTTTTAGTACGCAATCTGACTGCTTAGAATGACAACAAAGAATGTAAGAAAATTTCTGTTAGCACAATTAATTAATTAAGTCCCCAGCAACTATAAAACCTACGAAACAACAAATACAAGTGTAGCTGTTCTGTATGTGGTAGTATGACTCAACGCACATCTGGCACGGTTCTTCTTCAACAAGACAAGAATTTTTAAATACCAATTATACTGACGTGATAAAAGAAAATTAGAAATACTATAACTGCGCAAGAAAACCAGTATTACACTCTAATACAAGAACACACGCCAGATGCTTTGTTGACTGAACCTTTAATGACACACTATTCAGGACACTGAAAGAATAAAAGAAAATAGTGTTTATTACCTCCATATATATTGACGAAATGCACTCTGACCATTACAATATCTCCATTAGAACAACATCTGCTATCTCTTCCATCAAACCACTGCATAAAACATGGAACAACACTCTCCACTACCACATCTCACTCCGACTTCACGACAAGCAGTGTCCACCACAACTTCTCGGCAAGAAGTGCCTGCCGCTACTTCTCAATAAGCACTGCCAGTGGAGGCGGCGGAACAAAACTGAAACGTCCCCTTAGAACAATTGTACAGGACTGTGCTTAACCTGACACACAATATTATTTAGCGCAACGCAATCTGACTATCAAAGATCCCTGCAAAAGAATGGCCCTGAGTAACATTAAACTACACCTTTCAGAAATCACTTACCTCACAAAAATCTTCATTACTCGAACTACTGCAATACAGCGAGCACCACTACTGCCAGCTAAATAAAAGATTCAAACTACTGAAGGCACTAACTACTGATAGGGATAGTTAGCAAATGAAAGTTATTAATAGAGAACAAACACTGTATTTACCTTAATCGTCATAATATATATATCAGTTCATGACAAATTACAAAACTCCGCCATCTCTCTCCCCACATCCACCACTGCTGGCGGCTCACCTCCAACTGCGCAACGCTACGCGCTGTTCACATCCAGCTGCCGCTGCCCAACACTACAATGGCAGACAACAATGCAAACTAGCCACATACTGCACACAGCACAGCCAGTGATTTTCATACAGAGCGCTACGTGGCATTACCAATATAAAAATCTAAATAGCCTACTTACATAGCCCCCATGCTCCCCACAAAAAATTTTACAAATTTTTTTGGCCAGTGGCCAATAATGATTTGATAAAATTTTTCATAATTACAATAACAAAGATATCAAATGCACACACTTATTTATACAATGCTGGTCAAAAGCTAAAATTTTCTCACAGTCCATAAAGACAGTCCAGATTGTTCATCGCAGTAAAATTTCAGTGTTTTTTTTTTTCTAAGTCTGAGCAGTAAAAGACAATGCACACGGAAGTAGTGGATTTCCATGCAGTCTTGAAGAAGTAGTGTTGTCCTTCCAACTGAAAGACTGTGCTGACTCTTGACATGCTGACAGGTAATGGGCCACAACAGAGCTAACCCACAGCAGAGTCATTCGACGTTTTGAAGAAGATTGGTAGGTAGGTCATCACAGAGCAGACCCACTGTAGTCCTGGTAGAGATTGTGGTATTGGTTGGCCATCAAAGATGCAGACCCACTGTAGTCCTTGTAGAGACGGCCAGCAGCCATCTGTTGCGACTGTGCAGGTGCACAATCACCATCGAAGAGTCTTGAGAAGATAGAAAGTCCATAAACCACCACTTGTGCACTCACAAAGTTTGTGGAATTGTCCTTAGAACCAGCAATGCTGTTATCCAGTCCCTTGCTGAATTATTAACACACGTGCAAACACTATCAGTCCCTACTTCTCACATATTGTCCATATACTATGACCAACAGAAATGTGTGCAGTGAAATGGAACTTACAAGTTACTTAATTTGATGAACTGCTGTCAATTACAATTTTATAACATAAAAATACAATAACAAAGGTACAAAATACATCATTAAAAACATAACAATACAGATAACATTTGTAGTAATACAGGCTTTACAAAAGAATAGAAATATACATATACATCAGTGTTACAGGAATTATGACATGAGTACATACATAAAAGATCAGAATAACTTGCGAAACATCAACTTCACACATGAGCATTAAAACAAAACAGAATAAATAATGTCTAAGCATCTTTACAAAGTAAATAACATATTATTAATGCAAATTATATTTGAGGATAACAGTATTCCTCATCATAGTGAATTTAGCTTAGTATTAGAAGAAGAAAAATTTCTATGAAACTACACAGAGACAGGAAGAAAACAACTACACAAGGGTACACAAACACATAGTGGGATAACACAAAAGGAAAGGACAGGATTTGTTTTACTGCAGTTTTTGCATGGAGATCTCCCTTCGTTCATCATTATTCCCAAAAGTCCTATCTAAGCCTGCTTTCTGTATTCTGTTCACATCCTCTGTCAAAAATAGTTTTTCTCCACTGTACAGTATCCCTTTTTTTTTTGCCCAAACCATTTTCTGATAGCTTCTCAATGCATTTCTAATAAATTCATCATAGTTAGTTTCTTATATAGTCTACCCCTTCTTAAGCTAAATTAAATCTACTGAGCTCAGATGCTAAACTAAGGGACGAGGCAATGCAGCAGCATATAACAAATTAACACAAACAGCAATGCAAAAAAAATGGAAAATTGCAAAGCAAGCTACAGTAAATCTAAATTACCAAGCAATGCAACATTAAAACTAATATGAGCCAATGTGCAGCAACAAGAAAAATAAGTCAGTAGTAAAACTATCTTAACAGAGTAATACAAAGTGAAATTCAGTAACATTATGCCTGGCAAACAGCAGCAGCAAATGAAATAACTTATATCTAAACATGACAAAGCTCAAGCAGAACAAATATTACAGTAAAAATGGCCATGTTTAATACCTATGTCACATCTTAACACTAGAGTGATGCATCACAAAAACTTACTCTGCAAAAAAGTTACTCTGCAAAAAAGTTACCAATTCATTAAAAAAAATTAATTATGCAATTCCTGTGAAGGGAAATGTCTATTTATTTGCCCTCGTTTTCTTGGAAGTAGATCATAAATTTCTTATTGACTGGATCTGTAGGCATAAAATAACTATATTAGTACATATATTAAATTTTATTTTAACCAAAGCTGCAGTGCAGCTAGAAACTAGATATTAAAGAAAAAGAGCAAATATGTACAAAGGATGGCATGAAACATCATTCATTAGCCATATGGCATTTCATAACGTAGTAAAAATACCCTCAATTCTAGAGAAATATGTTTGTCATAATCAGGTGTGCAGATGTAAGCGTGTCGTCTTTGCGGTGCTTTCTACAAAGGAATGTCAAAAGCGAGGATAATGGCCTCCTTTTTTTCTTTTCTACCTGTGCCTCTGGAAAGGCACACCCTAATGGGTTGTTCTCCAGGTGTCTGACACAGCTGTGTGCCCACGACGCACGTGCAGGTGGTCACTTAACTTTCTTACGGAAATATTTACGACAGCAGCTTCCGCTACAGTGACAGTCTCATATAAAAATATTTCACAGGTCAAGAATTTGCGTTGCAAATGTGTAGAAACAAAATCTTACAGCATAATACACATCGTCGTCGTAAAAATATCATAACATCTCAGTCAATTCTCAAAATCATCGTAGCTTCCTCCAATAATTTCAAAACCTAAAAAAATTCTCTGCTCATGTCAAAAGTGTCATCTGCCTAAACGTACTTTAAAAATCATGATCTCATACCAAATACATCATTCAAAGCTCTCATAGTATCACAATGGGTCCGAAAAAATATGAAGAGTTCACACAGTACAGACAAAATACAATTTCATAAGTGTGAAGTTATCCAACTGTTTAATTGCGTAAACATGTCACTGATGTAGTAAAAAAAGTTTGTTTCTCTGTTAAATGATCAGATAGCTGTGTAATTTATGTGTTAGAGGAATATGGTACCGATGTGTAAAGTTGTATAAGCAAATACCATATTAGCTAAGGCTCCTTGTGCTTGCCACACACATGGTACACAAAGTAGGCGTGTACCCCCCCTGAGGATTAATGTAATTATACCCTCAGGTGTTACAGATTACAGCAATGGAATGAAATGTATCACGGAAAACTTTCTTTGTAATTCAAAAAATCTTGAAAAATAAATGTTTTAAGTACAAAATTAATCACTCAAATACCTGTCCTGTAGCGCTAAATGTGCGTCTTGCTGTAAGATAATCTCTGTGGAAGTGTCGTAGTTATCGTCCTCCAAAAGCTAAGTTCTGCAGAAGTCAATGTACTTACCGCATGATAAACAAAAGTGAAATGCTTTGCGTATAGGTATCTTACTTATTACGCTTATTGCCGTGATGAAGAAAGTACTGTGTTGTAACGTATTGTTGTGCTACGGAAAAGGCTGTCTCATTGTAGCTGTACCACAAAAGTTACTATTAGACATGTTTTACTTTCCAGAATAATACAGAAAAACTGTGCAGATATAAAACAGATACACCGCAAGAGCAGTATTGTAAATTGTCACTCATTAGTAGCGTCGTGATAAAATCGTGTAGCTGTCACATAAACTAACCACTGTCTCATCTGGTATCTCACTGAAAGTACCTTAAATCCAGAACCCACTCTCAAGCAAACCAAAATGTTGCATGAAAATTTCATTAGCAGTGCCGGTATATAAACTAACCACTGTCTCATCTGGTATCTCACTGAAAGTACCTTAAATCCAGAACCCACTCTCAAGCAAACCAAAATGTTGCATGAAAATTTCATTAGCAGTGCCGGTATATGTTCCAAGTATGTGAGCCTTATAGTCGTTACATAATCATGCAACTAACAAGCAAGAATGCGCACACACAATAACACTGTGTCGTCTGTTCACAATAACAATGCATTCGTAATTTCTGTTTGAATAAGTTCTCTTGGTTCTTGACTGGATATTTAACTTTAAACATTGTTGCATGGTAACAGTTTCTAAAGCATACTAGTAACGTGCAGTGAAACGTTTTATGGCAAAGACAAAGTTAAAAAGCAGATTATCTTTCAATAAACGGTTTTACATGTGAAATGTGGTGTAAACCTTTACTCTTCCTAGTACGCAGAGTTTCAACTTCAACGCAATTATCATGTGGTATACGTCGGATTCTGTAAGGTCCATTGTAAACTAGAAAGAATTTGTGACTCAAGTGTTTCTTCTTATGTGACAATGAATGAGCTTTAATGAGAACTTTCTGACCAATATATATATAATTTCTTTGCATTTGCTTTACCGTGTAGTTTTCTCCTTTTGTCTGCTGCAGATTTTATATTTTTAAGAGCCAAATCAATTATGTCTTTGTGTCGAAGTTTACGTGTATTCGGGAAAGGTACAAGCTCTCTGATTCTGTTCGGTGGTTCTTCATTCTTTAGTACAAGAGTAGGTGGTAAAGCAGTGGAATCATGAGGCATTTCATTCAGCACATTTTGAAATAAGTGTAAATATCTGTCCCAATGCTGATGTTTTCTGTGACGATAAAGTCTGCAAAGCTTATTGATTTCTTTCATAATCCGTTCAGACGGTTTACAATGTGGTGAATACAAGGAAATAAAAACAGGTTTGATTTTATGGTTCCGAAGCATGCGTGACCAAACAGCAGATCTGAATTGCGGTCCATTATCTGAAATGACTTTACTGACGTGTCCAACTTCACGTAAGAAATTTTTAACAAAGGCGTTGGATACAGACCGTCCAGTGGCATTACGTAACGGTGTGAAAGAAACAAATTTTGAAGGAAGTTCAACAGCGACTAGAACGTACGAAAATCCATTCGATGTTCTGACAAGGGGTCCCAAGAGATCAACAGCAGCAAATTCTTTTAATTTGGAAGGAATGATAGGAAACAGCGGAGCACGATGTGAGACAGTAGATGGTTTCGCCTTTTGACAAAGTTTACAAATAGACAAGACTCTTCGAATTCTCTTTTCCGTATTGTTAAAACAACAAGTCGTTCGAAGAATATGATAACATTTTCGTGGACCAAAATGTGCGTAGCTGAAATGAATATACCAAATGAGCTTATTAACAAAATCGTCTGGAATGCAAAGTACCCATAGCGTGTCATCAACAGTGCAGCGTTTGAAGAGTATGTTGTTTCTAACCAGGTAATAATGCCGAATCTGAGTGTGTGTCTTTTTATGCCATTTACTTTTGATGTCTTTCCAAATCGGATCTTTATCTTGTTCATGAGCAATGTCCTTTAAAGATGTGGTGATGAAGTTTTCAAAGACGACTTTCTGAATGTAAAGAATACTGAAATTTTTCTCGAGGTTGCCTTCTGTATTACTTTTCTCAAACCCAGCCGGTGCGCGTGACAGTGCGTCCGCAACAATGTTCTCCTTGCCGGGAATGTAGACTATTGTGAAGCGGAATTCTTGCAGAAACAATGCCCAACGTTTTACCCTGTCATGATTTAATTTTGAAGACATAAGAAATTATAATGCACGATGATCACTGTATACTTTTACGTGCTTACCAGAAAGAAAGAAACGGAATTTGTTAAATGCCCAAACGATCGCTAAAGCTTCTAATTCAGTAACGGAATAATTTTTTTCAGATTTTGTTAGCACTCGGCTAGCAAAAGCAATGGTTTTCTGAACAGTAGTGTCATTTTCTATGGCTTCTTGAAATAAGTGGGCACCAAGACCGACTTTAGAAGAATCCGTGCTAAGGCAGAAATCTTGTGACAGATCTGGATGAGCTAATACTGGCGCGTGAAATAACGCTTCTTTCAAAGAATTGAATTCCAACTGTGCTTGTTCGTCCCAGTTCCAAATAGTATTTTTTCCAGTGAGAGAACAAAGTTTTGGTGTAACTAGAATTTGCATATTCAGAAAACGACGGTAAAAATTTACGAGACCTAGAAAACTGCGGACTTGTCTTTTTGTGGATGGAACTGGAATGGCTCTGATTGCTTATAACTTTTCAGGATCCAGCTGAATGCCTTCAGAAGAAATAATATGTCCCAAAAACTTCACCTTTGACCTACCGAATTCAGACTTTTTCAAGTTAACTGTAATTCCAGATTCTGCAAAAATACGTAACAAAATGTTGAGGATGCGGTTATGTTGTTCCCATGAAGATTCTGCTATTAGAATATCGTCCACATATAAGGTGATGTGACGTTTTAAGAACTGAGGTAATATGGAATTTAACCCGCGAATGAATGCTGCCGAAGAAATGTTCAAACCAAAAGGAAGTTTCCGAAACTGATAACAAACGCCGAAACAAAGAAAAGCTGTGTATTTTCTGCATTCTGGATGAAGTTCGATCTGATAAAAGCTGGATCTGAGATCAATGGAAGACAACACTTTTACACCATTAAAATTTTGAAGAAGTTCTTCCATCGTCTGCGGCCTGTCTGTTTCAGGAATAATGATAGTATTGATTTGTCTCGAATCTAAGACAAGCCTGATCGATCCATTTTTCTTCTCAACAACATGTAACTGATTGTTGTATGAG
The DNA here is from genome assembly GCF_023864275.1 of Schistocerca cancellata. Classification (NCBI taxonomy): domain Eukaryota; kingdom Metazoa; phylum Arthropoda; class Insecta; order Orthoptera; family Acrididae; genus Schistocerca; species Schistocerca cancellata. The sequence continues at coordinate 495,673,242 of NC_064626.1, read as the reverse complement.
CTTACTGCAGGCTCAATAATGCCCTCGTCAAGCATAGATTGTATTTCTGTTCTAACACGGTCCCTATAATGTGCTGGAATTACGTATGGTCTAACACAAAATTTAGTATGCTCACGAACACGAAATTGGTATTGAAATCCCTTGATTGTTCCTGTTTTGTGAGTAAAAACTGTGGAATGTGCTTGTAAAATCTCAAAAAGGTCCTGCCTATCAGTGTCATTACAATTCTCAATTGTTTGAATTTTATTCTGAATTAACTCATTAGTTTCAAATATGCCGTCGATACCATCCCTGTCAGTACTTGCAGAGTGATTGTTAGTGTCTAGTTCCGTAGAAAATTCCGAACTGTTGTCTAACAGAACGTAAAGCCGATTAATTTCCTCATCATGGTTTGAGAGCCAGTCTTCAAATTTCGAAGCTATTGACTTACCTTCTTTCTCTAAACTTATTTCAGCATCGTGAAAGCTTAAAATTGCTTTGTATTCATTCAAAAAGTCTACTCCCAGTATAATTTCCGTCGACAATAATGGAACAATAAGAAAGTTCATAGAAAAGCTGTGGCTTTGGCAAAAGAATTCTAAATTGGTTTGTTGGCGTACATCTACACTTTTTCCAAAGATTGCACCTCGTAATTTAATCTTACGTAACGAAAGTGTGGGACAATCGTTCGATTTGTTGCATTTGCTAAAAGCTGTTTCACTAATTACTGAAATGGGACTGCCAGAGTCAAGTACTGCCGTAAATTTTACGTCATTTACTGTAATGTGAATCACAGGATGTGCAAAGTTGTTAAGTTTTACGTCGTGTTCCTGGAGTAAGATGTCCCTAATGTCTTCCATTTTTACGTAATTACTAGCTACGGCAGCTGTGTCGTCAGTTTCATAAGTACGTCTTGCGGCTGCCAGCGGTGTAAGTCATTGCCTATTGTCTCTTTGTTGGCGCGCGTCGTTATTGGGATTTTGAGACCTAATTTCTACAAATTCACGTTGCCCAGAGGGCCCAGCTCTGTTAGAAACCCGCCAGTTCTGATGAAATTCACGTCTGTCGTTTTGTCGGTAGTTTACATAGTTTCTTTCTTGTCTGTCACGTGGTGGAGAATTTCTCCCTGAGTCGTAACTGCGTGCTGGACCGTTGCGTCTAAAGTTATTCTGTCTCCCTTGATAATAATTGTTTTGGTTCCCATATTGTCTGTTTCTCTGATTGTCTCTGTGATAGTCGTTACCGCGGAGAGGTAATCTTTCCCTGTAATTATTACTACTCTGCCAACGGTTGTCATACGGGTGGTGTCTGTTTTGGTCACGATTTACGTTATGAGAATAGCCTTGTCGTGTCCAGTTATTATTTCTTTCATCGCGGAATTGCGACGGATGTGACCTGTAGTTGTTGTGTTCCTGTTTTCGCATCCCGTGACTGCCTGTGTCAATTTCTAGTTCTTGTAACAGTCCCTGAAAAGCTTCAATGTCGTCTTTGCAACGTCCTGCTAAAATAATATGTCGTAAATGTTCAGGCAGTTTGATTAAGCAATTGCGGATGAGTTCTGAGGGGCTGTATGGGTTTGACAGGTACTGATTCTTGTGCAACATGTCTTCAAAATATTTCACAAGACTGGAAAATTCAGATTGTTCGAAATGTTTCATCATTATGATGCCATGTTTTACTCGGTCTTGTGTGGCTTGAGACCAATATGCTGAGAGGAAGGCATGGTAAAATTCTCCTTCACTGTGGCAATCGTGAATGACCGATCGCATTCTTACAGCTGGTTCATTCTCTAAGTAGCCACACATAAATTCTAACCTGTGCTCCAATGACCAGTTGGGAGGGAAACAATGACAGAATTGATGGAGCCACGCTTGTGGATGAATGTCGTTGGCAGAATTCTTAAACATTTTGAATTTACGTGTAGTAATGAACAGCTTATAGTCAAAATCATCGTGTCGGCGAGTAGCATATCGGTCATTGTTACATCGTGTCGGCGGTTCCATCTCAAAATTCGGTGTACCTTGCCAATTCCTTTCATAATTACCGAAATGCCCTGTGTTATTATTTTGTGGCTTTTCCGTATTTCTATGTCCCTCTTCCCGTATTGGGGCGCGAGTGTCCTCTGAAATACGTAATTCTTGTATTACCTGTGTCAGCTGATCTTGTACTTCCCGGATTTCTCTTTGGTGTTGCGTTGTTGCGTATTAATTTGATTCAGATTTTGTTTCAGTTTCCTAATTTGTTCGCACTCTTCTGTGTCATTAAAGACTACCGGTTTTGTGTCATTCAGATTATCATCTACCTTCGTAGATAAGTTAGTGACCTAATCCGAAAGTTCGGCTACTTTCTCTGATAATGAACTAATTTCCTCCATGTGTCTTTCTGAACCAATTTTCAGAATATCTACTGTGTCCTTTAAGTTTTCCTGAGTTTTTGCAAGTTGCGTAACCGAATCGGTAGATGCAACTGAATCCATTTTAGCTTGCAAGGTCTCATGATTTTCGTGAACAATAGTTTGCAGTTCTTTTATGGCTGCTTCGTGATTCTGTAATGCATTTTCATGACGCGAAAAAATAGGTTGGAAATGCTCACAAATTTGTGTTTTTACGTCATTACAGATTTTTTGACATTTCGATTCGATGTTATGTAACTCAGTAGTTAAATCTTCACGTGTTTGTTCAAGTGTGGTGTCTAACTTTTGAAGATTTTGTTCCATTGTGTCTAACTTTTGAAGATTTTGTTCCATTGTGTCTAACTTTTGCTGTGTTTGTCTCTGATTTTGTTCCATTGTGTCTAACTTTTGAAGCCTTTGTCCCATTTGTCTCTGATTTTGTTCCATTTGTTGCATTAATTGCAATAATAATGTATTAGTGTCTGGAATCTGTTTCTCTATGCTTTTCGGCAGTGCATTTGCACCAGCAACATTCACATTTTGACAAGCAGAAAATGTGTCTTGACTCATTTGAGAAAACGGTGAGGACCCAAAACCTGAGTCTACAGTATTTGCAATATTGTGTTCTGTCATTTCGAATTCCTGAGGGGAGCTGTTGCCGACCAATCGATCGATAATGCTTCCCTGTTGACTAATTGTTTCACTGTCTACACCATTGTTTGCAGCCCGCTCCATTTCCCTATGTACAATTACCAAATTACTACTTTCAACATTAGTTAATTCATTACTCGGTGGCGCTAACACACTGCTTTCGTCTTCACTGTCATTTCTCAGTTTACTTTGGAGCCGAGTGTTGCGTTTTTCACACGCCATTATCGTCACAATATTTCACATGATAACACAGAAAAGCAGAATTTGAAGAGCAAAAATAAGAGAACACATTAACATAGCACTGAAAATAATATCTAGTTAATTGCAGCTGCGAAATACTTGGTGCAAATCTACATGCATGCCACAACTGTTTTCTGTGCAACAATGAAAAACCACAACTACCAAGGAAATTCTCTCTATAATTACGCGCTAGTAATAAACAAAAGCTACACTAAATACACAAACTACAAGAAAAAATCAGAAGATTCCAGTGAGGTATCCTAGTCTAAGGGTCGACATATGAAACGTACCCTTAGAACAATTGTACAGGACTGTGCTTAACCTGACACACAATATTATTTAGCGCAACGCAATCTGACTATCAAAGATCCCTGCAAAAGAATGGCCCTGAGTAACATTAAACTACACCTTTCAGAAATCACTTACCTCACAAAAATCTTCATTACTCGAACTACTGCAATACAGCGAGCACCACTACTGCCAGCTAAATAAAAGATTCAAACTACTGAAGGCACTAACTACTGATAGGGATAGTTAGCAAATGAAAGATATTAATAGAGAACAAACACTGTATTTACCTTAATCGTCATAATATATATATCAGTTCATGACAAATTACAAAACTCCGCCATCTCTCTCCCCACATCCACCACTGCTGGCGGCTCACCTCCAACTGCGCAACGCTACGCGCTGTTCACATCCAGCTGCCGCTGCCCAACACTACAATGGCAGACAACAATGCAAACTAGCCACATACTGCACACAGCACAGCCAGTGATTTTCATACAGAGCGCTACGTGGCATTACCAATATAAAAATCTAAACAGCCTACTTACAAAACTCTCTGGCGCGATCTCTGGCGCTGTGGCTCAGTGTAGCCGCCTTTCAACTTTAACCTATCCATTTCCCTTTTGAAATTTTCTAACCTGCCTGCCCATTAAGGGATCTGCTATGCCATGCTCCGATCCGTAGAACGCCAGTTTTGTTTCTCCTGATAACGACGTCCTCCTGAGTATTTCCCGCCCGGAAATCCGAATGGGGGCTATTTTACGTCCGGAATATTTTTCCCAAAAGGATGCTATCATCATTTAACCATACAGTAGAGCTGAATACGCTCGGGAAGAATTACGGCTGTAGTTTCCCTTTGCTTTCAGCTGTGTGCAGTACCAGCACAGCAAGGCCGCTTTGATCGATGCTACAAGGCCAGATCAGTCAATCATTCAGACTGTTGTCCCTGCTTCACTGTAAAGGGTGCTGCTCCTTGTAACCTCCCCGCAAATAATAAAAATGAAATGAAAATGTGAGCCAAGAGTAACCTTCCCACAAAATATAATAACTTACAACTAAATGAATTTTTAAATAGTGTAACCTCTGAACAAAATTGATTTTAATGTAACCTCTGACCAAATTGGCTCCAATTTATAGTCTCTGTGCAAAGAATGCATCACACTTAATATTCCCACAAAATTCTTTTCTCATTTAATGTCAAGTTCGAAATAGAAAGATTCCTAAACACCAAAAATAATAAAAAAAGTTCTGTGACCTGGTAAATTGTATGAGGACAGCAGCGCTGACTTTCGGCCCTATATTCTGAACAAAAAAGCAAAAATTCTTTCCTCAATAAAAACCGCAATTATATCTGCTCTTAAGTTGGAATTTTTCGACACAGCTTCGTGCAATGCTGGCGTATATTTTTTTTTTTTTATTATTGGAAGGAATGATCATGCATTTGAAATATTCTTTAAATTGAAATGAATGCTTTTCTTTAAAAGAGTTGGTTTATATTATAAAAATTATTATTGGGGCATTTCTTTGAACAAATTAAATTACAATTAACATACATTATTAAATATGCGCAAGGCTGCTTCATTACCTTCTACAACAATACTCATTCTCCAGAGTCCTGACCAGAGTCGCGAGCAGCGCACACAGCCGACGCATGCCGACTCCCGCCGACTCGCGCGGTCAAGCGCAGACTAGCAACAGCTAACGATAAACTACTCTCTGGTCAGATATTCTGTCATGCCTCGCCCATCGCCGGCAATGTGTACGTCTTTCATCCTCTTGAGGAACTACACGTTTATCTGGGCTCTACATATATATAAAACTCTGTGTGTGTGAAATGGTATTTGTTTTGGTAACCTTTCTTTGTATGTGTGTGTGTGTGTGTGTGTGTGTGTGTGTGTGTGTGTGATCAGAAGGTAGGAAGAGGGATGATTTTTATCTTATTTCTTTTATTATGTGTAGTACGGATGCTGCACTGATATGTGGTTGCTCATTTATCACATGTTTGTTTTCAACAATTGTTTTCTGGATGTAGAACTTTTCTTGCATTTGTATAAGGCATTACTCATGGTTGTTTGTTCTGATTATTTTCATACTGTGTTCCATGTTTGTGTGATGGTGGTTATGGTGTTTTAAGTGCTCTGAAAATGTGGAATGGTTTGTTTCATACTTCCAACACCTTATGCGTTCTTTCTACCGTGTTTTAAAATTCCCGCATATCATGCCTACGTATGTTGCATCATAAATTTGATATTCACGTTTATATATTCCTGATCCCTGGAATTTATCCCTCTTGGTTGCTGGTTGGCTTAAGTTTGATTGGAGGGTTCGACAAGTTTTATATGCTATGTGGAAGCCCTGTTTTATGAATCATTATTGTGAGATGGTTCGATATGGAGACGAAACAGAAAGGCAAAAACAACTATTTTCTTTCGACATACACATACTATGAATGAAGTTACCTGTTTTTCTTTCTTTCTTTTTTTTTTATTCAACACCAACCGTCCAGAATGTTTATAAGGGATGCTGTACCACTCACAACCAGGTAACACGGTATAAAACCTATGCTCGTAAAATGATGTTAAACGAGGGGGAGCGCAGATGAGTGTCTGTTTAAAAACCGACAGAAATTGCTGTTTTCAGTGAATACAAGTTCATAAGCTATTTCCAGTTAATATTGCGCATGAATTGCATGCAGTGGACATTTAGAGGGTACCTCGCATAAGGTCGATGTTGAAAAGGTCACCTAAGGCTTTACGTCACCAATGGGTCGAATAACACCAGTCACTGTAGAGTGGTCCGAGGGTCGCTATTTCGTAACTTTTCAAAGAGCAAAAATGAATGAATGAATTAATTAATTACACACTTATACTTCGTAAACAGCATTGAGACGTACTCAGTCGATCTTCTAGTGTTTACATAATATCGGAATGTAACGTGATGACCACCAACGCGACAAACAGTTTCACACGTTGAAATAAATTGAAATAAATATAAAAATTCATAGTACCGTGTGTGTTCCGTAATTCTGGAACACATCGCACTGGAGGCAAACATTTCAGTGGCGTCATGAAAGAAAGGCTATTTAGATATGTTCAAGTATAGAGCCAACCTAACAGTTCTGGTATACATGCTGGAAGCAATTCGTAGCTATTTACTAATCTAGCTTGTGACGACATGAGCAACTCTGCGCAGTGATCAAGTACAGCACTTGCATTCAGGACGACAAGGGACCAAATCTTCGCCCAACCATCTCGAGTTAGGTTTTGCACGTTTTCCCCAAATGACTTACGGTAAATACTGTAATCGCTCGGTTGGGTAAGGACACGGTGCATTTCCTCTCTCTTTCTTCTCCAATGCAAGGTTGTGCTCCATCCATGATGACTCTGTCGTCGCCGCGGCCTTAAAACCGTATACTCCTTTCATCCTTCCAAAAAATGGTTCAAATGGTTCTGAGCACTATGGGACTTAACTTCTGAGGTCATCAGTCCCCTCGAACTTAGAACTACTTAAACCTAACTAACCTAAGGACATCACACACACCCATGCCCGAGGCAGGATTCGAACCTGCGACCGTAGCGGTAGCGCGGTTCCAGACTGTAGCGCCTAGAACCGCTCGGGCACCCCGGCCGGCTTTCATCCTTCCAACAACGCCACTGACTAGAAGATCCATAAATAATAATATTGTCATGTATGTAAGCAGACTGAATCCACAAATGAAAATTTTTACCAAGGCCAGGGTTCGAAGATGAATCTCCTACTCACTTGATAGATGCGCTAACCACTCTGCCATCCTGGCACAGTGGATTTGCATAACTGTACTAACTACCCAAGCACCTAGCACCTCAATCCAAGTTCCCACTCACGCCTCAGCCTACTTGGTATTACAGTACATTGAAAAAATGAAGCAACTGTATATGATTAATGTCTACAATATCCTCGATCCCGTGAGAGAAAATGTCGACCACGGTTTCAGATGACCGTTGCATGATGGAACCGTGATAATTCTTTCACAGCTACCAAAATGTCAGCATTTGTGATTATAGAACATTTTCGAGACGTAACATGTGCCATAAATCAGGTACATGCAGCATCTCCTGATATCCGAAAAACATTGTCATACCAAGAATTTTAACGATAGAATGATTATGTGGGGTACCGAATGAAGTCTGCAACTGAAGTGATGATTTCTTAGTTGGGAGGATGCTGTGTGTTATCTTAGACGGAGAGTCATCGACAGATATAGAAGTAACTTCTGGCGAGCTCTATGGAGGTTTGTTGGGACCTTTTCTGTTCATTAATATTAAAATACTGTCGGATAATATGAATAGCAACCTGCGAGTTTCTGCAGATATTGCATTTATCTGTGCTAAAGTACTATCTGAAAAAAGCTGCACAAATATTCAGGCAGATCCTGATAAGATTTCCTACTAGTCTATTTATAGAGATACGAAACGGAATGAACACATAAGATCAGTCGTTGGTAAAACAGGTTCGAGACTTCGGCTCATTGGTAAGACACTAGTAAAATGCAGTCGCTCTCAGGGACAGCTTTAACAAATAGTCGTACGTCCCACCTCAGAATTTTGCTCAACCTAATTTGTCTAACTTGGGATATGGAATGTACACAAACATGACATCAGTACACTGTAGAATTTTGGAAAAAAGATTTATGCTAGTGTATTATGACATTTCTGGAGAACGAAAATGTTATCTGCAGTAATCGATGTGCATTCCGCGAACAATGACCGTGTGAAATCTAACTCGATCTCTTCGTCCACGAGACCCAGAAAGCTCACATTGATACCGTGTTCCTTGACTTCCTGAAGGCTCTGGATTTAGTACCGTTCTGTCGTCTAATTTTGGATTGAAGAGTTACTAGCAAACAGAACGCACCATGTCATTCTTAAAGGAGAAAACTTTTCAAATGAAAAACTAATTTCGGCCACACTCTGTGGGACTGTTATAGGACCGTAGCTTTTCCGCAATACATAAAAACGAACTACACTCCTGGAAATGGAAAAAAGAACACATTGACACCGGTGTGTCAGACCCACCATACTTGCTCCGGACACTGCGAGAGGGCTGTACAAGCAATGATCACACGCACGGCACAGCGGACACACCAGGAACCGCGGTGTTGGCCGTCGAATGGCGCTAGCTGCGCAGCATTTGTGCACCGCCGCCGTCAGTGTCAGCCAGTTTGCCGTGGCATACGGAGCTCCATCGCAGTCTTTAACACTGGTAGCATGCCGCGACAGCGTGGACGTGAACCGTATGTGCAGTTGACGGACTTTGAGCGAGGGCGTATAGTGGGCATGCGGGAGGCCGGGTGGACGTACCGCCGAATTGCTCAACACGTGGGGCGTGAGGTCTCCACAGTACATCGATGTTGTCGCCAGTGGTCGGCGGAAGGTGCACATGCCCGTCGACCTGGGACCGGACCGCAGCGACGCACGGATGCACGCCAAGACCGTAGGATCCTACGCAGTGCCGTAGGGGACCGCACCGCCACTTCCCAGCAAATTAGGGACACTGTTGCTCCTGGGGTATCGGCGAGGACCATTCGCAACCGTCTCCATGAAGCTGGGCTACGGTCCCGCACACCGTTAGGCCGTCTTCCGCTCACGCCCCAACATCGTGCAGCCCGCCTCCAGTGGTGTCGCGACAGGCGTGAATGGAGGGACGAATGGAGACGTGTCGTCTTCAGCGATGAGAGTCGCTTCTGCCTTGGTGCCAATGATGGTCGTATGCGTGTTTGGCGCCGTGCAGGTGAGCGCCACAATCAGGACTGCATACGACCGAGGCACACAGGGCCAACACCCGACATCATGGTGTGGGGAGCGATCTCCTACACTGGCCGTACACCACTGGTGATCGTCGAGGGGACACTGAATAGTGCACGGTACATCCAAACCGTCATCGAACCCATCGTTCTACCATTCCTAGACCGGCAAGGGAACTTGCTGTTCCAACAGGACAATGCACGTCCGCATGTATCCCGTGCCACCCAACGTGCTCTAGAAGGTGTAAGTCAACTACCCTGGCCAGCAAGATCTCCGGATCTGTCCCCCATTAAGCATGTTTGAGACTGGATGAAGCGTCGTCTCACGCGGTCTGCACGTCCAGCACGAACGCTGGTCCAACTGAGGCGCCAGGTGGAAATGGCATGGCAAGCCGTTCCACAGGACTACATCCAGCATCTCTACGATCGTCTCCATGGGAGAATAGCAGCCTGCATTGCTGCGAAAGGTGGATATACACTGTACTAGTGCCGACATTGTGCATGCTCTGTTGCCTGTGTCTATGCGCCTGTGGTTCTGTCAGTGTGATCATGTGATGTATCTGACCCCAGGAATGTGTCAATAAGGTTTCCCGTTCCTGGGACAATGAATTCACGGTGTTCTTATTTCAATTTCCAGGAGTGTATAAGCGGAAGTCAAATGAAAACCGAACACCTGCCACATCGAATGATTCCATTAAACTGTAATCACCATACACGTTAAGACATTTATCACACTGGGAGACGAGACGATTAATTCCTGTTTCACAGAACGCGGTCGCCCGCTGACGGACCCACAACTGCACCCACTCTTGCACTTCCTCGTCAGAGTGAAAGCGATGTCCACGCATATCTTTCTTCAGGTTTTTCACCGTGTGAAAATCACTGGTGAAAAATACTGGTTGTATGGAGGATGTGGCTGCGTTTCACAAGCAAATCGCTGAAGCATAGCCTTCGTCCAACTGACAGCGTGGCGGCGGGCGTTATCGTGCAGCAGGATGACTGTCTGGTAGCGTTCCTGAGCGTGCTGACTTATGGCGCGTCACAGTTTCTGCACAGTGTCTTCATCGCGTTCCACGTTCGAAGAACTTAACGGGCAGAGCGCCTCTGCAATCGAAGAGTAAAGTCATCATGACCTCTCCGGAACTTGGATGTTTTCTTTCTTGGCTTTGAGGTTTACCCTCGGGCTGTCGGAATGCTATCGGACAGAATCATCCTGTTGCACGGTAACGCCTGCCCCCACGCTGCCAATCGGTTAAACGCTACGCTTCAGCAGTTTGGTTGGGAAACACTGAAACATTCTCCGCACGGCCCGAATCTTTCACCGTGCGAAGTTCTCATCTTTAGCGTTCTGAAGAAAGATGTGCGTGGACGTCAGTTTCAGTCGGACGAGGATGTGCAAGAGTGGGTGCGGTTGTGCGTCCGTCAGCGGCCGACTGCGTTCTGTGAAACAGGAATTAATCATTTCGTCTCCCAATAAGGTAAATGACTTAGCGCTTATGGTGATAACTTTTGAATGAAACCATACCGTGGCCCCATTTTGGCAGTTGTTCGGTTTTCATTTAACAGTCCCTCATATTTTATACACAAGCTACATGAGGATGATGCTGTTTGCATAAAGAGTGGACGCTAGTCAGGAAATCAAAAATCTCCATCCGAATAGGTTTTGAATGCGGAACGGTACCGACCGACTGCCGTTTCATCCTCAGCCCAGAGGCGCCACAGGAAGAGGATATAGGGGGCATGTGGTCAACACGTTGCCTTTCCGCCCACTGTCAGTTTCCAGAGTCCCTACTTGTCAATCAAGTGGCTCCTCAATTGGCCTCACCAGGGCTGAGTACACTGCTGTTGCCACTGCCGCAAGGCCATTGGCGCAAATCAAGAAAATTATAGCGAGAAGCATGAAGACCTATAAGGGATCGGCGCTTGGTGGAGAAATTAGCAGTTAAATGTCAGCATAAACAAGCATTAAGTATTGCTCATAAACAGGCATAAAGGCCCGTTTTTATATGGTTAAACAATTGCAGAATAATCACTGGAAGCAGTTCACTCATTAAATATCTAAAAGTATGCCTACGGTGCTACTTGAAGTGGAAAGGCCACGTTAAATTAATCACAGGTGACGCAGAAGCTCAATTGAGATTCAGTGTAAGACTCCTTAGGAAATATAGCCCACGTAAGAAGGACGTGCCTTACAGAACCGCTGTATGACCAGTACTTGAATATTGTTCGACCCTGTGGGGTCCACGGCAGATAGGATTGATAGACGAAATAAAGAACATCCAAACAAGAGCAGCGCGTTTCGTCATACGTTCATTAAGGCCCAAAGCCAGACGGTACAAGAGAGGCGTTATGCATCACGATGTTAAAATCCCGACAGAGTACGTTCCTAGAAGGTTCGACCAACGTATTGCTTTCTACGACGTATATCTCGTTAAAAGACCATGAATGTAAGAGTAGGGAAATTCGAGATCACGTGGAGGCTTATCAACAATCATTCTTTCTATGGTTCACTGACGACTGGAACAGAAAAGGGGAAATGTGAAAGTAGTACAGAAGTACCCTTCGACACACACCACAGGGTAGCTTGCAGAGTATAGATGTAGTTGTAGAACGTATACAAAGGAGAGTAGCATGAATAGTCACTCGCTTGTTTTATTCATTGGAGACCATCAGAGAGACGCTGAAAAATCTGAAGAGCTGACCCCTGGAAGATAGCCTACTTACGAAGTTCGAAGACCCAGTATTGAGGAATCTATGGATATACTACGGCGTCTGTCTATCGCTCCAGTAGGAATCGCTAGGTGAAAATTAGACAAGTGAAGAGTGGAAATGGAACACATTCTAAGTGCCATTTTTCCACCAGATGAGTTTTCAGTGCTGTTGTGTTCTGCTATGTCCCTAGACCTGTTCCAGTGTTTCAAACAATAGAAAATATTTCAAACGTTCCTCACCAAATGGCATATGGTCTTTGTGCCAAGCAGTGCTTCTGAATGGAGTTCGAGGTACGGGTTCTCAAGATCTCTTCCATTTAGTCTGGGATGATTTGAAGGCATAAAACAAGTTTTCGATAAATGAGCAGATTTTTTGAGCTAGCAAGCCGCTGTGGCCGAGTGGTTCTAGGCGCTTCAGTCCGGAACCGCGCTGCTGCTGCGGTCGCAGGTTCGAATGCTGCCTCGGGCATGGATGTGTGTGATGTCCTTAGGTTTAAGTAGTTCTACGTTCTAGGGGACTGATGACCTCAGATGTTAAGTCCCATAGTGCTTAGAGCCATTTGAACTATTTTTTGAGCTGGACAGACGCTTTGAAAATAATAGTGAAACGAAGAAAGGTAAGTGGGGCCTCATTTCCGCAAAACTTACACAAAATTGTTGATTCAGAAAAAGCTACGACACCCACTGCATGTGATTCCAATGCGTTCTTTGATTTTATAGCTGCTGCCGATGCATTTTTGCGAATGGAGGCGTGTAAGATCTCCAGATGCAGCATGATCAAAATGTCCCATATTGATCACTCTTAAACAGCTATTACAAATCCTTACACTGAAACAGAAGTCGGCAAAAACGTCAAAGTATTTGTAAGTGGAAAGACAGTCGCTGATGAATGCCATGGCTACTTCATCTGAAAGATCAGCCATGTTTATCAGCTGAAAACAAAAAGGCATGTTGATGTAGTTTCCATTTCTTTCTCAAGAGTACAGGAAATTTGACGCTAAACTTCGCAACATCTGATCCCAACAATAGAGTATGTAAGAAACAAAAGTGTATAATGAGCGATTTTTTCTTAAATTTAATTTTGGCGTTCTCTTGTAAATAAATGAAATGTGAAATGATTTTTGTTGCTATCTGTTCTACTGTTTACAATAACATGGTTATATTTCTGTACAAGTATTATCACAAATAAGACGTTGCGTCTCTGGTTCAAATGGCTCTGAGCACCATGGGACTTAACTTCTGAGGTCATCAGTCCCCTAGAACTTAGAAGCACTTAAACCTAACTAACCTAAGGACATCACACACATCCATGTCCGAGGCAGGATTCGAACCTGCGACCGTAGCGGTCGCACGGTTCCAGACTGTAGCACCTAGAACCGTTCGGCCACCCCGACCGGCTGCGTCTCTGTATAAAAGGCGTTTGGAACAAGTATATTGAAAAACTAGAAACCCGCCTCGATTGCGAAAAAAGCACCTAGTGTTAACCTAGGTTTCGGCGTAGATAACTACACCTTCTTCAGAATAATAAAACCCACAAGTGTCTAAGAAGACCTTTGTCAATGGTTAAAAGAACACCATAGCTATACATTTATAAACGAAAAAAAAGGAAAACACAAACAGTACATATGTACAAAGTCAAAACCACTACTTAACTTAATGGTGTACGCTCCACCTTACACCGGCCTATGTTTCTTTTAATCATTGACAAAGGTCTTCTTAGACACTTGTGGGTTTTATTATTCTGTAGAAGGTGTAGTTATCTACGCCGAAACCTAGGTTAACACTAGGTGCTTTTTTCGCAATCGAGGCGGGTTTCCAGTTTTTTAATATATTTAACGAACGATTGCTGACGCGCTGCGATGTTGAAGGTTCTTAAAATTGTAACAAGACTCTTCTTTTGGTGCGACTTGCTGTCGCTGTTAGGACGTTCTTGATGGATTATTTACTTTATAATCTGTCTCATTATGTTTCACAGCCCTGAGATGGGCATCACAATTCTGTGGTATTGGAATAACTTGTCAATTTTAGACAGAAATAAGTTCGGTACACATAGAATACACTGATTTTTGATTCTGCTGACAAATGTTACATTTAGGACTTAGAATGTTTTCCATTTCCGCCGTTCAGTTACAGCACCCACACAGGCATTTTGACCGCCTCCATAGTTGAATGGTCAGTCTATGTGGCTGTCATGCATAGGACCCGGGTTCGATTCACGGTACTACCATTGATGTTCCCTTGATGGGAGCACTGGTACAGGGTGCATTCAGCCTCATTATGTCAACTGAGCAGCTACTTGATAAGTAGCGCGTCCATAGGCTGCAAAATTAGCAAAACGGCAGGCAGAGCGGTGTATTGACCACATGCCTCTACGTACCCCATCCTCGGGACGACGCATGGCAGAGGGTGACATGGCGGTCGGCAGACATCCTTCGGGGTTTCAGGGCTGGGGACAGGAGCTCGTTACATAGCCATTCACGCAATCTCTACACCGGCTCCTTGGCCATTGTTCGGTCTTCACAGCTGAGCTATTTGCCCTCTATCAGGCTGATCTTTACATCCGCCGCCACCGACATTCTGCTTATGTCATCTGCTCTGATTCCCTGAGCGCCATCCAGAGCCTCAGTGATCCGTATCCGGTTCACCCTTTCGTGCACCGGATCCAACGCTCTCTTCAGCAGCTGGCGGACTACGGTTCTCCGGTTACCTTTATGTGGGTTCCTGGCCATGTTGGTATCCCTGGGAACGAAGCTGCAGATGGCGCGGCAAAGGCTGCGGTCCTCCAGCCTCGGACAGCTTCTTGTTGTGTGCCTCCATCTGATTTTAGCAGCGTCATTTGTCAGCGCATTTTATCGCTGTGGCATGCCGATTGGTCTACACTTACTGAAAACAAGCTTCAGGCCTTGAAACCTCTCCCCACGGCTTGGACGACCTCTTCACGCCCTTCTCGGCGGGAGGAGGTCGTTTTAGCCCGGTTATACGGGTTGGACACTGCCGGTTCAGCCATCGCCATCTGCTGACGGCTGCGCCGGCCCCGTTCTGCCCATGTGGGCAATTGCTGACGGTACGCCACATTTTAACGTCCTGTCCGAATTTTAATACACTGCGCATTGATCTTGGCCTGCCATGTACTCTGGATGACATTTTAGCGGATGACCCAGGAGCAGCTGCTCGCGTTTTTCGTTTTATCCACTTGACAAACCTGTCTACGGACATTTGATTATGCTGTTTTCTTTTAATCCCTTGCCTTCTATAGTGTTGTCCTTTTTAGTTGATGCTTTAACCTTGTGCCTCGCAGTGCATTCATAACTTAGTCTGGGCGCTAATGACCACCGTAGTTGTGCGCCCTAAAACCACAAAAAAAAGCGACGCACCATCCACAAATAGAACCGGGAAATACTGCAGAACATGGGTCAATGGTAGGTAGCCTCAGCCATGCTATTCACAGTGTTTGCAGTTTATTGGTACGGATAAAATATCGCACTGTTTTAGTGCAGATTTTATCTGTCCAAGAATTTGACTCACTAAGTTTCTTTGGAGGACTGACTGGCAAAATGTTCTGGAGTTACGCAAGAAAGGTATCTTGTCTGCAGCTTCCTCTCTTTCTCGAGGCCCATTATGTGGGCAGGGCGTGTCGCCGGCAACAGTCGGAGCGGCTTCTGCGGAAGGGCCGGCGCTGATTGCTTCCAGCAGGTAATTCGGCAGGCCGCCGGTAGCCCGCCGCCCTTCCCGCCGGAGGGCTCTGCGGTCAGGCCGGGGCTTTTTAATTACTTTTCCGGGACGGCCTTGGGAGGAGAGGCCGCGGCCGAAACGGACGGAGGAAATATAAATTCTAATCAGGCGGCGGAGCGCGGCTCGCGGACAAAGGGACCACACGCGCGTCCCGGGAGGGCGGGCCGGCCGCGACACCTTGTTAACACTGCGGGCACACCCTCAGGCGACGTTTAGGGTCGCCGACGGTACGGCGCAGGCAGACACCACCTCAACAGCTGATCCGCGTGGTGCTTATCGCATGAATGATGTCCGCGGCACCCTGTGACACAGACGGAGTTGTAAATCTACCGTAGGCTAACGTAGACTATCATAAGTCACTACAGACTACGGTAGTTTTCCTAGTACTTTAGGTCAGTTGACATCGTAACGTACGTTAGATGTGTTGCATCCCTATCAGACGATACATCAGTTCGATCGCTTTGTTTGCGTATGCCGTCAGTCTCCTACTAGGTTCTCTGGAGACCGGTAACGGTGAACCATTTATAAACTATGTGAGTATATGTATATGAAGGGCTACGTAACTTGTGGAACACTTTTGCTCTGCATAACTATCCTCGTGTCTGTTACTTAAAAATAAACAGTATTGTCAGTGTTTAATTCTGGTTTTATTCGAAAATTGTTGATTCGTAATGTGATTGGATTGGATTGTTTGGAGGAGGAGACCAAACATCGAGGTCATCGGTTTCATCGGATTAGGGAAGAACGGGGAAGGAAGCCGGCCGTGCCCTTTCAAAGAAACCATCCCCGCATTTGCCTGGAGCGATTTAGGGAAGTCACGGAAAACCTAAATCAGGATGGCCGGAAGCGGGACTGAACCGTCGTCCTCCCGAATGCGAGTCCAGTGTGCTAGCCACTGCGCCACCTCGCTCGGTCGTAATGTGAAACAGAGCGATGTTGCAATAAAAAAGAAACAAATACAGATTTATAATATAGCGCTAGAAAACGCGATTTCCTAAAAAAGAGGTAAACTTTTAAAAAATGCAAAACAAATACATATCAAACACCGCTTCAGTACTTCAACAAGCTTATATAAAATATGTTTCTGTCATTCATAAACAACTTTCGCACTTATTAGTAATAACAGGAAACGCTTGCATTTGTTCATGATTATAAATGTTCTATTGTGTACAAAATAATAACAATAATTACATAGATTCTTTTACATTGAAGAGCCACAGAAACTGGTACACCTACCTTATATCGTGTAGGGCCCCGCAAGCACGCAGAAGTGCCGCAACACCACGTGGTATGGTCTCGACTAATGTCTGAAGTAGCGCTGGAGCGAATTGACACCATGAATCCTGTGAGGCTGTTCATAAATCCGTCATAGTACGAGGGGGTGGAGATCTCTTCAGAACAGCACGTTGCAAGGCATCCCAGATATGCTCAATAATGTTCATGTCTGCGGATTTTCGCGGGATTAGCCGAGCGGTCTGGGGCGCTGCAGTCATGGACTGTGCGGCTGGTCCCGGCGGAAGTTTCAGTCCTCCCTCGGGACTGGTCGTACGGGAAAATACTCATTTCATCGGTACCTCGGAGATGCTGTGTCCCATCTCACCAGCGCCGACTATAGCGGCGCGTTCAAACTCACTTAAATCTTGATAATCTGCCATTGTAGCAGCAGTAACCAATCTAACAACTACGGCAGACAATTGTTCACTTGTGGTCTTATATAGGCGTTGCCAACCGCAGCGACGTATTCTGCCTGTTTACATATCTCTGTATTTGAATACCCATGCCTATACCAGTTCCTTTGGCGCTTCAGTGTATGTTTGCGCATGCAAACAGTATTTGCATCAGAAGTAATTGTTTTGATTACGTAAAAATCAGAAGTTACACTATCAACTAATCCTTATTATGCATAAAGGGATATAAAATCCTCACTGGACTAGCACTGAACATATGCCCTAAATAAAGTAACAAACAAAAAATAAAGAGAAGTCGTCGGCTCCCACTTCTGCTCTAACACTGATGATTCTTTCCCTACGGATGCTCCCAGTACTACCGTTAATCCTACCATTTACTACGTCCTTTATATACTGTACCATAACTACCGAATCGTAGTTTTGTTTGAGTTTAACTCTAGAAACAGGCGATGCGGGATAGATCATCGCAGCGTAGGAAAAGCTGCGCGACACAGAATGGGCGCGACGTGGGAAATAAGCTGGTGTCCAAAATTAAAGCAACAAACCGTCATTTCCCCTTTCTGTGTCTAATTCACAATATAATCAGACAGATACCAACAGATGTCCGTACGATCGTGTTGTTCTGCATAGAAGATAGCATTCCAATCAACGGACAACCAAGCCAACGATTACGTCAGAGCACGCATCAAACGGGGTAGTATTTATCGGGTAGTCCCACATCCACAATCGTGTGCACACAGTCACAGACGGTGCAGTATGGCACAGAGAAGAGGCCTACCAGACACTCTGCTGTGGAGACCCATAGAAATAATGGAAGCGTAATAGTCGCAAACTAATGTGGCCCGATGGCTTAATGTGAATCGTGCTGTTGTTTCTCAGATGAGGCGACGGTTTGCAGAGACCGATACTGTACCCCAAAGACCAGGGCAGGGCCGACCATATGTGACGTCAGAAAGATAGAACCATTATTTGACAGTAAGGGCACAGGGGACCGCCTTAGTACTGCACGGCAACTGGCATCCGACCTCGTAGCATCCACTGGATGTCTTGTATCGAGGCAAACGGTGTACAAATGGATCCATCAAGAGTGGCCTTTCCTGATGGAGACTTGCTGCATGGGTACCTCCGAAGCGTCTTCACAGAAGGAAACGTCTAGAGTGGAGTCGTCTGGATGTCACCTAGGCGGTCGAACAGTGGGCCAATGCTCTTCTCTCAAATGAGTCTCGATTTGATCTGGAGAGTGTTCCTCGACAGATTCCCCTCTGGAACGTGGAACACAATTTCGGGACCCAAATATGGTGGAAAGAGACCATTATAGAGGAAGATCCCTAATGGTATGGGCAGGGATTATGCTGACCACTCGAAGAGCTCGTCATGAAATCGTACGGCTGAATCAGAAAGGTTTAACTGCCGTCAACTATAGTGACGCGATCTTGGGACCTCATGTGTGGTTGTAGCGAGGTGCTGTGCGCCCAGACCTTATATTGATGGACAATAATGCTCGACCTCATGGAGCACAGGTGATTTCATGTCTTCTTCTAAACGGAAGATATTGCACCCATGGCGTGATCTGCTCGCTCATCTGATTTGAATCCCATCGAGCATGTCTAGGATGCACTGCGGAGAAGGTTTCCATCACGTCAGCATTCACCAATTACTTCCCAGGACTTGTGAGCAGCTCTGCAGGGAGAATGGGCGTTATTGCTCAACATGAGATTGATGACATTATCCACTGCGTGCTCCGTCGTTTTCAGGCCAGTGTAGTTGCAAGAGGTGGTCGCACCCCATATTGAACACATTAATCAGTTGTGTGAATTTGTGTGAAATTCCATTAAGTTGGAAAAACCGTTGTGCACGTTCCAATTGTTTATATTCTGTATTCGTTACATAGTTTCCACTTTACTATCATCTGTTTATAAATGGTTCAAATGGCAATGAGCACTATGGGACTTAACTTCTGAGGTCATCAGCCCCCTAGAACTTAGAACTACCTAAACCTAACTAACCTAAGGACATCACACACATCCATGCCCGGGGCAGGATTCGAACCTGCGACCGTGGCGGTCGCGCGGTTCCAGACTGTAGCGCCTAGAAACGCTCGGCCACTCCGACCGGCTTCTGTTTATACTGTTTTGTGATAAAATAAACGCAACCTTGCAAAATTTCAGTTTGTTGTTTTAATTTTGGACACCAATGTAGTTTCTAGTCAGTGTCGCGCAATATTTCCTTGTGAGGCAGCGGAGCGACTCACTGATCTGAGTTCAGAGTCGGATCCTCCGTTTAAATCTACATTTACGCGATTTTTCGTTCGTGTGAAACCCAGCTCGCTCTGACTTCCTCAAGATCCAGAAAGGCAGTAGATACAGGCATCCATGTTCCAAGACGTTCTGAAGGCTTTCTATACAGTCATTCACTGTCACTTAATGAAGAAAATACGAACATACAGAATACCATCCCAACTTTGTACACTACTGGCCATTAAAATTGCTACGCCAAGAAAAAATGCAGCTAATAAACGGGTATTGATTGGACAAATATATTATCCTAGAACTGACATGTGATTACATTTTCACGCAATTTGGGTGCATAGACCCTGAGAAATCAGTACCCAGAACAACCACCTCTGGCCGCAATAACGGCCTTGGTACGCCTGGGCATTGAGTCAAACAGAGCTTGGATGGCGTGGATGGCGTGTACAGGTACAGCTGCCCATCAGCTTCAACACGATACTACAGTTCATCAAGAGTAGTGACTGGCGTATTGTGACGAGCCAATTGCTCGGCCACCATTGACCAGACGTTTTCAATTGGTGAGAGATCTGGAGAATGTGCTGGCCAGGGCAGCAGTCGAACATTTTCTGTATCCAGAAAGGCCCGTACAGGACCTGCAACATGCGGTCGTGCATTATCATTCTGAAATGTAGGGTTTCGTAGGGATCGAATGAAGGGTACAGCCACGGGTCGTACCACATCTGAAATGTTTACAGAACCTGGATTCATCCGAAAAAATGACGTTTTGCCATTCGTGCACCCAGGTTCGTCGTTGAGTACACCATCGCAAGCGCTCCTGTCTGTGATGCAGCGTCAAGGGTAACTGCAGCCATGATCTCCGAGCTGATAGTCCATGCTGCTGCAAACGTCATCGAACTGTTCGTGCAGATGGTTGTTGTCTTGCAAACGTCCCCATCTGTTGAATCAGGATCGAGACGTGGCTGCATGATCCGTTACAGCCATGCGGATAAGATGCCTGTCATGTAGACTGATAGTGATACGAGGCCGTTGGGATCCAGCACGGCGTTCCGTATTACCCTCCTGAACCCACCGATTCCATATTCTGCTAACAGTCATGGGATCTCGACCAACGAGACTGGAATAGAAGGGAGAACCGATAGAGGTACTCAAGGTACCCTCCGCCACACACCGTCAGGTGGCTTGAGGAGTATGGATGTAGATGTAGATGTAGATACGATAAATCGCAATTGTGATAGGCTACAATCCGACCTTTATCAAAGTCGAAAACGTGATGGTACGCATTTCTTCTCCTTACACGAGGCATCACAACAACGTTTCACCAGGCAACGCCGGTGAACTGCTGTTTGTGTATGAGAAATCAGTTTGAAACTTCCCTTATGTCAGCACGTTGTAGGTGTCGCCACCGGCGCCAACCTTGTGTGAATGCTCTGAAAAGCTAATCATTTGCTTATCAATATCTTCTTCGTGTCGGTTTAATTTCGCGTCTGTAGCACGTCATCTTCGTGGTGTAGCAATTTTAATGGCCAGTAGTGTAGTTGGAATGAAGAACTTCTAGTAAACAGAAAACAACATGTCAATCTTAACGGAGCGAAATGCACATACGTAAATATGAAGGACTTATTTCAATAGTGGTGCAAGTCCAATTTTGTTCATTCTGAGATACAGAGTGCTAAAGTTAAATGAGCGCTGAAAAATCTGCAGTTGAGATATCAGAAATATTCCAGTATATATACATGAATATTTCTGGTATCTCAACTGCAGATTTTTCAGCGTTCATTTAACTTTAGAACTCTGTATCTTAGAATGAACAAAAATGGACTTGTACCACTATTGAAATAAGCCCTACATATAACACCTAAAGTACTACAAGAGACTGTTATAGGACCATTACTGTTCATAATATATAGGATATTCATAATTAAGTTCTATTTTGAAAACACTGCGTAAGGTGGTAGATTAAATGAAGGTCAATTTCGCACCTTACTTGAGAGTTTTTATACATTGTAATGGGAAGGTGAATATGACACCTAACTCGCTTCGGCGAAAATGAGCAGATTTTCCTATAAGTATGTAATGCTGAGAGGCACCCACATGCCTTGCTCATACTGTGGCATCAAGCAGTCAGGCCTGCAAGATGAGTGGTCTGCCAAGCGAGTGGATTCATTCTTAGTTATCGAGTAATATTAGCTCTAGTACTCTCACTTAAGTTACAAGTTATCCTCCTATATGATTACTACGCAACGGAAACGCATATCTGACTATCAGTGATTTACAGAACTCTGACTGTACACTACGCACTGGCAGTACCACATTTTCTTTTTGTCTTTTATTTGACGGCTTTTATTAACACGTGGCCATCCCACTGAATATGAATGGCGCACACATTATAAATTCGGGACATTATGACAACATACAATTTGAAGGAATAGTCTACCAATCTCTTTCTTTTCACTATCTGATTTATTCCGATAAATTCCCTAACCTAAACACACAAATTTAATATACCTACAACAATAACATATGAGAAATTCCGCCCAGTGGGCATGGCTTTACATTAGTGAATCTCTGTATTATGGTCTCGTAATTTATTTAACGCTACAGTGCACTTTCTGGATAGGTTGGTGGATCTTTTATTATACCTCACACTTCGACTCGCACAATCATCATCACGAAACTTTCCTCCAGACCGAGCGGTACAGAAGGAACAAGCATAACCCACTAATCTTTTGAAACTACTTCGCTACACACCCATGGAAACCACACATACCCAAATTACATGACATACACCACACAACAATATGAAATACTACACAGAGAATGGTTACAACATTATCACTTTCAGCTTTCCCACTTCAATTAATATTGATCCCAGTTTCACACGACACTGCCCCACTTTGTAATTCTACTTTCCTACTGTGAACTCTGGAGATAAATGCACGTCTTCCTGTGCAATGCAAGCCATGTGGCGTTGCTGGATAGACGGCCGACTCACCTTGCTCTCTCTCAGAGTTTGAATCTAGCGTCACACGCAAAGTAATATTAATGTATTCATCACACACGCGAGTCCTCAACTGATACCATGGACGAGTACTTCTCTTTATCCTTTGTCTCATACACAGATTGAGACTCACACAGTACTCACCACGTGGAAGTACTCGTCTCTAATTTCAAGTCCTGCACACGCCATTTCTTAAATATTTCAACTTATGGTACACACGCTATTTCTAAAATATTTCAACTTATTGTACACACGCTAGTAATTCAGCTTAGCTTAAGCACACGGAAGTATTTCAACTTATTGCTACACGTGGTTTCTTTGTGACCGTTGGTCACTTCCGAAGATTACTACAATCCCATTAATATTACCTGCCTGACATTTAATTCTCCCCACAAAAGTTCCTGAAATAGAGAAATTATTATTTCAAACTACTCTTAAATATTCCACATGCATACCATGCCTCCACTCTTTCGTCATTACGGAGCACGTCTAAAACAGGTGTTAACAGCACAGGATCCAGCGGCAGAGTGCCTAAAACATGGCCGTTCTCGAGGTCCTCTCCACCTCTGCTGAAGTGGGGGAGCACCTTACTATCGTATTGGTCAGCCACATTTCAGGCGCTCAAAGCTCTGGTAAATTTCATCTCTTTGGTCCCACCAAAGGTGGCCAAAGGATCGACTCAAAGATGATCATATATTCACATTCACTATCTGCGGTTAGCAGACGACCATACATTCATTCATTTCAAAAGATCTCACCAAACTGGATGTAGGGATTTATTTTGTGGGAGTGCACATATGATAAATTAAATAAATAAATTGTCATTCATTCCTACACTGGTATCCGGCTTCGCTGTATTAATTGAAATTGAGTTATTTTACAAAAAAAATGTGTTGTTCTGACAAAAATAATGAAGTATGTTGTACCTATTTTCAATGTCGGGCGGTACTGTACCCTTTCAATGCAAAGGGATGACACTCAATTGACGGGATTAACACACCAATCCTATATACTTCATGTCAATGAGCAAGCAGTTATATAAAAAGTTTGTTTGGAAGCAGGCATGAGCAGGCGCGAAATGCGCACCACGGGCAATACAACGGAAAGCTCTTAGGGGGCGTCCCGTAGTGAGAGTCAACGAACGGGCACTAGGTGCCGCATGCAGAACAAGCAACAGGCCACTGGAATGGGACGGAAAGAAGCTTTAGAAAACTGCATTTCGGAATTTCCAAATGGATACTAACAAACTGGTGATGCAGTTGATCACGTGAACAGTGTGTGGTACCCTCATGCTGGATGCATGTAACTTTTAGGCGTCTAGAGCGGGCACAAAATGTCCGATTAGTGGAAACGAACTAGGAAGGAGTAAAGCGCCGAGATTTCGACGCAGTTTAGTGGTAGGGCCTTTACGATTGGCTGAGAGAGTTACCAGAAAATAAGAGAAAAGCTCCTATTAGTCGAAAAAAGTCGTGACGTGGAGCATGAAAGGACCCAGGTGGGGAGACAGTCTGGCTACGAGAAAGACAAGAGCGAAATTTTCGGGGACTCTTCTCTGAACTGGCGTGAAGTGCAGAATGGGGCGCATAATGCTCTGTACGACGCAGAGGAGAAACTTACGTGAACACTGGGTTCACTGCGGCTGACATTCAGCTAGATATTAGCTGTAGCATCGTTGAGCTCCAACTGCGGAGAAGCGAACCAGCCAATTAGTTAATTGTTCTTGCGATAACTGAGAATGAATTGTAATATGCTTGCTGCTACAGCCATGCGCGTGTATATCGCCATATTCCAAGACTAGGGACGAGTACATGTTTTCTCACCTCACGAGAAACATAGCAGAGTTTCTGCTGGCAAAATTAGCAAAGGTTTTGATTAGCTTTTATAGGAATTTCATAGGATGAGAGCAGCCATGCAGACGACAGCTCATCACGGCTAAGGTAAATACCACAGGCAGAGGTGTAACTTGTTGGTTCACCAGCTTGCGACTTCTGTAAACTCGAGCAACCTTGTATAATCTTGTCACAAAACTAACCATCCTCTATAGACTTGATTGTCATCCTGAATAGTACCGAACTTAGAATTAGAATCGAATGATTTATCGTAGTATTGGTGAACTTCATGACCTAGTAGTAAGAATAACGTTGTAAAGAAACTTCTAGTTAAAATTTGCTATCGTTGTGTTTAGAGTTATTTCACTTACTCAGTACGAGATGCGTTATCTTGACAACTGTCCTAGCATTGTCGCCTGCCACTGTGGCCGAGCGGTTCTAGGCGCTTCAGTCTGGAACCGCGCGACCGCTACGGTCGCAGGTTCGAATCCTGCCTCGGGTATGGATGTGTTAGATGTCCTTAGGTTAGTTAGGTTTAAGTAGTTCTTAGTTCTAGGGGACTGATGACCTCAAATGTTAAGTCCCCTTAGGTTAGTTAGGTTTAAGTAGTTCTTAGTTCTAGGGGACTGATGACCTCAGATGTTAAGTCCCATAGTGCTCAGAGCCATTTGAACCATTTGAGCCTAACATTGTCACGTTGCAAACTGTGTAAATTCGTGTATTTCTGTGAAAAAATTAGCATTAAAAACCAATTTATTTACAGCTTAAACACCGTTGTGCTCTGTCATAGAATAAGGTCTCACTCACTACCCAGTCATTTATCCTATTGACGTTAACACACTCAAGGAGTGTTTCTACTGAACTCTGATGAAAGAGAAAAGGAGTGAAGTGTCAGAACTGTAGAAATACAACCACTGCTCAGAATGACTTAAATCTGGATATAATATTATTAACGGAGGGGGTAAGTCATGAAAGAAAAAAAAATTAACGAAAATGTGACCCATAGTTGGCGCTGTAAGCGTCAGAATGTGCACACCAACTGACGTCCTGCACACGGCTCTTCCTCAGTTTGCCCCCGAGACGCCAAAAGTGACTGTCTCTATGAAGGATCGCGCGCTGTTGGTGAAGCTCTTTTACAAGAACGGCGACTTTGCGTCAGTAGCCCTTAGAAGTTCCGGACACTCAAGGCTATGAAGAAAGGCAGTGGTCCGATGTCTGCTAAGGGTCTGGAAGAAATGATTACAAAATTCGAAAATTCAGGTTATTTTCAAATGCAATGTGGCAGACGGAGGAAAACAGTTGATCCGACGTTTGTCGAAGACGTGGTCACAGGATTGGTGGAGGAATCGAGCGGTGGTGTGCGAACATGCAGTGCACAGGGAATTGCCCGAACTCTGGACGTTCCTGTGAGCACTGTACATAAAATCCTACGAAATATCCCGCATTACTATCAATACAAAATTACCCACGTTCTGGAGTTGTTTCCTACCTGACCCGCCAGCAATACAAACGTTCGCTCAGGAATTTCGTACTCGCATGGAAGTGGACAATGAATGGTTATGGAACATTCGGTGGACAGACGACGCATATTTCCATCTCAAAGGAGATGTCAGTACGCGGAATTGCAGAATATGGACAGCGAAAAATTCTCTTGCACATCAACCAGTAAAGCTTCATTCTGCAAAGTTGACTGAAAGGTGCGGGTTAACGGTATCGTTCATTGTAGCGCCGTACTTTTTCGAGGAGATGAGTCCGGGCCCCCTAACCTGTACCGCCACTGACAAACGCCATGATTCCCTTTTGCGCACCAGCGTCTTTCCAACCTCTCAACAGTGTGAATGCTTGGATATGATCATTTTTACGCAACATGGCGCTCCTCCGCACATTGCACTACCAGAGAAACTTCAGCTGTAGAGACACTTCGGAAATGCTAGACTTATCAGCCGTTATTTCCCCGCAGCCTGGCCGTCCAGATGACCTCATGTTAATTAGTGTGACATCTGGCTATGAAGTTATCTGAAAGATGTTGGGTTCAGTGCTCCAGATACAAACGTAGCTGAATTGAAGGCACGCATTACACAACGCATTCTGAACGTGGCGCCCGAAACACTTCGATTTGTAGTGGAACATGCTGTTTCTCGACTTCAACGTGTGGCAGAAAACGGTGGACTGCATTACTGAACGTGCCTTGCGCCAGTCTCACGAAAATTACATACCGATCTCATTTTGCTTTTTATGCGGCTTTTGGCACCAGAACAATTAAAAACCAATGCAATTTTGCTTTTCATGTGGTTTTTGGTCCCGGGGCAACTGAAAACCGATGTTGTTTTGCTTTTTGTGCTGTTTTTGGCCTCAAACCAATTAAAAATCGATTTTTCCCATCCGATGTGGTACGACCTTCCCGTGGAATGCCACACCTGTTGACTTCCGAACTTGTGCAGTCATGCAAATAGAACAGTACGGATGATGCAATGTGTAACTCAGACCACAGATGTTTTGTGATTCGTCTGTCATTTGTAGCCAACCCATTTCAGTTAAGACGCTTGCAGTGTCATCTATTGGTAAAATTTTCGTTAAATTTTTTATTGTTCTACGACGTTACCCCTGCGTCAATAATATGTTTTTCAAATTTAATAACATTCTGAGCACTGGTTCCCTTTCTAAAGCGTTTTGAAACTGGAACTTTAATTACAGACACCCCGTAAATAATGACCTAACGGATAAAGTTAAAATTTCATGAAGCTGTTCGCTAATTGTGCTATTGTATACAGAGAAGATGCAACGCTAGAAAATTGTAGATAAATGCATGGAGATCTGCACAGCATCAACATTTGTTGTAGGAACTGACAGTTGAGCTTCAACATAAACAAATAGAGAGTGTTACGTATAAATAGGCAGGAGGTCCGTTTGTTTTATGATTATTCGATTGCAGAAAAGTCATTGCAAGCATTCACAGTCATTAACACCTTGGAATATGCGCACGGAGCGATTTAAAGTGGAACGACCACATAAAGTAATCGCAAGTAAGGCAGATGCCAGACTGAAACCCATTGTAAGCATCATAAGGAAGGGTAGTCCATCCAAGAAGGTGATAGCTTACAGAACCCTCGTTGGGGTAAAACTTCAACATTGCCTGTCAGTTTGCGACACGTATAAGATAGGAAGCTTGAGGAAATAGAGAAAATCCAAAGAAGAGCGGCGCGTTTCCGTTACAGGTTCGTTTAGTAAGCACGAAAGCGTCAAAGAGATGGTCAACCAACAGGAATTCCAGAAGCTGTAAAAGGGCCGTTGTGCACCACGGGGTGGTTTACTGTCAAACGTCTTTGTAGGAGAGTATACCAACAGGGCTATATCGCTTTCACCCATGTATATCTCGCGAAAAGGAAAAGGCCATGAAGATAAGATTGGAGATGTTCGGACACGGAGGCTTACTAACAAACTTTCTTCCTGTGTACCATTCGCGACTGGAACAGGAAAGGTTGGAAGAGACAGTGGTGCACACAATGTCTTCCGCCACACACCATATGGCGGCTTGTGAAGAACAGACGTACATGCTGCCCAGATCACACTTAAGTATTTGGTGGAGGGTTGATAGGATCACACTCAGACAGTTTCGCTACTATTCGACTATCGAATAGCATGTGGCAAAACACGTACATATTTCGTATTATTGTCTTATTTTATCACGATATAACTTCATCTTACATTGATGGAAAGAAACAAAATGTTTGAGCATACGGAAGGAAAAGTTGGAGAAAGTTTTTCATGGAAAGATCTCGTCGCACCCAAAAATGCTTTTGTTTGAGTGATTGCCACTGCATCTCACTTGTCGTACCAGTGATAATCTCTTCCTGTTTCTCTTTAGTAGATTTGTGGCATCTTCTGAGTATTTGTCAATTTATTTATTTATTGACTTTACGTGTTCACGACTAAAATAAAGCAAGATAATAAAACCCAGTCTTTGTTGCGCCTTCCCCAACACATTTTCTGTGTAATAGTTGCAACTGAAGTATACTCGAGACGGCGTAAGTAGATCCCTAACACCTCGCACTGCTGTTGTCAGCTTTCAGTTCAAATGGTTTTAATGGCTCTAAACACTATGGGACTTAATATCTGAGGTCATCAGTCCCCTAGACTTATAACTACTTAAACCTAACTAACCAAAGGACATCACACACATCCATGCCCGAGGCAGGATTCGAACCTGCGACCGTAGCAGCAGCGCGGTTCCGGACTGAAGCGCCTAGAACCACTCGGTCACAGCGGCCGGCAGCTTTCAATTGAGAAACGCTAACGGCTGCAGGCGGAGACAGTAGCCGTCTACTGAGTTGCGGCAACAGTGTGGCGTTGCCATAGAGACGTTTACAAAATCGCCTTACGGTATTGGTTGACATAAACACGCGAAGCTGCCGCGCCCAGCCCACTGCAACTGTTAGGCCGACTCAACCATAGTTCGCACTTTTAATCCGGACGTATTTAGTTGACTAGACAGCCTTTAAGTACATATGAATTGAGAACGTCTGGAGCATCACGCGGAGGGTCCTTCCAACCATCTCGTGATTTAGACAATCCAACTCGTCAGTTGGACAGAATTTGAGACGATATCAATCAGGACGACATCCGGCAACTCTATCAATCAAGCCCAAGCCGAATTACTGCTTGCGCAATGGCAAGAGATTGAGCAACACATTACTGACTAGCTCATTTTATAAAGCTCTTACACGTGAATTAGCCATCCAATGTTTCTGAAACTGTAATCAGTTGTTTGTCTGTACTTGTATATCACATCTACCCATTTCCGTTCCATTCGGGTAATTCCTTCATGGTGCGTCACCATTTTTTGAGAGTAATTTATTATGGCACTTCAAATTGGTAAAACGTGGACAAGAAAAATCTCACTCTTCAATAACTGTTTCACGAAACCATCAAGATCCACTGTAATATCTGCTCATTAACGGACATCCACTCTGGTCAAGCGACCACCTTCAAGTCACGGTTTCACACAGTATCAAATTAAAGGGAAGTCACCTGGTGTCAAATACACAATTACGATCAGCATCTGTCACTCAACCTGACCATAGGGTTACTGGGTTACGCGACTCCTCACACCAACTCAAAAAGCCCACCAAAACGAAGGCGCAGTGGAAATGTTACTGCTGTGTCAGGCCTATCCAGAAAACTTCTTTAGCTGCCTGATGACCACAGTCAAGCGGTGGGTGCCTCACTATGACCCTGAGATAGAGGAGCAAAGCAAGCGAAGTAAGCAGGTGGTTTCACCCGACCCTCATCTAAGAAAGTGGTGCTAAGGGGCTTTTTGGGGTTGCGAAGTCGCGGTGGTAACAGAATCTATCAAGACGAAGCGTCACTGGGAGCTGTCCAATGGGGCGTAAGTGTTCCACAGCTCTCGCCCAAGCCTCCCCCGTTGCCCATCGCCCATTCCTGCACATTCTTCTTCTCTCAGCTATAAAATTTCACCTCTCTTCCCGTATTTTCCAGGCATGCACACGTTGACCTAGGCATTTCCAGAGTGATGAAGTGGTGTTCGAGGTGGAACGTGTCTTGGACTGTCAGAACGCAAATTCTTTTTCATTTTATTTGGCTATTGCCCTGCCGACCATAATCCTATGAATACAGAAAACCAAACCATTCTTCTGGAAAAAAACGGAGCCCAGAGGTGTGAAAATGTAAAGAGGGACTAACAACATCTCCAACGTCGAGCTTGATTTTTTCGAGGTGATGGTTAAAATTTTTATGAGCACCTCTCACAGTGTCATAAAATCGTCGACAATTGCACTCGAGCTCCTGTCAATTGCGCAATCATAGGAAATGCCGAATTTTATTACGTTCAGAAATTTAAAATGTTATTAATTCATACTTTTAATTAGTATTACCCTCATAATTGAATCTTCAGTAACGATTTTTCATTTTCGTGTGGAGTGAACTAGTGGCACTGCTGAATGAAGTTCAGC
Source organism: Schistocerca cancellata (assembly GCF_023864275.1). Taxonomy (NCBI): domain Eukaryota; kingdom Metazoa; phylum Arthropoda; class Insecta; order Orthoptera; family Acrididae; genus Schistocerca; species Schistocerca cancellata. Next base: position 495,642,731 of record NC_064626.1, on the reverse strand, counting down.
TTCCGCTAGACGTAAACTGGCTAATATTACGCCTACCAAGCTGGTCAAGAACCTTACGATAAGCTTCTGTTCGTCACGTGGACACCACTCTTTGACTCTAAAGAGTAATTTATTTTTTATGAAAAATAGACAGATGTTAATTAGCACTCTCGATCAATAACTAACATTATTTAAAATATAATATTAATAAACCAGCCGTTTTGTATATCTCAGGGGTAAAAATAATTAAAATTTAGATTTTTTTTTCCTTTTGAGAACGGTGACAGATTCGGGAGTTCAAAAAACTGAAGCGGAGACAGTTCATAGTGCCAGTTTCGACCAAATCTCTATGGTTTTGCTTCTTTACACCCTAGTTTGTCATTCATATTTGTAATGCAACTGTAAAAATACACTCCAGGAAATTGAAATAAGAACACCGTGAATTCATTGTCCCAGGAAGGGGAAACTTTATTGACACATTCCTGGGGTCAGATACATCACATGATCACACTGACAGAACCACAGGCACATAGACACAGGCAACAGAGCATGCACAATGTCGGCACTAGTACAGTGTATATCCACCTTTCGCAGCAATGCAAGCAATGCAGGCTGCTATTCTCCCATGGAGACGATCGTAGAGATGCTGGATGTAGTCCTGTGGAACGGCTTGCCATGCCATTTCCACCTGGCGCCTCAGTTGGACCAGCGTTCGTGCTGGACGTGCAGACCGCGTGAGACGACGCTTCATCCAGTCCCAAACATGCTCAATGGGGGACAGATCCGGAGATCTTGCTGGCCAGGGTAGTTGACTTACACCTTCTAGAGCACGTTGGGTGACACGGGATACATGCGGACGTGCATTGTCCTGTTGGAACAGCAAGTTCCCTTGCCGGTCTAGGAATGGTAGAACGATGGGTTCGATGACGGTTTGGATGTACCGTGCACTATTCAGTGTCCCCTCGACGATCACCAGTGGTGTACGGCCAGTGTAGGAGATCGCTCCCCACACCATGATGCTGGGTGTTGGCCCTGTGTGCCTCGGTCGTATGCAGTCCTGATTGTGGCGCTCACCTGCACGGCGCCAAACACGCATACGACCATCATTGGCACCAAGGCAGAAGCGACTCTCATCGCTGAAGACGACACGTCTCCATTCGTCCCTCCATTCACGCCTGTCGCGACACCACTGGAGGCGGGCTGCACGATGTTGGGGCGTGAGCGGAAGACGGCCTAACGGTGTGCGGGACCGTAGCCCAACTTCATGGAGACGGTTGCGAATGGTCCTCGCCGATACCCCAGGAGCAACAGTGTCCCTAATTTGCTGGGAAGTGGCGGTGCGGTCCCCTACGGCACTGCGTAGGATCCTACGGTCTTGGCGTGCATCCGTGCGTCGCTGCGGTCCGGTCCCAGGTCGACGGGCACGTGCACCTTCCGCGGACCACTGGCGACAACATCGATGTACTGTGGAGACCTCACGCCCCACGTGTTGAGCAATTCGGCGGTACGTCCACCCGGCCTCCCGCATGCCCACTATACGCCCTCGCTCAAAGTCCGTCAACTGCACATACGGTTCACGTCCACGCTGTCGCGGCATGCTACCAGTGTTAAAGACTGCGATGGAGCTCCGTATGCCACGGCAAACTGGCTGACACTGACGGCGGCGGTGCACAAATGCTGCGCAGCTAGCGCCATTCGACGGCCAACACCGCGGTTCCTGGTGTGTCCGCTGTGCCGTGCGTGTGATCATTGCTTGTACAGCCCTCTCGCAGTGTCCGGAGCAAGTATGGTGGGTCTGACACACCGGTGTCAATGTGTTCTTTTTTCCATTACCAGGAGTGTATTTAACCTTTAGATAGATCAGTAAGTATGAGACCAGTTGTAAATTTTACGAGGATTGGAAAAAGGTAGTGCCAGGATGTGCTTCAAACAGCGTGTGTGCTGTCTATAGCTGACAGTAAATTTTACGAGGATTCGATAAAAGGTAGTGGCAACATTGCCGTAAACATAGGATGTGCGTCAAACAGCTTGTGTGCTGTCTATAGCTGACAGCAGAAGGTCGGTTGAAGTAGTGCAGTGAGTGACGACGGCTGTGTTTGAGTCAGTGGCGGTGTGTACTGTCTGGAAGTGGGGGAGGCCAGTTCTAACGTCCTAACAGCAGCAAGTTTAGGGAATACGAACAATGTGCATGGTTCAAGAGTGAAGTAGCATGTGGTCGGAACACACAACAATGTTTTCAGGGACTGCGTGAGGCGTGTGGCGATGCGGCATTGCCGTTCCGTACGGTGGCGAGACAGGCGAAACTGTTTCGGGATGGATGGGTTGTCATTGAAGGTCGGCCCCGTTCTGAACGACCCCCCCCCCCCCCCCCACGAGTGATACGACAATTGAGAACCTTGTCTCCCTGCTGGATGTGGATCACCAATGGACTGCGCGTGAGTTAGCCACAGATGTAAGGGTTAATCCCGCAGGGTTAATCCCGCATCACGTTACATCGCAGCGGCAGATAGTCGCTGCAGCCTACCACTGCGATTTTCTTGCCACATCAGTTTCGTTCTGCTCTGAGAAGAAAGCGGCGGCACATTTTGGCACTGCATCCTATCATCCTTCACGACAATGCCTGATGCCACATGTTGAGCCCCGTGTTGGAGCTCCTGCGTAAGTTATGGTCGGAGATACTGGAACGTCCACCGTATTCACACCAGATATCAGTCAGTGCGATTACGACCTGTTCACCAAGATGAAGGAACCACTCCGTCGTATGCACTACAACACAGGTCATCCGTTCCATAGAGCGGTCCTTGCGAGACATCTACAAAGATGGATGCGCTGACGATGTACGAGACGATACATCTGTGTGGGGGACGGTGATCGACATGCTGGGCGATTATATTGAGGGCGTATAAGAAGGCGAAAGTCTATCGATAAAATCTAGTATGAATTATGACAGTGTTGCCTCTGTTTTTTACCCAAACTGTGTAATTAGTAACCTTCATTGCCCAATATAGCATGGGCGGCCAACTCAACAAAGGACAAAAATAACAGTTTGTAATCACTATCTACATCTACATCTACATCTATACTCCGCGAGCCACCTTACGGTGTGTGGCGGAGGGTACTTATTGTACCACTATTAGCGTGCTGGAGAGTTTTTGGAGTTATAGGCAAAGGGATCCAAGATAGGGATGTAGATACTGCGTAGTTTCGATTCGTTTGCTTGTGCCTTTTATCCCGTAGATTCACAAGATCGGCTTAGTTAATCGGATGTGGCAATGTTAGTTTTAAGGGGTGGCTGGATGCCCTTCCTGCCGCCACCCCGTACTCCCCAGGAAGGAATTAGTGTACCCCAACTGTCTGCGACTAGTGTAATCTGCGGAAGAGTGCGAAAGTGTGCAGATGTCTGCGAGCCGTGTAGCTGAGGCGGGACGTGGGCACCAGCCCGGTATTCACCTAGGGGGATGTGGAAACCGCCTAAAAACCAAATCCAAGCTGGCTGGCACACCGGTCCTCGTCGTTAATCCGCTGGGCGGATTCGATCCGGGGCCGGCGCGCCTACCCGAGTCCAGGAAGCTAATCTGGCGGGTGTAGATACTGCGTAGTTTCTCTACCATTATATTCCCAGGAAAGGATGATACCACCGTTTGTCCAGAAATGCTAGCTCTTTTTTTAATTGCTATTTGATCGTCTTGAAAAACTTAGTATCGCTGGGGATTCACAAGGAACAAATTTTGGACCCGTTATCACATGCAGGAAGTTACGTTATACGTAGTGGCTTCAGAAAATAAGTTACACATGTCGCCCAACGGACTGTTGCGCATGAGGGGCGCGAGGGGCGCGAGGGGCGCAGGGGTACACAGTTATGGTGCGGTTCCGAAAACAAGTGTATCTCACAGTGCGAGTGGAATGCCGCGGCACTTGCAAATCTACTCCAAAAGCTGAAGTACTCGTAACAGTACGATTCTTGTGGGTAAAGGTAAAGAAAAAGAGATGTGAAAAATTAAGGAAAGGCTCCATTCTTTTGCACGACAATCCAACGCCCAAACGGTACGCACAACACAAACCTTTTCTTCATCGTTTTGGCAGCTTTGGAAGCATTTGCCGTACAGTCCAGATCTTGAACCATGCGATTTCTGTCTTTTCGGCAAGCTGAAAGGTCATCATGAGGGGAAGAGATTTTATAACGACGAGGACGTCCTCAAAACGGCTCTTCAATGGCTCCGTGACCAAGGAGCCGACTTCCACCGTCGAGGAATTGCACACGTGGTAGAACGTTCTGACCGTCGATAACAGAGATTTGAAGACTGTACTGAAAAACAGTGTCTTCTACCTGTGTTTTTTTGATGTACAGTGCAATATACAGCAAAAGTTACTTGGCCTGCACAGTACACTGATGAACCAAAACATTATGACCACCTGATTAATAGCTTTTTTGTCCGTCTTTGGAACGAAATACATCACTGATTCTGCGTATCAGGGCCAGACAGTTCGTTGGTAGGTTTGTGGAGGTATGTGGCATTATATGTCTACGCAGAGGTTGTAATTCGAACAACGGGACGCTGATTTGCGTACGCGGTGATGGTGCCCGGTTCCATAGGATTTACATCATGCGAATATGATCGCCGAGACATCAACGTGACGTCACTATAACGCTCCTCAAACCACTGCAGCACGGTTCTGGCTCCGAGACACAGAGAGTTGTACTGCTGAAAGACCACATCCCCGTCATGGGAGACATCAAGCATAAAGGGGATGCGGGTGGTTCGCAGCTGTCAGCGTGTCTGCGATTACTACCACAGGTCCCACGCAAGCGCAGGAGAATGTCTCCCACAGTATAATACTGCTCCCACGAGCCTGCGTCCCTGGTGCGGTGCACGTTTCGAGCCGCCGTTTACCTCGATGACGGCGTTTGTGGAGACGACCATCTACCCAGCGTAGCAAAAATGTGATTCAGAGTCACCAAAGAGCCGACACGTTCCCGTTGATCAACGGTCGAATCCCAATGGTCCCGTGCCCACTGCAGACGCAGTTGACGATGTCGTCCGGTTAACAACTGAACGTATGCTGCCTGCTGCAGGGCTCCATGTTCAACAACGTACAATGAACGGTGTGCTCTGAAACACTTGTGCGTGCACCAGCATTGTGCTCTTTCGGTAGAGGCACCATAGACCACCATCCATCCTACTTTGCAGAACAGACAAGCCTCCGAACTCCACGTTCTATGCAGAATCGTGGACGTCTGACCATTTAGCACCTAGGAGTAGTTTCACTGTCCTACCTCTTTCCGTAGATGCTCACGACAGTAGCACGTCAACATACGACCAACCTCGCCGTTTTCAAAATACTCATTCACAGGCTCTGCGCAATAATAATCTCCCTTCGTCAAAGTCGCTTACCTCAATGCATTTGCCCATTTGCAGCCCGTATATTGGTTAGGGTATACCCCTGTCCGTGTCTGCTCCGCTTACATACTTTTTCTACCGCGTCTCGTGCCCGCAACGCCACCAGGCGCCATCCAACGTCGCGATGGGCCGTTGTTATGACATTTTGGTTTATCAGTGTAATGTATAATTTACTTTTGGAAGTACCCTCGTAAGAGTGATAGTGAAATCAAAATAGAACTAAGAAGGCTATATAAATCTCCATCATACACCAGGAGCGAAAAACGAAGCTGATGGTAGATGAAAGTAAATCGAATGTCTCATTATGGCTAGTTTCGTTGTCGCCCAAAACCAGATGAAGTGAAAGCAAAAGACAGCAGGAGCCTGTTACAGTTGTATGGTGAGGTTTGTTTTTGCTTATTCTTGAATTAAGAACAGCTGTTTGAGGTGAAATGACAAGTTTAATGACGCAATATTTCTCACCAAATTACAGCTTTTCACACAGTTCTCAACTCGCCAACATATAAACAGCGCAATGGATAACGCATCTGGCCAACATCAAAAAGTGAAATAAGTTTATACACAACAATGTTAAATATTAACTCTCTGAAAAAAACATTAATCTTAAGCACAATAATATGAAAATTTAATTGGAAGTTTCTCTGCATTAATCCTAAGCACAATAATATGAAAGTTTAATTGGACCTTTCTTTACAAAACCGCTCCTAAACATACGTTATGATGTTGGTCAGTACTAAGAAAATCGTCCGATTCCGGTTCAAAGTTTGGTACTATTTAGGATGATAATCAAGTCTACGGTGGATGGTTAGTCAAGTGACAAATTTGAGGGCAAGATTACCCAAGGCCGCTCGAGTTTACAGTGGACGCAAGCAGGTGAACCAACAAAGTTTACGCTTCTGCACGCGGTATTTACCCTAAGCTGCGACGTGCTGCTGTCTGCAAGGCCGCTCTCTCCCACTGAAATTCCTAAAAAACCAATCTGGCCTTTGCTGAACTTTCCAGCAGAAACTTTCCCTATGTTTCTTGTTATGCGAGAAAACATGTACTCGGCCCTAGTCTTATTATGTGGCGATATAAACGCGCATGGTTGGAGCAGCGTGCATATTATAGTGCCCTCTCAGTTCTCGCATGAACAGTTAACTGATTTGTCTGGTTCGTTTCTCCACAGTTGGAGCTAAACGTGGCTACAGCTAATTTTAGCTGAAGTGCAGCCGTTGTGAACGCAGTGTCCACACCAATTTCTCCTCTGCGTCGTACGGAGCATTAAGGGCTCCATTTGCACTTAACGTCAGTTCAGAGAAGAGTCTCCACAAAATTTCTCTCTTGTCCTACTCATGGCGGAACTGCCCCCCTCCACCTGGGTTGCTTTTTCACGTCATGGCTTTTTCTCAACCAATAGGAGTGTTCCTCTCATTTTGTAGAAACACCCTCTACCAATCGCAACGTCCCTTCTATCAAACTGCGTCGAAACTTCAGTAGTTTTCTCTTTCCTAGTGAGTTTCCGCCAATCGGACATTTTGTGCCCGTTCCAGATGCCTAAAGTACATTGACCTTTCACACTCACTGGACGAAAATGCGTCACTTGCTTTTGTTCATATCCCGTTGGAATTTCGAAACGCAGTTTTCTGAAGCTCCTTCTCTGCTCTTGTACCATTGCCCTAGCTACAGGCGGCCCTCCAGCTTGAATCACCTGGCCCGGGGTCGCTGTCCTCCTTCCTGCCACCCCTTTAAGTGGTTGCCAGCATAACTCCCGTAGTGCGGCTTTGCTACGCCAATGTGGAGCTGGCTTTTTCAAAACTAAAAACGACTCGACTCACGTTCTCTGATCTACCTTCCGCTCAAAGACATGCATTGTATAGGAATGGTGTGTTAGTTACCGTCGATTGACTGTCATCCCCTTTTGCATTACGTATCGATAGGCAAATGTTCTCATAACTATCGATTTACGTTAGGTGTCATCTTCACCCTCTCATTGCGAGTTGTAAAGGTCTCATGTAAGGTGCGAATGTGACCATTTATTCTGCCACCTTACACAGTTGCTGACGTCACTGCTATCAATCGAGTGACCATTTCTTCTTCTTTTTTCTTTTCTTTTTTTATGGAACTTTCATCTGAACCCGCACGGCACCAGCTGAAAGCGTGATCTTAATAAGGAGGAAGCGATCTTTTAAGTAACCTTTGTAACAAAAATTGACTGCGCACTGCCAACTGCAGTGGTCACCTACCGGGTACCACACCTTAAAAGCAACTGAGGATATTTTAAGATCTTTACTTTTAGGGAAGGTTAGGCGTGTCAAGTAAATGAATGTTTACACTTTCTACTATCGCCTTTCGCTGCGTTTAAGAACCAAGAGATGCAACTGCTGTTTAGTCTCATACCAGTGCCTAACTATTCAAGAAAAGTAAACTGACTTGGTGTCAACACGTAGTAGAGGTAATATTGGATCTCTTGCATCTTTTCAGTGATGCAGCATCAGACCTAGATAATTATGTAGCTGGGTTACCAGAGATCTGTAAACTGGAGAGTACGTTGCAAGCTGCAAAACGCATACCGGCATTTCACATATGTGATTACACAAAAATGTCTGTTAATCAGCGTCGAAAGAAAATAGAGAGAACAACATGAAAACGTACGTGTGGCATGGAATTGTTGGTTGGAATATCGTCTATAGGGATACTAGTTCGTAAGTGGACATACAAAACTGTGTTGATTGGTATTATTGCTTCCAACGAGGTATGCAGTGACACGATTACGATAGCCAGCAGAAACCGCTGATGGCTCATAAAGTGGTTCTCACATTTTTCTTCGTATATGGAGACGTTACATACGTTGTATCAATGACATGTGCGTTTTTTTTATACAAGCAGGCTTGAAAATATGCACATACAGCCTCAAGAGGATTTTATGTTCATTTAGTCAATGCAGCGAAACCATTGAACCTTGTGTGAAGAAAAAATTATACGAATCTGTGTCCATCAATTCAGACAAAACTAAAAATTAACCCCATTACACTTTCCGCATTGATTTTCTGTTAGAAACAACCACCTCTATGATCGTCAAATAGCACTACTTGATGCACGAATTTCACTTACTGTTTGCGATACTTCTTCCAAGACATTTTCTGTGATCTTGCTTCTTCTTCTGTACCTAAACGTCGCCCTAGAACTCAAGTTTCTTACCTGCGTTATATTACTGCTTCTTCAGACAATAGGTAGGTTAAAATACAAAGTTCTGCATGCTATGAAATCAACAGATTATGCCATCGTCGTTTCTGTCCATGAAGTAGAGGTTAGTTAGATGTGCTGTGAAATAATGCAATAAGCTTCTTTCTGGATCAGAAAGTTTATTATTAAACTCTTAAACCTCGTTTTAAAATGTGATGACACACTGGAATTAGATTCAAATACCTATCCCGCCAGCTATATTTAAATCTTCCATTGTTTCCATAAATCGATGAAGATGAGTACTGGGAAGATTCTTTTAAAAAGTACACGGCCTGTTTTCACATCATTCGACGAAACTTTTTTCCCTCCGAGCCATTTTTGGGAGATCAAGAAATAGAGAAAAGATACTTGAAGCAGGGAAACAGGCTGTGAACTAGAACTACTTTGATTTACCGATATGAGGACACTTTCCATACGTTAGATTTTTTCCTTCCTCAATTACCACTGTAAGATCAAAATGATGATATCCAGTGAATCCCAAACCACAGCTGGCATTACTTTTCTTTTATGCACTCAGCTGCCTTAAATGCGGGACTTAAATTGACGATAGGTATTTTCTTGTTTCACCTGTAAGTATTGCTGTTGGCTTCACAAGCTGTCGATGTCGCAACCTGGATAAATTCATTTTCGAGTGCGTTGTTACAATGCTCGAATCAATAGAAATCCGAAAAATTGTGCTTTGTCATTAAAAAGCTTCGGATATACATTCCCTGACGACGTAGCCCCTATACAGGCAATTGTTTCCGACGTTTGACCAGCATTATTATAGTTGTGTAATTTTTCAAGGAAAGCTGGTAGATGCAGCTCAAAAGAGTATACTCGGTGTCTTATGAACAGCAGAAATTTTCGGACCTCTATTAATTTAAGCGTCTTATCAAGGCTATTTAAAATGAAGTTATCTAGGTTCAGGACCTATAGCGTACAAAATTAACACATTAAATATTTCTAGAGGAAATGAAAAAAAGTTTTTTGCCAATACGAAGCAGCTGACATCCTTGTACATTGTCCAAACATAGAAAGAAGAAGCTGATACATATTACATACGAGGTCTTTACCATTTCAACAGTATCACGGATTGTAATGTGATTGTACCTTAAAGCGACTATAGAATGAATGTTATTAACCATTTCTTCAGACGAAACCTCAAAGGGGTATAGAAAGACTATGTTTGGATTCATTCAGCCTATAACCTTTTTCTGTTTACTAGACCCAAGAGAATGCGTTCGGGCGAGGAAACTGCCGTTGAATGAGAGTTTCTTTCTGTAAATTATCTATAGTTGTGGGATAAAGTTACCTTCGAAATGCATGTGTCTCAAAGTTGGAACAGGCCGATGATTAAAATCTCACTTGCGAACAATTACGTCGCTTAAGAAAATTTCAATCTGTTGTTCTTGTTCTTGTTTTAAACTGGGTGACTGACTTTGGTGTAGCTCCCTAATTTAGTTTGTCTTGTGCAAGCCTCTTCATCTCCGCATACCCATTGCAACCTACACTATAAATACTTTAAAATAAGGCTCTATAAAATTTGAATTTGTTTTTAATGTTAACAAATTTCTCTTTTTCAGAAACGCTTTTCTTTTTATTGCAGTTGTATTTTATATCCTCTATACTTCGGCTATCGTCAGTTATTTTGCAGCCCAAATAACAAAACTCATCTACTAGTTTCAGCGTTTCATTTCCTAATCTAATTACTTCAGTATTACCTGATAGAATTCGAATACATTCCACTAACTGTGTTTTACTTACTTGTATTGCAACCCATTTTCAAGACACTATCATTTAACTTAATTCTTACAAATCCTTTGCCGTCTCTGAAAGAATTATCATGTCATCGGCAAACGCTGAAGATTTTATTTCTTCTCCCTGGACTTTAATTCCCTTCCCAAATTTCTCCCTGGATTCTTAGACAACTGCTCAATGCACAGACTGAATGGCATCTGTGATTAGCTAGGACCATGTCTCACGTCCTTGTCAACTGATGGTTGCCTATCATGTCCTTCAACTCTTGCAAATCCTGTCTGACTTCAGTAAAGGCTAACATAACGTTGCCTGCTTGCACTTTATTCATAATACCTTCAGAATTTCAAACAGAGTATTCCAGTCAACATTGTTGAAAGCTTTCTCTCAATCTACAAGTGCTGCAACAACCGTAGATTAGATTATCTTAAACATACCTGCAAAGATAAGTCGGTGAGACAATACTGCTTCTCGCCTGTTCCTATATTTCTCCAGAAACCAAACTGGTTTCCCCAAGTTCCACTTTTTTCAGTTTTTCCATTTTTCTCTAGGTTAGTCGTAGCTGTATTTTGGCAACCAAGACTTACTAAGCTGATAGTTCGGTAGTATTCGCACCTGTCAGCGCCTGCCTACTTTCGAACTCGATTACTACAATTGTCTTGAACACTACTTGCACATCAGGTGAAACAGTTTGGCCACGGCTCGTAAGTATCTGAGGGAATGTTGTCTACGAGCTGCGTTGTTTCAACTCTTGTTAGGTTATCTTCTCTCTCCCTCTTCAGGATGATCACAGCAGACATGAAAAGAATCTTTAATATGTGGATACACTTATGTTAAATGTTTTTGTAATGTTATTACAGGCTGATGACGAGGTACTACCTCAAAACATGCCTCTAAACAAATGATTTTGTGGCCAACAATTTTTGTGACTGGTTTTGGTATTTGAAAACCTTTTAATATGTCTACAAACATAATTTGGTTCGTACGGGAACCTCAGTGCGCGAGTCCTGTCGCGCTATGCTAATTTTTTCCATGAAAATATTTATTATGTATTCTTTCTTGTTTTTCTGACATATTCTGCATCATGGGCGATCTCCTCACTGTGAATCTATTGGAACGAATTGTACATCTAATCTAATCTAATCTAATCCACGTCTTCGAAATTTAGCAGATTCAGTAATTCACCTTCGCAACAGTGGCGACCTGCTTTCGCGCTGAGTACACCTGCAGCAGCTGACGCCGGGCGTATGACGCTAGAGCGTTTCCCCATTGAGCGTGGAGCAGTTCTCTGCCCAAAGCGTGCCGCTGCGCTCACCTGGAGGGCCCTGCAAGTGGCTCAAAGGCGCCGCGTTTGGTTCCGCGAGGCGACCGGCCCGCGCTTTGCATTACACTGCCCTCCGGCGGTCCGTTTACGGCTCGCTGAAAAGAGCAAACGAGTAAACGCCGCTCTGTCCAATATTCCCACACGGCGGGCGGCCCATTCTCCCAGTTTGACGGCTGCCAGCCTGGAATTTACGAGTGCCGACGGAACAGGGCGTACTCTCGCTCGACCGCTGCAGCCTTTGAGTGGGAAAATGAGGGGATCTGTGTCACATTCCGCGGGAAGAAAATGCGCTAATGAGAATTATGAAAACCGGGAGCGCTGTAGTTGGCAGCTGAATACAGCTTCCTTGTCGGGTAGGGAATGAAGCGAAGGAAAGGGTAACCTTTGTTGAGGCTTGACAAGCTGATGTGACTGGCAGATCAACTGGACCATCGGAGCGTTCAGAGCTACAATGAAGCCCTGTTGTGATTCTCGGGCTGAGCACCTTCAATACTAAATTTAGATCGTTGCATCTTAATGCTTACACTATGTGATCAAAAGTATCCGGACACCCCTAAAAACATACGTTTTTCATATTAGATGCATTGTACTGCCACCTACTGCTAGGTACTCCATATCAGCTACCTCAGTAGTCAAGAGACATTGTGAGAGAGCGCTCCACGGAAATCGCGGACTTCGAACGTGGTCAGGTGATAGGGTGTCACTTCTGTCATATATCTGTACGCGAGACTTCCACGCTCCTAAACATCCCTTGGTTCAAAATGGTTCAAATGGCTCTGAGCACTATGAGACTTAACATCTAGGTTATCAGTCACCTAGAACTTATAACTACTTAAACATAACTAACCTAAGGACATCACCCACATCCACGCCCGAGGCAGGATTAGAACCTGCGACCATTGCGGTCGCGCGGTTCCAGACTGAAGCGCCTAGGGCCGCTCGGCCACACCGGCCGGTCATCCCTAGGTCCATTGTTTCCGATGTGATAGTGAAGTGGAAACGTGAAGGGACACGTACAGCACAAAAGCGAACCCGCCGACCTCGTCTGTAATAGACAGACATCTATCCAAACCATCACTCAGGAATTCCAAACTGCATCAGGATCCACTGCAAGTACTATGACAGTTAGGCGGGAGGTGAGAAAATTCGGATTTCATGGTCGAGCGGCTGCTCATAAGCTACAGATCACCCCAGTAAATGCCAAAACGACGCCTCGCTTGGTGTAAGGAGCGTAAACATTGGACGATTGAACAATGGAAAAACGTCGTGTGGAGTGACGAATCACGGTACACAATGTGGCGATCCGATGGCAGGGTGTGGGATAGCGAATTTCTGGTGAACGTCATCTTCCAGCGTGTGTAGTGCCAACAGTAAAATTCGGAGGCGGTGGTGTTATGGTGTGGTCGTGTTTTTCATGAAGGGGGTTTGCACCCCTTGTAGTTGTGCGTGGCACTATCACAGCACAAGCCTACATTGATGTTTTAAGCACCTTCCTTCTTCCCACTGTTGAGAGCAATTCGGACATGGCGACTGCATCTTTCAATACGATCGAGTACCTGTTCATAATGCACGGCCTGTGGCGCCGTGGTTACACGACAATAACATTCCTGTAATGTACTGGTCTGCACAAAGTCCTGACCTGAATCCTAGAGAACACATCTGGGATGTTTGGGAACGCCGACTTCGTGCCAGGCCTCACCGACCGACATCGATAACTCTCCTCAGTGCAGCACTCCGTGAAGAATAGGCTGCCATTCCCCAAGAAACCTTCCAGCACCTGATTGAACGTATGCCTCCGAGAGTGGAAGCTGTAATCAAGGCTAAGGGTGGGCCAACACCATACTGAATCCCAGCATTACCGATGGAGGGCGCCACGAACTTGTAAGTCATTTTCAGCCAGGTGTCCGGATTCTTTTGATCACATAGTGTAAGTTAAGGATAGCAAATTAGAGAGGTTGTCATCAGAAGTCGTTTCCAATAATATTCGATACCAGTCGTGTCTTTGCGTATCAGACTCACTCAAGAAAGATCCAGATTAGTAGAGAGATAATTGTTACATAACAAAACATATGACGGGACGTAATGATCTGGATCCACAGTATTGACGTGACTTGAATTATGATGTATGTTCAAGCTTGTTTCTTCCTGTCCACTAGCTTGTCGTTGTTCCCTTCTGTCATATTGTCTACAACATTGGCTCTGAGCACTATGGGGCTTAACTTCTAACGTCATCAGTCCCCTAGAACTTAGAACTACTTAAACCTAACTAACCTGAGGACATCACACACATCCATGCCCGAGGCACGATTCGAACCTGCGACCGTAGCGGTCGCGCGGCTCCAGACTGTTGCGCCTAGAACCGCTCGGCCACTCCGGCCGGCTCTACAAGATTGTAGTAGGGCGCAAGGGAACTAACACTGTGTTCTAATAGCGATAACTTGCCATCTCCCACCGCGCGAAACATTGCAGTCGCATGCGAATACACTCAGAAGTGCAGCTGTGGAAATTATGGGATCATTTGAGGAGAAAGCTGTGACCTTCCAAAAGAGCAACAAAGAAAGTTAAAAGAAAGTGAACGACGATTAATCATAAGATGGATTAACCGTAACCCTGCACGAAGTGTTTCTAAAACTACTATCCAGTTGATGAAATAATGTGTAATGCAAGTAAGCAAATCCTCTGCGGGTCTCTTATTTTAATTTGAGAAGAAAGGTACAACGGAAGAATGGCAAGGAAATAGCCGTATGCGAAAAAACTGAAACGATGCGAAATGTTCAGTTCGTAAGGGACAACGTTAAGGCATGATGTTCCAGTTCCTGCTGAACCAAATTACAAACTGAGGATAAAAAATTTACAACCTACTGTAAAACGCAGCGAGGTAAGTTTATTGGTGTAGGGGCTGTATTTCATCATCTCATGTGCAAGAATTAACTTTTTACTGACAGCACGTTAAATAAGGAGGGTTGCATCTACATCTTGCAGCAAGATTTGTACAGAACTGAAGAAAAGTTTCAGGTAGTACATATTATAAATTTTTCATGATAGTTACCCGAAGCACACAGCATAAAAACACAGTGGCCGGCGAAAGGAAAACATGTTTTTGTCAGGTTGATGGGAGCGAGGGAGAGACACGTTAAAACTCATCACTCGGTGGCAAAGTATCTAGCTACGCCACTGTATAGGTGCCGTTCCTGGTAGCTACTGAATTGTACATAATTTGCACATTCAAGCATGCAGAACACTTCATACCATTTTGACGTTTGTCTGAAGCCTTCTTTATAGCTTTCAATTTTCACTGGAGATAGTGAAAGTGTCCGTGAACACCTGAATAACAGAAATCGTCATCGTTGGTTCGGATGGGGAGTTCCGGCCCAAAGGCCCAGTCCATCGTGATCGCTCGATCTCGCTTGCACGGATTTTTCCCATAGCCGTTACATCAAGTCGTCTGGTATACCCTAACAGGCGACAGATACGAGCTACAAGACTGACAAGAGGTTCTTATGGTAGCGCGTTCCATTGCTTCACCAGCGTGGTTGATAACTGCTGGATGTCGTTGTTTCATGTGGACGTGCCGCATTACGTTTCCCCAACCTAGCTGCCAAGTGCTCTATGGGAACGGGCAGGCCGATCGATAATCCGAATATCCACATCTTCCAGGATCACCTGCACCTGCGCTGTTCGATGCAGTCGCGCATTATCATCCATAAATGGGAAGTCAGTGTCGAATGCACCGCTGAAAAGACGCACGTGTGGAAGCAGTGCAGTGTCACAATAACGTTAACCGAAGAGTGTACCCTGTTCAAAGACTTGGATGTCAGTACGCCCACGCAACATTGTGCCTCTCTACACCATAACACCTGGACCACTTAAATCGTATTCGACAATGTTCCTGGCTGCATAAATATTCCCACCTCTCGCCAACACTCCGACTATGGAACGAACCCCTACAACTGACACACCGCGAGATACCTCGGCGTCTAACTTGACAAGCACCCCAACAACCAAACCCACCTACAACACCAGCTCAAAAAAACAAGGAAACGACAACAGTTAATTCGACAAGTAGAAGGACGACTGTATGGCTGCTCCACCAGGACAGCCATACACACATACAAGACATACATATGACCAATCTACGAATACGCCGCTGCACCACTGGGCGGAATACCAAAGACAGTAGCAAATAGACTGTACTCGACAGAACGCCGACTACTGCGCAGTATAGCAAAGCTACCATACCGCACCCCTAGCGACGAAGTATACGAGACAACAGGAATAGCCCCACTACAGACAAGACTGGCAAAACTTAGGGCAAGATACGGCTCACACATGCTACACAAACGACCCGACATGGAAGACATACTGACGACCAAGCCACACACAACGAGACGCCCGAAAACCAAATACATTTACCCAGCGCATACAGTAGCACAAAATACATCAACCGAGTTCCCCGACTTAGCACCCACAATGACACAACTGACAGGAGGAGAAACTGTACGCCCACATAGACGAAAGACAGTAACACAGCAACGAACGACCTAGTGTACCACGACAGCCCCCCGCATTCAACACACAACACACGTCATAACCCTGAGCACAATAGCTTTAAGGAAATCATAGATAAGATCAAGACCCATTGTAAAAACCAGCTCCAAGTATTACCAAAAGGAAAGGAGAATATCTAGAACTAGATATAAGGCAAAAAGAACCATTGTATCAACCGGCTCTCAAGTACTGCGAAGCACTTTTGCACTTTCGTGGGATGATTATATAGGAAAAAATAAATGGAAACATTATAAGAATCCCCCATTAGGTTAACGTGTCACTTCCATTTATATTGTCAAATCACCCCCACATATCTTGTTAAGTCATTTCACTCATCTCACTTAAATTGTTATCACCATTTCAAATTCAATTATTTGTCAAATTAGTTTCGTAAAATTAGTTATTTTGTTAAGTAAGTTCAGTTTTTGGCAAAATTAATTCAATCAATTTTTTTCACATTCTATCAAATTCACTAATAAGTAACGTAAAACTAAAGATACTCATTATAAAATAATAGCATATAATGAAATATATGAAAAATGGAAATAAATAAAATAACAATTGTAACCTCTGGCAAACAGATAAGCCCTAGAACAGCCTGCTTTCTCCCCTCAGGAGAAGGAATGAAAAGGGCTAAAAAAAGGTCATATGGGGGGAAGGGGTGAGCAACGGAGGGGGGCGGGGGCATCCAGCACCGTGAAATGCGATAGTTTCGGTGGTCCATATGTTATGAAGTGGGGAGGCATGCTGTTGCATAGGCAACCATGTACTCAGAATTATTGTAACTCTTTACCCTGCCATATGCACGTGCTTTTGAAGGTGCATTCGAGCCAGGCTTTGTTTTTATGAATGGGAATGCGCGATTGCATCTAGCAGCACAGGTGGTCGAACTCTTGGTACGACAGGATATTCGGCGAATGCACTGGCCTGGCCGTTCCCATCGAACAAGTGTGGCGGGACGTATTGCAGCACGTCGATATGCACCAGCGACCGTCCAGCAATTCTTAGTCGAGCTGGTGGAGCAATGGTACTCCCTTCCACAAGAACGCCCCACCAATCTCCTGGCCAGCATAGGAGCACGTTGTAGAGCATGCGTTCCTGTCCATGGTGATCACACACCCTATTAAGAACCAAGTCCCATCTTTTCCAATGTGCAAGGAATCGTCACAAGTTGATGTTGTTTCAATGTAATTATTAGCTTCGAATGAGAGTGTCATCTCTGTTCGCCTCGTTGTGTATTTCTTTCAATTAACTTCTGTGCTGTACTTCCTATGTGTGGTCCAAGTTTCGTGGAGCTATGCCACTCGCCATAACACATGACGCGAAAGCTACTTTCGTCCTTAAGTTTGCACCCGAGTATAGTTAAGATCTTCTGCCAACAGTATACTCCTAACCCTAAAAGTTTCGGACGCCCGTTACCCCTACGCTGGTGTGATCGTGGCGGTCAGAGAGAGCTCGTTCTCTGTTTTCCGCTGAGGCTCGAGGTAATAAACAGCGTCGGTGGCTGGGCGGCTACTGTCGGCGGCGAGCGCGTAACCTGGCGGCCCACGTGGGAACGCCGCGAGCCGGCGACCACCCCGCGGCCCAGATTTATGCCGCGGATGAAATATAGGGACAGGCGCGGGGTCCGGCCGGCGCTTCATTAAGGCAAGGCCGTCCCAAGGGCAGCCGCCAGCCACCGGCCGGCGGCGCCTGCTCTCCACGTCCGCGGCCGCCGCCCCCGGGTGACTCAACACCGGCCGCTATCCCATTTCCCGCTCATAATTAACCTTCTCTCGGTGGCCCTTCTCCGCTACTTTGTGCGTTACGGCGTGTCAGCTTATCTGTTTGCAAGGTGAACGTAACACCTTCGCTGAATCGTGAGCTGAAATACTGTACGCACAGCTCCTCAGCCGGTAAAAATGGAATTGTAGCATCACTTTGTTTTCCGTCAATATGTCCGTCTATTAAGACCCCTTTTCCTCAGGAACGGATAGACGTTTAAGGGGACCACGCCGAGGTTCAGGCCGAAAAAAATCGATTTTCGGTTTTTATCATATTTCTATAGATTAAGGTTTTATTTAAGTACTCTGAAAAGGATTTTGCTGAAAAAGTTTTTTTTCGAGCATTTAAAGAGCATTTTCCTACCACGTGTATTTATGTGCCACGCCCACTTTTCTGTCACCCACTTTTCTGCATGTATTTTAGATCTTTATACCCCCTACATTGCTCGTTAGGGATATTTTTTTACTCCCGAGTGTGTTGGCTATCCTTGGAATTCAACGGTCGGTATTCTTTTGTTTATGCTGTTTGTTAACAACACGCTTTCAAACACGCGGTTAGTTTTGGTCACTTGTGATTGCGAGTAATTGTTATAGAAAACTTGCAGGTATACTACAGGCAGGCAATTAGGAGAAATAAGGAAAATCTGGAGGCAAGGAAGAGAGATGTTTGGGCCACATTCTTCCATGTGTCCTCTACTGATGATAAGCCATGTCATGGATTGTGTCCATCAGGAGAAAATTCGTGGTGCAAATACAATAGGGCTCAGGCAACTGGAGAATCTTATTCTCACCAACATTCTCTTCCTGTTGCTGTTATTACAGGAATTAAACCTATTTTCAGAGACTTGGCCCATCCTGGCCTTCTAAGGAAATGTCTGCATCGGCAGACACCGAACCCAAATGAATGTTTCAACAGCATAATTTGGAACCGCCTTTCTAAAACTGTATTTGTAGGCATGCGTACAATGAAACTAGGAGTTGATGATGCTTTTATTACATTCAATTGTGGTAATATTGGAAAGTGTTGGGTACTGAAAAGCTGGGAATTAATCCTGGTGAAAATATGATCACTGCGCTGCAACATTGCGATAAAATGAGGATAGCCGGTGCAGACTGGTCTGCATCTAATATGGCCAAGAAAGCAAGACAAACATCCGGGAAGGTGAAAAAGAAGCTGGAAGACCTGCTAGAGGCCAAAGAAGGGCCATCATATGCAGCAGGACAGTTTTAATTAACTGTAAGTAACATATTTCAAAAGTTTTTTCTTTAAAGTCAATTTCCCGCAAACTGAAATTTTCAATACATATGCCCCTTTATATCAGAAACTATCATAGATAGAGGAATGAAATTTTCAGAGATTCTGCATAACGTAAAACGCCACCTCTGGTACTACATTCATTATTATTTCCCCATTAGGAAGTTCCCAAAAATATTTTCTGCAGAAAAAACTTAATATTTTTTGTTAGTAAATTTAAAAAGTATTTCTTAAAACGGATAAAGTAGATTTTAGTACAGTTGACTCTGTTAGCACCATGTAACATACAGTAAAAATGTTAAGGTGCTGCATCAATAGCTTTTTCAGAAATGGGTCAAATACTTGCCTAAATTAACATGGGTTAGATAGGCAGGGAGTGGTCCCCTTAAGTTGAAATTTATGTCAGATACTAAGATGTACGGTCCCTTGACCGTGTAAAAAATTTAAGTCAGTGTAGTCAAAAGATACGGCCCTTTCATGTCACGTGTTTACACACTTGCAGACTCACTCGTCAAAACCTATGCATCTTTTTCAACAACTTTTGAAAACACCGATGGCATATAGACAGGTCTAAAATTGACTACGCTATCCATTTATCATTTTAATAACCGGTTTCACTAAAGAGTACTTTGCTCATTCAGGCAACTGAACATTTCTAATAAAAAAAATTACAAATGTTGCTAAGTGCGGGGCTAATGCGTGCAGCTCAGTGCATTAGTATCCTATCACTCATCTCATCATACCCATGAGAGCTCTTAGTTTTCAGTAATTTAATTACTCACTCAATCTCTTCCAGTGCCACGAAAGTGTACTGCAGATAGCAGTATTGGAAATCCATTTTCCAAGAGCGTTGTATGATTCCCTATAGAAAATAACTTTTTCTTTAATTGATCTACTATATTCAGAAAGTGATTGTTAAATACTGTATATATATCTGACTTACCAATAACAAAAACCTTCTTATTACGTATTGACTCGATATCTGCAACCTTGTGCTATTAACCAGGCACTTCCTTCACGACTAACAATACTG
Source organism: Schistocerca cancellata (assembly GCF_023864275.1). Taxonomy (NCBI): domain Eukaryota; kingdom Metazoa; phylum Arthropoda; class Insecta; order Orthoptera; family Acrididae; genus Schistocerca; species Schistocerca cancellata. Next base: position 495,622,468 of record NC_064626.1, on the reverse strand, counting down.
TTTCAATTTCATCCTGAGAATTACTTATTCTGTTTTGTTCCACCTGCTTTTTGTCTTCCTAATGACGTTCCTAAGCACCTTACATTATTCCTGCAATGGCCTGCTGCACTGCGATTGTCACTATTTTTAACGTTTTGATAGTGGGTGGCGCAACTATGAAGGTAGCCCGACTTCCCTTTTAAAAGTGAATGCAATATTTCCACTTCTGAAACAGCTACGATCAAGGACAGTTTTATGCAATGATAGCATTCTTCTGTCAGCATTTCCATTTATTTCATCAGTGAATTTAGACGTTTCACTTTGTTGTCTGCAGAAGGACTTTCTCGATAGCAGAAAAAACTCAAACTGTGGAAGCATATGTCGAACAGGTTCCATTAAGGAAACTTGTAAAACTGTCAGGGTCAAGTACCCGGATAGAGAACTATTAGCAAAGAAAACAATACAGAGTCTATATAACAACTGGCACAGCAACGGATGTATGCAAAATGTAAAAAGACAGAGAATTTCTTCAATTCGCTCACCAGAACTTTATTGAAGAATTTCGCCCAAGAATTCAACAGAACCGAAAGAAGTCTACAGGAAAATTATCCCAGAGACTCATATAAGTTGGAGGATTTGGCAGCGGATATTGAAAAGTCTTAACTTGAAGCCATATCGTATGACGGTTCTGCACCAATTACGGGAGGCTGACAGTCAGAAACGTATAGATTACTGCATGTGGGTTTCAAATAACATAAGCGATGGTTTGTTAGACCCTTTCCAATTACATTATGAGTGACGAAGCATGGTTTCATCTTACCGGTCATATGAATTCACAGACCACAAGGTACTGGGTAACGGAAAACCCTAACATTTAGTGTCAGCAACCATTTCGTGATGATAAAAATCGGCATTTGGTGTGGTTTAACAGGAACATGCATCAGAGGATCAATATTTTTTGACACTACCCTCAACACGATTCCGTATATGGAAATTTTTGGTACACTTGTGCTCAGCTCACTGATTATGAAAGATAATACTGTTTCTTCCAGCAAGATGGGCAACATGACTCACGTTTATGGTATACCTGAAACGAGTCCAAGATGTATTCACTGAGGAGCGAACTGTCAGCAAACATGATGGCCACCACCTTCGCCGGGTCTAACAATATGTGACTTTTTCCTGTGGAGGCACTTGAAGAGCAAAGTCTGTGAAACAAATTCACACATGATACAGGAACCGGATGATAGCACCAGCCGTGAAGCCACAGCCATCGATATTCTAACTTTCCTGTGGGTGTATCAGAGAATGCTTGAACATGCACAGCTGTTTACTTACGTTGCAAGAGGTCACTTTCAATATCTTCTATAAATGTATTTTTCCCTGTGACTTTCGTTGTAAATAAATGGTAAGTCCATTTCAGCCTTTCGTTTCTGTAATTTCACCGCAGTTTCTTTATGCTCACAAGGGCTACTTTCATCTACGCTACCCTGTATAATTCCAACGTTGTTCTATGTGATATTATTATCCCATTAGTCAGCACCCATGTTGCCTGTTAGTGCTAGTAACCTGTTTTAAGCGTTCTAGAGAAAGCAGCTTTAAAGAACATGAGACATGTATTGAAGGAAGCATTATAGTTATCGTATATGTTTTCAGCACTATAAAATTTGGCACTATTATCTTTTAATGAGGTTAAAAAATGTCTCTATTGTCAATGGATCAACATTACAAATGGGCTCTCATTTTATTTAACATAAGTGCGAACATAAATCCCTTTTAGCATTAAAATTTATGAATCATGGTCTGAAAGGCCTTTTATCCTTCTACAAACGAATACCCCTCTAGTAATGAATGACGAAAAAAATATTGTCTATAGTTTTGCTAGTAAACAAAGCTGCAAGGAAAACGCTCTGTACTCTGAAACTGACAGTTACTGACAACTCCCATATGGAGTTCAAAGAAATTGCGTTTATTACATAATTGGATGCGCAAATTGGGAATCAAAACCGACTTCAGCTGTACTGTACGGTAGCGCATGAAAATCTCTGCCTTATAGGGACTTCAACTCAGATACTCCCCTTAAAACGCCAACGGTCGACATCACCACTTTGGCTATCCGAGCACGCCTCCAAGACCGACGCAAATCTTCATATGTCATACTTGCCCACATCTCCTAATGCTCCCACAAACAGCCTGGGAATCCCGCCAGAGAGAGACTTTCAATATGATCGTCATTTTAACCCGTCGAGACGTGTGACATTTCTTATGTTATCGTACAATGTCTTGTTGACAATTCACGTTATTAAGCGGTAAATCCATGTTCAAGTCCCAATGCAGCAGAGATATCCATGTGTCACCAATAAATAGTATAGGTGAAATAAATTTAGATTCGCAATATAGGAATCAAATTTCGTATATTTAATGAGCTGCTGTGGAGACAACGTCAAGTATCAACACACATTGTTCACGATTAGTATTGGTTACAGTGTTTACTAATGTACGCTTTCTCGGGTATTTCAAATGGTTCAAATGGCTCTAAGCACTATGGGACTGAATATCTGAGGTCATCAGTCCTCTAGACTTAGAACTACTTAAACCTAACTAACCTACGGACATCACACACATCCATGCCCGAGTTAGGATTCGAACCTGCTACCGTAGCAGCAGCGCGGTTCCGGACTGAAGAGCCTAGAACAGCTCGGCCACGACGGCCGGCTTCTCGGATATCTGCTTTTCCTTAACCGTATGGAGCGTGTATCACTACTTAATGTCACATGACTCATTGTCAGATTTTCGATTCGACCTTGTTGTTTTCTATTTATCTGCGTCTTCATGCTTCCCCCAAACGTGGCGCCACGCCAGGTTAAAACAGTGTTGTGGCCTTGGGCAAGACTGTCACACAATTCAATTTTTTATCCAGACTCTAATTTTGTAGTTTGCTCACCTTGCATCGTTTGCAGTACAGTAGAGAACGCAGCAGCAGAATTTCCCACCGATAATGATTCACTGTTTTACTGACTCGCAAGCAATGTCCACACCCTCTTCCAGTTAATGAAAATCGCGTAGAAATTCAGAAGTTGTTTCGAAGTGGAGTCAAATTATTCCTTGTATGTTTCTGGTGGTTGTAGGATGCTCGGTCTTTTTTATTTTATTCTGTGTTTACGAAGATGGTTGACTCAGTTGATAGATGTTTATTATACTTAAGATATGGCTCTGAGCATTATGGGACTCAACTTCTGAGGTCATCAGTCCCCTAGAACTTAGAACTACTTAAACCTAACTAACCTAAAGACATCACACACATCCATGCTCGAGGCAGGATTCGAACCTGCGACCGTAGCGGTCGCGCGGTTCCAGACTGTAGCGCCTAGAACTGCTCGACCACTCCGGCCAGCTATACTTAAGATATTAGGCATAAAGTCTGAGATAGACGGCAAACTTCTAATTTTAAAAGAACAGAAGAGAAGGAAACAAAGTTAGTGTAACGGCCAGGAATGGGTGGCCACTGCGGTCGGAGATGGAAGATAGTCAGTAGTGTCAGAAGCCGATAGTTCACCCCTCTGAGAGGGGTAACATTGGAGAGGTGAGCGGTTGTCTGTTTGCATACTGTCATGTTATCAACAAAACGTCGTTAGTTAAACACACATTTTATTAATTAACACGCTACGACAATCGTAACGATGCTCTGTTGCGGCTATTCTCTCCATGGCATTTGCAGGAGACGGCGGATGTGGGCGCGCTGAGGTAAGCAGGCGGCCGGCGGTAGCCTGCAGTGGCACCAGCGTCTGACGTGACGTGCATGTGGATACGTGTGCGCCCACTGGACGCGGCTTCGCAGTTCAGAGCCTGGCCACGTTGGAAGGCGCATAATCCCGCCGTGGATCCTATAGAAGGAGGCAGCTTTCAGCAGCAGTGCCCGCTCTTGCAAGCGTCGGCGAACAGCGACAGTATGCCCGCATCTGCATCTACATCCACACACATGCTCCGCAAGCCACCGTAAGGTGCGTGGCGGAGGGTACCCTGTACCACAACTAGTCGTTTCCTTTCCTGTTCCAGTCGCAGGTAGAGCGAGGGAAAAACGACTGTCTATCTGTTTCCGCATGAGCACTAATTTCTTGTACCTTATCTGGCCGATCGGCGTCCCAGACCTGGCCTCTAACAACTGTCCTCCAGCGCTGGAGGCTGATAGCAACTGGAAGCAGGTTCGGACGTGGCCCACCGGTTGGAAGGCGCTAAGTCCACAAAATCGGACTGAGAGCCAGCAGTACATCTGCAGTTAGTGGAGACCAAGTCTCGCGGTGGCAACCTATAGATTCATGTCGACTCGTAGACCAACGTGGGCCTCTGCTCAAAGCTTGCAGCTGCCATACTCGATGCACCTGTCCAAAAATGAAGGGCACTTAGACGAGCTTGATGTGTGCTTATTTTGCTAAGGCATCGATTCCCGTCAAGTAGCCCCAACAGAGACTACGACTGAGGCGTGAAGCAATCAAGCCACCGCGCCACAGTGGTTGTATTTCTGCTGTGTCGTTGATTAATTAAGGCACCGCTCCGTCGGCTGGCAAGGCGATGTGGTAATCGCCCGAAGACGTGGTGGCGGTATCTGTCACATCAGCGGGTCGTCCCTGAAGTAACTCCGTTTGGTCACCTCCAATCTGACATACATCCATGGCCTCTTGCATTAGACGCGACATCGTCGTTATTTTATTCTATCACGTCAAAAATGGTGGCAGCCTGTAAGACGGTCATGTCATTTTTAATTTTTGTATGTTGTCGATGTGCATGTTAGAGAGAGAGCAAGTTCTGTTGCTGTTAATCAACCTTTGGTCTTGTCGTGGCGCGGTTTTCGCCTCTGCGCAGTCTGATACATTCTTAGTTGAACTGTGGTAGGTGATGGACGTATTCAGTAGTCCTGAGTTGACTTGTAATGCTACCTGTTCGAAAAAGAAAAAAATATTGTAAAGGACAGCAAGGATGAATATGATGTACATACTGGAAGGTGAAAAGAATATAAATTTTTAATAATGTTATCGTTTTTGAAGAGAAGACTACAGCACTGCGCAGCTGGCAGGGACTACTCTCAGGCAGTTAACCCGCTCAGAGCTGAGAGAAATACCACCCCTCGTCCCTGAGTCATGCATTAACGTATTAAATGATTGAATTTTTGTTTTTTATAGAAATTCTCTGTTAACATTGTTTCCTTTTTAAATCATTGTTCACTTTGATAAGCATACCAATGTTTTGTGTGAAGATCACGCGAAGTTTTAGTCCGTCTGTTTGAATACATAATTCATTCCAAAATCGTTGTCTCGGAATATCATTTCATAGGAAGGCCAAACCTACGTTTCTAGAACTTGTAGACTTAGAGAACGCGTTTGACAATGTTGACTGGAATACTCTCTTTCAAATTCTGAAGGTGGCAGGCGTCAAACACATGGAGCGAAAGGCTATTTACAATCTGTACAGAAACCAGATGGCAGTTATAAGACTCGTGGGGGCATGAAAGGGAAGCAGTGGTTTGAAAGGGACTGAGACAGGTTTTTAGCCCGTCCCCGATGTTATTCAATCTGTACATTGAGCAAGCAGTAAAGGAAACAAAAGAAAAATCCGGAATATGAATCAAAATCCATGGAGAAGAAATAAGAACTTTCAGGTTTGCTGATGACATTGTAATTCTGTCAGAGACAGCAAAAGACCTGGAAGAGCAGTTGAACAGAATGGACAGTATCATGAAAGGAGGATATAAGATGAACATCAACAAAATCAAAACGAGGCTAATGGAATGTAGTCAAATTAAATCGGGTGATGCTGCGGGAATTAGATTAGGAAATGAGATGCTTAAAGTAGTAAATGAGTTTTGGTATTTGGGGAGCAAAATAACTGATGATGGTCGAAGCAGAGAGGATAGAAAATGTAGTAGACTGACAATGGCAAGGAAAGCGTTTCTGAAGAAGAGAAATTTGTTAACATCGAGTATAGATTTAAGTGTCAGGTAGTCGTTTCTGAAAGTATTTGTATGGAGCGTAGCCATGTATGGAAATGAAACAGTGGCGATAAACAGTGTAGACAAGAAGAGAATAGAAGCTTCAGAAATGTGGTGCTACAGAAAATTGCTCAAGATTAGATGGGTACATCACATAACTAATGACGAAGTACTGAATAGAATCGGGAAGAAGAGAAATTTGTGGCAAAACTTGACTAGAAGAAGGGATCGGTTGGTAGGACATGTTCTGAGGCATCAAGGGACCACCAATTTAGTATTTGAGGGCAGTGTGGAGGGTAAAAATCGTAGAGGGAGAACACGAGCGAATACACTAAGCATATTCAGAAGGACGTATGCTGCAGTAGGTACTGGGAGATGAAGAAGCTGGCACAGGATAGAGTAGCATGGAGAGCTGCATCAAACCATTCTTTGGTCTGAAGACCACAACAACACAGGAATAGTTACTCTCTCCATTCCACTGTTTATCATTACGCATTATCACGTTTCACAGTTTGGATATAGTTCGGAAATTATATGTAGAAATAGAAATATAGTTTAGGCGCTATCTGCTTGTCGTTTGTTGTTGTGTTGAGAAATTTGCAACGATGTTGTCAAGACGCGAGGTAAGTGAGAATTTTGGTTAGGGCCAGATAATTGTTGTACTTCCGTTGTTCATTTGCTATAAGAACAAGATGCACTCACATCAATTACAGTTCAGTTCAAATGTGTTCTCATTGTGCAAAGGTTAGCACGACAGTTTAAGTTGGATAACAGTTTGCGAGGACACAATTTTGGTAATATGTAGACTTTTATAGAGTGGGAGGTAAATTTGGGATAAATTTAAGACACAAACAAATATAAATGGGAGGTTACAAACCCTACGTTAGAATCACTAAAAAATGTATACCTACAGAGAACTGCTTGAATAAAAAAATTGTTAAGATAAGCTTTTAGTTTGTCATCGCAGTCGTTTGAGTTGTTAAAGAGGTACTAAATAAGTGAAGAAATGATTCAGAAGTAAAATAAAGATACAAGGGGAACTCATTTTAATGTTAAAGTTTGCAGGAGACCTCTCCTGTAAATTGACTCGTTCCATATCATTTCGATGAAAGGATCGTTCCCCTTCGGGGAAAATACGGAGCCTTGAACTGTGAACAATAGAGAGAGACTAATTCATCTCCAAGACCGTAGGTTGATTTTATCGAGATTGTAATTTAAATTTTATGAGTCGTTCTCGTGGTGTCATAAAATCATTGACACTGAAATTCGAGCTCCTGCCATTTGCACAACCACAGGTAATGCCGAGTTTATTACGTTCTGAAATTTAATACGTTTTTAACTTGATGCATTTACTTAGTATTATCCTAAGAATCTAATTTTCTGTAATGATTTCTCATTTTATGTGGAGTGAACTAGTGGCGTAGCTGAATGAAGTTCATCTCCAGCTGCTCGTGAATTGGCTGTTACGCCTGCCAAACTGGTCAAGGTTCTTAAAATGAACTCCTGTTCATATCGTGGGCACTACTCTTTGATTGTGGAGAATAATTCATTTTTACAAACAATATTTAGATGGTAATTAGCACTCTTGAACTTTAAATGATTTATGGAAATCACAGAAACCTAAATTTGAATTGCCGTAGGGGGATTTAAACTGCCTCCTTCCGTAACTGATGTGGAGATTGAGGAAACAATAGAAAGAAATGACTGCTGAGCATGACACTGAAGGAATCAGTTAACCAACTGGAACACTGAATATCTAAGAGAAAAGAATGGGGCCTATAAGTAAGAATTATTTTTTGATTGCGTACGAGGAATAATCCAGTTGTATAAAGAATATTCAGATATTAATTAGCACTCTTGAACCTTAAATGATTTAGAGAAATCACAGAAAATTAAATTTGGATTGCCGTAGCGAGATTTAAACTACCATCATTCCGGTACTAATGTGGAAATTGAGGAAACAATAGAAAGGAATGACTGCAGAGCATGACACTGAAGGGATCAGTTAACAAACTGGAACACTGAATATCTAAGAGAAAAGATTAGCGCGTATAGGTAAGAATTTTCTTTTGATTGCATATCAGAGCTTACTTCTTGTGTTATTTTTTTATATAACTCTTCTTATACTGATGGAAATCTCTCCGTTCAACAACAAGAACTTCTGCTACATTCATCGGTTGATTTTGAAGCTCTAACGGCAGTAGTTTTTATAGATCAGATTTTGGGAATTCGAATCCACCTATTACGCAAAAAAAACAATTTCTTTTAATGCCCAACCACTTTTCAGCACCTTTGTGATATCATCAGTACTTTCATTCAGTTGTACAAATGAGAAGTGTCCAAAATGCGAACCATGTTTTAAATAACAATTATTGAAATGGAAACTAGCCTAAAAACGCACGCAACAAAATTATGTTTATAGATTAAATGAGCTGTTGCCTCTTCAACCAGACTCACAAGAGCATTATTTCTTTGAAGATGGCAAGTTATACAAATTCTAAAGAGGTCCTCTACATTCTAGAAAGTAAAGTGATAGAACAGACATGAAATGTTTTAGGCCTAATTTTTATTACAATAATTTTTACTGAAAACATTTAGTACTCCTGGCAGATTACTGTGTGCATAACCGGGGCGCAAACCTGGAAGGTTTGGGAAGTGGAATTCCGCCTTACGCAAGACACCTTTTTGTTTCACCCAGACATGTTTCAGCACATTTTGTGCTATCTTCATTGGGTTATTTTTTATTTTCTAACTATAAAATTCTTACTTCATATTAACATATAGCGAAACCTTTGGTACATAATATTTACAATTGTGAATGAATAATTGTTGTCAAATATTATACATCATTTGTTCATAGCTCACAGTTGACATATTTATTAACGACCTTATGCACTATGTATTGTCAAAGTTCTGTTTATAGCTAATTGGCAAAAAGAGTCGATGTATGCACTAGTTTGACTGTTTGCATTTCACGGAACTGAATAAGAGTATCCACTGATGATGGCACAAAGGTGTTTCAACGTGTTTGGATATTGAAAATAAAGTTGTTCGCATAATAGGCGGACCTGAATTCCTATTATGTATAACAACTACAATTGATGCTGGCTGTACTCCTGCCCATTTGTTGTGAAAATTACTGATTCAGACGCTACCTGTCAAGTCCAGTAACATTAAACTTGTTGCTATTACTCTTCAGAGCAATCACTTTAAGTGAACAATAAGCATCAGCGGCTTCCGACGACTGGGTTATTCATTTCTGACACCAACTTTTGGCACCGACCCCTGCAGCAAGTTCCCCGGTGGATGACGTATTCTTGGTCAGAGAATAATAAATAAGTCGTGGCATTTGGTGCGCAGAAGTGCAGAGACAGCAGAAAGGCGGCCACGCCCCGCTGGTGGAAGCGCAGAAAGCCCGGCCTGCTCTTCTTTCAGAAGCGTGGAGCCCTTCGCGATGGTACATGCAAACGAAGCGGCGAGCGGGCAGCCTGCATTCAGGCGCCGCAGACCTCGTCCGTTGAGAGATTTATCGTACCGCCTCCGTCGCCTCATCTCTGAATTTATGACGCCCATTTACTGCCACCCAGTCCTTGTGTAGAGATCCTCCCAGGACCTTTCTGAGTTTTCGTCGTATATCAGCAAAAAATTTTTCTTCAGTGAAATTCTGTAAAATTCGAACTTCGTTTCCGTAGCATAGCTCCAACGCTACGAGGGTCGTTCCAAAACTAGTGCCTAATATTTTATCTTCACGGAGGCAATAGTAAATACAGGGAGCCCAATGATACACACAAAAAGAGCAGTATTTGAGCTACATGCCTTTTTCTCGTATAACATTCGTTAAGCACTTTTTCCATCGGTGATCATCCGCCTGCATTTTCTTTCTTATTGATTCGTCTCTATTTAGACATTACTTGCCATCTAGTAACAAATACATGTCAGATTTATCTTTATATGCAATACGTGCTGTAAGAGGTCCATGACTAAGGAATTTATTGCTAGCGCACTCGAGCAGATGTAATTTCGATGGATTGCTCACGCGCTGCCTGCTATATGTAAACTATAATAGAATCGCAGACCAGAGAGCAGTGTCGGCTGCAGTAGGAGCTGTGTGGGGAGTAGTAGTGGTAGCTCGCAGTCGGGCGGTTGGGCCGGTCGTGCCTGAGCGATGTAGTATAAGGTAAAAACAGCCGCGCGAATATCTAATTTGCTACAACTAAATGTGTACTATCGTTGTATCAAGTCCCATGTAAATGTTTTTAAAAAATCTTTTAATAATAATCCTTCTTATACAAATTAATTTTTGACAATCATTCATCTGATTTTAAAGAATTTACTAATTTCTCCAATATATGGTCATCCCGGTTATCGTAAATAAAAATCAGGTGTTTCTTTTTATACATGACAAACCTAGCGGCCAGCATTGCACTGGGCTGTGCGAGAAAAATTTCTTATAGGAGCAGATATATACGCGTTACCTGGCGACTTCATTGAGGTAAGAATATTTAATTTATTCAGAATGATCTTTCAGGGCCATGACGCAGCTCTGTTGACGTCCAAATTTACCAGTTTAGATTCACAGTCAGTTAATTATTGAAAGGTTATATATGAGTCACATTTTTTATTGGGAGGCTAGTCACGTTATTATTGAGAGGTTAGGGAATAATAAACTGTTGGGAGGTTACACTAAATGTAAATGTTATAGATATATATTTTTTGTTGTTGGGAGGTTACTGTGCATTTATTGGTTAAAAGCACATAAATAATCAACCAATTAATTCAGTCGGTTATATGAACGTTCCTGCGTTCTGGAACATTAACAATACTTAATTAAATAAAGTTAACCTTGACCTATTAAATACGAAATTATTCTTTAAGAAGAATAAAAAGAAAGACGGATGACTCTTTAACGAGAAACAGAAAGACGTTACAAAAAATTATAGAAAAATATCCCATCACCTTATTCGACCAGGTCTTGAGAAAAGTTCAGGACTTGTGCCCCAGCGAGTTGCTGCTTTTAGTTTAATAATGAATACGTAACGCTGACGATCTGATGCTATTTGTTTAAAGCTAAAAACGACTGATATTGGCTAAGAGACGACAGAGGCCTAGCCTGTCTACACTGTTTACATTGCAAGTGGCATAAACGCGTTTTCGCATCTGTAGCCCCATCAGTTTGAGCATCTGAGTCATTCATTCACACCCTTCTGTTTCGTTTTAGGGTAGGGCCATCCCTCATATACTCGTTATGAAGTATGCTTGAGACTGCGTTTGTTAAATTATGTAAATATGTCCACTTCGCTGGGTCCCTGACTGTGTTATAAAGTTGTCTTGCGATTGTACAGGACGTCTCACTTGTCATAGTAGTTTGTAGCGTAGTACAGTATGTTTAGGGGATCCTCTTCTGCATTCTCGCCTTTGGCTGAGATTTATACGCTCCAGATATGTTGTACAAGAATCATGTTGAGACAAGAACTGGCTCATGCTGCGCCTGGTGTCCACATGTTCCGTATCTGCCCTTCTTCTTGTTGCCAACGCCTTGTTCATTTTTCTCACGTTCAGTCAACAATCTACAGCTGTGTACTGAACGATGATATCAACGGTGCAGATTCTCAGCACCATGTAGCGTGCTGAGAGACCCTTACACTCTCACAAGAACTTCTCTTCGTCTACTCCTGGCCGCAGTAATGCTGGTGGCTGTCACGCTCGGAAAACAGGTCAACCACCGTCTTACATCTTTGATGTCGTCATCCCTGTCTGGAAAATGTTTCTGCAAAGAGATAGAATCCTGATGACGTTAAATCAAGACGGAACTGTCCATGTGATAGGACAGTCCAGCCAAATTTAACAGTGGGTTCTATGGTGGGAAAACTTTTGCGGCACCTGGCATTGTCTCGTTGCAAGCAGAAGTGTCTCTTCTTTTCTAGGCTGACTTCGGAAATTCGGGCTTTCAGCCTAGTCAGCCTTGCAGCGATCTTGATCGGCAGTTCCTCTAGGCTCCAAGACAATGAAAAGGATCACAGCACGTATCCACGACATCTGTGCACATCACTTTGCTTGCAGATGCCTGTGACTTATTGGAGAGTTGGAATGTCACTATTCCATGGACTGCGTTCGATATTCCGGATGACAGTGGTGACGCCCGTCTCATCAGAAACTGACTGATTTCGGAGATCTTGCCGTATTTTGCGGACTTAAGACGCACTTTTTTGTTCGAAAACTTGCCTTCAAAATTTAGGTGCGTGTTGTGCTTGAAATTAATAGAAAAATATCCAGTATTTGCTTTAAAATTCCCACCAGTCTTAAAAATGACCATTGGCAACATTGGATTCAACTGGCAGCAGTACACGGTTGCGAAGAACATGAGTTGGGTGGATTCACAAGCTTTCCAACACAGTCTCCCTCTCGCCCTGTCATCACAAACCCAGACCACTGTCTAGCTTATGATGCGTCATTGCCAGTGAACTTGAATTGCAAGTGATTTGTATTGTCGCTAACAGTACAATATTTTTATGAAATGCTAATTTCGTAATGAAAAAAAGAAGAGGTATTTATATGATGTGAGCTATAAATTGAAAGTTATAGCACATGCAGAACATGGAAACAGAGCAACTGAGCAGCATTTCGGCACTCCACCAAAAGAAAAAGCTATTCGCGATTGGCGGCCTAGTAAAGAAGAACTGACAAAAATCAGGAAGACTAAATGCGCAAATAGAGAACTGAATGAAAAATGACCAAAACTAGAAGACGACGTATTGAAATGGAGTCAAGGGTACCGTCAAAGTGGCATTGGAATTAATACAAAAATGATTCAAATGCACGATCGTAAGCTAGCGCTACAGTGGAACTTAACAAACGTTAGGGGTGGAGTTGGTTGGTGCTACACTTTTGTGAAGCGTCAGGGACTTAGCATGAAAACTAAAATATCTCATGAAATGCCACAAGAGTGTGAAGAGAAATTATTATCTTTCCTTCGTTTTATTATTCATCATCGAAAGAAAATCAGCGTGGAACTAAGCCAAATTGTGATTATGGATGAAATCCTCTGATATTTAACGTGCCGTGTAACAGAACTGTTCCATGAACGTTCCTAAAACGGCAACTATAAAAACAAGTGGACATGAAAAAATGCACTACATTACTATCCATTCATGTTGTGCTGACGGTACTAATGTTAATACAATTATCGTTTTCAAGAGCAAAACAATGCCGAAACCTTCTGAATTATCGCAAGATGTGGCTGTTAGCGTACATAACAAGGATTAATGGACGAGATTGGTATAAAATTATAGCTTAACACAGTGTGAGAGAGAAGTAAAGGTGCTTTGTTGAAGAAGAGTTCTCTTCTTGTTGTAGATCACTTTAGCAGTCATTTGAAAAACTCTGTGAAAGATAAATTTAGAGGGAAATACAGAGCTCGCTGTTATTCCGGGATGAGTTACTTCTCAACTGCCACCTCTTGATGTCTCTATAAATAAACCATTTAAAGTGTGTATGAGAGAGGAATGGAGCAAATGGATGATGGATGACACCCAACACGAATTCACGCCGAAGGGAGCATTAAAACGATGCACACTCAAACAAGTGTGTCAGTGAATAAAACAGTCGTGGGCTAGAATGAGAGAAGACATTACTGTTAAATATTTCAAGAAGTGCGGCATAAGTAACTCTCTCGATCTTATATATGAGGAGGAAAAAGATGACGACGAAGAGGGAGAAGAAGAAGAAGAAGAAGAAGAAGAAGAAGAAGAAGAAGAAATGTCAGGTGCCGATTTTCAGGGATTTTAAAGGTCATTTCGATTTTATAAAGCAAGAAATTTTTTTTAGTCTGGCTTTGCAATCTAATAATAAAAATTCTAAAAATGTTAATTTAAAAATATGCTTAAAAATTGAGGTGCATCTTATAGTCCGTAAAATAAGGTATTTAGCCAGTTATAGAGTCATGGGAGACGAAGTCTTTGTTTACTCATTCACCTTATTGTTAATCGTTGCAAGCACGTATTCGGCAGACATCTTCGGACTACATCTCTATAAAACTTTTCCCTTTTCCGCGTATGTGACCACGCTTGCCCGCATCTCGTGGTCGTGCGGTAGCGTTCTCGCTTCCCACGCCCGGGTTCCCGGGTTCGATTCCCGGCGGGGTCAGGGATTTTCTCTGTCTCGTGATGGCTGGGTGTTGTGTGCTGTCCTTAGGTTAGTTAGGTTTAAATAGTTCTAAGTTCTAGGGGACTTATGACCACAGCAGTTGAGTCCCATAGTGCTCAGAGCCATTTGAACCATTTTTGACCACGCTTTCATGTTGTCTGGTAGTTAGCAATATTTGGCGAGGTACGGGTGACAAAACAATATTAAGACGTGAAAAAGTTTTCTCGGAGACGACAATGGCAGCATAATCCCGCTCTCGCACATTGCTGATGTTTTTCGTCTGATGTTCAAGGTGTTCTTCATTTTATGATAGCCATATTCAGTGGTAAAAGTGATGTGTTTAGCCTAAAAGATGTCATGAGCCTTCCATTTATTTCAGGTACGTCACTTATACAGTGGTAGGAAACATTCACTCCTCGGTAGTCTGAAGAAGACGTTAAGGTTTATCGTTATCTACGCAGTCGTACTGAATCACACTAAAGCCATCTTGATGAATATCTCTCTTGAATAGCATATGAGTTCTATTGCTTTTGATTGTTATGCGCGATGTGTATCGTCGCAAACAGAGTGCTACATTTGTTACCACAATTCACACACTGCCCTTCTTAAAAGCCAATGTAATAGTTCCGTGGAACGGACTGCGCCTCAATAGCAAGTCACGAGACGAACGAGAGTTCCTCCTCCTGCACACACATCCTGCGCAGATGTTGTGTGGAGCTGAATTGGCTCAACAGTAATTGGCAAAATCGTCTCTGATTTTGTCGGTGATACATGAGAACGGTATGTCTCCGTAACATCCTCTTTGTTTCGCCGCCCATGTCACCGACTAAGACAAAAGTGAGTGCATTAGGGCGTCGAGATAGTGGCAGGTGCTGATTCTGACCATTCTGCTTTCCAGCTGAAAAAAAGAGAAGACAAAAATGGAAGCTGTTTCTTTTGTTGCCCTGCCCTGGCAGCCATCGTTTTTTGTGCGGGTTATTACATTTCGCCAGCCGCGCCAGGTAGACGGCGGGCCGGTCGAGAAGCTACTGTGGCGCCTCCCAGAATACTAATGGCGCCGCTCGAAGCTCCACTCTTCAGACTCTGTAAACTCCGTTTTAGTCCCAGTTACTCCGCTTCTGCGTCCCACAGATGTCAAAGTTACCCCCAAATAGTGCTCCGCTTTTTGCTCTTAAGCTACACCTCCAATGCCCTACGATTCATAATAACTTCCGCCATTGCAATGTACTCTGTAGGACTGACACATACTCTCACATAGTGGTGCACAGAAATCACAGTTGCTACCACCTTCTAAAGTACGCCAACAGTTAGGTCAACTGCAGTCTAAACACAATGAGACAACATCAGTGGATCTAATACTTAGCTTAGTTGGCTAATTCTCGAGTCACGCGTTCCGTTACTCACGTGTATAATTCACCGTGAAGAAGGCACGTCACTGGCGCTCAAACGTATGCACTTGGCTACCGCCTTTATTGTTCCTCGACGTTCTGCTGAATGTATTAACATGTATAGTGTGAAAAGGAACTCCACTGACAAAATTTCCGCTGTTGATCACAAATATTTCCTGAGTTCTTTTGTATTAGGTGAATGTTGGCTGCGGTGCCCGTATGTACCGCAATACCAGTCATCACACTAACTTTCATCAAACTTTAGTACTTCACCAGCCTTCATCAACAGACAATATATCTACTGAAGCAAAGATAGCCTATCAGTATCGTTGTTCCTGAAGCAAAAAACTCTTTGGGGCACGGAGGACACGTCTGTCTTTGTTAACCTGATCAAAGAATATGATGAAAATTTCCGGTTGTCCGCTTGTGTGAGACCCCACTTTCCCGGTGATAGTGGCTAACTAAATCTCCGCTATTCTTTATTGTTAAATATCTTTCGTGAAAGGCTTTTGATAATTCGTGTTATTTGTCTTATCATCAAAATTCTGGTCCTGTTATGGTCGCACAATTTCGATTAGCTGGTTTTCGCGAATCTTGAGGTTCATAACGATCAGTCGGTGACACGACACGTGTGCTGATCCACATGGACGTTCTTGCCTCAAATATTCTTTCTTTGTATTTTGTTATGCCCATTCTTAAAGTGTTTTAGGATGGCTTTTTATAATCAGATTTATTGTAAGATTCGCCAGGCTTGCATATTCGGTACGACGTGGGCGTGCAAATTGTTCAAATGTCTCTGAGCACTATGGGACTTAACTGCTGTGGTCATCAGTCCCCTAGAACTTAGAACTACTTAAACCTAACCAACCTAAGGACATCACACACATCCATGCCCGAGGCAGGATTCGAACCTGCGACCGTAGCAGTCGCGCAGTTCCAGACTGTAGCGCCTAGAAGCGCTCGGCCACCCCGGCCGCCATGTGGGCGTACATTGTGTGCATTAATATTTGGGCGTGTGTATGCGAAGAATTTAATTGGATCCGTCACATTTTTTTCCTATTCACGACTCAATTTGGATTTATTCTAAATTGTTGCCGCTAAGCCTACACATCATCTGCGTAACATTCAGTAATCATCGACATATCTTTCCCAAAGGTCGCTATCTCACGTTTTCATGACAGTCTAAGGTACGTTCATCGTACACACCGGTACATAAATGATTTCTTTCTGCGTATGAGGTAGGTTTGTCACTGTACGAGACCATGCTATGTGAAACAGGTGCATAGAGATCCCGATGCGCCAATTGTTACTGGTAATGGTTTTGATTCAGTTCAGATCTATGATCAAGGAGATGGATTGTTATCGTACGTTAGGTTCGGACTGCACGCACTACTAGAAGCAGCTTGTTTTATCAATAAGATGGCGTACTATCAAGCAAAACCATAAGCATAACCACATTAAATTTGAAAGGGACCCGTGGCCGCCTGTAGTTCGTTAGATGATAATTACATTTACTAGGTCGCCGATGACATTGTAATTCTGTCAGAGACAGCAAAGGACTTGGAAGAGCAGTTGAACGGAATGGACAGTGTCTTGAAAGGAAGATATAAGATGAACATCAACAAAAGCAAAACGAGGGTAATGGAATGTAGTCGAAGTAAGCCGGGTGATGTGCTGAGGGAATTAGATTAGGAAATGGGACACTTAAGATAGTAAAGGAGTCTTGCTATTTGGGGAGCAAAATAACTAATGATGGTCGAAGTAGAGAGGATATAAAATGTAGACTGGCGATGGCAAGGAAAGCGTTTCTGAAGAAGAGAAATTTGTTAACATCGAGTATAGATTTGAGTGTCAGGAAGTCGTTTATGAAAGTATTTGTATGGAGTGTAGCCATGTATGGAAGTGAAACATGGACGATAAATAGTTTGGACAAGAAGAGAATAGAAGCTTTTGAAATGTGGTGCTACAGAAGATGCTGAAGATTAGATGGGTGGATCACATAACTAATGAGGAGGTATTGAATAGAATTGGGGAGAAGAGGAGTTTGTGGCACAACTTGACAAGAAGAAGGGACCGGTTGGTAGCACTTGTTCTGAGGCATCACGGGATCACAAATTTGGCATTGGAGGGCAGCGTGAAGGGTAAAAATTGTAGAGGGAGACCAAGAGATGAATACACTAAGCAGATTCAGAAGGATGTAGGTTGCAGTAAGTACTGGGAGATGAAGAAGCTTCCACAGGATAGAGTAGCATGGAGAGCTGCATCAAACCAGTCTCAGGACTGAAGACCATAACAACAACGATAGTTTGATTTATTAACTCCTTATATCTTTGTATCTGTATTTGATTGAAAAGATGTGTAAAACAGTGTAAATTTAAGCGGTATGCACTGTATGTCTTGTTTGGAAACAAATTTGTTCCACTGATTCACAGTATTTATGTTGGTAAAAGGAATGCCCAATTTACTCTTCGCCTTCGAGCTTGCATTCAGTATTGCTCGTTTCTGCCTCGGGTTTGTTTTTCCTGTAGTGTCAGTTATGAGTTGAAAGTGATACATTGTATGGGAAAGCTCACTGAAGAAGAGTTGGACGACGTGCAACAGTACTGCGTTTGTAACGTACTGTGCTGTACACTGACAGGACGGATTGAACATACTGTGATGAAAGTGTGTGTCTTCCTTCAGAAGGTTGTTATATTATTCCGTGTTTCGTGCTGTCTTTCGGTGAATCGCTAATTACAGGCTTCTTCACTGCCGTGAAGGTATTTGCACATAGACAAGAGTAGTCTGGATGTAGAGACAAAAGTAGTTTGGAGATGTATGGGGAATGTCTTATGGCCTAATCGTGAATGAAGGGAAAAACCCAACCTACACGTCCTAGTGGTGAGGAGCGGGCAACGCTTCAGTCGGCCGATGTAGATGGGGACCGAATGTCTCCTGGAATAAAGAGTCAATCTCTATCAAGTGCCAACTGTCTCTTTGGAGGGCGGCGGAGAGGGAACAGTTAGAGTACCCCGTTGCCCTTGGGATCAGAAACCGTCCCTGTAGGAGGATGTGCCACCAAGGCCAACGGCATTGAGATGTGGAAGGCAACGAGAAACTAACACATTAAAGATCCATTGCATATCCCATGTGTAACAGCCACGATAGAATCTAATAATGTATGTATCGTTACTGAACATGGGTACCGGAGCCAAAGATCCAGCAGGAGAAGTGTCGAGACTTCTCAGGTCGTCATTCCGCGAAATCCCCGCACAGAAGTACCAGGAAGACCATAAAAAGAAGCAAAACATAAACTTAACATTGGCACACGGAATATGCGAACATTGTTAAATCTTGGAATACTGGGGGAAGACTAAAGGCTATGACAGAGTGTCAGTTGAATGTTCTAGGACTATATGAGACAAGATGCGCCTGGAAATGGTGACTTAGTGTCAGAAGATTTCAGTATAAGTCATAGTCGAAACCAACAGTCAGGGAAGAATATAGCAGTTATTGTATTAACAAAGAAATGGTTGCATAGTGTAATGAATACCTACCATGCGAATGTGATAAAGCTAAAGGCTAGCCAAGTTGACATGACAGTAATTAAAGTACATTTACCAACGAAAAACAGTAACGAAGAAGAAACTGAAAAAATGGTGACTCCAACGACAAATTAGTGGAAATGGTAAACACCAAACACAATGTTATTCTCATCGGAGATTTTAATGCGTCAGTAGCCTTACAAAAGAGTCAGAAATGTGCTGGTAAGTTCCGATTGGGAAGACCTCAAGAGATGAGCAATTATTAGAATTTTATGAACAACATGAGATGGTTATAACAAACACATATTATTACGGTCCGCAGAGAAACCAAGTGATTTCTAGCCATAGTTATCCAGGTGCCAATGCAAGCAGTGGCCATAAGTTTGTGATGGCAAAGTAAAATATCAGATTTAAGAAACACCAGATGAAATAGCCAAAGGAATGGACTCTATACAGGGTGTTACAAAAAGGTACGACGAAATTTCAGGAAACATTCCTCACAAAGAAAAAAAAAAGTTATGTGGACATGTGGCCGGAAGAGCTTACTTTCCATGTTAGAACTCATTTCATTACTTCTCTTCAAATCACATTAATCATGGAATGGAAACACACAGCAACAGAACGTACCAGCGTGACTACAAACACTTTGTTACAGGAAAAGTTCAAAATGTCCTCCGTTAGCGAGGATACATGCATCCACCCTCCGTCGCATGGAATCCCTGATGCGCTGATGAACCCCTGGAGAATGGCGTATTGTATCACAGCCGTCCACAATACGAGCACGAAGAATCTCTACATTTGGTACCGGGGTTGCGTAAATAGGAGCTTTCAAATGCCCCACTAAATAAAAGTCAAGAGGGTTGAGGTCAGGAGAGCGTGGAGGCCATGGAATTGGTCCGCCTCTACCAATCCATCGGTCACCGAATCTGTTGTTGAGAAGCGTACGAACACGTCGACTGGAATGTGCAGGAGCTCCATCGTGCATGAACCACATGTTGTGTCGTGCTTGTAAAAGACACATGGGGCCAAATCAAGACATCACCAACAATGCCTGCCCAAACATTCACAGAAAATCTGTGTTGATGACGTGATTGCACAACTGCGTGCGGATTCTCGTCAGCCCACACATGTTGATTGTGAAAATTTACAATTTGATCACGTTGGAATAAAGCCTCATCCGTAAAGGGGAACATTTGCACTGAAATGAGGATTGACACATTGTTGGATGAACCATTCGCAGAAGTGTACCCGTGGAGGCCAATCAGCTGCTGATACTGCCTGCACACGCTGTACATGGTACGGAAACAACTGGTTCTCCCGTAGCACTCTCCGTACAGTGACGTGGTCAACGTTACATTGTACAGCAGCAACTTCTCTGACGCTGACATTAGGGTTATCGTCAACTGCACGAAGAATTGCCTCGTCCATTGCAGGTGTCCTCGTCGTTCTAGGTCTTCCCGAGTCGCGAGTCATAAGCTGGAATGTTCCGTGCTCCCTAAGACGCCGATCGATTGCTTCGAACGTCTTCCTGTCGGGACACCTTCGTTCTGGAAATTTGCCTCGATACAAACGTGTGCTAATCCAAACATCAAATGGGCATCTGCCAACTCCGCATTTGTAAACATTGCACTGACTGCAAAACCACGTTCGTGATGAACATTAACATATTGATGCAACGTACTGATGTGCTTGATGCTAGTACTGTAGAGCAATGAGTCGCATGTCAACACAAGCACCGAAGTCAACATTATCTTCCTTCAATTGGGCCAACTGGCGGTGAATCGAGGAAATACAGTACATACTGACGAAACTAAAATGAGCTCTAATTAAGCGTTTCCGGACACACGTCCACATAACATCTTTTCTTTATTTGTGTGTGAGTAATGTTTCCTGAATGTTTGGCCGTACCTTTTTGTAACACCCTGTATAAATAGAAGGATGCAGAAGTTGAGCAAGAATTCAAGCTTGCAACAATGGAATCAGACAGTGAAAAAAGCAGCTGGGATGTTATCAAGTCAAATATAACAAAAGCAGGTAAACGTCTATTAGGGAAAAGGAAGTTACAGCCTGCGAAGCTTTGAATGCTCTCCGAAATATTGGAACTTATTGGCGGAACAGACTACAAGAAAAAAGCCCTGATCAGTAAAAAGAAATAAAAAACAAGATAGCAAAGCTGTGCCGTTTAGAGAAGCAAAAGTGGCTGCGAAAAATTAGTAAATAAATAGAAGGTGATTTTCAATACTGAAAACAGAATGATTCTTGCAGCAAGATTAAAGTGGTGTCGCATAGACAGAGAACAAGTAACGTAGTGAGGCATGAAAAAGGGAAACTGCTATTTGACGCAGAAGGTGTAAGTGTCAAATAGGAAACGTATATTGAAGTGCTGAAATGGTACAGTGGTGCTGAAATTGGACGTTTAGACGGGTATAGATGACATCCCTGCATAGCTCCCGCCGAACAGTAGTGACAACATCAACAGTAAATTATTTAGTGTGGTATCTAAATACTATGAAGAGGATATCATACCACCTGACTTCACAAAA
Source organism: Schistocerca cancellata (assembly GCF_023864275.1). Lineage (NCBI taxonomy): Eukaryota > Metazoa > Arthropoda > Insecta > Orthoptera > Acrididae > Schistocerca > Schistocerca cancellata. The sequence goes on along the minus strand of NC_064626.1, from coordinate 495,600,909 downwards.
AGTAGTACCACTACATCATTACCGAACAGGCCAAATGCAAACGACTGCACAAATTATAAAACAGTAGTCCTTTTGTCTCACGTATCGATAATATTACTATGAATAGTAGAAGAGAGAATTAAAAACAAAATGGACTGGAACGTTGCCAATGATCAATTTGGCTCCAGATCAGAGAAAGGAACGAGAGAAGCAAGACTAGCACTACCTCAGATTTTGGAAAGAAGATTAGAGCATATATTTACTTAGAAAAAGCATTTGACATGCTTGACTGCAAATTATTATTTACAGCAATGTACAAAGTAGGACTTTGACTGGAAGGACAGGCGATCAAGTCTGACTACATACAGAAGTCACAGTACTGGACTAGGTATTAATGGTAGTGAGCAAGAAGCAAAATTCAGAAGGGTAGTAAGACAGAGGTGTCCACTTTCAGCTTCGACCACGCCGATAACGAAAACGACAATGAAAAACTCGAATTTCCAAGTGAAAGGAGGGGTGCTTACAATTACAATCATATTTTATTAGTATTCATTGCGAATCCCTCCCCTTAAAGGCTTCGAAATGCAGCTGATGGTGGAGTGATGAAGTTCTAGACAACAATAGCTTTGTGTATTTTGTTGCCATTTACAGCCCGGGCTCGTGGCTGCAAGGCGAAAGGGAAGAGGAAGGGAGGTGCGGAGCATATTTCATTGAAGAACAATTTCGGCCTGTTACCAGCTGTGTGTGTTCGGGTCTTGGAAGAACGTGTTACTGAAGTGTAGGTAGTGCGTGTGGTCATTGTAATTCCTGTGATTCAATGCGCCTCGCAAATGTGTAAACAGTACTGACAATTTTTGCTATATTTGCGAACAAGCTATAAATTATTGAAATCGCAAAGGAGGCTAGTAACACAGTGTATTAGGAAGGCGTACAGACTGTTCTTTGGCTGTGAAATTGGGGACCACGTCAAACCCTGGGCCCCTCATATATGTTGCATGTCTTGTATCTCGAGTCGTCATTCGTGGTTGAACCGTAGAAATCTCACATGGGCTGTGCTATGTGCATGATCTGGCGGGAACCACCAAACCATGTGCATGATTGCTACTTTCGTACGACAACTCCACTAACACATGGTATTTCCAAGATGAAAAGCCTTCCTTGAAATATCCTAACATGCCGTCAGCCATGCAACTAGCGCCTCACGGACGCGGACTGCTTGTTCCTGTCTCACCTAGTTGTGATTGTGACGAGGGCGGTAGTGAAAATAGTGCTACAACATCACTTTCAAATCCCTGTTCTTCGAAATGATTCTGAGTTTGTATATACCGACAAATGTACAGAGATTGTAACGTCTAGAGAAACAAAAACAATATATTATGTAGTAATTAGAGAATTAGATGTATCATATTGTGTCATTGCATAAAATTATGTATTTTTTTTTATTATTTATTTTTGAAAACGTCTGCGTCGGCGAGTAATAAAACCGACACAGAAGATAAATGTTAAACAGAGATAAAAGAAATGAACTAGTATATAATACGTGATGTAGATTAATGTCTTTGTCTTCTTAGTTTGGAAGTTGCGCGAGTAAGATCTCCTGTTGTTGTCGTAGAGAACGCGAATGTAGCACTCTTTTGTCGAAACTAAGCATTTGACGCCATTATGTCTGAATTCACAAAGGTCTGTAATCACTGAGATATTTAAAGGTTTTAATAGAGTTGTTTAAATGAAAACTTGTATCATTTATTGTTAAGCTTGCTTGCATATTATCCCATCCTGTTGAGACATTTTTCAGTTATATAAATATTATCTGTGGTGCTGAGCTGCGTGGAGAACGAAAAGCCGCTGCCGCGGCGTATTTAAACGACTTACGATATAGTCGAGCATACCGCAAGGAAGCGGTAAAATAATAGTAAAATAATATTATTTCTTTTAGCTCCCAGACTGGCAGTGAAGATCAGCGGATTTTATGATGTGTTGCAGATTGACGCGGGCTGCTGATAGGATATAATTTACAGTGCAAATAATTTAATGTACCTTCAGAATCTGATAGGAATCTTGCTGTGCTCCGTTCTGATCTGGAAAACTTTATAGTGACAACGTATTTTTTAATGAGAGTCTCATGTTCTTGGGCTAGTCGTGGTGTGAAATAGCATTTTAACGAGAAATAAAATCCACTGCGAACTTGTATTTTTGAACGATCATACGAACTGTAACATCAGTGTTCATAACAAAGTAATTTCAACTTTTACTCACTATGAAGTAGGGAAGATATATTGTTTCCTAGCATGAGTTGCAGTTACAAAAAATCGTTCCTTAAATTGTAGGCCAGATCCAGAACAATCAAACTTCCATATATACATTTTATTCCGCTAAAAGGTAATGACGATAATGAAAAGCAAAGCACAGCATTGATAAAAATATTTCACGTAACTCTTTCCGTAAATGTGTTGTTACAAAGAGAATAAATAAACCATAGAGCAACAATTTAACAATACGCGAGAGAGAACTTTTACGTGAAACTGTCGCCCAAAAACGCGGGGCCCGAATTTGCAGTGGCCACAAATATAAAATTTTATGTATTTTTCTTTCAGTGTTGATTGTTATGTATGTATAGATATATATGTATTTAGTGATGAATGTATGTATGTATATCATGATCAATGCTATGTATTAATGAATGTGTAAACACTCTTTCATGACAAAACGTACTACTGCAAACGAGTCTGAGAAGACGATCCTGATAGTACTGAGAAGCTGTAACGACTACGTAATCCGGGGGCAGCCGAACCCCGAGATAAGATAAACTAAAGGTAAGACTACAGTGTAGTTGTCCTGTTTGTAGAAGTCGAGCTCCAGTGAAGTGATCTCATTTCGCTAGTGGTGTGCATATTGTACGTAGTTTGATGTTAGTGTATGTGACAGGACAAAGTTGATGGTAGATAGTAATTTTTAGTGTGCAGTTAGTGTAGATAAATTAACGTATTTTGTGTGCAAGGGGCAAAACTGTCAGACTTTGTGTTTTAGTAAGCAATTTAGGAATATGGTTAAGTTGCGTAGTCAACGTCCGAGCAATATGGATACTGAGGAACAACAATTAGTTAGTGCAGGAAATGTGGAACCGGGTACCTCAAGTAGTACTAGTACTCTCTTTGAGGATATAACATGTGAGAATGTGGGGGCAGGGGCACAGGAAGTGGTGCCACCGCCCACTAGTCCTCAAGGGGATGTAGAGAAAGAAGTTGTACCACCACCAGAAAAGCAGGAACCAGAGAGTGGTAATCCGCCTGGTGGGTATTCACTTCAGGCTATATTAGAGCGCGTGCTGAATTACCAGGCAGAATTTGCGCAACAGCAAGTCGAGCGGGACCGCCAGCAAGCTGAGCGAGATCGTAGGCTAGCAGAAAATTTACTTGCCCAGCAAGCTGAGCGAGATCGCTAGTTAACAGAAAGTTTCCTTGCCCGGCAAGCTGAGCGGGATCAGCAACTTATGCAATCGTTAGAAAACATGAGAAAAGAGATTGCAGATATGAAACAGAATTATGAGTCGATACCTAAGGCCGTGCAGGAGCTGACTGAACAGGTCAACAACCTGCAAGTAGCAAACACTAACAGGGTAGACGAAATAGGTGTATTAGCCAATCGAGTAGAAAAGCTAGAAATAGATTCCACGCAGCTTGTAGAGCAGAAGTGGAACGAACAAGCAACTAAAATTGAAACAGAATTCAACTCATGGTTAGAAGTGAAGGAGTGTGAGATTGACAAGAACATTAATTCCAAAGTGCAAGCAGCCATAGCAAATAGAGATCCCGAAACGTTCAGTACCGCAGTAAATAGTCAGGTACAGAACGACGTGCAAACCATCAAACAAATACTCAGTGAGGATATTCCGCAGTGGCAAGCGAATATGAACAAACGGATATCCGACCTAGAGAAGGGTTTAGTACAAAGCAGAAAGCATTTGGAACAGGAACCTCTGTCGCCAACAGCCCACGGTTTTGGCAACGCACAAACTTATACGCGATACAACAATGGGGAATCTGTAGTCGATAATGCGAAGAGCTGTAGCTTCGGTTCGGAGCACACAGCATATGTCCCAGGGGCACAACCATGTAGTTCAAAAATATTAGTGGAAGAAAGTTTAATCAAAAATAGACAATTTCAAACGTTTACTACTGAACGGAAATCAGTACACCCAGTGGTATTCATAAAAAGCTTTAAAAATATCTTGCCCAGTGTGTGGAATGAAACACAGAAAATTCAATACGTAATGTCGTACATTCAAGGTGATGCAGCGTTGTGGGCTACAGAAGTAGCAGACAGCTGCATGACATATGAACAGTTCGAAAGGGCATTTCTATCGAAATATTGGTCGCCTTGTATACAAGAGCGGCTAAGAAAAGAAGTATATAATCCCGAACCGTACTCACCTCGTCTGGGGAATTTGAGACGGTATTTTGAAAAATATATAAACAAAACACGCTACTGGGACGAGCCTATATCACCAAGAGACATAATAAGACTACTAAAATCACATTTACCCATTCATATCAAAGAGAAATTAATACACGTACCAGAAAGCGATATGGAAAACTTCCTGTCTGTTCTAGATTCTATAGACTTGATACAGGAAGACGCAAAATCAGCGTGTGATCACTCGCGGAATAATGGGTCAGGATGTAAACATGACAGAAATAGTAGTGCACAAAACCACAACCATGGAAATAGTGGGGGTGGTAACAAGCGGCAAGAACATTCGCAAAATGGTAGTAATGGTAGAGGCCAGAACGGGTATGGACAAACAACTTATAACAAAAAGCGTCGATTTGACGACCGGTACGAATCCGGAATGTCAGGGACCAACCGCTGGAAAAATGCGCGAGGTCAGTGGCAGAGCAATTATAGTGATAGTAATCGAAATTGGCAGCAAAATCAGCGAAGAAGCCCAGAGCGACAGGGTAATGACCGGTATGACAACAATAGACCACCACCGCAAAACGCGCCTATTGCGCAGCCGTGGCGGCCGACAAATCAGAGTGTACATATAGTGGAGGTCGCGGACAATAGCCGTCCAAGTACTTCACAAGTAACTAATCCAACAAACTAGAATCGGCCTCGATATGCTCTCCATCGATGGCCGAGGGATGGAGTGAGAGCAATACGAGTGATAATAATATACCTGGGATACGTATGCTGCGATACAACGATGGTGTCAGTATGGATAAAGATCTACTGAACGAACCGCACGAATGTAAGAAAGATAATAACGAAAATGTGCAAGCTATTATCGAAGCGAAAATCAATGATGTTGCAGTGAATATAATCATCGACACAGGTGCTTCAGTAAGTGTAATGAGTATGGAGTTATTTAAGGCACTGGGAAAAGGACATAGCATTCCGACTTTCCCGGTTAATAATTGTAAGGTGTCTGGAGCCATTAGTGCACAGAGCCAATCAGTTAAGTACCAGGTGCAGGTGGAGATTCGTAAGGAGGGCGAAGCCATAGTGAGCTCGTTCCTCGTTGTAAAAGGATTGAAGGTGGCCTGCATTCTGGGAGTAGATTTTCTCCGCGAGAGGGACGCATTGATCGACCTCTCCTTGGGGAAATTAAGCATAGTTAATAGGGGTAGAAGGATTGAGTTATCTATGATGAAATCGAAGGAGGTACTTGTGCCGTGTTGTAATCGAATCAATATCAAAGGTAGGAACCCTTGGGTACTACACCTTGATGATTTTTCACATGCAGCAGACCTCTATTATCCGAATTTAGAGGATCGAAATTTTGAAATAAATGTTCAGGCATTTCAAACCAAAGTGCAGGAATCTGAAGGGTTAAGCGATACACAAAAGCAACAGTTGACGCAGCTGCTATCGGAATACACTATGGTATTTACCGACCGACCAGGAATAGTCAAAGGGTACCACTATCACATAGAGGTGATGCCCCATAAAACATACTGTCGCGCAACTTACTCCATCCCTTGGTCGAGGAGGGAATTGGTAGCTAAAGAGATTCGGAAGATGTTAGAGTGGGATATCATTGAGCCCTCCTTCTCTCCATATAGTAGTCCTCTTGTAGCAGTGGCGAAAGCCAATGGAAAAATCAGGCTAGTGTTAGATGCGAGGGACATTAACAAAATTATCATACCTGCCCGGACTCGCCCTGAGAATTTAGATGAGCAGATACAAAAATTTCATGGAGTACAGTACTTGACCTCGATCGATCTTAAAAGTTCATATTGGCAAATTCCCCTTACACCGGAATCCAGGAAGTACACAGCTTTCATATTCGGAGGGCGAAGTTACCAATTCAAGGTACTTCCCTTCGGATTGAATGTGAGTGCCGGAGTGTTTATTACTGCACTAGACACGGTATTGGGTCCAGACTTATTAGAAAAAATCACTGTATATGTTGATGATCTGGTAATCGCTACTGCTACTTGGGACGAACATATGGAATTGTTGCGTAGAGTACTAGAGAGATTTAAGCAAGCAGGTGTGACAGCAAACCTAGAAAAGTCAAAATTTGGACGAAATAAAATTAAATTTTTAGGCCATCTTATTACACCACTTGGTATCCGCCCAGACAACAAAAAACTAGAGGCGATCCGAGAATTTCCAAGCCCCCGCACTAAGAGACAATTGAAAGCGTTCCTTGGGCTCACGTCTTTTTTCAGAAGGTTCGTGCCCAATCAGTTGTTAAATGACGCGTCACTACTAAATCTACTACGAAAAAATGTGCAATGGGTTTGGACTGACAAATGTCAACAAGCTTTCGAAGCGATTAAAACCGCCCTATTGAATGCAAATATTTTGCAACACCCAGATCTGTCAAAAGATTTTTGTCTTGCGACGGATTCATGTTCCTATGGCCTGGGAGCGTGCTTATTTCAGTGGGGGGAAGGAAAGGACAAGACAACAATAAAGATTATCGGCTTCGCCAGTAGGACTTTAACTAGCTGCGAGAGAGCCTACTCGGCAACCGAACTGGAAGCACTTGCAGTAGTCTGGGCTGTAAAAAAGTTTAATTATTATCTACAAGGGAAGGAGATTAGAGTGTATAGTGACCACCAGGCGTTAAGTTTTTTGATGTCATGCAAACTATTCCATACCAGACTGAGGAGATGGATGCTTGCTTTACAAGAATACCGGATAAAGATTATGTACATAAAAGGCCAAGATAACGTGATAGCGGATGCTCTGTCGCGACTGCCGGTAGGATTACCGGATTTAGCAGAATTGTTAGAGCAGTCCGCGGAGTATAAAGTGCTGTTAGTGCGTGACAATACTTACATGAAGGATTTTTTATATATATGTAAAAACATGTTCGAATTACAAAGGGCAGATCCGATGTGAAAAAAAATCATTAATAATATTGAAGAGGGCGTTAACAATAGAGATGAGCAAGGTTTTAAAATTGTGAATCATATTTTGTATCATAAACTTAGTACGAAAGAAGACTGCTGGGCAGTATGTATACCTAACCAGTCGGTAAAAGTTATGATATGGCACACGCACTTGGCATGGGGCCATGCCGGGATTGGAAAGTGTGCAGAGATCATGGCGAGATACTGCTACTTTTCCAGTATGAAACACCAGATTCAGGCAACAGTTAGAACTTGCGTGATATGTCAAAAAGCAAAACATTATAATAGATCCACTAAGTTTGAACTACATCCCATAGTTCCACTCAGGCCGCTTCAAATAGTATCTGTGGATGTAGCCGGTCCTTATCCCATGGCCAGAGGAGGTATGAAGTATATACTGGCCATGTACGATATTTTTTCCAAATACTTGGCAATTTATTGCATAAAATCAGCTACTGCCAAAACCATGGTCAGGCGGATCAATCAAGAATACTTGCCTCAAGTGGGAAAACCCGAAGCCATAACGACTGACAATGCTTCTTATTTCACGGGTCGAACTTGGAAAAATTACCTACGGGAACAAAATATACAGCATATTCTGGTATCCCGGTTCCATCCAGAAGCAAGTCTAGTTGAAAGAATATTTAGAGAATTGAATAAGTTCCTTAGAATCTACTTAGGGAACCGACATACAAAATGGCCAGGACTAGTACCGAAATTTGTAGAAATACACAATTTAACACCCCATTCAAGTACAGGCTATCCACCGGTAGAGATACTGAATGGATTTAATGAGACACCGAATGAATGGCTCACGCCTTTGCCGAGACTACCAGTCAAGGCAGAAACAAGGGAGGAAAAGATGAAAGAGATATGGAACAGACTAACCAGCTGTGCGGCAAAGAGGAAAAGGAAGTACGACCGAGGTGTAACTAACGAACAGAAATATAATGTAGGAGATCTAGTACTTATTCGTAACCACCCTAAATCCTCAGCCACCTTAAAACGGAATAGTAAGTGGCAATTGCTATATTCAGGGCCCTTTGAAGTAATAAGCGTGCCACACGAATGTAGCTATTTGTTAGCACATCCCCATACGGGGAAGATCAAAGGATTGTATCCACGTAAAGATGTGAAGTTATTTATTCAGTGACATATCACATATAAAGAGTAATAGTTGTAAGAAGATTTTAATTGTGTTTTAGAATATAAGTATGTTAGTATTAAGAAAGAAATTTGTGTGTAATGAAACTTGGGGGAAATGGATTCAGAAAGTAGGCAATAGCTTACACAGGAAAGATTTTGCTTACAGACAATTAGAGCCATTTAAAATATTATATGCTCCTTAAGCAACGAACAATCTTCTTGTTGATAAGTGAGGATTAATTTCTTGAATCATTATACAAAGGATTAATTTCTTGAACCATTTTTTATGTGTAGTATGTAAGTGCAATTATTGATGCAATCTAATATAGTAAGGTAACTGTTGTAATTGTATTAGAATAAGGAACCCTGAGAGAGAGAGTTTTGACTAGCCAAACATGGACTTTGTAATATGCAACAATTATGTGATGTTTGCTGCCAGTAGTGATTTGAGAACGACACTGGAGCATAAGCTAATCAAAAAACAAGCCGGTTCCGTGGAAACTCCGCTTTGTATATAACAATGCTTCAATTGAAGCCTGTGTACTTGGTACACGCCCTTGAATATTCATTACGCGATACGCGAATTAAGTCAACCAATGTGGAACCTACACTGTAGTCACATAGGAAAAATCATTAAAAATAATGCTAGTGCTAAATGAAGTATTTATTGAGCAATATGCCCAAGTCAAGCTGTCATGCACATGGTAAAATCTGTTTGATAGATGGGTGATAACCAGGCAAGCTACACTGATAAGAAAATTAAAAAATTTTACAAAAGGGCTATATACGCCTAGTAACAATATGAAAAGTGTGTTGTGATAAGGTAAAAACAAATAGACGCCATGTAGATGAGAGTGAGTATACGAAGAACAGTTAAAAGGTACTAAAAAATAAACTGTGCGTATAAATAATGGAGGAAAGGACGCAATATTGTGTGTAGCAGGGACAGAAAATGACTGTTGTATCTACACCAATATATACGTCGATAAGTCTAGTGTTGAGTGACAGACTGTCCTAGTGCAGTGCTCAACGAACAATAGACAGTGTATAAAAACAGTAGTTATTGATCCGTTCGGAGTCGATTTAAACGAACATCGCTCGACGGGGACATTTAGTATGTGTGTTAAGAAACATTTTCACGTGTTGAAAGACGCTCTGGCAGTGTACCAACCGTGGAGTGAGTGAAAATGTGTAGTACAATGTGCGTGTGACGAACCTTGAATACCAGTGTCACAATGCCACAAGAAACCTGTTATCACGCCAAACCATCCTGTGCATACCAGTGAAGCGACGGCTTACTGAACAATAAACGCTTTTAACCAGTTGCATCTTCTTCCACAGCTAGTAATCTGTGTTCTTAAAGATAGTACACTGTTGTGGAATGTTTGTTTCATGCGCTACGACGGGGAGCCATGCGGAGAAGCCGAGACGAGTGCCGTGTCGCCAGCCAGCCGGTCACGGTAAACCACTGCCATGCCACTCGCCGACATCGGCGAATGGTTCAGCGCGGTTCGTGACTGCTTGGGCGCCACGTCAGCACAACGTCGCTGTTACTGAGAGCCGGTCATCGAACCCAGCGGCCGTCGGCACGCGGCGTTCCAGACGACGCTACTCAACAATTGCTTCGCGCCGCCAGCTCCGTACAACATTGTTGTCATTCAAATGAATTATCAAATATGTGTTTAATGCACTAACATGAATAGGGTTTAGTGGACACTAAATGACGTGACAAACACTTGTTTTTTTTTTTCTTTCTTGAGTTATCCAATACAGACTCGAAGTATTCATTGGTTCAGTGATATATAGATATAATATGTTTTCGTCATGTTAATGAAGTATACTCGCATGAATGCTAGACATTTTAAACCAATTATCGCGAGCAAATGCAAGGACGATTCAGGATACTACTGTAAAAATGTGTAATAAGTGACTTTCATTACAATCCAAAACACAAATATTATATGGGTAACAAAGAGACTAAAAGTTTAACATGATCTCACAAATAGCCTTTGTTATATGTGAACATTGAAAGAATTTGAACCTTTTGTGATCAAACTGGGTATTAAAACAAACCAGGCGAGATGACCATGGCTCCGGCGCAGTTTTCCCAGGTTTTCTGATCGCACGTAGCCCGAATGGGGGAGCCAAATAAATGTAATGACCCAGGGACTAGGTTGACGGTCACCTCGCAAAGTGTAAGAACAGTATAAAAAGTGTAATTAAACCTACAGTGTAAAAGAACTAAGAAGTGTATGGTGAATGTTCCAACCAAGGTAACAGACAATAACCAAACAGACGTTAGTGGCAGCATATTGCCGAACATTTCCAACGTTAGTCAATTGCTGCCAGGGGGCATTGTAACGTCTAGAGAAACAAAAACAATATATTATGTAGTAATTAGAGAATTAGATGTATCATATTGTGTCATTGCATAAAATTATGTATTTTTTTTTATTATTTATTTTTGAAAACGTCTGCGTCGGCGAGTAATAAAACCGACACAGAAGATAAATGTTAAACAGAGATAAAAGAAATGAACTAGTATATAATACGTGATGTAGATTAATGTCTTTGTCTTCTTAGTTTGGAAGTTGCGCGAGTAAGATCTCCTGTTGTTGTCGTAGAGAACGCGAATGTAGCACTCTTTTGTCGAAACTAAGCATTTGACGCCATTATGTCTGAATTCACAAAGGTCTGTAATCACTGAGATATTTAAAGGTTTTAATAGAGTTGTTTAAATGAAAACTTGTATCATTTATTGTTAAGCTTGCTTGCATATTATCCCATCCTGTTGAGACATTTTTCAGTTATATAAATATTATCTGTGGTGCTGAGCTGCGTGGAGAACGAAAAGCCGCTGCCGCGGCGTATTTAAACGACTTACGATATAGTCGAGCATACCGCAAGGAAGCGGTAAAATAATAGTAAAATAATATTATTTCTTTTAGCTCCCAGACTGGCAGTGAAGATCAGCGGATTTTATGATGTGTTGCAGATTGACGCGGGCTGCTGATAGGATATAATTTACAGTGCAAATAATTTAATGTACCTTCAGAATCTGATAGGAATCTTGCTGTGCTCCGTTCTGATCTGGCAAACTTTATAGTGACAACGTATTTTTTAATGAGAGTCTCATGTTCTTGGGCTAGTCGTGGTGTGAAATAGCATTTTAACGAGAAATAAAATCCACTGCGAACTTGTATTTTTGAACGATCATACGAACTGTAACATCAGTGTTCATAACAAAGTAATTTCAACTTTTACTCACTATGAAGTAGGGAAGATATATTGTTTCCTAGCATGAGTTGCAGTTACAAAAAATCGTTCCTTAAATTGTAGGCCAGATCCAGAACAATCAAACTTCCATATATACATTTTATTCCGCTAAAAGGTAATGACGATAATGAAAAGCAAAGCACAGCATTGATAAAAATATTTCACGTAACTCTTTCCGTAAATGTGTTGTTACAAAGAGAATAAATAAACCATAGAGCAACAATTTAACAATACGCGAGAGAGAACTTTTACGTGAAAAGATCCACAAAATAGCGCAGTGCAGTCTTAATAACCTAGTGGGAGATGGACAGGTGATTTAGTCTGAGTACATGCAGAAGTCACAGCACTGAACTAGATATTAATGATAGTAAGAAAGAAGCAAAATTCAGAAGGGGAGTAACACAGGGGTGCCCTCTTTCAGCTTACTTATTTAATGTGTTCGCCGGCCAGAGTGGCCGAGCGGTTCTAGGCGCGAAAATCTTGAACAGCGCGACCGCTACGGTCGCAGGTTCGAATCCTGCCTCAGACATGGATGTGTGTGATGTCCTTAGGTTAGTTAGGTTTAAGTAGTTCTAAGTTCTAGGGGACTGATGACCTCAGAAGTTAAGTCCCATAGTGCTCAGAGCCATTTGAACCATTTAATGTGTTCATCCAGGAGGCAGTAACAACAATGAATGAAAGGACGACTGGAATTATAATTAATGGTACCCATATTCACTGCATCGGACTTGCCGATGACAGGGCAATAATGATAGACTCACAGAAAGAACTAAATAAATTGGTTACCGTCTTAAATCAAGAGATAATAAAAATTAACACTAGACATAAATACCGAGAAGACAAAAGTGATTGTTATAGGCAGGAAAGTGGTGGTGGTGGTTAAGTGAAGGAAGACAATGGATGCCCGAAAGAAATTAAAAGAAAAGAAGAAAAGCACTGGTCAAGAGTACCTTCCAAAATAAGAACCTTCTATTGAACAAGCACATCAGCTTCCACACTAGAAAGAAATTGTACAGACCTTTGTGTGGAGTATCCTCGCATACGGATGCGAAATCTGGAAATTAGCAAAGCAGGAGAAAACTCACTGTGTAACTGTATGAATGTGGTTCCGAAGTAAGAGATTCACATATGAGACTGTTCTACCGAAAATAGGAAGGAAGAAAGAATTACTGAAAGTGCTAGGCCAGTGCAAAGCAAAACTTGTTGGACGCTTAGTTAGACATTATATTCTTCTTTAAAGCATTTTCGAAGGCAAGATCGTAGGGAAGAAAACGAGAGGACGACAGAGAACGTCCTATTTAAAATATCATGATTAGTGCGGTGGAGTGTTCTTCATACATGGTAATGCAGGGACCCGCAGCAGAGATGAGCTGTGGCCGCAGAGACAAGGCTTATCCTTTTAAAACAAGAAGAAAAAAGTAATATGGGTGTCAAACAGAATAAATCATAAATACGTTAGTACTATGCAACGAGTCTCCAGAAACCTTGAAAGCCTCAGGAAAAATCTCTGAACAATCTTCCAAATCACGTATTCATATTCTCGAATCAAATTATTACGACTGTGGCATCTACAGCTCATAATTCCCGATATAAATCATGTTATGAACCACAGAGTAGTCGATTTAAGTTGCTGCCGCACTTTACCAAGAGCATATGTTTTCATCTTTCACCAAATTTCACTTGTATATGTGTTTCATGGCGGTACAGATGCCCCACTTTAGCATTACATTGGCGACGATGCTCGGAGCACTCAGCGGCGTGTCGTGGTAGTGCTCGGTAAAGTTTTCATATTCTTTGATCAGTATACAAGTATGACGTTTATCTTCAGCCCTGTTGGTAACTAGATGTCAGCACTGATAACTTTTGACACGTTCTTGTCCTGCGAACTGATAGAAAGAACATTAACCCCAGTTGCTTGACAGCGTATTCGTTCGCTTTGGAACGCAGTTCAATAGCGACTGTACGAGGCATGAATACGAGAAGTCGTTCGTAGGTCTCTGGTCTGATGCGACGTCTACGCACAAGTCACGAAATCCCGGAAATTACGGCCAGTGTTTTGTGGGTGCCCGGTAGCGTCCCAAATGTGTTCCATCACGTTCCGATCAGTCACATTTGGTGGCTAATACACTACTGGCCATTAAAATTGCTACACCAAGAAGAAATGCAGATGATAAACGGGTATTCATTGGACAAATATATTATACTACAACTGACATGTGATAACATTTTCACGCAATTTGGGTGCATAGATCCTGAGAAATCAGTACCCAGAACAACCACCTCTGGCAGTAATAACGGCCGTGATACGCCTGGGCATTGAGTCAAACAGAGCTTGGATGGCGTGTACAAGTATAGCCGCCCATGCAGCTTCAACACGATACCACACACGATACCACAGTTCATCAACAGTAGTGACTGGCGTATTGTGACGAGCCAGTTGCTCGGCCACCATTGACCAGACGTTTTCAGTTGGTGAGACATCTGGAGAATGTGCTGGCCAGGGCAGCAGTCAAACATTTTCTACATCCAGAAAGGCTCGTACAGGACCTGCAACATGCGGTCGTGCATTATCCTGCTGAAATGTAGGGTTTCGCAGGAATCGAATGAAGGGTAGAGCCACGGCTCGTAACATATCTGAAATGTAACGTCCACTATTCAAAGTGCCGTCAGTGCGAACAAAAGGTGACCGAGACGTGTAACCAATGGCACCCCATACCATCACGCCGGGTGATGACGAAGACACGCTTCCAATGTATGTTCACCACGATGTCACCAAACATGGATGCGACCATCATGATGCTGTAAACAGAACCTGGATTCATCCGAAAAAATGACGTTTTCCCATTCGTGCACCCAGGTTCGTCGTTGAGTACACCATCGCAGGCGCTCCTGTATGTGATGAAGCGTCAAGGTTAACCGCAGTACAATCGCAGCCATGGTCTCCGAGCATGGTAGTCGATGCTGCAGCAAACGTCGTCGAACTGTTCGTGCACATGGTTATTGTCTTGCAAACGTCCCCATCTGTTGACTCAGGGATCGAGACGTGGATGCACGATCCGTTACAGCCATGCGGATAAGATGCCTGTCATCTCGACTGCTAGTGATACGGGGCCGTTGGGATCCAGCAAGGCGTTCCGTATTACTCTCCTGAAACCACCGATTCCATATTCTGCTAACAGTCTTTGGATATCGCCCAACGCGAGCAGCAATGTCGCGATACGATAAACCGCAATCGAGATAGGCTACAGTCCGACCTTTATCAAAGTCGGAAACGTGATGGTACACATTTCTGCTCCTTACACGAGGCATCTCAACAACGTTTCACCAGGCAACGCCGGTTAACTGCTGTTTGTGTATGAGAAATCGGTTGGAAACTTTCCTCATATCAGCACGTTGTAGGTGTCGCCACCGGCGCCAACCTTGTGTGAATGCTCTGATAAGCCAATCATTTGCATATCACAGCGTCTTCTTCCTGTCGGTTAAATTTCGCGTGTGTAGCACGTCATCTTCGTGGTGTAGCAATTTTAATGGCCAGTAGTGTACATCAGCGAGAGTCCTCTGTCATGTACCTCGAACAATTGTATCACCGTTTTGGTCTTGTGAAGCAGACAGTATTCTATTGGTGAATGCCATCGCCAACGGGAAAAGCATCATAGATATGGAGATACACAGGTGGTCAACAACAACGTAGTCCCCAGCTGTCCTGGTGCCTTCGATTAGTATCACAGGTGCTGCAGAAGTTCAGATGAATGTCTACCTAACGTATTATTGGCCCCACAGGCCCCTTGGCACGCTGCGTGTTTCTAGCAGCAGTTCATCCGTGTGACAGCGTGTTCCTACACGACCGTCGATGATGTATCCTAGTACCAGACGTGATTCGTCCGACCAGGCAACACCTTCCCACTGATCCGCAGTCCAACCTCGAGGATCCTGAGCCCACTGCGGTCGCAGATGACGGCGTCGTCGGGTCACCGCGGGAATACGGAAGGGTCGTCGGTTGCGGGGCACCATGTCCGATAATGTGAGCTGAACTATGTCCACCGAAACGCTTGTGCCTGCATCGGCACTTTACTCTGTCGTTAGGTCTGCCACAGATCGACGCTTACTCTGCTTTACAGAAAGGGCAAGCCTCCGATCTCCAAAGTCTGTGACGAGGCGTGGACGTCCAACAATTTGTCGACTACTAGTGGTTTTAGCGCGCTTTAACCTCTTCCCATAGATAGTCAAGGCAGTAGCAGTCGAACAGTTGACCAAGTTCACCGTTTCCGAGACGCTCGCTTCCAGGCACCGGGCATTAACGATTTTCTGTTTGTCACAGTCGCTTACGTCAGCGGACGTAGCCAATACGAATTCGGAAAAAAACGTTATTGAGAACCATTAATAGCGCTTTATTCTCACGAAGTAATGACTGCTATCGACACGGAACGGTAAAGCGTTTCCACATTTTTAAATTTCCAGAAGGCTTTTGACACCGTTCCTCACAAGTGACTTCACCGAGCGAGGTGGCGCAGTGGTTAGCACACTGGACTCGCATTCGGGAGGACAACGGTTCAATCCTGTGTCCGGCCATCCAGATTTAGGTTTTCTGTGATTTCCCTAAAATCGCTCCAGGTAAATGCCGGGATGGTTCCTCTGAAAGGGCACGGCCGACTTCCTTCCCAGTCCTTCCCTAATCAAATGAGACCGATGACCTCGCTGTTTGGTCTCTTCTCCAAAACAACCCAACCCAACTCACAAGTGAATTCTAATCAAATCGCTTTCCTGTTGAGTGTCGTCTCACTTGTGTGACTGGATTTTGATTTCCCGTCAGAAACGTCACAGTTCGTAATAACTGACGGGTCATCAAGTAAAACAGAAGTAATGTCTGAGGTTTATTAAGGGGAACGACTCGGTGACATGCTGAGCTATTATTAGAAGAAAACGTAATTATAAGTAATGAAATAAAGAAATAATTTGAGCCATAGATATAGATCATGGCTGTATAAATATTGTATGCAGTCGCTGTAAACATTTGAAGATTTTTTACCGTCACATTATTAGCTGACTAAGAGGCACCTTTTGTTTTACTGTCCATATCGGACGTATTTTGGAACAAAGCCATTAATATTATGTTACTTTAAAATACATTCACGAGTTGCAGCCGGACGCGGTGGCCGAGAGGTTCTAGGCGCTTCAGTTCGCAATCGCGCGACTGCTACGGTCGCAGGTTCGAATCCTGCCCGGGCATGGATGTGTGTGATGTCCTTAGGTTAGTAAGTTCTAAGTAGTTCTAAGTTCTAGGGGACTGAAGACTTCATATCTTAAGTCCCATAGTGCTCAGAGCCATTTTTGAACGAGTTGCAACCAAACGGAGTCGCAATTGCATAATTCAAGTCTCAATGAAAGTGTCGTAATTTAATTATGTTTTATTTCAGAATATACTGTTATTAGTAACCTATGTATGTTTCATTTTGTATCTTTAGTCATTGTAAGATTGTTGGGTGACTTGGCATGGTAAAAGGTTCCGTACTTCTAAGCAAAAAGTCGTCCAACTCGATCCACCGTCGTCTTCGGGTGCTGTCTCAAACGACGTCTGATTGTAGTAAAACACAGAGAGAAGAAACCCAATTAAAAAGACATGAAAGGATCGTTAACAAAAAAAGCCATGCTCAAGCGCCGAGAGTTTGTATGATATTTAATATTCATTACTATAATTCATTGTATTGTCTCGATCCAGGTATGAACGAGGAAAAAATTGAAGACTGACGATAATATTGCTCAAATTCAGGATTTTTTTCTCCATAATGGAATGTAGTAGAAAAATGAGGTTTGTCCGTCCGGAGTGGCCGAGCGGTTCTAGGCGCTACAGTCTGGAACCGCGCAATCGCTACAGTCGCAGGTTCGAATCCTGCCTCGGGCATGGATGTGTGTGATGTCCTTAGGTTAGTTAGGTAAGATTTCTAAGTTCTAGGGGACTGATGACCTGAGAAGTTAAGTCCCATAGTGCTCAGAGCCAAAAATGAGGTTTACTGCAATAAATACAGCATACATTGAGTTTTTATTGGTATTCCTTTCTTGAAAAATATTAATATCTTCACTGTGTAATTGGGATTTTTGCCGAGGCAGCTCTGAAAGGAGGTAGACCGACGTTTGTCGCTTTAACACGGGTTGCGGTTATCTGAAACATGAAATTAACATACCATCCTAATCCTTACAGATGTAATTTCAGTTCGTCGTAGGGATTTACAAAAAAACTAAAATAAAGTACAGTAGAAGTTGACAAAGTTATAGATATCTGAAAAAAGGACGTTTTTGGACCCCTCTTTTTTGGCCGAAAAAACACGAAATACCAACAAAACAAAATCGGTTAAGACGAACTGTAGAGAATTCAGTTTCCTTCAAGGGGGACCAAAAATCATTAACATCGTATGAAAACCGTAGCGTGGGCGACGACAACCATGCCGTAAAACATGGTTCTGACAAAAACGCGTTTAAAGTTTGACAAGTATTTGTCATATTAGAAGAAAAGGGACAGAGCTTGAAACTTATGGGATATCATCGATGCCTGGTCCATAATAACTATCGCCCTGGCTGGTGGACGGCCGCTTTTGGTTACTTTGCCCTGATACACCCTCATTTTCGTCCTTAAAGCGCTTTACGTCGCTGAGCGCACCACAGCTTGTGTCCCTATCTTAGGCGCCTTTCATTGCCGATACTGATTTGAAAGGCAACTGCCACTTGCATTAATGCATTATGGCCTACATTGAATAGACATACCCAAATTTGAAGCAATGTTGACAATTTCACTTCTGCTGGATGTTATTTTTGGGGGCGTATCTCTAAATGAGACTATTGAAACTTTCGTTCACATTTTGAGTAAAACCGCCCAAACAAAGCTCCAGCAAATCAAGTTTACAGAAATCGGTATAAATAGGCTGATGCTATCGGTAACGACTTGTAGCAACTGCTACAAAGGGAACGGGAGCGTGGGACTGGTTCCGTAACGCCGAGGCGTGCCATGCACGCTCGGCTTCAAGGGCTCACAGAATCGTTACTTTCTGGAGTTTGCGCATAGTATTTAGGGGAATGATTCTTCAGTGTATACACATTCGTATTCTGTAGTAAAACATTTCGAGTTTTTTCGGCTTTCACACTGTCGTTCCCATTAAGGAAGTCTTAAAGCCGTCTGCTATCCCTGATCTACGTAAACGATTTAGGAGACAATCTGAGCAGCGTTCTCAGCTTGTTTGCAGATGATGCAAAACGAATTGCAAAATTGTTTTTAACAAATGTCTTAATGGTGCAAAAAGAGGCAAATGACTCTTATTAATGAAAAATGTGAAGTCCCGCTGTATTTCGGTTACACGATATATCACACAAATCTAAAAGGTATAAATTGAACTAAATATTAGGGATTACAATTACGAGTTACTTAAATTGGAACGATGACATAGATAATGTTGTGCGGAAAGCAAATTAATACAGTGATTTCTTGGTAGAACACTTAGAAAATGTGACAGGTCAACCACAGGGACTGCTTACACTATGCTTATCCGCCCTCATCTGGAGTATTTCTGCTTGGTGTGGGATCAGCTTCAGACAGGATTGACGGAGGTCATCGAAAAAGCTCAAGAAAGCAGCTCGTTTTGTGTTATGGAGAAATATGGGTAACCGTGCCACAGATTTGATCCGAATTTGGATGTAAATCATAAAAAAGACGGTTTTAGTTGGGGCAGGATCTTTTCAAGCATTTTTAATCACCAACTTTCTCCTCTAAATGTAAAAATATTTTGTTGGCACCTATCTACATAGGGAGATATGATCATTGAGATAAAATAGGAGAAATAAGAGATCGCCAGTAAGATATCGTTTTCCCCGCACACTATTCGAGAGTGGAACAGTAGAGAAATAACCTGAAGGTGGTTCGATTAACCCTCCAGGAATTTAATTGTGGATTGTAGAGTAATCATGTAGCTTTGAATCTGGATGTAGATTTCTCATTTGAGACCTGTTTTGTCGCTACTATGATTATTGGCAATAGTTTTTGTAATCTATATCATTTTCACGATACGTGCAGATTCACGCTCCTTTACTGTTGCTGTATTCATAGATTTATAAGACCCAGACAGCACGGTGAGATGTGTACATGCCGGAGGATATTTGAAAAGTTTGACGCTTGTTGAAGTGTAGTCGTGTGTACTACACCATTTGATAATGTCCCTAAGGCCGAATTGCAGTTGTGAAAATAAATGTTTTTTTTTTCATTGAGTCAACATTTTTCTGACCGGTTTGATGCGGTCCGCCACGAATTCCTCTCCTGTACTAACCGGCTGTCAGTTGTTTCAACAACATTAACTATATCTTTTACACTAATTATATTCATAGAATACTTTAACTGCGGTTTACAACCGATAAAAATGTCAATATTTATGTGGCGTACCGTCACATCTGTCAGACTTAGCCCCTGACAAGGGTGATCGAGGCAGTCATTGAAAGCTTGGGATTTCATCCGAATTTGACGCGGCAAGAAGACCGAGAACTTTTTATCCGATGTTCTCATTTTAAAAATATAAATAGTCGTTTTCCCTCGCTCCGTTCGCAAGTGGAACAGCAAAAGAGGTGATTAGGTGTGGTACAGGGAACCCCTCCGCCAGGCACCGTATGATGGCTTGCAGAGTAGTTGTTGGATATAGATGAAAGTGAATGACCCCACAGGAGAATACGGCGTAAGCGTAGGCCGTGTAGTGGCGAGGCGGAGCGCCTGCGGACAGTGCAGGGCGTCTAGCCCCGGCCTCGGGTGTCCGCCCCCACAGGCGGCGCCACCGCCACGTCGGACGGCCGCCGCGCTGCCCCTGCCGCCGACACCGCGCCGCGTCTAACGAGAGTTAATTGAGAGCCCGCCGGGTAATGACATAATTGCAGCCGGAAACGGGAACCGCGCCGGCTTTGATGTGAGCCGGGCGCCGCCACCCGACGCCTCGGCTACTCTTACAAAGGGCGGCGAGGGCGGCGGGGGCGGCGTCGTTATTGCCCTGCCTGCCACCGATAATGGCGCCTGTAACCGGAGACGGCGCCGGCAAATATGTCATTAGTTGACCCACATTACTTTCTCCGTTCGCGCCGCGCCGAGCCCACCATCGATCCCGCGGCTTCTCTATATTTATGATATCGATATACAAAAGAGCACTGCCGGTTCGCTTCGTCAAAGCTGCAGTGAGCCGCTATCGGACTCTGCTTGAAATCGGATATCATTATAAACCATAATACACCCGCATAATATTGCTCTCGCGCACAGTAACAGAATAACATTTCTCTGGCATTTCTGATGCAGAGACATCAAATGAGCCAGGTAAAACAACCAGGCCACACTCCAAGCCTTCCGTGAAAAATTGGGTATTTTGTAGCGAATATCGCCTGAAAAATATTTCGACAGTTTCTTTTTTTGGCAAGGGTATCAGTTCTACTTTTGCTTCGCCGCACTTTTTGACTCCTGGCTTCTACATCTACATCTACATTTATACTCCGCAAGCCACCCATCTGTGTGTGGCGGAGGGCACTTTACGTGCCACTGTCATTACCTCCCTTTCCTGTTCCAGTCGCATATGGTTCGCGGGAAGAACGACTGCCGGAAAGCCTCCGTGCGCACTCTGATGTCTCTAATTTTACATTCGTGATCTCCTCGGGAGGTATAAGTAGGGGGAAGCAATATATTCGATACCTCATCCAGAAACGCACCCACTCGAAACCTGGAAGCAAGCTACACCGCGATGCAGAGCGCCTCTCTTGCAGAGTCTGCCACTTGAGTTTGCTAAACATCTCCGTAACGCTATCGCGCTTACCAAATAACCCTGTGACGAAACGCGCCACTCTTCTTTGGATCGTCTCTATCTCCTCTGTCAACCCGACCTGGTACGGATCCCACACTGATGAGCAATACTCAAGGATAGGTCGAACGAGTGTTTTGTAAGCCATCTCCTTTCTTGATGGACTACATTTTCTAAGGACTCTCCCAATGAATCTCGACCTGGCACCCGCCTTACCAACATTAATTTTATATGATCATTCCACTTCATATCGTTCCGCACGCATACTTCCAGATATTTTACAGAAGTTGTAAGTAGGCTGTTTAGATTTTTATATTGGTAATGCCACGTAGCGCTCTGTATGAAAATCACTGGCTGTGCTGTGTGCCGCCTGTGGCTAGTTTGCATTGTTGTCTGCCATTGTTGTCATGAACTGCTATAACTGGATGTGAACAGCACGTAGCGTTGCGCAGTTAGAGGTGAGCCGCCAGCAGTGGTGGATGTGAGGAGAGAGATGGCGGAGTTTTGAAATTACATATATTATGACTTTTGACGATATTAAGGTAAATACAGTGTTTGTTCTCTATTAGAATCTTTCATTTGCTAACTATCCCTATCAGTAGTTAGTGCCTTCCGTAGTTTGAATCTGTTATTTAGCTGGCAGTAGTGGTGCTCGCTGTTTTGCTGTAGCTTGAGTAACGAAGATTTTTGTGAGGTAAGTCATTTGTGAAAGGTATAGTTTAATGTTAGTCAGGGCCATTCTTTTGCAGGGATTTTTGATAGTCAGATTGCATTGCGCTAAAAATATTGTGTGTCACTTTAGTGAATGTTTGAGTACGTTCAGTTTTGCTCAGCTGTTTGAAAAGCAAATAGTGTAAGAGGTTTATCAGCACAGTCGTGTATAAATTTTTCTAAGGGGACGTTTCATATGGCGACCCTGCCAGGATACCTCACTGGAATCTTATGATTTTTTTCTTGTAGTTTGTGTATTTAGTGTAGCTTTTGTTTATTGCTAGCGCATAATTGTAGAGAGAATCTCCTTTGTAGTTGCAGTCTTTCATTGTTGTACTGTAAAACAGTTGTGGCATGCATGTAGATTTGCACCAAGTATTTCGCAGCTGCGCTTGTAATTAACTACATATTATTTTCAGTGCTATGTTAACGTGTTCTCTTATTTTTGCTATTCAAATCGTGCTTTTCTGTGTTATCGTGTGAAATATTGTGACAATAATGGCGTGTGAAAAACGTAACACTCGGCTCCAAAGTAAACTGAGAAATGACAGTGAAGACGAAAGCAGTGTGTTGGCCCCACCATGTAATGAATTAACTAATATTCAAAGTAGTAATTTGGTAACTGTGCATAGGGAAATGGAGCGGGCGTCAAACAATGGCGTAGGCAGTGAGACAGGTAGTGAACAGGGAAGCATTCTCGATCGATCGGTCGGCAACAGCTCGCCTCAGGAATCCGAAATGATAGGACACAATTTTGCAAATACTGTAGATTCAGGTTTTGCGTCCTCACCGTTTTCTCAAATGAGTCAAGACACATTTTCCGCTTGTCAAAATGTGAATGTTGCCGTTGCAAATACACTGCCGAAAAGCACTGAGGAAGATGTTTCAGACACCAGTGCATTGTTATTACAGTTAATGCAACAAATGGGACAAAGGCTACAACAGTTAGACACAACGCTTGAACAAAATCAGAAACAAATGGGACAAAATCTTCAAAAGTTAGACACAATGGAACAAAATCAGAGACAAACACAGCAAAAGCTTCAGAAGTTAGACACAATGGAACAAAATCTTCAGAAGTTAGACACAATGGAACAAAATCTTCAAAAGTTAGACATCACACTTGAACAAACACGTGAAGATTTAACTACTGAGTTACATAACATCGAATCGAAATGTCAAAAGGTCTGTAATGACGTAAAAACACAAATTTGTGAGCATTTCCAACCTATTTTTTCGCGTCATGAGAATGCGTTACAGAAACACGAAGCAGCCATAAAAGAACTGCAGACTACTGTTCACGAAAATCATGAGACCTTGCAAGCTAAAATGGACTCAGTTGCATCTACCGATTCGGTTATGCAACTTGCAAAAACTCAGGAAAACTTAAAGGACACAGTAGAAAGACACATGGGGGAAATTAGTTCATTATCAGAGAAAGTAGTTGAACTTTTGGATCAGCTAAATAATTTATCTACGAAGGTAGATGATAATCTGAATGACACAAAACCAGTAGTCTTTAATGACACAGAAGAGTGCGAACAAATTAGGAAATTCAAACAAAATCAGAATCAAATTAATAAGCAACACCAAAGAGAAATCCGGGAAGTACAAGATCAGCTGACACAGGTAATACAAGAATTACGTATTTCAGAGGACACTCGCGCTCCAACACGGGAAGAGGAACTTAGAAATACGCAAAAGCCACAAAATAATAACACAGGGCATTTCGGTAATTATGAAAGAAATTGTCAAAGTACACCGAATTTTGAGATGGAACCGCCGACACGACGTAACAATGACCGATATGCTACTCGCCGACACGATGATTTTGACTATAAGCTGTTCATTACTACACGTAAATTCAAAACGTTTAAGAATTCTGCCAACGACATTCATCCACAAGCGTGGCTCCATCAATTCTCTCATTGTTTCCCTCCCAACTGGTCATTGGAGCACAGATTAGAATTTATGTGTGGCTACTTGGAGAATGAACCAGCTGTAAGAATGCGATCGGTCATTCACGATTGTCACAGTGAAGGAGAATTTTATCATGCCTTCCTCTCAGCATATTGGTCTCAAGCTACACAAGACCGAGTAAAACATAGCATCATAATGATGAAACACTTCGAACAATCTGAATTTTCCAGTCTTGTGAAATATTTTGAAGACATGTTGCACAAGAATCAATACCTGTCAAACCCATACAGCCCCTCAGAACTCATTCGCATTTGCTTAATCAAAGTGCCTGAACATTTATGGCATATTATTTTGGCAGGACGTTGCAAAGACGACATTGAAGCTTTTCAGGGACTGTTACAAGAATTAGAAATTGACACAGACAGTCGTGGGATGCGAAAACAGAAAAACAATCACTACAGGTCACATCCGTCACAATTCCTTGACGACAGAAACGATAACTGGACGCGACAAGGCTATTCTCACCACACAAATCGTGACCAACATAGACACCACCCGTATGACAACCGTTGGCAGAGTAGTAATAATTACAGGGAAAGATCACCTCTCCGCAGTAATGACTATCACAGAGACAATCAGAGAAACAGACAATATGGGAACCAAAATAATTATTATCAAGGGAGACAGAATAACTTTAGACGCAACGGTCCAGCGCGCAGTTACGATTCAGGGAGAAATTCTCCACCACGTGACCGACAAGAAAGATACTATCGAATCTACCGACATGACGACAGACGATATGATCGTAACGACAGACCTGAATTGCATCAGAACTGGCGAGATTTAAACAGAGCAGAGCACTCTCGTCACGATGAATTTGTAGAAGTTAGGTCTCCAAATCCCAATAACGACGCGCGGCAACAAAGAGACAGACAATGACTCGCACCGCAGGCATACACGTGCGCCGGCTGGCTCCGAGAAAAATAACATTATATCTGGTACTGCTAATGAGATTCTAATGCAACATTTTGGTTTACCTGAAAATACATTCTGAATTAAAGTACTTTCTGAGAGATACCAGATGACACAGTGGTTAGTTTATGTGACAGCTACACGATTATATCACGACGCTACTAATGAGTGACAATTTACAATGTTGCTTTTGCGGTGTATCTGTTTTATACCTGCACAGTTTTTCTGTATTATTTTGGAAAGTAAAACATGTTTTAGTAGTAACTTTTGTGGTATAGCTACAAGGAGACAGCCTTTTCTGTAGCACAACAATACGTTACAGCACAGTACTTTCTCCATCACGGCAATAAGCGTAATAAGTATGATATCTACACGCAAAGCATTTCACTTTTGTTTATTATGAGGTAAGTACATTGGCTTCTGCTGAACTTAGCTTTTGGAGGACGATAACTACGAAACTTCCACAGAGATTATCTTACAGCAAGACGCTCATTTAGCGCTACAGGACACGTATTTGAGTGATTAATTTTGTACTTAAAACATTTATTTTTAAAGATTTTTTAATTACATAGAAAGTTTTCCGTGATACATTTCATTCCATTGCTGTAATCTGTAACACCTGAGGGTATAATTACAATAATCCTCAAAGGGGTACATGCCTACTTTGTGTACCATGTGTTTGGCAAGCACAAGGAGCCCTAGCTAATATGGTATTTGCTTATACAACTTTACACATCGGTACCATATTTCTCTAACACAAATTACACAGCTATCTGATCATTTAACTGAGAGATAAACATGTTTTTTACTACGTCAGTGACACATGTTTACGCAATTACACCGTTGGATAACTTCACACTTACGAAATTGTATTTTGTCTGTACTGTGTGAACTGTTCATATTTTTTTTGTACCATTGTGATACTATGAGAGCTTTGAATGATGTATTTGGTATGGGATCATGATTTTTAAAGTACGTTTGAGGTAGATGACACTATTGACATGAGCAGAGAATTTTCTTTAGGTTTTGAAATTATTGCAGAAAGCTACGACGATTTTGAGATTTGACTGAGGTGTTATGATGTTATTTTTATGACGACGATGTGTATTATGCTGTTGAGGTATGTTTATGTCAATAAGATGATGCTACCATATATGAGGAATGTGATTGCGTGTTTATATGTATACGAATAATGAATAGAAGTTAAGGACTCTTGACTTGTGAAAAAGGATGTTGGAAACCAAGAATCGTACTTCAAGAGTTATGAAATGTGTGTAAATGCGTGAATGTATCCCAATGCCGGCGTAAATTTTTTTGGACACTGTTATATTCATAGGATTTTGTTTCTACACACTTGTGACGTAAATTTTCGACCTGTGAAATTTTCATATGAGACTGTCACTGTAGCGGAAACTGGTGTCGTAAATATTTCCGTAAGAAAGTTAAGTGACCACCTGCACGTAATGCGTTGTGGGCACACAGCTGTGTCAAACACCTGGAGAACAAGCCATTAGGGTGTGCCTTTCCGGAAGCACAGGTAGAAAAAAAAGAAAAAAGGGAGGCCTTTATCCTCGCCATTGACATTCCTTTAGAGAAAATATTGCAAATGCGACACCCTCATTACTTCCATTAACCTTACTATTGACATTCCTTTGTAGAAAGCATCGCAAATATTACACGCTCATTACCTGAAAACATATGATTACTCATACTTTGTGCTAATTACTGAAATGCTTATGAATTGATGGGAAATATTCGTACATCTGCACACCTGATTATGACAAGTGTCTTTCTACGAGAGTTGAGAGCTACTGACTTACGAAATGCCACATGACTATTCAATGATATTTTTATGCTTTGGTTTGCGTAATTGCTTATTTCATTTGATATCTGGTTTCCAGCTGTGTTGCAGCATTGCTTTTATAAAATAAAATGCATTTGCTAATGTGAACACTTTCTGTCAACAGATCTATTAAATAATTATTTTATGATCCACATTCTTTAAAAAAGGAGCACTTGGAAGGGAAAGAACAATAAGAAGGAACTAGTAACAGTAACACATAATTTTCTTTTCAAGTACATGGTAATATTTCTTTTTACAATAAGTTGTTGTGGTGCACCAATTTAATTACATAGATATTAAGATGTGACATAGGTATTAGACATGGCCATTTAGTGTAATATTTTTTCTGCTTGAGCTTTGTCATGTATAGATATAAGTTTTATATTTATTATATTTTTTATATTTGCTGCTGCTGTTTGCCAGGCATAGTGTTACTGAATTTGACTTTGTGTTACTCTTCTAAGCTAGTTTTTCTTGTTTCCTGCACAGTGCCTTATATTAGTTGTAATTTATGCTGCTTGCTTTGCCATTTCTATTTTTTGTCATTGATGTTTGTATTAATTGTTTTATGTGATGCTGCATTGCCTCGTCCCTTAGTTTAACATCTGAGCTCAGTAGATTTAAGTTAGCTTAAGAGGGGGTAGACTATATAAGAAACTAACTATGATGAATTGGACGAAATGCATTAAGAAGCTATAAGAAAATGGTTTGGCCAAAAAAAAAAAGGTAGTGTACAGTGGAGAAAAACTATTTTGACAGAGGATGTGAACAGAATACAGAAAACAGGCTTAGATAGGACTTTTTGGGAATAATGATGAACGAAGGGAGATCTCCATGCAAAATACTGCAGTAAAACAAACCCTGTCCTTTCCTTTTGTGTCATCCCTCTATATATTTGTGTACCCTTGTGTATTTGTGTTTTTCCTGTCTTTATATGTTTATCTGATAAGACTTATGTTGTAGAATTTTTCTAATACTAAGCTATATTCACTATGATGAGGAATACTGTTATCCTCAAATATAATTGGCATTAATAATATGTTATTTACTTTGTAAAGATGTTAGACATTATTTATTCTGTTTTGTTGCTCATGTGTGAAGTTGATGTTTTTTAAAGCTATTCTGATCTTTTATGTATTTACTTATGTCATAATTCCTGTAACACTGATGTATATGTTTATTTCTATTCTGTTGTAAAGCCTGTACTACAAATGTTATCTGTATTGTTATGTTCTTTAATGATGTATTTTGTACCTTTGTTATTGTATTTTTATGTTATAAAATTGTAATTGACACCAGTTCATCTAATTAAGTAACTTGTACGTTACATTTCACTGCATACGTTTCTGTTGGTCATAGTATATGGACAATATGTGAGAAGTTGGGACTGTTAGTGTTTGCACGTGTGTTGATAATTCAGCAAGGGACTGGATAACAGCATTGCTGGTTCTAAGGTCAATTCCAAAAAACTTTGTGAGTGCACAAGTGGTGGTTCATGGACTTGCTATATTGTCCGCAAGACTCTTCGATGGTGATTGTGCACCTGCACAGTCACAACAGATGGCTGCTGGCCATCTCTACAAGGACTGCAGTGGGTCTACACCTTTGCTGATTCACCAATACCATTATTTCTACAAGGACTGCAGTGGGTCTGCTCTGTGATGACCTACCTACCAATATTCTTCAGAACTTCGAATGACTCTGCTGTGGGTTTGCTCCATTGTGGCCCATTACCTGTCAGCATGTCAAGAGTCAGCACTGTCTTTCCGTTGGAAGGACACCACTACTTCTTCAAGACTGCTTGGAAATCCACTACTTCTGTGTGCAATTTCTTTTACTAATGAGATTTGTGAAAAAAAACTGTAATTACTATTATGATGAATGATCAGGACTGTCTTTATGGACTGTGAGAAAATTTTAGCTTTTGACCAACATTGTATCAATAAGTGTGTGCATTTTATATCTTTGTTACTGTAATTGTGAAATTTTTTTTTTCAAATCTGTATTGGCCAGTGCCCAACACCATTTGTAAAAATTTTTTGTGGGGAGCATGGGGGCTATGTAAGTAGGCTGTTTAGATTTTTATATTGGTAATGCCACGTAGCGCTCTGTATGAAAATCACTGGCTGTGCTGTGTGCAGCCTGTGGCTAGTTTGCATAGTTGTCTGCCATTGTTGTCATGAACTGCTATAACTGGATGTGAACAGCGCGTAGCGTTGCGCAGTTAGAGGTGAGCCGCCAGCAGTGGTGGATGTGAGGAGAGAGATGGCGGAGTTTTGAAATTACATATATTATGACTTTTGATGATATTAAGGTAAATACAGTGTTTGTTCTCTATTAGAATCTTTCATTTGCTAACTATCCCTATCAGTAGTTAGTGCCTTCCGTAGTTTGAATCTGTTATTTAGCTGGCAGTAGTGGCGCTCGCTGTTTTGCTGTAGCTTGAGTAACGAAGATTTTTGTGAGGTAAGTCATTTGTGAAAGGTATAGTTTAATGTTAGTCAGGACCATTCTTTTGCAGGGATTTTTGATAGTCAGATTGCGTTGCGCTAAAAATAGTGTGTGTCACTTTAGTGAATGTTTGAGTACGTTCAGTTTTGCTCAGCTGTTTGAAAAGCAAATAGTGTAAGAGGTTTATCAGCACAGTCGTGTATAAATTTTTCTAAGGGGACGTTTCAAAGTCACTGCTACCAGTGTTTGTTCCGCTATCATATAATCATAAAATAAAGGTCCTTCTTTCTATGTATTCGCAATAGATTACATTTGTCTATGTTAAGGGTCAGGTGCCACTCCCTGCACCAAGTGCCTATCCGCTGCAGATCTTCCTGTATTTCGCTGCAATTTTCTAATGCTGCAACTTCTCTGTATACTACAGCATCATCCGCGAAAAGACGCATGGAACTTCCGACACCAGCTACTAGGTCATTTATATATATTGTGAAAAGGAATGGTCCCATGACACTCCCCTGAGGCACGCCAGAGGCTACTTTAAACGTCTGTAGACGTCTCTCCATTGAAAACAACATGCTGTGTTCTGTTTTCTAAAAACTCTTCAATCCAGCCACACAGCTGGTCTGATATTCCGTAGGCTCTTACTTTGTTTATCAGGCGACAGTGCGGAACTGTATCGAACGCCTTCCGGAAGTCAAGGAAAATGGCATCTACCTGGGAGCCTGTATGTAATATTTACTGGGTCTCATGAACAAATAAAGCGAGTTGGGTCTCACACGATCGCTGTTTGCGGAATCCATGTTGATTCCTACAGGGTAGATTCTGGGTTTCCAGAAATGACATGATACGCGAGCAAAAAGCATGTTCTAAAATTCTACAACAGATCGATGTCAGAGATATAGGCCTATACTATAGTTTTGTGCATCTGCTCGACGACCCTTCTTGAAAACTGAAACTACCTGTGCTCTTTTCCAATCATTTGGAACCTTCCGTTCCTCTAGAGACTTGCGGTACACGGCTGTTGGTAGGGGGGCAAGTTCTTTCGCGTACTCTGTGTAGAATCGAACTGGTATCCCGTCAGGTCCAGTGAACGTTCCTCTGTTGAGTGATTTCAGTTGCTTTTCTATACCTTGGACACTTATTTCGATGTCAGCCATTTTTTCGTTCGTGCGAGGATTTAGAGAGGGAACTGCAGTGCTGTCTT
Organism: Schistocerca cancellata; assembly: GCF_023864275.1. Lineage (NCBI taxonomy): Eukaryota > Metazoa > Arthropoda > Insecta > Orthoptera > Acrididae > Schistocerca > Schistocerca cancellata. Next base: position 495,570,237 of record NC_064626.1, on the reverse strand, counting down.
CCTCTGTGAAACAGCTTTGGAAAAAGGTGTTTAGTATTTCGGGTTTACGTGTCTCATCCTCTGTTTCAAGGCCATTATCATCCCAGAGTGTCTGGATATGCTGTTTCGATCCTCTTACTGATTTAACGTAAGACCAGAACTTCCTAGGATTTTCTGTCGAGTCGGTACATAGAATTTTACTTGCTGCTGTAATGTATGTTCCCACAGGCCAGGGGCAGATATCTAATACAAACGCAACAAATAAGTGCCCTCTACATCGAGCTGTTATGTACGTCCTCCTGTTCCGTGCCTGCAGAATAACAGTTAATACGTCGACAGTTAATACGTCACAGAATATCATAGTATTTTTCCTAATTCGGATGCTGGAATATATCTTCCAGTACGGTCACATCCGGATCACTGCGCTTGCCGTTTGCGGTAAAGTGAGTAATCTGTAGCTATTGGACTTGAGGTCGACTGAATGTTAACATTAATGTTACTTTTTTCTCCTGTGCTGCTAGTATACGTTCTTCTTTTGCTATCACTGTGATTTACACGTAATATCCGAATATAAAAGCTGAATCAGTTCTGATAAAATGTAATTTCATTCAATGTTTTACTTAAAAATTGCGAATATGTAAGGTAAAAGATGTAATAGGAGGTAATTTTATTTAAACCAAACGATTGTCAGACAAGTGACCACAAAGACTTCCATCATAGTCTAAGTCCCCGTATTTAATACGGTCAAGTTTTTGCCGAAGGATATCCAATGCCAGTTCGACAGAAACAGAAAAAATTGCATTTTAAAATTAATATTTTAAAAAAATCTTGCGTAAGTCTGCTAGAGTATTGACCACCTTCCAAGTATTCGTCTGTTCAAAGCAGCTCGATAAGACAAGTCTGTGAAAGGTAGAAGAAGAAGAACCTAAATTCCATTTCCTATACGTATTTCTAACGTTTCACAGTTCATTGAAGATTTACCACTCAATAACTAACAGCAGTTTCTCCGAGAGAGCAAGAATGGAACAAGCAACTTCGCTTATTAGTATCTATCTCCGGACCTGGTCTTGCCATTTCCTAACTATCTGCAATAGTTACGTATCTTTCTTTTTTTTCATGGTACAGAAAGAGAAAGTTTTCACTCAGTGTGCACTTATACCTCTTTTGCACAAGGGGATCATCATACTTGTTGCTGTCAGTAACACTGAAACCGATGACCCCGCCACACCGAGAAGAACAATTTAGCTCCAGCCATAGTCGCTATTACCAAGTTAAAATTACTGCAGTTTAGCTTCCCGCTGATATTATTTACGCATTCGTAATCTAAATGTACCATTGGATCTGGAATCTAACCTCTGTTGCCCTACAGCTGCCTTTGTGACTCGATGTGGAGGAATTTTTGAAACGGAAAATTTTGTTTCTGTTAAGATGTGTGTGAATGGCTGTTGTATAATGAACCTCTCACTTAAATCTAAATAAATACCACAACAATTTTTTTCTAGTTTCAGCACGGATATTAATTTACGTTCGATGTAACTAAACACTTAAAGTAAAGGTTACAAAATTTACTTCATCGAGACACGTTTCATATCCTTGCTCTCAAGTTGCCAACGGCTGCATTCAAGTTGGGAGAGGAAGCAGGAGGCCGTCGTGTTACAACATGATCGTACTTAAAGCGGTTTAGAGATCTACCAACATCCAGCAGTTGGAGCTGTTCTCTTGTTAAAGGAACCATTCCGGTTTTCGTCCGAACAGATTACAGAAACTACAAGAAATCATTGATATCATGGATGAGTGAAGATCTGAACCGTACCCCTGCAGTTTTCATGAAGTATCTATTTACTTACCTGTTTCTTAGCGCTAAGGGCAGAAATACTTCATTCCGGCAGACCAGAAAAGGTCATTTAGACAGGTAGCGTCAGGGAGACGACAGTTCCTCTTTCCGTTGATGGCAGAACTATTCAATCCTTGTCTAACTGACCGATGCCCTCGAAAGTACCGCATGGAACAGCAGACATCGAATAAAGACGGACAGGAAACATTAGGGTGAGGTAGCAGTCACAGGTCCCTTTCAGAGCGGCGAGGGGATGCAGAGGAGAGGATAATCAATGAGAAGTGGTCAGAAATAGACCAGCAGCAATGAATATATGCAAGACGGAGAGGCACCGAAGTTTCTGTGACATGTGCTGGCATGCAGATAGGCTGTGAATTCCGCAACCTTTTACAAAAGTAAATGTATCCATTTCGAAATAAACGGAGAGATACAGCTTTTTACTGACCGAAATTAGAATGCTCGTACTCCCACCATATTGGAATATTTGAGCCATTAGAACGAAAACCAGTCCAAGTTGCAGATTTTCACTTTTTGTTCTTTCGATGACCAGTTACAGGCAGAGACCCATTTTCAAATCATCCTACAGAGCAGAAAATCAAATTTAGACACATGTATAACGAAGTTTTTACCAAACTTTTAAGCAGATGCCAAAGATACAGACCATATTTTTTCAAAACATACATAACATAGTCGAAAATCTCATTTCCTAAGATGTCAAAACTATGCAATGAAGATTTACAGTGCAACTGGCCGTTTACTTCTTCCGTTGAGGTAAGGAAACCACGGGAAGGGGACACCCTATCAAGATATAGCAAACCTTTTTTACTTATTAAATTGTTCTCCAACGATCAAGAGTACAACAGTTCATACAATACCCGTACAAGTCAACAATAAAATTGGTACTTTTAAAATCGTTACCAAACACAATCAAATATTTAAAATCACTGACCAGTAATACATAGCAGCGCGTATTACATTGTCATGTGCCATATTCGCACGTAAAAATCATGAAATGAGAAGCTGTACAAGACAACAATAAAATAATTTTTAAATCCTTTACCAAAAACAGTCAGCTGTTTAAAACTGCTGAACAGTAAAACACAGCAGCACCACCTACGGCACGTATTACAAAGTTGTATGCCACGTAAAAATCATCAAATGTGAACTATACCATTAGTATTAAAAGAATCCAAAGCAACAGGAGATTCAAAATCTTCATCATGTCCGACCATTTACAAGCGTAAAAACTTTACCACATCAAACTTCACAAGTTACGTGAAGAGAAAACAATTTTTTTATAATATGACCCCGTATAAAGAAACTCTAACCACAAACTTGTCTTGTACTTGTCATGCTGATGAAGACATAGCTTAATCATACCCGTAAGCATGTAGGGTGGAATTTACGGGAATTAGATAACTTGTGCAAACGGATGTGGTGCGAACACCCTCCAGCGACCTAGCAAGGCATCGTTACTTCCATGACGTGACGCGTCGCCGCTGCCATCCATGCCAAAGATGGACATACCGGTTATTAGGTAGCTGGTCATAATGTTCTGGATGATGAGTGTATATTCTTTTTACTGTATATAATGTATCTCTAGGCATACAGAATGCCGACCATATCATTTTCACCGTCTCTATTATTCCCTCGTTGCTCCTGTTTCACTTTTTTTATCATTCCCCCAGGTATTTAAACCTGGCCGACTTTTTCACCGTGTCTTCCGGTGTTTCCCATACCTAGTGGTACCTACGCCTTCACTTTGTAGGCGATTCACAGTTCCACCCTCTTTGCAATCTCGTTTCGGTTGTAGATTTGTTCCTTTGCATCTTCTTCTGTCCCAGTTACTGTCGTCATATCGTCCGATAGGCCTAGATAGGCCTCTTGGGTACTATTATTGCTTCTGTTACGCACATGTGCGTTTGATATTGTCCTCCACTGTCTGATCTCTTCGTCTAGCGCTATGTTGAACAAAATTGGTGACAGTCCATCACCTTGTTTGACAGTGGCCTTGGTATCGAATTTTTCCGAGTGTGCTCCTCTAGATACACTACTGGCCATTAAAATTGCTACACCACGAATATGAGGTGCTACAGACGCGAAATTTAACCGACAGGAAGAAGATGCAGTGATATGCAAATGATTATCTTTTCAGAGCATTCACACAATGTTGGCACCGGTGGCGACACCTAAAACGTGCTGACATGAGGAAAGTATCCAACCGATTTCTCATACACAAACTGCAGTTGACTGGCATTGCCTGGTGAAACGTTGTTGTGACGCCTCGTGTAGGAGGAGAAATGCGTACCATCAAGTTTCCGACTTTGAGAGATCCAATGACTGTTAGTAGAATATGGAATCGGTGGGTTCAGGAGGGTAATACGGAACGCCGTGCTGGATCCCAACGGCCTCGTATCACTAGCAGTCGAGATGACAGGCATCTGATCCGCATGGCTGTAACGGATCGTGCAGCCACGTCTCGATCCCTGAGTCAACAGATGGGGACGTTTGCAAGACAACAACCATCTGCACGAACAGTTCGACGACGTTTGCAGCAGCATGGACTATCAGCTCGGAGACCATGGCTGCGGTTACCCTTGACGCTGCATCACAGACAGGAGCGCCTGCGATGGAGTACTCAACACGAACCTCGGTGCACGAATGGCAAAACGTCATATTTTCGGATGAATCCAGGTACTGTTTACAGCATCATCATGGTCGCATCCGTGTTTGGCGACATCACGATCAGCGCACATTGGAAGTGTATATTCGTCATCGCCATAGTGGCGTATCAGCCGGCGTGATGGTATGGGGTGCCATTGGTTAACGTCTCGGTCACCTCTTGTTCGCATTGACGGCACTTGGAAGGGAGGACGCTACATTTCAGATGTGTTACGACCCGTGGCTCTACCCCTCATTCGATACCTGCGAAACCTTACATTTCAGCAGGATAATGCACGACCGCATGTTGCAGGTCCTGTACAGGCCTTTCTGGATACAGAAAATGTTCGAGTGCTGCCCTGGCCAACACATTCTCCAGATCTCTCACCAACTGAAAACGTCTGGTCAATGGTGGCCGAGCAACTGGCTCGTCACAATACGGCAGTCACTACTCTTGATTAACTGTGGTATCGTGTTGAAGCTGCATGGGCAGCTGTACCTGTACACGCCATCCAAGCTTTGTTCTGGGTACTGATTTCTCAGGATCTATGCACCCAAATTGCGTGAAAATGTAATCACATGTCAGTTCTAGTACAATATATTTGTCCAATGAATATCCGTTTATCATCAGCATTTCTTCTTGGTGTAGCAACTTTAATGGCCAGTAGTGTATTAATCTTGCCTTCGTTGCTTTCAGAATATCCGTTATAAGTTATCGCGTAGGGCTGTGTACTGACTACTTCTTTGTTCTTCAGCGTCCTTCGACGGAGTGATACGCCTCCGTGAAGTCAACGAAGGCGACTGAACTCTTGAAGACACTATCAATTCTGCTAAGATGCTCTTCCAGATCCTTTACCATTTTCTGAGGCAAATTACTACATTTCCGTAAAGATTAGAGCAGAGAAACACATTCCCCAGTACGTTACGCAAGAGTGGGCGCCTTTGCGAGTTGCGGTGGCGTTGCCTGAGAGGCGTAGCTGCCGAGCGCCGGGCGGCAGCCACTGGCGTCGCTGAATGCGGCTAATTGGCGGCGCATAGAGCACGGCGCGGAGGACGGCTGTATCGGGCCCAAATTAGGCATTAACCGGCCGCGTAATGGCGGCGTGACGAGGCAGCGGCCCTACAAAGGCCGCGGCTACCGGCAAAAGGGCCGCCCTCTGGCGCCGTCCCGCCGATAAAGTAGCGGCCAGGCAGGGCTGCCAGGGTCTCCGGCTGCCACTGAGGCGCCCTGCTGGCAGCAGTAGCGCTGCATCCTCTCAGAAACTCATCCATAACTCTCCAAGTAACTGGTATCCACTGTTGTCATAAGGAGCTAAGCAAAATAATAATACCGCAACAAATGCAGGCTCGAACATAAATGCAGATGCTAGCCAAGCCAGGACGTTGATCTGTTGTATCTGACGTCGAACGACACCGGTGTGATGTCCTCAGTACGTCACAACCGTAATCCTTCAGTTTTCATGATGTATGTACACTACTGGCCACTAAAACTGCTACATCAAGAAGAAATGCAGATGATAGACGGGTATTCATTGGACAAAAATGTTATACTACAACTGACATGTGATTACATTTTCACGCAATTTGGGTGCATAGATCCTGACAAATTAGTACCCAGAACAACCACCTCTGACCGTAATGACGGCCTTGATGCACCTGGGCATTGAGTCAAACAGAGCTTGGATGGCGTACACAGGTACAGCTCCCCATGCAGATTCTACACGATACCACACTTCCTCAAGACTAGTGACTGGCGTATTGTGACGAGCCAGTTGCTCGGCCACCATTGACCAGACGTTTTCAGTTGGTGAGACATCTGGAGAATGTGCTGGCCAGGGCAGCACTCGAACATTTTCTGTATCCAGTAAGGCCCGTACAGGACCTACAACATGCGATCGTGCATTATCCTGCTGAAATGTAGGGTTTCCCATGGATCGAATGAAGGGTAGAGCCACGGGTCGTAACGCATCTGAAATGTAACGTCCACTGTTCAAAGTGCCGTCAATGCGAACAAGAGGTGACCGAGACGTGTAACCAATGGCACCCCATAACATCACGCCGGGTGATACGGCAGTATGGCGATGACGAATAAACGCTTGCAATGTGCGTTCACCGTGATGTCGCCAAACACGGATGCGACCATCATGATGCTGTAAACAGAACCTGGATTCATCCGAAAAAATGACGTTTTGCCATTCGTGCACCCAGGTTCGTCGCTGAGTACACCATCGCAGCCATGGTCTCCGAGCTGATAGTGCATGCTGCTGCAAACGTCGTCGAACTGTTCGTGCAGATGGTTGTTGTCTTGCAAACGCGTCCATCTCTTGACTCAGGGATCGGGACGTGGCTGCACGATCCATTACAGCCATGCGGATAAGATGCCTGTCACCTCGACTGCTAGTGATACGAGGCCGTTGGGATCCAGCACGGCGTCCCGTATTACCCTCCTGAACCCACCGATTCCATATCCTGCTAACAGTCATTGGATTTCGACTAACGCGGGGAGCAATGTCGCGATACGATAAACCGCAATCGCGATAGGCTACAATCCGACCTTTATCAAAGTCGGAAACGTGATGGTTCGCATTTCTTCTCCCTGCACGAGGCATCACAACAACGTTTCATCAGGCAACGCCGGTCAACTGCTGTTTGTGTATGAGAAATCGGTTGGAAACTTTCCTCATGTCAGCACGTTGTAGGTGTCGCCACCGGCGCCTACCTTGTGTTAATGCTCTGAAAAGCTAATCATTTGTGTATCACAGCATCTTCTTCCTGTCGGTTAAATTTCGCGTCTGTAGCACGTCATCTTCGTGGTGTAGCAATTTTAATGTCCAGTAGTGTATATTATTGTTACTTTATTTAGAACGTGAAAGTGGTCAAGCTTTGACTATTTAAAAACGTTAAAATGTAAAATAATGTAGAATAAGCTGTAGCCAATCAGAAGGACGGCTTCAGGAAAGGGAACTGACGTAGTCAGTTGAACGAGGATATTCGGCGCGCGGGAAACGCGGCCAGGGACGGGCACGGGGAGTTCTGGTCGAGACACCAAAGGGTACAGTTCGGATTGATGCGCGAAAGCGGACAGACGGTCTTTAGGCAGCTAGGAAGTGAAACGACTTAGAAAATGTCGCGTTGTGCGGTACCGCGGGACTTAGTGTCTGAGTTTTGAGCAGCCGCGCGCCTGGTATGAACTCTGGGTAGTTAACGAGCAGGAGTATTGGACGTGTAATTCGCGATGAGATTGTGAATGATCGAACTGTGTCAAATGGATATGCGCTCGATTGTAATAGTAATTCTAAATACGACCACTTTCGCTATTAGTTTTCTTTCTGAATAAACATTATTCTAACCAAATCGCAACTGTGTGGCCTACATCATTTATGGGTCGTTAATTTAGTTCCCGATATTATTATTACTGTTGATGTGGGTTACCAACACAAGTACAAGGATAGCGTACCCATAGGGACAAGAAAGGAGGCATGAAGGGCGCGAAAACAGAAATAACAATCATCCATTTATTGCACCACTACACACGCACGTCATGATATATGACACATTATGACAAAGAGTGTGCATAATGAAGGCCGCACAATTTTACCAATGTAAGAAATTAAAATAATACTAGCATAAAATTAAGTAAAGTGCCTTGAAGGAAATGTTTATGAGAAGAACACGACGGGGCCGTTAGGGAGAAGGCAACACAATACTTAACTCAGGCGCACCAAAACAAACAACGGACACGTAAGGCACGCAACTACTCTCTCCGTTGCGGTTCCGCGCGTTCCACCCAAGTAATACTTACCTGAAACATTTTAATTCTTGGAACAGTACACCAGTGATCAGCAAATTTAAAAAAACATTAACATGACATAAAAATACAATAATTTTAAAAAATCTCATCATATGAGTATGAGCTTAATGTCTTTCAGTAATTAACAGATTACGAAAGGTAAAGGAGCATGTGCCACTATTAAATCTTGCGTAATTACACTATTAAATTTCTCAGTACCCAAGTTGCAATTAACGCAACAGGAATTAAATCATTTAGGTGATAATGTTACTTTAAAATAATAACAAAATTATTTCATACAAAAGAGGACTAAGAATGGCCCGATCAGTACCCCTCAGTGAAGCAGTTCACGCAAATGGTACTCCACGGCTCCGAGCACCACAGCCCCATACAAAATGCAACACAACCACAGCGACCCGGCGTACTACCAGAACCACCAGGCAGTAAACCAAAATCGTACTAAGCCAAAACAAGGACCGACTTTTAAAATAACGAGACCTAGCCCGGGCCGGACAACAGACCAAATGACGGGAAATCCATAAGAAACCTCAGCCAACTTAATACCAAAACAACAATTTATGAACAATATGCAAAGCACAAGACCTCTCAGTCCAGAGGCTTCCGTTTAGTCGCGAAGATGGCTCCGACCCGCCTGCTGAGGTGCCAACCGTCGTACGGAGTGCCGAATCAAGCTTAACCTTCGTTAACGGAAAGCGGAAGCACCACGAGACAAAATAAACTCCAATCTAACTGCGCAAGGCAAACTCTAAGGAGTGCCACTCGAAGACTGTGCACTTGAAGATCAAACATAGAGCACCCAGACTAACGTGCCGCTGAACGACGCACTTCCATCACCAGCGTCTAGCAGAGTACGGAGAGCAGCGTATCCCATCGATATACATCCATGGAACGGTAAACGAGGATAGCAATCCCAGCGACGGAGAGACAGGAGGACGAAATGATATCCCGCCGCACATAGAAGGCATTTCAAACTCAGGCTCGACAAACTACAACATGTGAGATTTTGCTCCCCTTGCCAATCAAGTTAAATGGCAAACCACGTCGCTGTCCACACTATTCGCCGTAAAATCACGGTCCGGTCTTCCCATCGGGCCCCACTCGGCGTCCAGACGCAAACAACACCATCCGAGCCGAACTGTCTTCACGCCCCGGTAGCCACCTCTTACCTCCACACACGCCTCCAGCTAAGTCCCGGCCAGCGATCACACACGGAAACAACCGCCTAACGCCAAAGCGCCATCTGAGTGAAAACTCAGCACTAAGATCGACACGGACTTGGAAATAAGCGAGCACCGTAACAACTGTTATACATGTTATGTTAACTTTGTATTTCGCAAACTTGCCATCAGCCAATTTCTGTCTTATTTAGGGCGTGTAATACGACACATGCGGTTCAACCCCTAGACGAGTTCAAGCCAAGGCATTTCGACGAAGAGGAACCGCAAGTGAGTCCGAACATCTGTGGGATGTTAGCTCGCACACGGAAGCGGAACATTATCTTAATGTTTTCAATACGTACGAGTGGCGTTTGATAAGTAACGCAACACATATTTTTCTCCGCCCCTTTCGGTTGATAAAGTGCGGAATTTATTGTGGGACATCATGGCATGTTCCCGCTTCAGCCCCTACAGTTTTATGAGTTTCCGATCAGTGGCAGCGCTATACGTAGCCTTAAAAATGAAGTCTATAACGAAGGTGCGTTCCATGCACAGAGCTGTCACTGAGTATCTTTTAGCGGAAAACCAGAGCATCGCAGATATTCATTAGCTCTTGCAGAATGTCTATGGATATCTGGCAGTGAACAAACCACGCCAAGTAGTTGGGCAGGGCATCTGTCGTCATCGCAACACGGTCGCGCAAACCTGTTCCATCTCCTACGCGTCGGCCGGCCGCACGCAGCTGTGACTCCTGCGTAGTGTTCGTCGCCACAAAAATGCAAACGAACGTCTCTTTCTGCACGACAGCGGAAGGCCTCACGCATCTCAGCACACCTGAGAGAAGCTCACAAAACCCGGATCCTTCACCTTCCGTCAGCCATCTGTTTAGCCCAGTGAAGGATGCATTCCGTACGAACTTACTGATGCAGCAAGACGTTGGCTCCGACGTCGACCAGTAGAGTGGTACCAAGCGGGCGATCAGGCCCTCCCAGTAAGGTGACGTAAGGCCGTACATAGAACGGAGATAATCTTGAATAATAGGGTTTTGTAGCCAAAAGAGAGGGGAATAATATAGCGTATTGGAATCCCGAATAAAATCAGCCGGAAAAAAATGTGTTCATTACTTACTGAACGCCCTTCGTATGTAAACGATTTATTAGACAGGACCAATAGCACTGTAAGATTGTTCGCTCAGGATGCTATTGTGAGCGGCTAAATATCGTCATTCACGTATCGTAAGGGATTTCAGAAAGTCTTGATCACAGTTTCGGTTTGGTGTAATGAATGACAGGTCTCTTTAAAGGTTGTTCAATGTGAGATAGTGCCTATAATAAAGAGAAACAACTTCGTAGTATCTGATTAAAACCACATCTACACGTCACTTCGTATACATATTTAAGGGTGACACTAAGCAACAACCTGAAGTGAGACGATTACATAATGTAAAGATATATTTGTTTGGATTGGTTCTAGGAAGATGCAGTGCACGTGCAAAGGAAATCATACACAAGAGACTAGTGCGATCAATTCCAGACCATTGTTCCAGTGTTTGGAGTTCTTATTAAGTGGGCCTGAGAACAGATACTGAAAGAATTCAGAGACTGACTGATAGGGTGTTTAGAGCACCTGTATTCGAAGAAGACTGTGTGTCCCTTACTCTGCCACCATCGTATACCTTGCATAGAGATCGTATTTATGTATCTGGATATGGCGGGTAGGAAACTACTTGAAACGCTGCTACAAGACGACGCTGCCACTCGGCTGAAATGCTGAGAAAATACTCCATAAACGCAGAAGGATTTGGGGGCGTACAGAGGCATATAGACAGTCGTTTTCGAGAAATTCTCGTTACGAGAATGGAGTAGGAAGGCAAATGGGTTGCTCTGATGTGAAATGCTCCCAGACACGCACTGCACAGTAGCTTAAATATGCATATGGGGCATTCAGCTGAAAACTAGACAGATGGAAAAATGTAAGTTAACTGTTTGTTATTTCAAAAGTAATCGCTGTTACTGTGAGATAAGACGGTCCATTTCCTCATACGAAAATGTTTGCAGTTGCCTACGGGACGATGATTGGTTGTACCAAGGCGTCCACCTCTTCGTCCGAAGCAAATTGACAGTCAAGAATGTCTTTCTTCAGGGCTCTAAAAATATGTAAATCAAATGAGGAGAGATCGGGGCTATATGGAGGACGAGAAGAAGCTTTTCAGCGAAAAATTCTGCAGCCTATTGCAAACCACCTTGGCAACATGTGGCGTTATCCTGCAACAGAATGGTACCACCCGTCAACATTCCTGGGTGTTTGGACTTGATGACGTGCTCCAATTTCTGCGAGGTGCCTACGTACCGCTGTGCGTTAAGTGTAGCACCGTGTTACAGAAAGTCAATGAGCAGCGGGCCCTTGCAGTCAAAGAAACAGCCATCCAGACTTTCCTGCAACTGGCGTGCCTTTTGATTCGACTACGCTGCAGAAATTTCGCTTACATATCCTTCATACACTCGCGATCTCTCTTCATGAAATTTCCACATTTTTGCAGCCCTGAAGAAAGATGTTCGTAGCCGCTGATCCATCGGTCACATTTTCATTTGATTGTTCCTTATAGATATTTAGATAGAAAAGTAGACTGATTAGAGGTACTGAAAGGAGTCTATTTTACAATTTCTCCTCTCATCGTTCACGAACTGAGACGATACACTTCCTTACTCTAAGGTCTGTAGACTGTCGTCGCACTCACACCATTCGTTCTTTAAAGCGAGAGCCAGGCGGTTGCTAGTTACTCTTGGCTCCCAAGCTCTAACCGGAAAGCGCCGCAAGCCAATGATTCGTTTCCGGAATCTTGCCTAATCCGCATCATCCACCATGCAGAGACTCAAAATGCTTTAGAATAGTAAGCATCTCATACAAATCTAATTCACTTTATACGTTTCGGTGTTTACAATAGGTCATATAGTCATATAACGCTTATTCAACAGCATTTTTCTAAATTTTGTTAAAAAAGAGGCATTGAATTGAAAAACGTCTATTAGTAACGTCTTTCGTATTATTTATCAGTACGCGAGTTGTAAGTCACTAGCATGGCCCAAAGACTATTTGTTCACTGCTTGCGTCTGCTAGGGGCTCAAATCAGTGTTGGGGTAGTGATGCAAATATGTGCGACTTAGTTTGAAGGCAAAACGCTGCCGACAAATCAGGCGGCGGCTCGGTTAGGATTTGAGTTCGTATGGCTTATGTGAATGCGAAAGAACACTCTTCGTTTTTGTCTCTGTTTCGCGCTGTTTTCCGCAGAATTAATTTAACAAGAAATTACTTTCCGCGGACAAAGTATCCTCCTCCTCTGCATGCAATTTTCAGCCGCTTTATTCCAGAGAACTTGACACATTGGTATCTTAGGAATGTATAGAACTTATTTTGATATCGAAATATGTAAATCTCAATGCTAGGCATCAAAGGTATGTGAAAATTTAATTTTGAACGGAAATATGCGGAGCTTACAATACACGATGTGAAATCCAGACTAGCTAGGTACACCAAGCAATTCGTGTGCGAGAAAGCATTCCGTTTTCAAAGAAGTTTAGATATGCCATCTGACTGCAAAACAAAATGACTCAGATTGAAATGTTGCCCTTGGATATCGCTAGTCTGTATCTTTAGTCTTGCAAACAATCACAGTATCAGAACTGTTATTGTCATTACACAACAAGTGAACACACAAATTGATGCATCCGACTTCGTGTTAAGTCTGCTTGAAAATTCACGAGGTACCACTTTACAGAAATCTTCTACTGGTATTAAGACTCAGATATGATTTGATATTATTTTCACCGGTACACTCTGAGAATCACTGCACCTTACAGTGAACACGAACTTTGATGGTAGTTAAATTTACAGGCCTACCTAAGAGTACAGAACCCTCTTCCGCTCTGCAGCTTGTTGCTTAGGAATAATGATGTAGCTGACAAAAATCAAACTTCATTTGCCGCACTTACGACGTGCAATGCAAGGCGGCAACTTACCGCTTTTCATGAAATGCTCCTCAGTACACAGCTCGCCATGTGCAATGCGAGTGTGCAAACACTCATGAAAGTAGAAGAAGAAAACGGAGAACTAATCTTAACCACTGATAAATGAGAACAAAGACTCCATGTTCAACCATACTTCATTAAGTCATGACAACAATATACAGTTTCATAAGGTGTTTACAGACAAGTTACCAAAATAATTTTTAACAACTGTCCTCTATACAATTGCCTTCCTTGACACTCGTGTCAACTATAAGACAAAACCATATGCTGCGTTATAAAATTTCTACAGCAGACTTCAACCGTGGGCAGTGTTCTAACAATCACAAACTACACAGTTACAGATATAAAAAAAACTGGATTACATTAAAAGTTGACTTTTGTCATTCTTTTATATATACAATATCATTTGCTCAATATCTTTCCTCAAACCAGTCGCAACTTCATTCACATTTGTGGACAAGCTTCCTTTAGTATTCACCGGCCGTGGGATGATGAGATTTCACCGAACTAGCAGCGCACACTAACCAAGTGCGCTACATTGCATCCACCGCACTAAACTGAAAGGTAGATTTTTAGCAAGAAAAACCTTAATAATTAGTGTCTCTAAGCGCAGACGGATATTTTAGAAGCGCATCAGTAAGTTTATGTTTGCTCGACGTACCCCCTTTCAGACGGAGCAGATGAGTAGGTTGTAGGAGCATACACTGCGCACGCAGATTGCTGAGTGGTTACGCACTGCCGCCTCTGAGGGGCATTACCAGTACAAAAGGACGCCGAGAGATACCAGTGAACATTTTGTAAGAAACAATAGCTGTTTCCCATGACGTGATCTATCACCCTTAGACAATGGATACAAGATTTTGGTACATGCCGTATAGTTCAGGCCGGTATAGTGCAACGATGATTAATAGCACTATATGAAGTGCCTTGAGTTAGGGCCACGTAAATGATGCACACTGTGCAAAAGTGCGGAAATGCGGCACAGATGTGCACATCTCAGCCACTGGGCAAAGCGGAACAGCAACATCTGTGATCAGACAGTTCACCAAATGAGCGACGATAGGTCCGCTTCCTTGTTTATGCGGTGTCAGGAGGACCCAAACACACCCAGTCTTGCTTCCGTCTGGCGTACTGAGAAATGGCGAGTATTGCAAAAGAGCAAAGAACGGGAGATCTGTGTTGTCGGTCATTTAAACACGACTGGGAACTGCAATTCTTCTTTACAGCAGCAGGTGAAAACTCACAGTGTTTGCTGTGCCACCGAATAATAGATGGTTAGGGCCAGTTCATGACTGAAAGGCCCTACAACTCATTTCACGAAGAGGAATGTAGTGAACTGAACACTGAAGAACGCCAAGCCACATTAAGTGCTCTTGGATGACACACATCAATAGGATTTTAATGTTAAGTCGTAACAATTGTTACCTCTTGAACTCTTCACTTCTTGTGATACACTCGTTTCTATTTTACTATACAAAGTACTGTTTTCAGTTTTCCAGAATGACGATCACAGTATATCTGCACTGCGGGCAAAGTTCAAAGTTGTATTAAGAATAGCAAGATCCATTCTCTAAAGGAGAGTTTCTAAAGACTGTCTCATTGATGCTGCAGAGCTTTTGTGTCCCGCGAACGTTAGCAGGTTTCAATAAATCGACCTTTCCAAACAAACATTGACTCGACGTGTTAGTTTAATGGCCAGAGATGTGCACAGGCAGTTAACAAATAGCACTAAGGACTTTGCTGCTTTCTCTGATGCTTTGGATGAAGCAACAGATCTTAAAGATACAGCTCAGGTAGTGATATACACTCCTGGAAATTGAAATAAGAACACCGTGAATTCATTGTCCCAGGAAGGGGAAACTTTATTGACACATTCCTGGGGTCAGATACATCACATGATCACACTGACAGAACCACAGGCACATAGACACAGGCAACAGAGCATGCACAATGTCGGCACTAGTACAGTGTATATCCACCTCTCGCAGCAATGCAGGCTGCTATTCTCCCATGGAGACGATCGTAGAGATGCTGGATGTAGTCCTGTGGAACGGCTTGCCATGCCATTCCCACCTGGCGCCTCAGTTGGACCAGCGTTCGTGCTGGACGTGCAGACCGCGTGAGACGACGCTTCATCCAGTCCCAAACATGCTCAATGGGGGACAGATCCGGAGATCTTGCTGGCCAGGGTAGTTGACTTACACCTTCTAGAGCACGTTGGGTGGCACGGGATACATGCGGACGTGCATTGTCCTGTTGGAACAGCAAGTTCCCTTGCCGGTCTAGGAATGGTAGAACGATGGGTTCGATGACGGTTTGGATGTACCGTGCACTATTCAGAGTCCCCTCGACGATCACCAGTGGTGTACGCCCAGTGTAGGAGATCGCTCCCCACACCATGATGCCGGGTGTTGGCCCTGTGTGCCTCGGTCGTATGCAGTCCTGATTGTGGCGCCCACCTGCACGGCGCCAAACACGCATACGACCATCATTGGCACCAAGGCAGAAGCGACTCTCATCGCTGAAGACGACACGTCTCCATTCGTCCCTCCATTCACGCCTGTCGCGACACCACTGGAGGCGGGCTGCACGATGTTGGGGCGTGAGCGGAAGACGGCCTAATGGTGTGCGGGACCGTAGCCCAGCTTCATGGAGACGGTTGCGAATGGTCCTCGCCGATACCCCAGGAGCAACAGTGTCCCTAATTTGCTGGGAAGTGGCAGTGCGGTCCCCTACGGCACTGCGTAGGATCCTACGGTCTTGGCGTGCATCCGTGCGTCGCTGCGGTCCGGTCCCAGGTCGACGGGCACGTGCACCTTCCGCCGACCACTGGCGACAACATCGATGTACTGTGGAGACCTCACGCCCCACGTGTTGAGCAATTCGGCGGTACGTCCACCCGGCCTCCCGCATGCCCACTATACGCCCTCGCTCAAAGTCCGTCAACTGCACATACGGTTCACGCCCACGCTGTCGCGGCATGCTACCAGTGTTAAAGACTGCGATGGAGCTCCGTATGCCACGGCAAACTGGCTGACACTGACGGCGGCGGTGCAAAAATGCTGCGCAGCTAGCGCCATTCGACGGCCAACACCGCGGTTCCTGGTGTGTCCGCTGTGCCGTGCGTGTGATCATTGCTTGTACAGCCCTCTCGCAGTGTCCGGAGCAAGTATGGTGGGTCTGACACACCGGTGTCAATGTGTTCTTTTTTCCATTTCCAGGAGTGTACATACGAAGTGTCTGTAACGCTCTGTGCGTAACAGAGGACGTTTTTGCCTTAGTGCCTTTGAAAGGGACTGCGACAGGTGTAGACTTACTGCAAGCTTTCGAGCTAGTGACTGATGGTATCGACATGGATTAGAATCGGTTAATCTCAGTAGCTACAGATGGTGCATCGGCAATGCGAGGCCATCAGGGAGATCTCACAGCACTGATGCGAAAAAAGCTAGGACGCACAGAGGAGACGTTTTATGGAAGTCACAGCATTCTACATCGACAGGCGCTTTTTGCTAAATCAGTAACGTTCGAGAACATCACGAAAGTAGTTATGAGTACTGTAAACTATCCGAAGACACATGGGATTACGCATAGCCAGTTTCAGCAGTGCTTTGAGGAATTAAGAGAGGAGCACAGCGACATACCTTACTATACCGAAGTACGCTGGCTCAGTCGAGGTAAAATGCTGAAAAGGTTTTTTTGATTTACGTTTGGACGTAGTACATTTCTTACATTAGAAGAGAAAGAGTGAACTCTGCTGGATATCAGACCTTGCATTTCTCGTGGACATTGCGTCTCACATGAAAAGCCTAAACGTCAGTGTATAAGGTGAAAATAATTTAATTCCTAACTTTTGCGTAAAGTAGGTGCTATTGAAAGGAAGCTTGTTCTTTTGGAGCACCAACTATTGTCTGAAAACATTGCACTTTTCCCCATCCTTGATTTGTTGCACGAAAGTGCTGTATTTCAAGAATACGTACGAAGAATTGCAAAAGTTAAGGAGAAAGTTCGAGCACGATTTATAGATTTACGAGTGTGTCTCCTAGCATTCGTTACTTTGCAAGGCCGTTTGCAGCATCGGTTGAAGATGCTCCGAATCATCTACAGATGGAACTGATAGACCGGCAATGCAATACACGGCAGGAGGATAAGTTCTTTCCAGTACGAAGCAC
The DNA here is from genome assembly GCF_023864275.1 of Schistocerca cancellata. Lineage (NCBI taxonomy): Eukaryota > Metazoa > Arthropoda > Insecta > Orthoptera > Acrididae > Schistocerca > Schistocerca cancellata. The sequence continues at coordinate 495,552,601 of NC_064626.1, read as the reverse complement.
AAAAGAATTCTACGAAAATTTTCCACAGCAAGAATTTTCACGGCTGCGTCATGAAGCTGCGAGAGTTGTTTCCAGCCGGCCGCTGTGGGCGAGCTGTTCTACGCGCTTCAGTCCGGAACCGCGCTGCTGCTACGGTCGCAGGTTCGAATCCTGCCTCGGGCATGGTTGTGTGTGGTGTCCTTAGGTTAGTTAGGTTTAATTAGTTCTAAGTCTAGGTGATTGATGACCTCAGATGTTACGTCACACAGTCGTTAGATACATTTGATTTGAAGTTGTTTCCATTTTCGGATCTACTTACGTGTGGGGAAGATTTTTCTCCATTATGAAAATGAATAAATCAAGGTTTCGATCGAGTGTTAGTGACGAAAATCTTCGCAACTGTTTGCGTTTATCAATGAATGGCGCTTTTGTGCCCACAATAACTTAACCGTTTCTCATCACTAATGATAAACATTTTTCGGATTTCTTTCTTTTTCTAATTTAAAATCGTTATTTACTAACCGTCTCTCATCTAGCGCCATGTTATACAGCTGAACATTGTTATATGAAAAATTTGGTATTAAAATGGTTGTTCAAGATGTGCTTACATGTTCAAAAATTATCGTTTAATTATTGAGAGAGATGTGCGTGAGATTATAACGTCTCGTCTTGACAATATTTTTCAATATAGCAACTTTTCTTTATGTTCAGCCCACGTGGGGTGTACTTTGTGAGACCAGTACCACGTGCTTATACAATTGTTTGACCCATCAGGTTAATAGTAAAACGATAGTAACCAGTTCGAGGTTTTTCTTTTGTAAATTGCTTTTCGATTTAATTTATTTTAATTATCAAAATTATTGTGGAGTTACACTCTTTGTGTAAACCAAGTTGACCACGTGAAGCATGTGGTGTGATCATCAAAGTAGCCCTCAGCTATTCTTTTCGGGAAGATTTCACAGAGAGTTAGTATGAATTTAGTATACCAGTGTGTGGTAATTACATGACGGATGGGATTGTGCAACGAACGTAACTTCTTTGGGTGAAAATTGAATCGGTTGGTTGTGGTTAATTTCCTCTTGCATATGTTTCAACGTTCTTCGTGTGTTATTTTATGAATGCAGTGTTGTATGCAGTCTCCCAATCTTGGCTCCATATTTGATGTGTTCCGTAAGATTACAAACTCACATTTTCACAGTCCTAAATATGGCACCAGCTTAGTTATGACTCACGTTTAATATGCTGAAATTTCAATGATCAATGTTAAAATAAATTTCCAAATATAAACTGATTTATTTCTTTTTATTTAAATTCTCTTTTATATATATATATATATATATATATATATATATATATATATATATATATATATATCACCGGTTGTCGTATGACTATTAAAAGATTATAATTAATGTTAGTCTGGTTGGGAATTTGGTAAGCTAGACTGGATACCTGGTGAAACAGTTGCGCAGTAATGCAAGGTTAACTTCCCCAGACAGCTCAGCTTTTAACCCGCTTTTATTGTCAATCAGCACCGCTTTCATAGCAAATCAAAGCAACTACGTTACACATGGCAACCCTGTTCTGTGATTCCGCTAGACTCTAGAATCTCTGAAACGTTAGATTGCGAGCGTGTTATAATCTTAATTTTTTTCCCCTGCAGCGCTCAAACAACTTCTGCGTTGTTTCTGAGCAGACTTTCAAAAGATTCTCGGCGTTGTTGAGAGGCGTTGTGTTGTTTGTCTTGTTTTGTTTTCTATATTTGTGTGTTTTATATGTGTGTGTTTTTTTCTCGCTTGTAAATTGCACTGTTTCGATCAAAGATTAAAATTTGTTTTGCGTGTGAAAAAGTGCGTACTAGGTTGGGTACCATTCGTGTGACTGTCGTAATTTTTGGGGGATACATTTATTGTGATTAGTGTGTTGCGTACTGGGTATAAATTGAACGAATGCAGACACGTAATCAAGCTAAAAGTAGGCGGTCCAACAACTTAAGCAACATGGACCAAGGGGATAATTTGCTTTCGAATATGAACGCGTCGGACGGTTCCGAAAATGCATTGGGGAATACTTCAGAAGAAATGCAAAACAGGACGAACGGGCTCACATCAGAGCCAGAAATTACTTTGCCTACAACTAACCGAATTGATTTGGCAGAACTCATGAAAGCCTTATTGCAACAAAATAAAGAAAACGCAGAGAAATCTGAAAAATCGATCCGCGAGCTAGGTGAACAAATGACGCAGAAATCTGAAAAATCGATCCGCGAGCTAGGCCAACAAATAGACGAAAAACTAATCCAGCAGACAAATAAAGTCGACAAGTCGATGCAGAGAGTGTCCGATGATATCTCACAAAGAACAAACAATCTGGCAAGTGAAATAAAAAGTGATATTATGAAAGAATTAGGGCGTACATTTGAACAAATCGATGATCGTCTGCAAGCCTTAGCCTTAGCCCAGGGCAGGCGGAGCCGCGATGGGGAATCGAAAGAGAGCGCGGAACAGCTACTTAGAAATTTCCAAGCACTGGGAGAAGAATGCCAAAGAGAACACCAGCAGGTACTTTCCATGGTCCAGGAGGCGGAAACGCATTGTCCCGCGTCCATTAGCAACACAGTAGCGGACAACAGTCAAGCGATTCACGCACTCGAACAGCAAGTAGAAGAATTGAAGCAGACTGGGGCGGAGGACAACAGACAAATACATAATAAGATTGCGGCATTAGCGGACATCGTAGGCACGATGAAGGTGACGGATAGCGATAACTATACTACACCGGTAGCGGTCGCTGAGACTGAAGAAGTGCGTTCGCTTCTTAGATTTCAGAAGGGACAGTTCGAAGTGAACACGCGGCACAAAGCTGTAACAGGCGAATTACAAGAACGCGTGGCTTATCTGGAAAGCCGCATTGGGTGTGATTCCGAACTCGCCAATAGCACTAAAAATAGCCGTACAAACAGTGCAGAGAGGGACTTCGGCCACGAGGGAGATTTTGACGACAGGGAAGAATGTATTTTGAGGGGCAGACATGAGAAAAATAGAAACATTCAAGGGCCTCGCCGGGAGGAAATGCGGGGATTTGATTTCAAACATTTCCTTACAGTGAGAAAGTTTGAGATATTTCGAAATTCGCAAAAAGGAATACATCCACGAGCATGGCTCGAGCAATTTGAGTTCTGTCTTCCCCCCGACTGGGCAAGTTCACATAAGATAGAATATATGTGTGGCTATTTGGAAGGCGAAACGGCGATTCGCATGAGGTCGGCAGCGCGTCACTGTAACTCCACTCGGGAGTTTCGACAAGCCTTTCTGTCCGCATATTGGTCGGAAGCGGCACAAGATAGGGTCAAGCTTCGCATAATTATGCTGCCAAATTTGAACCAGTCTGGTTTCGGCAGCCCAGCACGCCTATTCGACCTCATGCTACAGGCAAATCAATTTCTATACGACCCATACGGGCCTGCGGAACTAATTAGGATATGCATCACCAAACTTCCGATGCACTTGCGCCACGTCATTCTTGAGGGACGATGCAAAGAGGACGTGGAAACGTTTAAGACACTTCTCCAAGAGTTGGAATATAATACAGCAGAATGCCCGCCTAATCAGGCACAAAGTTATTACGGGGCACAGCAGCACGATCGCAGTCGTGGCCGTAGTACTGATCAACGGCGTGACTGGTCGTCGCGACGCGAACGAAACAATAATCGGGACCGGACGTATAGAAACTGGGGTAATAGTCGCGAACACAGGTGGGACAACGGAAATGATCGAGGACGTGGACAAGATCGTGAACGCTACAGGTACGGCAACCAGAATCGATAGTACGATGAATACGGTGGGAATAGGACTGTAAGCGGAGCACCTCATGATGTTGAAGTTCGGCTGGCTAACTCTAGACATAATCCAACAAATGGAAATGAACAAAACCGGCAATGACAAACGATCAGCGCAGAAGGCGCCCAATCGGAACAAATGAGCGACATGGCAAATGAGTAGAAAGGACAGTGAGGAGTAGAGAAGACGGTGAAGAGAAACAATTGATTAGTTTACATTTGTGATAAATGCATTTTGAATAATATGTTGGTAAAAATTAATGATAAAGATGTTTCTATGTGATTGATTGAAGTGATGTTTTTAATTTTTTTTCTTTCCTTGTGCAATTAGGATTTAGTTTGGTTCAAACGTGAAGATAAAAGGTTTCTTTGTGAACGAGTGAAATGCTGTTTATGTTTTTTTGTGTAAATTGAAAAGAGTCACTCCTGAGAGAAGCAAGATCTGTGTTGAATTAATGCAAAACTCAGGGGAATATCCGATCTGTGGGTATTATGGGACTGGCAAACCCAGGTCCCCAGCTGATAGTAGCCTTGTTTCCGATTTTCTGCTTTCAGTGCTACTATCTATCTATTACTATTCTATATCTGTCAGTATAAATGAGGATCTCTTACTATAGTATGCGTGCTGTATGAATATTTTAAGATAGGAGAACTCTGAGAAAGGAATGAGGAGGTTTAGAATCTTGAAAACAGGATGCGATAATACGATTGTTTAACCATTGGCTTTCCAATATGCGATGATATGTTAATATTGATGATATATGTCTTTTTTGTTCTTTATAGCAGAGCACGTAAAGTGCTGTCCTTGGATTTCGTAAGTAGATTGATTCCCTTCAAGGTGAAAGAAGAGTTGTGGTTTGTGTAATTTACGTGGCCCTGAAATAGTATTATGGCAGTCAAATACGAGCAGTTTTTCAGCAAATGGAGAATGGAACAGAAATATGGATCCTTTCTGTAGTCTTGATTGATGTTGAGCCAAAGCCTGAAAAGTTATTCTGCGTTAATACTTGTCCTAGAAAAGCGACGTTTATGTGTTTTGCTGATCCTGTGAGCATTACAGCTTACTGTTTTCGCTGGTGGGGGATGCACTGCAGCCTATATGATTTGTACTGAGGAAATTTCCCTCTTGACGATAGAGGAAGGTTAAATAATTTTGATTATGGGACCGAAGGAAAGCTTGGTTTAAGGTAATAAGGATGAAGCAAAACGTTTGTCATTTAAACTACAGGAGGATTCGGATCTTTTGTGTCTCTTGTAAGTTCAATATGTTAAGATGAAACTGTTTTACAGAATAGAGGAGACCACAATTTTGCCATTCATGAAAAATGAATCCAGAATTACCACCACAGGCGAAATAACTGATTTGGAAGCGAAAGGTATCTTAAAGAAGGAACGAAATTGGAGCAAAATGGGTAAGAAAATGTAATATAAACTGTAAAAAAAAATTAACCTTCTCAGAGTCATCTGCGTGATTAACTCTTGTGATAACGTAATTTTAGATGAAATTGTCTTACTGTTTTATGTATAAACATATGAGTATGATAAATGTATAATTGCGAGTCTCTTATCAGGTGTGCCAACTGGTATAAATGCTGTGGCGTGTAAATAACCATTGTTCTTTTTACTGTGTATGTTTAAGGAAAGTTTCTCCATATTTATCATGTGACAAGACATATGCGGCGAGCGTCAGGAAGAGGACGAATTAGAACAATGTTGTAGTGGTGTAAACACTTTGTTGAAGTAGCATTGAAGTAGCTTGTTGGATTAACTAGTAGTGGATAGAAGTAGAATTTTGAGTAATACATGTTTATGGGTAGTTAGTTTGTAGTATAGACAACAGGTGTACATGTGTGTGTGTGTAAATAACATGTGAACCCTATGCTGTCCTGACCTATACTTGCACAAGGCATAATCCTATTCATTTTAGTGAATTAATAAGTAGCATTTGATTTATTAAAACGTAAGTGAACCACATTAGTGATGTGGATTTAGAAATTATATTGTCAGTTCATTTAATTTTTATTTTTTACATTGTCATGTCATTTCACTTTTATTTTTTACATTGTCAAGTCATTTAAGTTTTATTTTATATTGTCGATTCATCTAATTTTTTTATTTAAAAAAAATTAAGTCTCACTTTTGTTCTTAAAAATTGTGAAAGACAATACTAAGTGGTATTATGTATGACATTTTGTAATCACATAACTATGATGAACAATTTCTGTGAATGCAGTTTAGAACGTGAAAGCGAACCGGCTAAACTATTACGAGACAGCGGGAGCAGTGAGGAGGAGGACTAGTTGTAAACAGGCGGGTTTCCCAGCAGGACACACTGTCAACTGGGCCACTTCGGGAGCCTGGTCGACCACAAAAGAAGGGTACGCGGCGAACACTTCCCTGGCAGCCGGAGCTAATGGCTGGCCGCACCAATGCGACCCTTCCTGGAGGCGATGACCTGAGATGTCCGAGCGGTCCACCGCAAGGAAATCCATCTGCTGGCAACGCACCACACGCACGCGAACATGACGAGACGGCCGTGGTGAAACGACAGAAGACAGGGGATAAAGGGGCGTGGAGCCTTTTGACAGGTACTGTCCAGAGAAACTTGCAGACGTCAACAACGCCTATCGACACTTCCTGATGGATGCCTACTGTCAAGCGACAGTAAATCATGGTTCGATGTTCTCTGGTCGCTAAGGGTGGCACAAAGAAGAGCCATTAAGTGTCATCCTTGCCCAGGAATATCAAACTGGCGAGCCAATTGAGGATAACTCAAGAATGTAACAACACAAGGGGCGTGGAGCCTTTTGACACATACTGTCCAGAGAAACTGGCAGACTTCAACGACGCCTATCAATATTTCCTGAAGGATGCCCACTGTCAAGCGACAGTAAATCATAGTTCGATGTTCTCTGGTAGCTAAGAGTGGCACAAAGAAGAGCCATTAAGTGTCATCCTTGCCCAGGAATATCAACCTGGCGTGTCAAACGAGGATACCACACTAATTTGACAACACAAACATGGAACCAAATCGAGAGAACTACTGAGTGTGTCAGTGAACAGTGATTATACGGTTCTTAGTTCAATGCATATACGTGTATTTTTGTCAGAGAAACTTTGACTCGTGTGTTTTGCAGGGGTTCGATTTATTGGTGTTTATTAGACTGACTCTTGTATTTTGCAGGTGTTCTATTTATTATTTTTTTAGACTTTGACTCTTGTATTTTGCAGGTGTTTTATTTATTGGTGTTTTTTTTAGATGTTGACTGTTGTACTTTCAGAGCTGTTTTATTGATCAATGTTTGTGCTTGTGTGATGTATTAGATTTGTGATATTTTGTTTCGTAAATTCATTCCTGTGGCATTGCTTCGCTTATCAGTCAGATAGTTATTCATTCTCATTGGACTGTGATCGATTAGCCTTTGCATGGGGCATATTTATTGTGACGAACCCTTTAAGGGTAACAATCACATAATTAATTGTAGTTTCAGTATAATGACACAGTGCTCATTGTTTGCTAACTAACTGAAATATAGTAGAGTGATGAAATTAGTGCCACAAAGTTATTTCCATTCTACAAATTATTAGTTTTATAAGACATAGAATTTTTTTGCGATAACCACTTTGTAAAACATGTTTTTTTCTCTTATCACTTTTTTTTTTTTTTTTTGCTTTTGCGGATTGTGCATTGTAATGTTCTGCTTTATAATACTGATGTTATTTTCATGTTTTTTTTTTTTTAAATTACTGTGGCGCCTTTTCTATTTTCATAAATTTTACTTGTTAATAACAGTCATAAATTTTCCTGTGATCAGTTGGCTCTTGCAATGAGCAAATACTGGTGAACTCCATAAGGGTAACAACCAGAAATTATTTTCATATTAATGACACAGGCACCAATGTTTTTACTTGCTGACCGAATTAGGTCTACACGAACTTATAAATAGGTGTCACAGATTGTGTTCTTTTTCTGTTTGAAATTGGTAGATTTTAAAGATTTGTTGAAATTATTGTGTTTTAGCAAGTAGCTGGTGACCTTTTGCCTTTCTTTACACTTTTCGTTTAAGTAGGGTGTGAGAAGCCTGCTTGGGAATGTCCTAGCATGGCCAGAAAATTCCCTGCACAGTCTTTTCCCGGAGCGTTGGGGTTATGAAAGGTCTCTGCAGGATTCCTTTCATGTTAATTTCTTAAATCTGTTGTCATTTACGGCATAAATTCCTCTTCTAAATTTGCTGTGGCGTTTCTGACTATCTGGGAGGAGACTGAGTAGTGGAACGTGTTACTTTTACGCACAAACAAGAACGATCTGTCACACTACTACACTTTAAAACACAGTTTATATGTAATTCATGTCACACGGTCTCATACGGAACCTACATCCGCTTTCTTTTATATACTGTATATGATAAGATACTGCCATCCCCCTTCCCTTCTGTGTGAGAGGATGAATGAGCAAATGTATTTCTAGTTGCATGCTTGAGGGTAGCAGACAAGCCTGTCTGCTAGAGAACAGTAGGACCAACGTCGGAACAGGTAGCTACGCTTTCTAAAAGCAAAGAGGTTTCTATGCTTAGTATAATCCTGTCCGTCCCTTGTCATTTTGGTATAGGAAGCTGCCCCTCTGGCCACTTCCGTTTGTATTTGGGAGCCAGGTCAGTCTGTCCGTGGCGAGCGTCTGAAGTGGTAAGATCTCCGGCTAAGCGCGTGTCTGCTAAGTCCGTAGGACAATGGATTTCTTAAGTTCAGCCTAACTGAAAATTTAATCACCTTTATTTCAGGTTTAGCTCTAAAATATCTAATGTTATCTTAAATTGCAACGCAGTGTAATTCGTGTGTGAAGTTCAGAATATCTTCCGGTAGTTGCTTTGTCACTACTTTGTGAGTAAAGTGGAACCACGTGTTGATCAGTAACTCTAACTAGCAACATCAATCTTCAATGCGAATGTGCGTGAGATTATAACGTCTTGTCTTGACAATATTTTTCAATATAGCAACTTTTCTTTATGTTCAACCCACGTGGGGTGTACTTTGTGAGACCAGTACCATGTGCTTATACAGTTGTTTGACCCATCAGGTTAATAGTAAAACGATAGTAACCAGTTCGAGGTTTGTCTTTTGTAAATTGCTTTTCGATCTAATTTATTTTAATTATCAAAATTATTGTGGAGTTACACTCTTTGTGTAAACCAAGTTGACCACGTGAAGCATGTGGTGTGATCATCAAAGTAGCCCTCAGCTATTCTTTTCGGGAAGATTTCACAGAGAGTTAGTATGAATTTAGTATACCAGTGTGTGGTAATTACATGACGGACAGGATTGTGCTACGAACGTAACTTCTTTGGGTGAAAATTGAATCGGTTGGTTGTGGTTAATTTCCTCTTGCATATGTTTCAACGTTCTTCGTGTGTTATTTTATGAATGCAGTGTTGTATGCAGTCTCCCAATCTTGGCTCCATATTTGATGTGTTCCGTAAGATTACAAACTCACATTTTCACAGTCCTAAATATGGCACCAGCTTAGTTATGACTCACGTTTAATATGCTGAAATTTCAATGATCAATGTTAAAATAAATTTCCAAATATAAACTGATTTATTTCTTTTTATTTAAATTCTCTTTCATATATATATATATATATATATATATATATATATATATATATATATATATATCACCGGTTGTCGTATGACTATTAAAAGATTATAATTAATGTTAGTCTGGTTGGGAATTTGGTAAGCTAGACTGGATACCTGGTGAAACAGTTGCGCAGTAATGCAAGGTTAACTTCCCCAGACAGCTCAGCTTTTAACCCGCTTTTATTGTCAATCAGCACCGCCTTCATAGCAAATCAAAGCAACAACGTTACAACACCATTAGCTGAGGGCTGCGACCTACAAATTACGGCACGAGGAACCCTGAGGAGATTGTAACGGAAGCGTGCATTACCTTTTCAGGGTAAGCTGGGAGGTCTGTGTCGACCGAGATAGTAGATTGTAAGGTGGCTATAATTTCGCACCTTACAAGCACTCATCCACATACTTTGCCGTAATCTACAGCCACATTAGGTATTATTTGATAAGCAGTACATCGTATATATGAATATTTAAAGGAGACTGACATTGTCACGTATGCCTTGTAAATAATTGTTAACGCTTATTGCATGAAAGGTGACGGAGTGTCTTTATTATCATACTAATAGAGGTTGGAACGACAGTGGAAATGAAACAGCAGACGGAACTCTAGCACTGGGTTGAAGGCCCACACAGGTGTGTTGGTCCTGTTTAAACACTGGAAGTAGAAAGACAGACGTCGTAGCACCTAAGCGCTGGTGCACAATAGAGTCGCGACCGACCGATTATGTAGCCGACGCGGAAGGATTATACTTCCGAACGCTGAAAATCTTGGACGCAGGTGAGAGGAACGAAGAAGCAGCACCTCGGAAACCACGCAGGCTGGGTTATTTCCAAGGATTTTTACTCAGAAGCGTACCATTGTACGAGTATAGGTTTTTCCTCGCAATATTTCCCCGCTGGACGACAAAAGACTAAAAATATGGTTGGTCGGCGTTCAGGAGAATCTGTAGAGAGGGAGAGTATTCCGTGGTTTCGGGAATATGATTCGTTTTCGGAATTACGATGGTGGGGAGCCAAGCCTTGCTGGGAAGCCAGCACTGGAGAGACGGGTCTTCCGTTGTGAGCGCCCGTGTGTGACGGTCGCTCGATATCAGTTTTGCTGGTACGGATGGACTGGCTGTCTTTGCTCTCAGGAGAGTTTATAGTTAGAACAGTTAGGCACTGTACTGTTGTGAACCCATACGATTCTGGACTTCACCTCCGGGTTGGAATTCGTCGTTGAGTACGCAGCGTTCAGTAATTGAGAGCACTTTCTCTGCCTATACTTACGTTGAGACGTTACCTTAACTCCGTCCTTGTGGCTGGGAGTTCGCGATTCTCGTCTGTAGAACACAAAGAGGAGAAGGCAGTATTAGAGTATAATAGTCAGTCGACCGCTTTCTACTGTCCTAGTGTTTGAAAGAGTTTATTTGTGGCTGGATTCTTCCATCGTCACAGACGAGTACGAGAACCATCACTTCGACGCACCGAACGCAGTACATACGGTGATATCGCAAATTGCTTCGGCTTATTAGGGCCATAAAAGCTAAACAGCTGTGATCACGTTAGTTTATTTCCTCTGAGGTTCCACATCACCGCAGATCATCTTTGGAAGTAGTGTCTTCTAGTGTTTGGTACGTAGATGATGTCAGTCATTCTGCGTTATTGATATTAGACCGTGCAGTCATAATAAGGGGCAGAGTTGGGCAATTGATTAGTAATGTTACTTAGTAAATGTAAAATTTATAATATAAAGGTTTATTTAAATCTAGCTACAATAAATATATAAGCAGGAACAACGTTTATCATTTAGTAGGATTAGTTGCCTTCATCATTCATTTATGTTTAGATTGTAATTTATAGAATTAAGAGATCCTAAGATCTGCTTCAGGGGGTAGTCAGACAGGGCCAAGTCTTCATTTTAGCGTGCATTATTGTCCGTTGAGCACATTCATTTTACACCCGCCTGGAATAGCATCTTGGAAGATAACCGTCTTCACACGACCAATTTGGCTTCTAGGAGCCCGTTGCAAACGCTATACTCCACGCTGCACCACAGTCTGCGTAGGATACGGGCAAGGAAGCATCTGGAATGAAACTTGTATCAGTGGCAGCCAGTTCTCTTCACCAACGTGTTTAGGACTTTTTTCTGAGGTCTGATGACCGACGTAGTGGAATGTACAGCAGACCACGTCCTAAACCACGTCTAAGATTGGTTGATTGATTTAGCGGAGGGGCCAAACAGCGAGGTTATCGGTCCCGTCGGATTAGGAAAGCATGGGGAAGGAAGTCGGTCGTGCCCTTTCAAAGGAACCATCCCTGCATTTGCCTGAAGCGATTTAGGGAAATCACGGAAAACCTAAATCAGCATGGCCGGACGCGGGTTTGAACCATCGTCCTTCCGAATGCGAATCCAGTGTGTTAACCACTGCGCCACCTCACACGTCTAAGGCATGCCACCACTAATATTCTTATAAGCGAGAACATTTTCAAAAACGTTTTGAGAAAAAAAACCGTTGTCGATATGATTTGGAAAAATACAAAAAATGTTTCGAAAGTTTCGATATTATTTCGTCGAGAACCGTACATAACTCGTAATACAAGGGGTAGACATAAATCTTTAATTATTACCTTGAAAAATAAAGTTCCATATTGAAACATGTTCTTTGCAGGTACATACCTGCAGTCCAGGTACGCTTTAAAATCCCCGCACCGCAGCACCTTAGCATGCCAGTAGAGGACCCGAAACATAATGGTATAGCCCATCTCCGCTTAATGTTTGGATGTGTACCACGATTGCAAACATGTATCTGTTAAAAATTATTACGTAAAAAATATTATTTTGTCGAGACGAAAATAAAAACCTTGACATATACCCCTCTTAGGATTTATATTCTTGAGCCGAGAACGGTCACGCCGTTCAAGAACCTTCACATTGCTATATTTTTCCTTGGAGAGCCCAAGAAAGGGAACGGCTGGGACGGAGGCTATTCTTCGTCGAGAGCAACAACAGGAAGGCAACAAATCTCGCTCGTGTCAGCCCTGTTGTTTCAGACCCTGTGCCGCCGCCGCTGCCGCCTGCCTCTGTGGGCGGCGGCGCTGGTCGGTTCAGAAGACGCCGCCTGCCGCCGGCCGCCGGCCCGACCCACCCCCGCGCCGCAGGGGGCCGCAGTCAAGTGTCCGCCGCCCGCCTCAAAGGCGCCGGCCCTGCCTCCAGATGGCCGCCAGGGCGTGGCCGCCCCCGCCCTGAATAATAAACAAACACTTCCGCTAACGACAAGTGCCTCGGCGCGCAGCTACCGGTCGCTATGGGCGGAGCGAACCACTTCCACCGTGTCTCCGGTTCGTCAGGCCTCGAGCGACTCTGTGGACAGCTTCCAGCTGCGAAAACTTGTTCCAGGGCGTGCCCGTACACTTGTCAGGTTGCAACACTTCTTAGAAATTTCCATTCTTCCCCTGACGTTACTACGTGTCTTTCTGCAAAGAACGCTCCAATTCCTTAGGGTCAAAAGTACACGGATCCCGAACTGAATATTTTGAGATGAACCACGAATGATCAGTAGTGAACACGGCGGTTAGTCATAAAATTTGAATTACGACATCGACGTAGTAAAGCGGTGACCGCGAAAATTGGTGTGAAGTTGGTCTTTCTCTACACACTCATCCTTCAGTGCGTCACATGTTCCCAACAATGGATAACTCGGTAGAAACTCTTGTCATAGAAGTTTACATTTTAGCTATTCAGGGTACGTTCCACCCGAAATTTACATCGCCGTCATTCCAGCGATGCCTGTCATGCAATAATTTCTTCTTTTGAGCAAAGGGGAAGAACACTGGGTGTCATCTTAGGAGAACATGGCCGAAAGATGCAGATTAAGCCGGAGCGTAGTCGTGCCGCGACCTTCTTCATGTTCTAAATGAGGCAAGGTCCTGAAAGCCCATCCACTACTGACCTTCACCTTACTTTCGGTGGTCTCGATTGTGATGCCCCGGTGTACGAGGCCTAGGGCTTCCTCTTGCGATTTCCGGTTCTTTGCAGCGAAATGGTCTGCCATTTCGTTCTTCCTCATTCAGATTTGTTTGACGGCACTGGAATCGTTGGCGACACCTAACTACTATAAAATAAGTTTGTGCATTGCTGCCGAACCTCGTCCGAATACGTGGACTTTCCGACCACGGCCTTTCCCGACGCTTTTGTGTATGCTGCATGTACGGTGCACTCACTTCCTACCACCAAGTTTTCAACTGTGGCGTTTTCGGCAAGAGCCTCCCTCACTGTTGCGACTTCCTTTGAAGTAGCAATAGAGAGGCGAATCGCCAATGTGGTTCTTTTCACTCACAGCAATTTAAGGTGTGTTCTTAGGTTCCTACCTAACTCCATCTTCGGAAATCGCGACATATTCGGAAATAACCATCCAAATATATGTAAAAAACATAAGTACAAATGTCATCATTGTTTCTTGGAAATCACGGCAAATCCGGAAAAAAGAGCCAAATATTTGTGACAAGCAAGAAAACAACTGCCATTGCTACTCATTTCACTCAAAGCACTTTAATCTTTCGTCTTTTAACTAGACCAAAAATTAAAATTAAAAAAAATTCAAACATGCCTATGTGTTACTTCGCCAACGGCCTTGCCGCACTGGTAACACCGGTTTCCGTCAGATCACCGAAGTTAAGCGCTGTCTGGCTGGGCTAGCACTTGGATGGGTGAACATCCGGTCTGCCGAGCGCTGTTGGCAAGCGGGGTGCACTCAGCCTTTGTGAGGCAAACTGAGGAGCTACTTGATTGAGAAGCAGCGGCTCCGGTTTCGCAAACTGACATAGGCCAGGAGAGCGGTGTGCTGAGCACATACCCCTCCATATCCGCATCCATGACGACTGTGGGCTCAGGATGACACGGCGGCCGGTCGGTACCGTTGGGCCTTCATGGCCTGTACGGGAGGAGTTTTCAGTTTTTCTGTTTTTTTATGTATTACTTCATTAATGCATTATGTGAATAGTTCAGACATAAGCCGAATGTATATGTGAAGGGATGTTCCTTTTACAAAACGGTCGAAAAAGCAATGCCTAACACCAACCAGTTTTTCACCGTGCTGTTTCCAACCAGAACCTGCCCCACTGCTGTGGCTGCCTGTGATGGCACGAAAAACGACGGGTCGCAAAGTCCACAGTGCGAAAGGCCACGACATCCATCTTCCAAAGCAGCACTGACTATCACAGCGTTGTCCTCCACGAAATGCAGAAAACGAATTATCGCACGAGATTCGAATTCATGGATTGGGTACATAGGCGCCCGCAGAAATTTCTGCAGAGGGGAGGTAGTTGACTTCTCATTTTTTATATAAACGAGTTGGTCAGTTTAGAGATATTTCCCGCAATAAGAACTAAATTTTATATGTGACACAAAAAATGTATTATAACCTAGAAAAATTATGTTTACATGCTCAATATATGCATTAAGACATTGTGTGCTGTAGATCCCACACCCACAGTGGACGGTGGCGGGGCTAGGAAGGGCGAGGGGCAAGTGCCTCCCTTGCCCGTCTTGTGTACACCTGTGATTGGTTGCGCCATTTTATTGTGTCTCATTTAACGACGTGTTACGATACTGTAGAGCGACGATTTTAATGTGTACCTGCATTGCAGAAATGTACCACCAAACAAACAAAAGACTGATCACGTGATTTCATTCTCGAATGGATGATTAAAACTTCATGACTATCTTAGTAATGCACATACAGTATGTATAGCAAAATTCAGAGACAAATGTAACAAGACTTAAGGAGATAGGCGAGTTCTTCCCAAACGCCGGCCGGTGTGGCCGTGCGGTTAAAGGCGCTTCAGTCTGGAACCGCGTGACCGCTCCTGTCGCAGGTTCGAATCCTGCCTCGGGAATGGATGTGTGTGATGTCCTTAGGTTAGTTAGGTTTAAGTAGTTCTAAGTTCTACGGGACTGATGACCACAGATGTTAAGTCCCATAGTGCTCAGAGCCATTTGAACCATTTTTTCTTCCCAAACCTTAATCAGTGCTATCGGAGTAACTGTTGCAACAACTTTTTCTGTGCTGTTTTTTAAAGTCAGGTAGCTCAGTTGATAGCAGAGGCCCATACTCACGATCCGTTATGGTCACAAAAAAGGTAAAATCGTGTGGCATCAGATCGTGTGAACTTGGTGGCCATGCGTAACAAACTAAGTCATTCGGTCACTTATTGCCAGTCCACCTGTCGGGTACAACGTCATTAACCGGTCACATACCGTGTTAAGCCAGTAAAGCTGCTGACCATTTTCTGTCAAAGTTCAGTCGTTCAGGATCTTCCTACTGAGGAAAGAGCCATAGTTCTAGCACAAAAATATAAGAAATTCTAGACACAGTTGCTTCATCAAAAAAGAGAGGCCAATGTACTTTCCGCCGAGATATGGCACAAAACATTCAGTTTAAGAGAGTCTCGTTGCAACTGCACCTTATCATCGCGCTTTGCTGCTCCCAAATGTGCATATCGTGTGTGTTGGTTCACATTTCCACTTAGGTAAATGTCGATCTATCATCGAAGACGACACGATCCAGAAAGCCTTCATCGCCAGGCAGCAACATTTCGTTACAAAGCTGGCAGATAAACCTCTGTCTGTAAGATTTAGACACAGGAACAGTCACAAACGATATGGACGAAGGTGTGAGCATCTCATTAAAAGCTTCCACACAGACGTCACTGGAATTTCTAATTCACGACTAGTCTCCCGAAGTGGTTTACTTGTGTAAGTCTTGCGTTTTTCCCGGCGTAAAGCATGCTCAAATACTTTACGGGAATGTTGCCGGGTAACAACAGCCGACGATGTCAGGGGGCTGCATTCCCGAAATTTATTTCAACATAATTTTCTGGTGGCTACGAATGAAAAACTCTCTTAGTCGCTCAACACGTTCTTCAGTCACTCTTAATGGTCGTCTACTCCTCCTTTTTCAAAGATAGTTGATGTTCTCAAGTCAATGTAGCATCTACGGATGTTATTATCTGTTGGAGGATTACCATGGAACTTAATACGGAACTCCAGTTGCACTGTAGCAGCAGATTCAGCCCTTGCAAACTGTAAATCGCAAAAAGCCTTCCGTTCACTAGTCGCCGTGTCCGCTGTTAGGATCTTGTAACGAAAGACGCAGGAAACAGTGCATGGGCATGGGTATAGGTGTACAAACAAAACTGTTTCAGTTCTATTTCATCTGATTTATTGATAATCGAAAGTTGCGTGCAATAAATGCTGCAGAGCCTTAAAACCCCGATATTCATTTTGAATCACCCAGTACTTCTCGGAATATGTAGATTTACAGGAAATGTATTCGCTGTTGCGAATATGAACCACAATCGTCTGAATACTGGAGTGACGACTATGAAAATTTGTGCCGGACCGGGACTCGAACCACGATTTCACGCTTTTCGCGAACGGGTCGCCTTAACTGCTTCGGCTATCCGTGCACGACTCACAGCCAGACCCAAACTTAAACATGTCGACGTCCATGTGCCAAAACCTGCTCTCGTACGTGACGTAAATTCCCTTCCAGGAAGTACATACACTGAGGTGACAAAAGTCATGGGCTAGCGATACGCACCTATACAGATGGCGGCAGTATCGCGTACGCAAGGTATAAAAGGGCAGTGTATTGGCGGAGCCGTCATTTGTAGTCAGGTGATTCGTGTGGAAAGGTGTACGACGTGATTATGGCCGCGCGACGGTAACCAACAGACTTTGAACGCGCAGTGGTAGTCGGAACAAGACGCAAGGGACATTCCATTTTGTAAATCGTTAGAGAATTCAAAATCTGAAGATCCACAGTGACAAGAGTGTTTATAGAAGACCAAATTTCAGGCGTTACCTCTAATCACGGACAACGCAGTTTCCAACAGACTTCACTTAACGACCGAGAGCAGCGGATTCAAATGGCTCAAATGGCTCTGAACACTATGGGACTCAACTTCTGAGGTCACCAGTCCCCTAGAACTTAGAATTACTTAAACCTAACTAAGCTAAGGACACTACATACATGCACGCCCGAGGCAGGATTCGAACCTGCGACCGTAGCGGTCACGCGGTTCCAGACAGAAGCGCCTAGAACCGCTCGGCCACTCCTGCAGGCCGAGAGCAGCGGAGTTTCAGTAGAGTTGTCAGTGCTAACAGACAAGCAACACTGCTTGAAATAACCGCGGAATCAATGGAGAACGTACGACGAATGAAGCCGTTACGACAGTGCCGCAAAATTTGGCGTTGATGAGCTATGGCAGCAGTCGACCGACACGCGGGCCTCTGCTAACAGCTGATGACCTTAGTGGTTGGACCCTAGACGACTGGAAAGCCGTGAACTGGTCACATTAGTCCCGATTTCGGTTGGTAAGCCGCGCGGGATAGCCGAGCGGTCTCGAGCGTCTTGTCACGGTCTGCGCGGCTTCCCCCGTCGGAGGTTCGAGTCCTCCGTCGGGCATGGGTGTGTGTGTCATCCTTAGCCTAAGTTAGTTTAAGTTAGATTAAGTAGTGTGCAAGCTTAGGGACCGATGACCTCAGCAGTTTGGTCCCATAAGACCTTACCACAAATTTCCAAATTTTTCGGTTGGTAAGAGCTCAGCAGTCATGGACTGTGCGGCTGGTCCCGGCGGAGGTTCGAGTCCTCCCTCGGGCATGGGTGTGTGTATTTGTCCATCGGATAATTTAGGTTAAGTAGTGTGTAAGCTTAGGGACTGATGACCTTACCAGTTAAGTCCCATAAGATTTAACACACATTTGAACATTTTACGAGCTCATGCTAGGGTTCGAGTGCAGCGCAGACTCTACGAAACATTGGACTCAGGTTGTCAACAAGGCACTGTGCAAACTGTTTGTGGCCCCATATTGGCATGGGCTGCGTTTACATGGAATGGACTGGGTCGTTTGGTCCATCTACAGCGATAATTTACTTGAAAGCTTTATGTTAGTCTACCTGAAAACTATTTGGAACCATTGATGGTGTCCGTGTTCCCAAAAATGTTGCTCGCAACTGTTTCGAAGAACATTCTGAACAGTTCGAGCGAATGGTCTGGCCGCCCACACTGGCGAAATGAATCCCACCGATCATTTATGGAACATAAGCGATAGGTGAGCTCGTGACCAAAATCCTGCACCGGCAACACTTTCGCAGCTATGGACGACTATAGAGGCACTATGGCTCAATATTTCTGCAGGGCTCTTCACAACGACCTGTTCAGTCCGTGTCGCGTAGAGCTGCTGCACTACGGCGGGCAAGATGTGGCCTGTCACGATATTAGAAGGCGTTTCGTGACTTTTGTCATCTCACTGTATGTGCACATCCGCTGTCGCCTGTCATAGACCTTGCAGTCGACTGATGAACTACGAACTAAAACCTTTGACAGAAAGTGCGCGCTGTTAGCACAAAAGGTGCGCAGGTGGTGCGCGACGCACCGCAGCGAGCGGTGATTCCCTTTGTAGCGGCGCCGCGCCGCCACCGCCGGAGCCGCTCTACCTGCTCCGACGGCTAATGGAAGGCCACGACGGGCGAGCCGAGGTCCAGACGGCGCCAGCGCTGCGCTCCTCACAAATGGAGCCGACGATTAGCTCTGCCTCCACCGGCAGACCTCTCTCCTCCCCCTCCCCCCCCCTGCCACACACACTCACACAGACACCAACTTACACACACATAAACGCAGACTAGCCGCTCCACGTTCTCCGTCTGCATTTCTTAATCATCGTCCAGGAATAACAGCAATGTTGCAGCAAAACGTTCGATAGACCATTCCGACTATTCAGGACTGGATTCAGTAGCGTGCTCTAACGCTGCTGAAAGTCTGGCCGCCAGGAATGATGGGATTTAAAAAAAAAAAAAAGAAACAACCTACACTACTGGCCATTAGATTTCCTATACCAAGAAGAAATGCAGATCATAAACGGATAAACGGGTATTCATTGGACAAATATATTATATTAGAAGTGACGTGTGATTACATTTTCACGCAATTTCGGTGCATAGATCCTGAGAAATCAGTACCCAGAACAACCACCTCTGGCCGTAATAACGGCCTTGAGGCCTTGATACGCCTGGGCATTGAGTCAAACAGAGCTTGGAAGGCGTGTGCACGTACAGCTGCCCATGCAGCTTCAACACGATACAACAGTTCATCAACAGTAGTGACTGACGTATTGTGACGAGCCAGTTGCTCGGCCACCATTGACCAGACGTTTTCAGTTGGTGAGAGATCTGGAGAATGTGCTGGCCAGGGCAGCAGTCGAACATTTTCTGTATCCAGAAAGGCCCGTACAGGACCTGCAACATGCGGTCGTGCATTATCCTGCTGAAATGTAGGGTTTCGCAAGGATCGAATGAAGGGTAGAGCCACGGGTCGTAGCACATCTGAAATGTAACGTCCACTGTTCAAAGTGCCGTCAATGCGAACAAGAGGTGACCGAGACGTGTACCCAATAGCACCCCATACCATCGAGCCGGATTATACGGCAGTATGGCGATGAGAAATACACGATTCCAATGTGCGTTCACCGCGATGTCGCCAAACACGGATGCGATCATCATGATGCTGTAAACAGAACCTGGATTCATCCGAAAAAATGACCTTTTGCCATTCGTGCACCTAGGTTCGTCGTTGAGTACACCATCGCAGGCGCTCCTGTATGTGATGCAGCGTCAAGGGTAGCCGCAGCCATGGTCTCCGAGCTGATAGTCCATGCTGCTGCAAACGTCGTCGAACTGTTCGTGTAGATGGTTCTTGCCTTGCAAACGTCCCCATCTGTTGACTCAGGGATCGAGACGTGGCTGCACGATCCGTTACAGCCATGGGGATAAGATGCCTTTCATCTCGACTGCTAGTGATGCGAGGCCATTGGGATCCAGCACGGCGTTCCGTATTACTCTCCTGAACCCACCGATTCCATATTCTGCTATCAGTCATTGGATCTCGAGCAACGCGAGCAGCAATGTCGCGATACGATAACCCGCAATCACGATAGGCTACAATCCGACCTTTATCAAAGCCGGAAACGTGATGGTACGCATTTCTCCTCCCTGCATGAGGCATCACAACAACGTTTCACCAGGCAACACCGGTCAACTGCTGTTTGTGTATGAGAAATTTGTTGGAAACTTTCCTCATGTCAGCACGTTGTAGATGTCGCCACCGGCACCAACCTTGTTTGAATTCTCTGAGAAGCTTATCATTTGCATATCACAGCATGTTCTTCCTGTCGGTTAAATTTCGCGTCTGCAGCACATCATCTTCATGGTGTAGCAATTTTAATGGCCAGTAGTGTAGCTAATCAGAAGTATCGGCACAACCCTACGTAATGCGAAACTGAGGAATAGATGGTAAAAGAAACCGAGAAGCAGTCCCACCAATATAAAAGGAGTGGGCACTACTGTGTTGGCGGTAGAGAACCAGTAACAGGAGATTGGGTGGCTCAGGACAGGCTGGATGTCACGTGACTAATAAATCAAACGGGACATTTCAATCCTTCTAAAGCTGCCTAAGTCGACTGTGGTGACCTGATTGTGTAGTGGAACCGCGAAGAAACAAACAACAGCCAAACCAAGACCAGGGCTAGCTTATCCAATGAACGTGGACCGTCAAGCATGGCGGAGGGTGGGTGAAAGTTGACACTCGGCGCAGTGGCTGATGGGAGCGACTGTAAATGCGAAATGCCTTTGCGGTCGCTCCATCAGCCACCATGCCGAGTGTCAACTATAGTAAAAACTGCATTACGTCAGCGGAGGAATCAGTCACGACATCAGGCCAGCGTAATGACTGTGCATTAGCAGTGTAAAGAATGGGATACAGTGGTCGAGCAGCTCTTCATAACCCGCACATTTGTGTAGTCAGTGCCTAGCCAAGCTCGACGTGGTGTAAAGAGCGATGCCATGGACAGCGGATGACTGTGAACGAGTGATCTGGACTGATAGTTCACGCGATTCCCTGTGGCAATCCGATGGAAGGGTTTGGGCTTGGCGAATGCTTGGAGAATGTTAGCTGCCATCATGTGTAGCGCCGAAAGCAAAGTACGGAGGAGGTGAGTTATGGTACGGGGTTGTTTTTCGGGGTAAGAATGTGCTCCTCTTTTTACGCTTAACAAATTCAAAATACAGACGGATACGAACACATTTTATAACATTGTGGTCTGTGTACAGTAGAGCAACATGAAAGAAGTGTTTCGTGACGGAACTGTTGTATGAAACATTCTCGGACTTCTTGTCGTCGGCCGCAGTGGCCGAGCGGTTCTAGGCGCTTCAGTCCGGAAGCGCGCTGCTGCTACGCTCGCAGGTTCGTATCCTGCCTCGGGCATGGATGTGTGTGGTGTCCTTAGGTTAGTTAGTTTTAAGTAGTTCTCAGTCTAGGGGACTGATGACGTCAGATGTTAAGTCCCATAATGCTTAGAGCCATTTGAACCATTTGAATTTGACTCCTTGTCGCTTCAGTTCAGAGATAAACCATGGGTTTTCGACGATTACCACCATCGTCTTCGTCAGGAGCCATTGACTGTCAACACTACTGCTGTGATGGCCTTATATAGCCCATCGAGGCTTCTGATTGGTCGGTAATTACGCAATGCTGAGACAGCACTGCGTAATTGCGCTGTCTATGGGCTCTATACGGCTACCAGAGCAGCAGTTGTGACAGTCAGTTGGTCCTGAGGAAGACGATGAGTTGATCGTCGAAAGCTTGAAGTTCTTCCCTGAATTGACGCGGTCACAATTCCGAGAATGTTTTATTCAGTAAACAGTCCGGAGATGATTACTGTTTGTGTCAGCATGACAATGCCACCTGCCACAACTCTCTATCAGTGAGGCAACTCTTTGTGCAGAATAACATTCCTGAAATGGACAGATGTGCACAGAGTCCAACTTGAACCGAATGGAACACCTTTGGGACGGGTTAAAACGTCGAATTCGCTCCAGTGCATAGCGTCCATCTTCTCTGGTTTCGGTTCTTCAGGAATGAAGGGCTGCATGCACGGACATTCGGACACTTCACTGAAAGTGTCCCCAGCACAGTCAAATCATCAGTAGGGTGAAGGGTGGCCACACCCCATATTAATAATATTAGTACCAATTAAAAGTGTCCGGATACTCTTTATCAGATGCTGCATATGAGACACTGAGTTGCAATATTACAAGCTAGAAGATAAAAATCGACATAGGAAACCGTATCAGTTGACGAATCTCCCCTACACCACCGGAATGAACTTTTAGAATTCCGTGATCTGTTCTCCTATGTGTAAGAGCGATGGCGTATTACTGTGACTGGTAATTACTGTATCTGTAATAAATCTTATTTGGGAACAATGCTCTGTGCTATTTATGTGACGAACTAAACACAATACATTTCTTCCCGAGATGTTATGCAATCCATCCACAATTATGAAAGCGGTTTTAGTTGGACATTATTGCCGAAGTACTTACTTCCTTACAAACGTGACAACTACCTGTCATACTCAATCAGCATCTCTCTTTCACGCAACAGACGCGAGAATGAGGAACATGCTGTTGTATATATTTGCTCTTTCACCATTTAAATTATCCTGTAATAGGGTCCTAATCGAGTAGTTATCTACCTAGCTTCTTCTAAACTTTCAAGGAACTTACAAATACATGTAAAAAACCTCATACGTAGTAAATCAGTTACGAGAAACAATGGACGATAGAAAGTACTTTTCATAGACTGCATCCAAATGCAGTCCTTGCAGCCTGTGCACACAACAAACACATATTCTACAAAATTCGCAGTGCAACGCTCCACGACTGTTACAGTAAGAGCGCAAGATATGTATTTCGCGATATTTTTCTCTCATGATTCGATAGGTCGATTATTGTGGCAGATCGATAGTAGACGGATAGGTTAGTAAACATGGAGCGCTACACGTTATAACAACGACCCTCCCCCTCCTAAGCACCCTGTCTGATCACCTGCATCCATTCATATCTATTTTGCATTCCGACGGACTTGAGCAATTCCAGCAGGACAATGCAGCACTCCACACGTCCAGAATTGCTGGAGAATGGCTCCAGGAACACTCTTGTAAGTTTAATCACTTCTGCTGGCCACCAAACTCCCCAGACATGAACATTACGGAGCATATCTGGGATGCCTTGCAACTTGCGCAGAAGAGATCTCTGCCCCTCTTTCTCTTATGGATTTATGGACAGCCCTGCAGTATTCAAGGTGTCAATTCCCTCCAGCATTACTTCAGACATTAGTCGAGTCCATGCCCCGTCATGTTGCGGCGCTTCTGCGTGCTCACGGGAGCCCTACACGATATTAGGCAGGTGTACCAGGTTCTTTGACTCTTCAGTGTGACATGCCACAACTGCAAGGAGTAGATAGATACCACCTTTAAGCAAACCAAAATCATCCTGGTCGTATTTTGCGTAAACATGACGTGAAATGTGTTTTACGACCTCCATCTAAGATCAGGACCCTGTTACGTTCCATTGAGTATGATCTTGGTTCACATAAGTTGGGTGTCTACCTATTCCTTGCAGTTGTGCCAGATTGTATTGGCTAGGCTATCAGAACCGTGGAGGACAGGTGTACTGTGTATAAGATACACACATGCTTGCAACGGACGAGAAACTCTGCTATTGCTAAACATTGTCTGGGTACCCGTCAACCTGTGGAATATACTGCAACAACACAGAGATTCTGGCATGCACTTCCAGCAATGGGTATGGTGTTATTAACGTAGCAGTTGAAATTAAATTAGCAAGTAACCTTGTAAATAGAGCTGGAGGTTTTTGCTTAAATTCTGCACGGAATCCTGCTCTTTACCTTGTCAAAAAACAGAGGGACAGAGTTAATGCTACCTCACCCTTTACTTATTAATTTTTCACTATCGATAACTTCTGACGTCGGTCGGCTTCGGTTCGTGTGGTGCTAGTGTTTACAGAGAGTGTTCGCGCTTGTGTGTTGTCTTTCCGGAATTGCTATGAAAATCGAGGCACTAAATGCTCTTGCACAGCGCTGACTTGCTGCAATTTTGCCTTGATGACAGGTTGCGCACATATGAAATATCGGCGATTGTTGACGACGTCATGCGGCTGCATTCTCGTAGGTTGTTTGAAAAACCAATATATTGGTTGACTTTCCCAAGAAAATATGCTCCGATACTGCAACAGCAGAGCTCACCGCGACGCAGAACGCCTCTCTCGCAACGCCTGCTATAGTTCACACCACATAGGGCCGCTTCCGCACATAGAGGCGGAGCAGTGGAGGTATGTGCGGCAGCAGAGAGCGGGCAAAGTCCACGTTGCCGAACCGCGTAGCTACGGACATCGATACATCGTATTATACGTTGAAATCTGTGAGGGGAATAATAAATATTAAAACCAATTTTGATCAGTCGTCATGAGAGAACTATTAATTCACGTCTTGACGACGTTGCGTCCACTGCTCTACAGATTTACTCTGCGTGACGTCAGGAGGCGAGAACTAATGATTGGTTCATATGGCTCTGAGCGCTATAGGATTTAACTTCTGAAGTCATCAGTCCCCTAGAACTTAGAACTACTTAAAGCTAACTAACCTAAGGACATCACACACATCCATGCCCGAGGCAGGATTCCAACCTTCGACAGTAGCGGTCGCGCGGTTCCAGACTGTAGCGCCTAGAACCGTTCGGCCACCACGGCCGGCGGAGGCGACAACACCTTCCACAGCTTTGTGGAGAGGTGAAGTACATTTTTTCTCAAAATGGCTATTGTCTAACAACAAGATCATTGAAACTGTTTGCAATAATTATCACTTATTGCGATTTGAACTGTATTATAAGTAAAAATTTAACACACAACAAAATTAACTTCAGGCTTTAACCGTAATCATTATATTTGCTTGACAACTGCTTCTACTCAA
The DNA here is from genome assembly GCF_023864275.1 of Schistocerca cancellata. NCBI lineage: Eukaryota > Metazoa > Arthropoda > Insecta > Orthoptera > Acrididae > Schistocerca > Schistocerca cancellata. The sequence goes on along the minus strand of NC_064626.1, from coordinate 495,527,284 downwards.
TACACTTTTTAAAAATGTGTGTAAGATGTGTGTGTTGATGTGTTTGACTGAAGTTAAGAGTAATCACTGTGGGTAAAAAAGAATTAGAGGTAGAAAAGACTAATGAAAAGACTGTCGTAAAAAGGGTCAGTAAGTTGTCATATTTTTCGCTGTTAACAGGCATTATGAGAGTGAACTAACTCGTTCGATATTACAGTCAGAGACTGCATTTGTAATCCATTGAACAAGCAAACAACTAACCATCATCTGCGAATAACGCCAGGGAATGACGATCGATAACATCGAAAACCACCGATAGCTCGACAAGTAACAGTTACTGTCATTTTAGGACGTTATCCAATTCGTTCCTTGAAAATGACAGGGGTTTTCATCTGGAAATATCGGGTTTTGACAAATTTATCTGCCTGCATTCTCGCATATTATTAGAGCGTACAACATGGTGGGAGAAGCTTAACTTCTCGTTGGGCAATATATTGAACATTATAGTCTGCATAATTCAAGGGATACAAAGTCCTAATCAAAAAGGCTAGGACGGTCTCATTACTATGTATGGAACTGATATGTTCACAAACACATTTTTAAACCACGAGTCTTTAAAACTGAGAAACGTTATTACTTTGTTCCAAAGTCTGCGTCGTAATACCATCGTCACTTTTATTTGAGTCTGTTTCCGAAAAAACTGTTCGTAAATTTACGATGATGGGTTCAAGGCTTATATCTATAATTACTTCCCTGTCAAATTACTCTTTCTGAAGCTTAAAAGCACGCCACACAGACTGTGCCCACGCTGCAGCGGGATGTTGTCTAGTGCCTCATGCACAAGCGGTTTAGTGGATATATCTTGATTTTTTTTCCTCCCACATAACGTTAATCCTTCGCCCAAATTAATTCCATGGGTCTACACTGACAGTGACACGTGGGTAAACGCAAAACTGTGTGACTCTATTCACGTGCAAGGAAGTCAAGTTTGTACGTTCTGTCACGTGATTTGTAAAAAAAATTACTAGCTGCAGGAGATCGGCACGAGTCTGGTTAATACTGTGCTTAATATTTTTATTTTTAAGCCAGGAAAAAGTATCAGATTTTCTGATGTTTATACTTGGTGTTTTCTCTGTAACAGTTGAATTACGAGGGCTGTCCAGAAAGTAAGTTACGATGATCGCGAAATGAAAATCACAGTGAACATCAGAAATGTTTCATTTGTAACAGTTAGCTACACCTTTCACCTACTTCTCTACGTAGTCGCCGTTCTGACTCAGACATTCGTCGTAGCGTTGTACCAACTTTCCAATACCCTCATCATAGAAGGTAGCCGCCAGTGCTTTTCGCCAATTCTCTACGCTGGCTAAAGCTCGTTGTCTGTGCCAAAATGTTGTCTTCATAGCCAGCGGTTCGTTTGAGCAGAGATGAAACTCAGTGGGACACAATTACGGGCTGCATTGTGGGTAACCAAACATTTCCAATTGAGACGATGCAGGAACATCTTCATTGCCCCTGCAGAATGAGGCTGAGAATTGTCTTGAAGAAGAAACCGCACGACAGTTATGTAATGTTGGTTACATAGCTTCAGGGGAAAATTCTCACCAGGCCGTCGTACTTGGCGGGAGACAGTATTTTCTATAACATCTTTACGCGCTCACTAAGAGCTCAGGAATGAAAAGAGCGACATAATTCCACCTAGAGTCATACTAGAGACACTGCCCAAAACATCTTTGCAATGCTTTATCGGATTTTCATAGTCGTTTCCATTTCGCGACCGATCGTAACTTACTTTCTGGACAGCCCTCGTCTAACTGGAAATGACCGACTTCGAAGCAAGGTATGATAAGAATTGTGAATCACGTCACGAAACTGAGAGCGTTAATTTCCGAAAGGTAGTCACAGCTGTTGTCTTACACGTAAATACAAGTTTACTTTCAGAAACAAAACCAGAAGAAGAGTCAGCATGCAGAATAATTATTCGAGAACCTATTCCCGTGAAAACTTTAAAACTCCCAGTACCATCACTCTTTTTCCAGCAGATCATCCTGGAGTGATACTAATGAGCCATGTTTCATCAAATTAATACACTGTTGAACTACCTCCTTCTCTTGTATCGTGAATCTCTATATGGGACGTAGTTCGTGCAGCACCTATGTCACTTCTCTGAACTAAAAGCTCTCTTCTTAATATGTCTGGAACCCAACGACTTTTAAAATACTTTACACTGACGAAGTGCTTACCATTGGAACCAATTTTCTCCTGCGTAACTGTAACACGTTTTTGTGATGTCGGACATTCATCATTCACATGGAGCACTTTAAAACATCGTTGTTAAAACCATCCATTTGTGTTACAGGTTCCTTGCGATTTCCATGCTTTCGACACGTAATCAACTTTTTCTACGGTTCCTACATCTCTGACACTTTCGTTTACTATTCAGTTTACAGTTCTCTTGCAGACACCACATTGTGTCTTCAGATATCAAATATAGGAGAGCTGCTTTCAAATTCAGGTTTGAAAAAGTTATAAATGCGGTAAATAATCCCCCACGCCTGCTTGTGAAACACTTCACATTTATTGTCGTCACCTGGCTTTTTTTTAATCGCACTTAAACATTTATAGATAAACATTCACATCTATACCGCTACAAAAAAAAAGGAAACAAAGAAAAAACCTGATCATTGAATGAATAATTTGGTTGTCGCGAAGTACGACAACAGTGCAGCATGTAGGAGCAAGATTCTCTCTGTCTAGCTGTAACTCGCTGCTAGCCGTTCGGAAAGAGAATGAATATTATTGGCTGCCAGTGACTAGTGGAGGGAAATGCGCAGAACTGATGAAAATTGGGCCGCCTTCCAACATGACACGGACTTTAGTGGAGTTGGCTGAGCATCTCTATGACGTTTCCGCGCTCACTGAATGACCCTGTCAAGAAATGTGCTACTATTCTTTGGATCTTCTCTATTTCCTCTAACATTCCTACCTGGTACGGATCTCAGCTTGAAGAACAATATTCAAATACTGGTCGAACGAGTGTTTTGTTTAGCTAAGTCCTCTGTTGACGGACCACATTTCCTGAGGATTATTTCAATGAATCTGTCTGGCCTCTGATCTACTCGCCATTAATTTTATGTGGTCGTTCCACCTCATATCGCTCGTATGCGTACTGCTAGAGATTTTATAGAAGTAACAGCTTCCAGAGCTTGTTCTGCAATCGTGTACTCATGCTGGCCGCTGTGGCCGAGCGGTTCTAGGCGCTTCAGTCCGGAACCGCGCTGCTGCTCCGGTCGCAGGTTCGAATCCTGTCTCGTGCATGGATGTGTGTGATGTCCTTAGGTTAGTTAGGTTTAAGTAGTTCTAAGTTCTAGGGGACTGATCGCCTCAGATGTTAAGTCCCATAGGGCTTGGAGCCATTTGAACCATTTTTTTCGTGTACTCATACAATGCTGGATCTCCCTGTCTGCGTATACGCAATACGTTACACGTGTTTACGTTGAGAGTCAATTACTGCTGCCTCCACCAGGCGTCGATCCTATGCTCTTCCCGCATTTCGCTACTGTTTTCTACTGTTGGACTTCTCTGTATACAATAGGATCATCCACGAAAAGCCTCATGGAACTTCCGTCATTATCTTCTTGGCCATTTATATATATATATATTGTGGAAAGCAATGGCGCTTAACAATATCATGAGATACTCCTGAAGTTACGTTTATATCTGAAAATTTCTTACCTTTGAGAATAACATGCACTTAAGTTCTTCCCAATTAACAAATACTGAAACCTGTGCACCGCTAATGGGCGTAAGTGCAGGTATTTTTATGTTTGATACTTTAATATGAACAAAAATCAGTGTGTTGACCGTTTTTTCTCTTCATTGAACGGTCTGTCCACAAACACGTCACCAACTTTATGACCTGATGTTTCCTGCACGGTCGTGCTGCACCACTAGGTGGACTATTCCAATCAGTATAGACTAACCGTTTCGCATACAAGAGTCCACATTTCAGTACCTCGCCTGCTGCCCAGGAGGAAATACCTTGCTCTCGTTACAAGTAGTTACAGGTACTAACCAACCTAACAACATACGACTTGTAAGGGCTGTAATTATTATTCTGCAAACGACGTAAATACTGATTTAATGTTGTTCAGTACGCTTTCCTCTGTCATCATAAGAAATATCTATACTTTTACCTGTTACAGCCTGTATAAGCGAAGTATACACTCTATACATGCAGCGTTCTTACGCTCCATCATTAATGACCATACCACAGAAGCCATGCAGCCAAAGACAATAGTGTGTTATGAGCAAAAGCAACTGTCACACAAGGCAGCTAGTTTAAAACAAACGCACCCCTCATCAGAAGCACTGTACAAACTGGAGAGAGATGGGCTTGGTTACTGGTAGGTTCTAGAGACAGAAAGGCGGTCACGCCAGAATAGAGCAATTAATTGTTTTAGTAATTAAATTTGGGATGGAACGAAGCGAAACTTGTTCGTGCGTGTCACACTTCCAGAATAGACAAACGGCCAGCTTTTGGAGAGACCTGAATGAAGATTTTTCCAGTTACGCATCGTTTACTGGTATGATTAATGATTTATACACACGGTGTGAGTAGCCAGATAATCGAATCGCCATTTTGTCGGCAGCTCAAAGCGATTAGGGAGGAGTCCTTTGACCAGCCCACCTGTAGGGAACACTCGTCTCATAATGGAACAGGAAGAGCAACAGATTGAACTGGAGAAGGCAGGCTGGGAATTAGAAGGCGATGCAGTTGGGGAGGGGAGGAGGGCGAAAAAAGTTGGCGAATTTCGCCCCTAGAGATGAGTCCTCACCATCAGGCGGGCGGGAAGGTCACTAGTTGTTGGTTTTCCTTTATCAGCGCCGCCCTCGTCCGGTAATGGAAGTTGCCGGTGGCGGTAGCGCGGTCTCTTTTGTATGTCGGGCTGCCGGGCTGCCAGGGGCCAACATTCGATTAGCATGAGAATGAGCGGCGGCGCACCCCCAGACGCTTTGACCGGCGCCGACGCCGACGGGGACACGGCGGAGGCTGCAGGGGTGTGTGGCTGGTCGCGGGCGCGTAATTGCCGAAAAAAGGTCACGAAGTGACCGGAGCGCGCACCATGAGGCGGATCCTAAAAGTCACTCCGCTCTCTGCTTCAGGGACGGGGCGGCCATCTCAGCTATGCAATATACGGGCCGCTGTGGAGGTCGCAAACAGCCATAAAATTCTACTTGAAATTGAAACAGTAACTTGAAAAATCATTTATAACATTGCAATTACTGAAAACATTATTCCTATTAACAGAGTTATTCAACTACAATACATCCACTTGAAATTACCAGTTCATTACGAAATTTAGTTACACATTCAATTAAAAGAACAGGTTGTGTAACTTAATGCGCAGCGCGCCAACTTGCGGGATAAGGAGGTGCGCCAGACCGGTATCGAATCCGTCTGGAGGATTAGAGGCAATTGGTCTGACATACTGGCCAGCCTGCAAGTGGTGTTTAGGCATTTTTCCATAGTCTTTTAGCCAAATGCTGGACTGGTACCTAGAAAATACGACACGAAGACAGTTAAAATACGACAACACACAGAACAGAGCTTACACGATACACGGACACATGGCACATGCGACTTTCCTGTCTTTTGGTTAACTTACGACTTTGGTGATAACAAGAGCAGCCAAAATTTAAAATGAATTATATTTCCGAAATAACAACAAAATAAATGCTAGGAAAGAGAGATTCGTTAAAAAATTGTAATAATGGAAAAGAACGTATCAAACGTGCACACTATTTGATCAAAAGTATGGCGACACCACGAAGTGATGTGGGATTGACTACAAGATATCAAAATAAGTGGACTCACTAGTATAAAAGGAGGCAAGGAGTATTGTATTATCAGCAGAGAAGCAGTAACAGCAGAAAGCGTCGATCAGGAGAGCTCAGTGACCTGAAGCTGTCCAAGTCGTCGCTGATAATGTGACTCTCAAGTGGAAACGCGAGGAAGCAGCCGCAGCAAAACCAGTAACAGGCAGACATCATATACTGACGGAGAGGGACCGTCGAGCATTCCAGAGGGTGGATGTAAAAAAAAAACTCGTAAAATCAGGGGAAGGAATCAATCGTGGGTTCCAAAGTGCTTCCATCAGTCCAGATAGCACAATGAGCGTGTGTAGGGTGTTGGAATGTGGTACAATTTTCGAGAAGCTTCACTTAAAGCCACACATTTCTGTGGTCAGTACTAAGCGTCACTGAGGTGGAGCAAAGGATGACGCCGCTGGACAGTGGACAAGTGGAAACGAGTGATTTGGGGTGATGAATCACCGCTGTACTCTGTACCAATCCGATGGAACAGTTTGGGTTTGGGATATGCCTGGAGCACATTAGTTACCGTCACGTGTAGTGGCAACCGTGAAGTACATAGGTGGTGGCTTTATACAGTATGGGGGTGTTTTTCTTGGTTTGGGTATTGTCCTTTACTGCGCTTAATAAAAGGTTAAATCCGGAAGGACGTGTTTATTGCACCGTGTATTGCGTAATGTAAATGAACTGCTCGGAGACGACTACTGTATCGGATGATAGTCCACCTTGTCATGAAGCTGCATCTATAAAGCAGCTGTTTGTGGACAACAACACTCTTGAAACGGACTGGCCTGCCCAGAGTGCCGACCTGAACCCACTTGACCGCCTTAAAGGTGAATTAGAACGTCAACATCCCTCCAGATCCCAGCGTCCAACGTCACTAACTCGTCTGGTTTTGAATTTGGCGGAAGAATGGGGTGCCATTCTACTACAGACATCCAGGCAGCTCACTCAAGTTGTCCCTAGACTGTTGAAGTCGTCATACGGGCCCTTATTAATGTTCATTTAGGGGAGGTTTACTATCTTTGGCCCGAAAAAGGCATGTTCTTTGAGAATTTTTTTCTCAAGATGTGTTATAGATATTGTAAGTAGGCTGTTTAGATTTTTATATTGGTAATTCCACGTAGCGCTCTGTATGAAAATCACTGGCTGTGCTGTGTGCAGTATGTGGCTAGTTTGTATTGTTGTCTGCCATTGTAGTGTTAGGCAGCGGCAGCTGGATGTGAACAGCGCGTAGCGTTGCGCAGTTAGAGGTGAGCCGCCAGCAGTGGTGGATGTGTGGAAGGAAATGGCGGACTTTTGAAATTACATATATTATGACTTTTGATGATATTAAGGTAAATACAGCGTTTGTTCTCTATTAAAATCTTTCATTTGCTAATTATCCCTATCAGTAGTTAGTGCCTTCTGTAGTTTGAATCTTTTATTTAGCTGGCAGTAGTGGCGCTCGCTGTATTGCAGTAGCTTGAGTAACGAAGATTTTTGTGAGGTAAGTGATTTGTGAAAGGTATAGTTTAATGTTTGTCAGAGCCATTCTTTTGTAGGGATTTTTGATAGTCAGATTGCGTTGCGCTAAAAATATTGTATGTCAGTTTAAGCACAGTCTTGTATAAATTTTTCTAAGGGGACGTTTCAATATCAATGTCAAATTTGGTCAAAAGTTTATTGATATTTCCTCTACAAACTGGATTTTTTTCGACCGGAAATATCGAAGAGCAAAGGCGGAAGTGCCGTCGGAACGAAACAGTATTTCGGTGTAGACCTCCATGTGCAGTATGTCACAGGTCAGCCGCCTCGTCTGAAATCAAAATCGACTAGACGTTAGCTTATGTTATTTGGACCATAAAAAAGAATAAAAGTGGTACTACTCCTAGACAATTTAGTTAGCTTCGTCGGAAACAAACAAACATGCCAATCGGTTCAGTAGATTTGAAATTACCATACCGTGCGATGAAAAAAAGTCATTTTGAGAAAAAAGCGTTTGAAGTTTTGACTACATAAAAATGCAATATTATGCAACTTACGTTCAATCTGCTATTCCGGGTCCATAAACTAGTCCTTCCGCTTCGTCATAGAGGGCGTTCTGCTCGATCTGGGCCATCCTGCGCTGCTCCAGAGCCGCTCGTACGTCCGGTGACAGCGGTTTTAGGCCGCTTGAATCCGGTGGTCGTCCGAATGCTTGGCGAACTGCGTCGAATAGAGTCCCAGGGTGACGTGCATCGTTGTCATGGTCTTCAGAATTGCTGAATACCCTTAGTTGAAGCTGCTCACTGCCAGGAAAGTAGCAATCTCCACAGTCTTCGTACCAGAATGCAAATGCTTGGGGGCTAACTTCCAAACACACGCGTTCAAACTGTCATTTGAATTTTGTGCGTTTCCTCCCAAGTACCGGTATAATAACTCGCCCTCCGAAAGGGCCTCATAGATCGGATGAATCACTTTTTGAACTTCTTTGGAGAGCGGCTGGTCGTGTTGATATTCGTCCAGATGTCCGGTAGCCTCTGCAATGCGCCACTTGCAGCAACTAGTTTCCCCAGCCGGACAATTTTGGTGTTGTGGGTGGTCATCCATCGAACACTTGTGGAAATACGTTGCCCAAATTGCCTTCTTCATCTGTTCTACCGAATTGGAATGCCGTCGGATTGCCAAGCCGTAGTACGTCGTAAGCCCCTTGATCACTTTATCAGTTTTAGTCATGGACAAGCACGTAGAATAATTTTTCGCTGCTACAAAGTCGAAATTCCCGAAAAAAAATGGTGCGTGGAAAAAGGCCGATTTCAGGCAGGTGCACGTTTTTGTTCAACCCCGAATAACAAACATTTCTGTTCCATATTCGGAAAAACCGTTTCAGGGGTGGATTCTAAACAGTTTTATGGATCCAAAAATGCAATGAAAAAAAAATCGATTTCTTGAACCAAAAGATAGTAAATCTCCCCTTAACAGGTGCCCAGATACTATGCAGTGTATGTATGGCATTGAGCTATAGTTTTACGTACTATAAGATAACAACCAGAACCACATCCGTTGACGGAACGTCATCATATCACCAGAAAGTAAGTTTATAATAGCGTGTTCTGCTGTTCTTTTCGAAATAGCAATGGTAAACACCCCTGAGTGGTAATTACTGTATCTGTAAGAAATGTTATTTATTAACCATGCTCAATGCTAATGTATTTATGTGTCCAACTAGACACTCCACTTTTCTTCGAGAGATGTCACGCAACCTGTTCTACAACTACGAGAAAGGGTTTTGTTAAACAAGATTACAGCATTATATCGTTGCTTACAAATGTAACAAATACTAGTCAAATTGTATCAGAATCTCTCTGTTACACAATATACGCAAGTATTAGGAACATACTGTTATACACTCCTGGAAATTGAAATAAGAACACCGTGAATTCATTGTCCCAGGAAGGGGAAACTTTATTGACACATTCCTGGGGTCAGATACATCACATGATCACATTGACAGAACCACAAGCACATAGACACAGGCAACAGAGCATGCACAATGTCGGCACTAGTACAGTGTATATCCACCTTTCGCAGCAATGCAGGCTGCTATTCTCCCATGGAGACGATCGTAGAGATGCTGGATGTAGTCCTGTGGAACGGCTTGCCGTGCCATTTCCATCTGGCGCCTCAGTTGGACCAGCGTTCGTGCTGGACGTGCAGACCGCGTGAGACGACGCTTCATCCAGTCCCAAACATGCTCAATGGGGGACAGATCCGGAGATCTTGCTGGCCAGGGTAGTTGACTTACACCTTCTAGAGCACGTTGGGTGGCACGGGATACATGCGGACGTGCATTGTCCTGTTGGAACAGCAAGTTCCCTTGCCGGTCTAGGAATGGTAGAACGATGGGTTCGATGACGGTTTGGATGTACCGTGCACTATTCAGTGTCCCCTCGACGATCACCAGTGGTGTACGGCCAGTGTAGGAGATCGCTCCTCACACCATGATGCCGGGTGTTGGCCCTGTGTGCCTCGGTCGTATGCAGTCCTGATTGTGGCGCTCACCTGCACGGCGCCAAACACGCATACGACCATCATTGGCACCAAGGCAGAAGCGACTCTCATCGCTGAAGACGACACGTCTCCATTCGTCCCTCCATTCACGCCTGTCGCGACACCACTGGAGGCGGGCTGCACGATGTTGGGGCGTGAGCGGAAGACGGCCTAACGGTGTGCGGGACCGTAGCCCAGCTTCATGGAGACGGTTGCGAATGGTCCTCGCCGATACCCCAGGAGCAACAGTGTCCCTAATTTGCTGGGAAGTGGCGGTGCGGTCCCCTACGGCACTGCGTAGGATCCTACGGTCTTGGCGTGCATCCGTGCGTCGCTGCGGTCCGGTCCCAGGTCGACGGGCACGTGCACCTTCCGCCGACCACTGGCGACAACATCGATGGACTGTGGAGACCTCACGCCCCACGTGTTGAGCAATTCGGCGGTACGTCCACCCGGCCTCCCGCATGCCCACTATACGCCCTCGCTCAAAGTCCGTCAACTGCACATACGGTTCACGTCCACGCTGTCGCGGCATGCTACCAGTGTTAAAGACTGCGATGGAGCGCCGTATGCCACAACAAACTGGCTGACACTGACGGCGGCGGTGCACAAATGCTGCGCAGCTAGCGCCATTCGACGGCCAACACCGCGGTTCCTGGTGTGTCCGCTGTGCCGTGTGTGTGATCATTGCTTGTACAGCCCTCTCGCAGTGTCCGGAGCAAGTATGGTGGGTCTGACACACCGGTGTCAATGTGTTCTTTTTTCCATTTCCAGGAGTGTATATACACTGCCGGTAAAAGTTAGTACAGAGCTGGAAAGACGACATTGCTTTTGATCCGATGACCGCGTATGCCACCTGGGGGAGAGTAGATGTCCTGATAGTGATTTCAAAGTCTTCCACCAACAGATAACGTAATAACATGGCTACCAGAGCGACATTCGAGTCTGTCCTTTAATAAGGAATGCTCACAGCCAGAAGGCTCAGTTTCGTGCAGGCGTGTGAAGCAAGCGGATAAAGGTGCCGCAGAGAGGTACTCGTGCATCCTACAGTCAACTGTGTAAGTTTGAAGGCGGCCAGATTGTGGCGGTACAGTCCTTTAGGATAATTCCCACACGCGTTCGACGTGCAGGGTCGGTGTGCAACGATGCTGGTTTCAGTGGTGACGTGAACGTTCTCACACCTGTGACGAGGTTCTGGACGTTGACGTAGCACAGACGCCCTCCAGGATTGTCATTCTGTAAGGAAAGCAGTGGCAGATTGTACAGGTACCACAGCACATAAAAGACGACTTGTGAGCCCAGACGTGTCGACACGATCTGTTGCGAACCATTTATTAGCAGTGGGACTATGGGCACGCGCGCACGGCACAGCATCGATGTGCACGGCTAGACTGGTGCCGTCAGAGGACCTCTTGGAAGGTGGAATGGCGCGCCGTGGTCTTCAGCGATGAAAACAGATCTTGCCTGCACGCAAGTGACGGTCGTTTGCACGTACAACGTGGATAGGTGAGTGCTGTCTCTTAGAGTGCATTTTTCCAAGATGCGCTGGCCCCACAGCAGGCCTTATCGTCTGGACTGTGGTAAGCTACAACTCTCGTTCATCTCTGGTGTTTCTGGAGAGTACTCTAACCAGCGCTCGGTAAATGCAGAATGTTGTTCTACATCTACATACATACTCCGCAATCCACGATACGGTGCGTGACGGAGGGTACCTCGTACCACAACTAGCATCTTCTATACCTGTTCCACTCCCAAACAGAACGAGGTAAAAATGACTGCCTATATACCTCTATACGAGACCTAATCTCTCTTATCTTACCTTCGTGGTCTTTCCGCGAAATATAAGTTGGCGGCAGTAAAATTGTACTGCAGTCAGCCTCAATTGCTGGTTCTCTAAATTTCCTCAGTAGCGATTCATGAAAAGAACGCTTCCTTTCCTATAGAGACTCCCACCCGAGTTCCTGAAGCATTTCCGTAACACTCGCGTGATGATCAAACCTACCAGTACAAATCTAGCAGCCCGCCTCTGATTTGCTTCTATGTCCTCCCTCAATCCGACCTGATAGGGATCCCAAACGCCCGAGCAGTACTCAAGAATAGGTCGTATTAGTGTTTTATAAGCGTTCTCCTTTACAGATAAACCACATCTTCCCAGAATTCTACCAATGAACCGAAGACGACTATCCGCCTTCCCCACAACTGCCATTACATGCTTGTCCCACTTCATATCGCTCTGCAATGTTACGCCAAAATATTTAATCCACGTGACTGTGTCAAGCGCTACACTACTAATGGAGTATTCAAACATTATGGGGTTCTTTTTCCTATTCATCTGGATTAATTTACATTCATCTATATTTAGAGTTAGCTGCCATTCTTTACACCAATCACAAATCCTGTCCAAGTCATCTTGTATCCTCCTACAGTCACTCAACCACGACACATTCCCGTACACCACAGCATCATCAGCAAACAGCCGCACATTGCTATCCACCCTATCCAAAGATCATTTATGTAGATAGAAAACAACAGCGGACCTACCACACTTCCCTGGGGCACTCCACATGATACCCTCACCTCCGATGAACACTCACCATCGAGGACAACATGAAGGTGATATGTTGTTCCAACAGGATGAAACTCGCCCACATACTGACCGTGAAACTCAAAATGCAGCAACTTACAAATACATGGCCAGCACGATCTCCGGACTTTTATCAGATCGAGGACGTGTGATGTATGATGGGACGAGAAGTACGACGCGTCAACCAACAACTCTTCTTACAGAGCTACGGGAACAGGTCGAGCAAGCGTGGTATAACATATCACAATACAGTATTCGCCATCTGTACGATCGACTGGACGACAGCTTCAACGCCTGCATTGCCGCTGCTGGAGGATACGTCTCCTACTAGTATAAGTGTTTCATCATGGCTCAATACCTGATACCTCAGAACCGCTTCTGCTACTGATCGGTAAATGTAATGATGTCATGTACTCCATATGCAGCAAAAAGTGTTGAGTGAATTTGACGTTTCCAAAAAGGTATACTAATTTTTTTCCGGCAATGTATTTATTCATTCACAAGTAAACACAACGTACCCTAAATTTCTCATTACCTTCGTATCGTCATTTAACCTTCAAGGAAGTTGCGAAAATTGAAAATGTATATAAAAACCTCGTGTGTGGTAAAGCGATTACTCTACCATGCCGGCCAGAGTGGCCGAGCAGTTCTAGGCGCTTCAGTCTGGAACCACGCGACCGCTACGGTCGCAGGTTCGAATCCTGCCTCGGGCATGGATGTGTGTGATGTCCTTAGGTTAGTTAGGTTTAAGTAGTTCTAGCGAACTGATGACCTCAGATGTTAAGTCGCGTAGTGCTCAGAGCCATTTTTTTGTGTTTCATAAAATTCACGATTTTTTATGAGAAAAAAATGCAACTCCAACGTGTCAGCGTTTGTCGGGCATTGTGGTCCGGCGGAAACACTGGAGTATTTTTCTTTCAAAACGAGGCAGTTAATGAATTAACGGTAAATGACGAATATTATCGTAACATAATAGCCGGTTTTTTGTGTCTCCGTTGGAAGATATTGCTGTGGAACACACGTGGTTTCAGCAGGCCTGTGCCACTTCTCATATCGCCCATGAAACATTGATGATCTTGCACGCGTCCTTTCCCGATCGTGTCATTTCCCGTTTTTATAACAATAATTGGTCTCCATGATCTTGTGAGTTTAACACAAAAGGGCTTTCTGTAGTATCGGATTTACACCACCACCCCAAGACCTAAACCAGCATTAAATTCGAAAATTGCTTTATCAACGAAATACCGTAACATTTATGCAAAACCATTGCTGAAAAATTTAATTGAAAGAGAACACATGAATCACCAAAGAAGTGGCAGAAATTTACCTCATCTGTTGCTCCAGGTGTAATCTTAAATGTCTGTATTATGATCTATAAATATTAAAATAATCCGCGCGTTAGCACTCCGCTTCCGGTATTCGGAGGGGCGCGCTGGCCCGTCAACAAATCCGCCCTGCGGATTAATGGTTAGGGCCAGCTTGCGGCCAGCCTGTATATTACTTTTAGGCGGGTTTCTCAGATCGGGCTAGGTGAATACTGGGCTGGTGCTCACATCCCGCTGCAGTTTGGAGGGGTAAGGGGTGGCGAGAAGAAGGGCAACCGACCACCCACTGTCACCAACCTTGGCAAATCCACATTAACTTGCCGACCTCTAGGTGATACGGGACACAGGCCAGCGAAAAGAACATGAATAAATATTACAATTCTTTGCTGCAAAAAAGATGTTAAAACTTGCACTGTTATTGTGGCACCGATTATTTGGCTAGAAAAGGATAATTATTTGAACTAAATAACAAGCATTTAAGAAAAATCATGCCTTTCTTTCAGCAATGCTAGTTCTGCAAGGTTCGCAGGAGAACTTCTGTAAAGTTTGGAAGGCAGGAGACGAGGTACTGGCAGAAGTAAAGCTGTGAGGACGGGGCGCCAGTCATGCTTGGGTAGCTCAGTTGGTAGATCACTTGCCCGCGAAAGGCAAAGGTCCCGAGTTCGAGTCTCGGTCCGGAACACAGTTTTGATCTTCCAGGAAGTTTCATATCAGCACACACTCCGCTGCAGAGTGAAAATCTAATTCTGGAAGAAAAATCATATTAATTATATATTTGTTCTTCATATATGTAGATACGCTGTATTTCTGGAGTATACTTGCGTTATCTGAGGTGTAAGATCGCTGTGTAAAATCTGTTACACCATGTTTGAAGCAACTGCTGCCTGCGAAATGTTCCGTTAATAATGACACCTGCGTCACGTTCAGGTAATACCGTCGCTCCGATCGGTAGGACAAAGTAACTGTTCCGTTGGGCGGGATCCGTGATCACGTTATTAGTCTTACCAGTTACTTTTTCCCCTCTACCTCTGAGGCTCGGTCATACAATGTTGCATCTGGCCGAGAAATCATAATTTATATCGCGGTCTGATAATTCTTACGTTCGTGACATTTACGTACAATGACGTCAGTGTAGCGAAATGTAAGCGCAATTGAGCAAATAATGAAGACAATTGCAAATTTTCCGTTTCTAATGCAAACTTAATTGGATCGGGGTCATCTGAAAAACAGTTGCAACTTTTCGAGCGTTATTTATTCCTTTTATTTACGCTTGGAATTGCTGTAGGCGAGACACTGCTCGGCTGCAGGGCCTGCCGACATCCTCGGGTGTGTTCCGCCTTTGACGATGTTCTGCTACAGCTGTCTCTCCGGCTAGGCGCTCCAACGTTAATAACGAAACAGTGAACGCAAAAAGCAGAGTGCACGTAATAACTGCAAAGACGGGCTCCGTGCTTCGCGGCCGTTTCAGACGCAATTCTGCGGACCCTAATGACCACAGGTGGTTCCGGCAGGTAGGACTACGAGGCGGCGTTAATACGGGCCGCATGGACGCAAATGATACGCCACCGAGATGCAATGAAAGAGTAATACGGGAGTGGAGGCGGGCTCGTCCTTCAGCAATTCCGAGTCCCGCTCGGCGTATTCGCAAGTCGCAATTATCGAGATAACAACGGGGAGACCCGATATAGTGCTGTGCTTGCCAATATGAATCTGCATATGCGTTGGATATGCGGCTGTACCTCAACGCGGCTGAAGTTCACTTTGAGTCACCCATGCAGGTGGCCCAGAGGTAAAACAGACTTGGTAACCAAGAGCAACCGTGTTTAATTAATACAGTCGGGCTGGCGTCAGAAGATCTCTGATAGTTGCAGTGGGCTGGGCGCGTCGTCTTCGGCCACCTGCCTCAACCAGTCATGTAATGCGATTCTGGAAAAGTCTGTATGGCATAGCTCTGTACACGGCTATTGTATTCGCCTGCAGTCGTTTGCGATTCGAAGTTGAAAGCTGGCAACATTACTGTTGATTTGAAGCCTCCTTGTAGATTAAAACTGTAACTTCTCACATCGACTCGACGATAACATACCACATTACCCTAAACCGCTCTGGCGGAATTGTTCCGGTGTTTTTTTTTTAATTTATGTTTTTGGACTTTGGCATTAACCATTTAGCCTGAGAAGTGAATAATAACAGAGCTTAGACATTAAAATTACAGTAATTCCCGGTAAACTTCATGTTACATTTTGTATATTCACATACACTTAACACAGTCCGTATATCTCAACTACACATCCTGGATCCTATGTGTCTGACATATAACTGGAATCAGCTTCTTGCAGAAATCAGGCAATACTGTCATAGTGCATTGTGGACAGCTGTCGAAACAAGTCCGTTACATATGTGGGTTGGTGAATTCCTGTTCTAATGAAGAGCTTAAAAATCTTGCGACGTCGTCTGTCATAACCTGAACGCCCTATTATCACATGGTTGAGGTCGCAATCTCAGTTGGGTGGACTTCGCAGTAGGGAGACGGCTGAAGTCTCATTCTATAAAGATATGAAGAATAACAACCGTGACCCAGCCAGACACGCATTATAGTAGTGGTTTGACGTCTATGTGGCTTGATTTGTGAGAACCAGGTTTTTCGCGGAATACTATGCTGTATTGCGGCATAATGTCTTCCTTTGGACTGTTGTGAGATCTCTCAAGTCTGTGACCATTCTTGATGGACTTCTTTCTTTACGCCAGCAACAAAATCTGTATGTGGAGGGCAAATGTAGGAAGGTTGGTCATCAGCCACACTTTGTTTCGTCAGGTGGTCCGCAATCGTTTCGGTGGTGGTCGTGGCCTATGGCGTTCCAGTTGGATTACAGTTGAATGTAAGTAACATGTGAAACGACCACTTTCAGCTACTTGCACTGTCACGAAAGGGAGTAAGTAGCATCGTACATCACACGAATTTCTGACAGCCTAAAAAGGAGCCATATATTCGCAACATCCTTTGTCCTAGTATGCTAGTCGAAGAAGGTCTGCAGAAGAATTTCATTGAAGTTTGGAGAGGATGAAAGCGAAAGACTTGCTGGCTAAAGTGAAGCTGTGAGGGCGGTTAGTGCGTGGTAGCCGGATAGTTCAGCCGGTAGAGCATTTACCTGTGAAAGACAAACGTTCCAGCTTCGAATTCCAGTCCAGGGCACAATTTTAATCTGCCAGGGGGTTTCAAATCCGCGCACATTCCACTGCAAAGTGAAGATTCATTCTGGAATTATTAGATCAATTAGCTTCTTTTCACCATCGACAGTTTCCGATGTGCTAAAATGAACTTGTCAAGTACTGAAAGGTTTGAATCGAATTTTTAACCATAAAACACAATGGCCTCGTGATGACTGGCTGTTGTGTTCTGTTCTTAGGTTAGTTAGGTTTAAGTAGTTCTAAGTTCTATGGGACTGATGACCTTAGATGTTAAGTCCCATAGTGCTCAGAGCCATTTGAACCATTTGAACCAAAACACAATGATCATTATCGTTGCTGACGTATTCCTCGCGACTTGCAACTGTTTCCGGAACAAGATAATCAACGTATTATGGAAACTAGTCATAGCGCAAATATATACTCTAAGACAAGGGAAAAAAAGAGGCACCATGAAGGATTTATCCGGATGGAACGAAAGTCGAGAGACGTAAAGTACATGCATGTACAGACAATAAAATGATTACAATTTCAAAAAAAATTGGTGATTTATTCAAGAGAAAGAGCTTCAAAAAGTGTGCAAGTCAGTAAAATGTTGGTCCATCTCTAGCCCTTACGCAAACAGTTGTTCGGCTTGCCATTGACTGATAGAATTGTCGGATGTCTATCTGAGGAATATCGTGCCAAATTCTGACCAACTGGCGCGTTAGATCGTCAAAATACCGGCATCGTTAGAGGGTCCTGCCAATAAGGCTTCAAACATTCTCCACTGGGGAGAGATGCAGCGACGCTTCTGGCCAGGATTGGGTGTAGCAAGTATTAGTACATGCACAGGTGGCTTGCCATGAAGCGCAACAAAACGGGGCGTAGAATATTGTGCTATAACGGTGCCGTGGATGACAACCAAAGGGGTCACGCTTAGAAAAGTAATGGCTCCCCTAGACTATCACTTCTGGTTATCGGGCGACAGTCAGGCTCGTATGCCACCGCTGTTCGGGGCGTCTCCATCCACGTCTTTCGCCTAGAATCTCAGTGACTGGAATAGAATTGTCGAAAGTCACGAGTCCCTCTCCGGACTGAGCCCCGATGACCAACGAAGGCGTGCTGGAGACGGCCTGGACAGCGGTGAGGTGCCAACCTGGCTGTCGCCTGTCATATAGCTCGACAACCATGAGTGATGTTTTGCGGTGCCACTTTTTTTTCACAGCAGGAATCCTTTGGTCGTCATCCGAGACACCCTTACAGCGCAGCGGCACGTCGACGATTTTCTACGCTCCGTTTCTTTGCCCTTCATGGCAAGCCATCCAGAGCTTGCATTTCAACAAGATAATGCCCGCCCGCACACTGCGAGTGCTTTTACTACTTGTCCTCGTGCTTGACAAACCCCGCCTTGTCCAGCAAAGTCGCCGTATCTCTTCAATTGAGAATATTTATAGCATTAGGGGTAAGGAACTCCAACTAACTCGGGGTCTATCTAACCCTCCATTTGGACAGAATTTGGCACGACATCCCTCAGAAGGACATCCAAGAATGCCATGAATCAATGATAAACAGAACGACGGCTTGTAAAAGGGCCAGAGGTGGACCAATGCGTTATTGACTTGCTCAATTTGTGAAGCTCTTTCTCTTGAATAACGCATTCAATTTTTCTGAAATAACTGTAATCATCTGTTTGTCTGCACGTGTACATCACATCTACCGACTTCTATCCCAGTCTGATAATTTCTTGTTTGTTTGAGACTGTAATTGTGCAACTGAGTGAAATTTTCAACAATGACAACAGCTTCCACTACAGTTTCAATCAATTGGTACAACCGTGCCTTACGGAATTTCTGAAGGTGAAAATGGCGTATAACAGACATTATAAACCTTTACTTGCTGTTGGCATACCAGTTGTGACTTTTTGCTCTCTCGAAGCACAGAATATGCGACTTCTTTTGGTTCAGTAGGCATTTATTCAGATTACAGTAATGGTACGGCAAGCGCTGACGATAGAAATCATCAAAGGACGAGGAGCCGCTCGGGACGACTTCTTGCTTGCATAATAAGTGGGTGTATGTACCTAATAGCGCATAAGGTCTGTTCATTACGCCAACAGTCGATTCACGCCTGTATCCACCATACGTCGTAAATTACAACGTCTCCCAGCTTGAGACTGAGCTTTATACATAAACGAGCGGCACTTACTATAAATTCGCGTTACACAGTAACAACGTCCAGTGTGTATTATTTGCAAGGTGGTTTCCCGCCTCCGACGGAATCCAGCGTGACGCTAGGAGCTGGCGTGTCCGCGTAGTTCTTCTTCGACACGCGTGATGGCGGTGCGTGTCAGATGACGGCCCCTCGCTTTGACCTAAAAGCGCGCACACGCACACACGCACACACACACAAGCACACGCACACATTCGCCTCACCGGTAGCATCACCAGGAGCTGAACCACAATTTCATTTGCTTACCGAACAAATAGCGAGACGAAACACAAACGACGAGGTGCAACGCCAAATAGGAGTTCCATACTCCAACATTACAACTCAACTCCCCCTCCAGGAACGGCAGCCTAACGCTGGCACGAATACATTTACTCCTAAGGAGACAAGCAGTCTCTGAATTTGAATAATGTGAAGGAATGGAAACAATAATTTAATACCGAGAGGTATCCCCAACTGTTATGAATTTGAATCAAATCGCTTCTACAGTTTTGTTGCTCGACTTTGGAAGGTGTAGCTGTTACAAACGGCAAATACATCACGAAATAAACGACCTAAATATGCATAAAAACCGTCATTATACGGAGTTTGTTGAGTGAAAGACTAAGTATCAGTAACTGATTCTATAACTTCATGGTTCCATCCCCATTTGTATGAAGTTTTTTTTATGGCGATTGACTAGATGTTCTTCCCTGGAAATGTTTTCAAGTCTTTCGTGGTTTCTCTAAATACCTGGAGGCAGATGCCGGGACAACTGTCTGAGAAGATAACGGCCAATTTGCTTCCCGACCCTTCTCCAGTCACACGTCGTGCTCCGACTCTGCTGACCTCACTGACGACGGGACGTTAAACCTTAATCTTCCATCCTTTCTGCTAGTGATGAACTATGATTTGGCTAACTTTCCTGCTGGTGACCTCTCTTCAACAGTGGTTGGGTAGATCTTGTACGAGCCTTGTTCACGAAGTAAGTATACTGTGACCTTAACGAGCTTTGGTGTTTTGTTTTTTGGGAGTTGGCAACACTGAGTGGTAGATGGGGATTCTCTGACCTGAGCGAGCATCGCAGGAACACCTTAGCACGTACACTCGCGTTGTAGCGTCTACTTGCGCGAAAGATGTCGGTAAGAAATCTCAAGTACGAGCCACGTGCTGTGGTCCGCTTTCTACTCGCGGAAAGAATAACATCTATCGCAATTTTGGCGTGAATCAAAAACTTTTACGGGAAAGTGTTATGAACAGAACGAGTGTGTTTATGTGGTGTATGGAGTTTAGTGGAGGAAGAAAAAATGTTCATGACGAGCAGAAAATTGGAAGACCTTCCATTTTGACAGTTGCATTGGAGTTAAAATTCGAGATAATTATTCTTGAAGGCTGCTGATTGATAGTAGATGAAATTTCTACGATTTTCACAAGTCTCAAGATCTCTCTTATACGAGACACTCACAGAAACTCTGGGGTTCGGGGAGATGGTTAACAAAACAGCAAGCAAATCAGGGCAAGAAAAACCGGGTTAGTGGCGTCGGCGACTTTCTTAAGAGACTTGAATTCGAAGGTGAAGATTTTCTGAGCTCTATTGTGACTGGAAATGAAACATGAATGGCTCTGATGCTTGAGACAAAAAGAGAGACGCCATAGTGGCGTCCACCAACAAAAAAAAAAAAAAATCGTGGTCTCATTGCTTTGGGAACAAAAAGACATCGTGTTGGTCGAATTTCGGCCTTAGGTGGAGGCTATCGATGCACAACGATATTGTGAAATCCTAAAAAACTCAATAAGAGCATTTAAAACAAAAGCAGGGGGCATCTGACGAGAGGAGTGTGCTTGTTGCAGATAAAGCCCGTCCTCACTCAGCCGTAGTCAACAAGGCGCTCTTGGACGTATTTGGTTGGGATTTTTTTAATCAACCCCGTGTTCCCCTGACTTGGCGCCTTCAGATTATCATCTTTTCACCTCCCTGAAGTCATGTTTGAGTGGAATTAAACTTTCAACCGACGAGCAGGTGCAGAAAGAGGTTCTGAAATGGGAGAAGCAGCTGACCAGAGAGTTCGTCTAAGAGGGCATAAAGAAGCTCGTGCCACGGCTCACCACGGTCACTGAACGGGTTGGTGAATATGTGGCAAACAAGTGTATCAACAATATCCTGTAACTTTTTTCAAATAAACTTTGTATTAAAATATATAGATATTATCGTATGTTTCGCTAAACAGAAAACTTTTGGTACCGGTCTGGATAGCCGTGGGTGTTAGGCGCCCGCTTCCGGCAGCTCCCGTTCGAATTCGCCTTGCGGATTAATGAAGAGGAGTGATGCGCATCTCAGCCTGGATACACACTATGTGATCAAAAGTATCCGGACACCTGGCTGAAAATGACTTAAAGTTCGCGGCGCCCTCAATCGGTAATGCTGGAATTCAGTACGGTGTTGGCCCACACTTAGCCTCGATGACAGCTTCCACTCTCGCATGCATACGTTCAATCAGGTGCTGGAAGGTTTCTTGGGGAATGGCAGCCCATGCTTCACGCAGTGCTGCACTGAGGAGAAGTATCGATGTCAGTCGGTGAGGCCTGGCATGAAGTCGGCGTTCCAAACCATCCCAAAGGTGTTTTATAGGATTCAGGTCATGGCTCTGTGCAGGCCAGTTAATTACAGGGATGTTATTGTCGTGTAACCACTCCGCCACAGGTAGTGCATTATGAACAGGTGCTCAATCGTGTTGAAAGATGCAATCGCCATCCGAGAATTGCTCTTCAACAGTGGGAAGCAATAAGGTGCTTGAAACATCAATGTGGGCCTGTACTGTGATAGTGCCATGCAAAACAACAAGGGGTGCAAGCCCCCTCCATGAAAAACGCGACCACACCATAACTCCACCGCTTCCGAATTTAATGTTGGCACTACACCCGCTGGCAGATGACGTTCACCGGGCATTCGCCATACCCACACCCAGACATCGGATCGCCACATTGTGCGCTGTGAATCGTCATTCCACACAACGTTTTTCCACTGTTCAATCGTCCAATGTTCACGCTCCTTGCATCAAGCGAGGCGTCGTTGAGCATTTACCGGCGTGATGCGTGGCTTATGGGCAGCTGCTCGACCACGAAATCCAAGTTTTCTCACCTCCCACCTGACTGTCATAGTACTTGCAGTGGATCTTGACGCAGTTTGGGATTTCTGTGTGATTGTCTGGATAGATGTCTGCCTATTACACATTACGATCCTCTTCAACAGTCGGCCGTCTCTGTCAGTCAACAGAAGAGGTAGGCCTGTACGCTTTTGTGCTGTACGTGTCCCTTCACGTTTACACTTCACTATCACATCTGAAACAGTGGACCCAGGGATATTTAGCAGTGTGGAAATCTTGCCTACAGACTTATGACACAAGTGACACCCATTCACCTGACCACGTTTGAAGTCCGTGAGTTCCACGGAGCTCCCCATTCTGCTCTCTCACGATGTCTAACGACTACTGAGATCGCTGACATGGAGTACCTAGCAGTAGGTGGCAGCAAAATGCGCCTAATATGAAAAACGTATGTTTTTGGGGGTGTCCGGATACTTTTGATCACATAATGTACATCCAGGCTGACTTGCGTAGTTTCTGGGCGATTTTTCACATCCTACAAGATGAATACTGGCCTGCCACCCCCTCAGGATACACGCTTCGCAAACATTTCGAAAACTTTGCCCCCTCGTGCATGTAGCATTAACTCCAGACGCGGACAGTTGGGGTACACAGATACCGTCCTGGAGTGTGAATGGGAGATTGCTGACCTTAGACTCCTAATCAGCAGTAGACTTTTGGTAAGCGCGATTCTTGCAATATATTTGTTCAAAGTCTCAGATGGACTGCGCCCTTGTTTGTGTTGTCCTAAGTGACGAGTGTCATACGTTTCGCAGCACTGGATGAAGGAGAGGATTGTAGGGTGATTTGGCATTTCTATTCAAGAAAATAGACCGTGAAGCTTGTGACTATGATTAAAACTTTCTTTGCCAGCGATAAACTATTTTGGGAAAAATTGTTTTAGTATTTTATACTATTCGTATTATTTTATACTAAGTATTTCATACTATTCTTAGTATTTTATACTATTCTTGATTGTAATAACTTTCTTATAAGAACATCCTAAATTATACTCTGTATGCAGAGTTTACGCTGTGACTGCCGTGTTTGTTGGCGTCCGACCGGAAACTCTCAAGAAAGCTTTCAAAATTGTGTCCAGAAAATCTGAAGCATTATAGGAAGTACTTCTGGAGCTTGTACAGGACTGTAGATAAAACATTGATCTAACATTAGTCCAGAGAATCATACTGTAGATACAGCCAATAGGCACAATCTTAAGCGATCATCTGGGGAAGAGGAAAAGGGTCCTTTGATCCTTCTACGCAACATTACTGCACCTTTCGCATGGTGAACTGAAACTGTAGCATCCAAGACTAGCAGTCGGAATAATGCTGTTCCATAACGTAAGATCTCCTGCCCACGCACTGGCCGTTCAGATAGCAACAGCCCAACATGTGGCCCTCGAGTTATTCGTAGGCCCACAAGCATTTGACTAGGTGCGACATCAAAGGCAGTATCATTCCATGAGGTATCAAATACGTTTATGAGTGGACTGAGGATTTCTTGGTAGCGAAAAGGCAGCATGTGTCTGGGATGGAGAGTCATCGGCAGATGTAGAAGCAGCTTTAGCCGCGCTCCTCCGGACTTGATGGGATCCTTCCTGTTTATATGTATATCCAACGCGGAAAACGATATTAATAGGAGCCTCTGCATTTTTGCAGATGACTTTATCGTTAAAGAAGTACTAAGTGAAAAAAAGGTGCAAAAATGCAGCCGGATCGCGACAAGATTTTGAAGTGCTACAAAGATTGGCAGTTTTCTTTAAACACGGAGAAATGTAAAACTGAACACTTGAAAAAATGCAGAAATGTGTCATTCTGTGGCTGCATTGTCAATAAGTCACAATTACACTCACTCGACCCACATAAATACCTGGAATTAACAGTCTGGGGGGATACGAAGTGGATTCATTGTACCGGCTCAGTCCTAGTCAAAGTCGGTGCCAGACTTCGGTTCATTGGTAGGATATTGGGAAAATACAGTCTACAAAGCAGATAGCTTGGAAAACATTCGTGTCTCATAGCAGAATATTGCTCAAGTGTGTGGGATCATAACATATAGGACTACCAAAGGATGATGAACGTATACAGGGAAGAACGGTGTGAATGGTCACAAGGTGTGTTTGACTCACGGGAGAGCCTTACACAAATACTGAAGGACATGAACTGGCAAACCCTGAAGATGGACTCCAACTATCTCGCAACGGCCTGCTTACAACGTTTTGAAGGCAGTGTGGAAGCCACGAGGGCTGGAACTTTAATAGTGGCAACTATTTATTTACAGCTCGTACAAATTAGATACGCGTTTCCAAAGTTTTACTGATCTTCAAAGCAGTCACGAGCATTGTGTATAACCCGGTGCCAGCGATGAGGAAGTCGTAGGATATTCTTAGCAGTGCTAGTTGCGTTGACAGTTTGAGCGAATTTGTAGCGGTTCTGAAGCGAATGCTGTGAAGTGTTTCCGTCAGTTTAGAAATCGAGTTGAACTCACAAGGGCTTAAGTCAAAGGAGTGCAGTAGTTGGTATAGCACTTAGCAGCCCTATCAGTCAAACAAATCAATAACGGCTTGCACTGTACGTGCTTGAGGATAGTCCTGCAAACTGATGGTCGGATCCTGCAGAAAGTGTTATCACTTCTGTCTCTAAGCTGGTCGTAGGTTGTGTTCCAAAAATGAAGGACATCACACACATCGATGCCCGAGGCAGGATTCGAACCTGCGACCGTAGCAGTCGCACGGTTTCGGACTGAAGCGCCTAGAACTGGACTGACCATGTGTTCCAGATATTGGCCCATGCGATGTAATTCTGCTTCATCACCTCAAGAAGTTGCTTCGAGGTAAGAAACTGTCGTCGAATAAAAATGCTCATTGTCCTTAAAACAAGTATTTTCGGAGTTTATAAAGAAATTACACTTCGCGGGAATTAAATTAAAAGAAACCAGGAAATTATAGTTCTCATTTTTTCTATCATTAACAGCTGCTCTATGGTGATGTCTGTGCAGCGAATTCGATATTTTTTGTACCATATTACATCTTTCCTCGAAGTCCCCTTGTGAAGCAACACACAGGTCCTAAGGTTGCAAGACTGGAACTTATGAATAGATATAGATAACCGACTACGTGAGGCACTTCACTTCATATGGAAAAATAGCTACGTTTTTAAGACTTAAACGACCAAACACACAGCTGCCATGTTGGTTTCTCATTTGAAAATTACGGACAAGTAAGGAATGAATTTTCTCAGAATATTAATTAAAGCACTGAGAAACACATCATGTAAAAATATTTATCTCCTTCTGCGGTTTTTAATCTTCTGTCTCCAACAGCAAATTATCTAACACGTCTCTTGTAAGACTTTCTCTCTATATTCTTGGAAAATTATTCTTTAATTTCGTATTTTCTTTGAGAAATAGGTGAAACATATTTCCATTGGTTTGGTCAGATTTTTATGTTTATACTGGTTTGCCCACAGTGTGTCGCAGAAGTGCTTTATTTCTTTTACTGTATCCTTCCCCGCTTGGGTGGTCACAGTGCTATCCCTTCATTTTTACTGCGCCTCATATTCAGAAATTGTCTGGTGTTGAAACCCAAAAGTAAAATTCTCAAAGAAAGTACTCGTTTCAGTTAACGCCTCAGCTGAGACAGCGACGTCGTTTGCAAATGTAACGTTGATGGCGGTGTTCTCTTGAAATTTCAAACAAATCCAACATTTTTCCAGATCCTGTATATACCTGTTGTATACTTTTCTTAATATTTGCAGGTCATTGTAGATTCTACACGTGACTATCATCTCAAAATTGTTAACAACGTCTATGATTTTTAAAGAAATAGTGTTATTTTCTTATTTGTTCCATCCAAGAAAGATAGACCCTAAATACTTCAGTCCAGATTGGTCAGTGTTTACAACCTTTTCTTCTCTGCTCTTTCAACCTCTGTATTTATAATTAATATTTTAGAATGTAGAGCCGAGTTAAGTTAGCGGTTGAGTCCTGACGCTTGTTCAGACCTGCAACGAAATGGGCTGCTCTTCTTCGTATTTTCTCTATTTCTTCCATCAGTCTTGTCTGGTACGCATTCCACGCTCAGAAGCAGTATTGTTGCGTCGGATTCGCCGATTACAGTCACAAAGTGACAGTCGAATGTTTCGTATGGCTACACGGTGAACACTGATTGCTTTACTTCACTCCCAATCTTCTGTAGAACAGCGTGAAAGCGTATCAAGATCCGCCATAAAAAACATGGAAAACTATAGCTTAACTGACTATAAATAGATCAAGACTGTCATAATATTTCGATAAAGTCAACTATTTATTCGCAACTGCCGGATTTCATTCACGACTGCGATCATTATTTTAGATTCGCTACGAAACAATCTAGGAAGTCGCAGTTACAAATCCAATAACCATCGTTGTGATCAGAATATGTCACTTGATCTGGATATAGGCTAGCTTTACAAGATAAATTCACTGAATCTCCCACCCCATGCCGTTCTGTTATCGCTGCAATATTTTTCGTGGGCCTAATTATTTCTGGTTGTTATAGCTATCAGGCTTTGATTCGATTAAATTTAATTATGTAATACTTCCAACTCGTCTGATTGCTGGTTACTGACTGCCTCCAGTATTTCTGATCTGTAGGTTATGTTGTAGTGCGCTTATTAAGTGTCACTGCTTTCTGCTTTTCGAAGTTAGTGTCAAAATTTCTGCAGCTCTGCTATATGACTCTTCTGCTGATGGCGTTTGCTGCTAAGTCCGTCGTGGGCTACAGTTCAGGAATAGACTGCACTGCTCGTAACAGACAGTTCGGAAACTGACCAAGACGTGACAAGATTCTAGACTGGATTCTGGTAAGACTTTTTCTTCCTAGGGAAACCTTAAAAAAATGACGAAAACACTTTTGCGGTGAATAAAACTCTCCCAGAGAAGTCCCGACCGTGCGCAGGCTCTTGGATTGCCATCCGTCCGAAGGTCTACTCCGATCAGCAATACGTCGGGATTCATATATGCTGCATCACTTTAAATAAACTTCGTAGTTACCTTTTCACATTACGAAATAGTGTATTTTTGTAGGTTCTTCTTATACAACAACAAATCTCGTTCTTTTCTATCTCATTACGATTTAAGCAAAGCATTAAACTTCCTGAATTCCTAATTTAACAAGATGGCTGACTTTCAACAATGCATCGAACTAGCCTCAGACGAGAATTCATTACACGTCTACTCAGTCGGAAAGCTAGCACCAGAATGTCCTTTCACAATTCGTTAATCGCTTATTAGCGAAGTCCAGATAGAAGCGCTGTGCGCCACAGAGCGTATAGCTTCTCTCTCCGGTCAGAAATAAGAGACTGTCTCTTATATAAAAACTGTAGTTAATATTTACGTGAAATCGCGTCACCGTGCATGTCACACATTATTGAAGATAAAATAACATCGTCTGATTAAAATTTCAGTCTTAAAAATGTAAACACTTGCACTAATAATAAAGTTGCGATGTTACATCTACTGGATAATGTCGGAAGCTCTATACGGGTGTTCGGGTATATTGATGTTGTCTAAGATAAGTTGAAAGGGGGCTGCCTTGTTCTTCATGATATTTTTTAGGAAGTTTTGGCCAAAAATGTGAATTAAGTTCGAGTTTGACAGATGTACTAAACCTCTGTAACATCGATATAATCACAGTCCTTGTAAGACTGTATCTGAGACCAGCCATGTTGGTCAGAGAGGTTAACTTTGCTTTGTCAGAGTAAATCAGACAGTAGTAGAAGCAGAGTGTGTTGGACAGTCTGATAGTGTACTTGGTTTAAAAAGTTTGGAAGCTGGCCTCATGTGTAGTGTAGGCAGCATTATTTAAAAAGAGTTTTGCAGTAATATGTTTTGAGGAAAGATATTGAGCAAATGGGATTATAGTTATATAAGAATGATAAAAGCAAATTTTTAAGCTGATCCTGTTTTTTGTGTATGTACCTGAGTAGCTTCTCAATGTTAGACCATTGCGCATGGTTCAAGTATGCTTTAGAAATTATGTAAGGAAGCTTATGGTCTTGTCTTACAGTTGAGACAAGTGTCAGTGGACGCAGTTGTTCACAGGAAAGTTATTAAGAAACATTTTGCTAACTCGTCTAGGTGCGAGAACTTTATAAAAAAGGTGTATTGTTGTTATTTCTTAATAAAGCGCAGTTAAACCTGGAGTCTTTCTTCTCATTTACCAGACGTTAAGATTAGTTCCCCATTTGCATTTACTTTCTTGGCTTTGTTTGCCCACTCGCATTGCACATGGCGGGCTGTGTACTGAGAAACATTTATGAAAGTCGGTAAGATACCGTCCTGCATTGTACATCATTGTTCCTAATAACAACAGGTTGCAGGGAAATCGAGTGTTCCGTGCGCGCAGGTAGACCAATAAATTTAATTACCATCGAATTTCATATCCACCGTAAGGTACAGTGAGTCGCGGAGTGTATTTGTGAAAACAATATTCATATCATCATAAAGTTAGAAGCGTTAATTTTTATGTTCACTTGCTGTGTATTTACAGTAACAGATGAGGTACAGTGATTATTTGCTAGACTAAAGATAAAGATTAGGAATATTCAAGGTTTACATTTTAAACTGAGTCAATTTGTTTTGAAGTCAGATGGCGTGTGTAAATTTCATTGAAAACGGATTGCATTGTCGCAGTCGAATTTTTGGTGTGACGGCTAGTCTGGATTTTGTGTCGTGTAGCATGAGCTCCCCATATTTCCGCTCAAGAACAAATTTTCAAATATCTCTGTTGCCCTGCACTGAGATCTACATATCTCGATGTCAAAAATGAGTTTTACACATCTATCAGGTACCAACGTAACACTTAAGAACATGAGTTTAAATAATATATAAGAAACTCTCAAAGTAACAATGCTAGAAAACTGTTGCGAAATGCAAAAAGACTTGCGAAGGGTCGACGCTCGGTTCAGTTGGCACGCAACACAAATAGGCCGAAAGACCCGTTATTGTTTGCATAGGTTTGCTTATACTATTGCCGAAAAATCATGGGAATCTGTCTCATCCATTATACATATGAGAGCATGCATACGAAATGATTAAAAGCTGAATTCCTCCGACTAATCGCAGTAATTGCAGACTGAGACTGAGAGAATCCTGAAGCAGCGTTTTCCAGTTTCGAAGGAAGACAGAAACAGAGAAGATCCCAAGTAGTGCAGCGCGTTTCGTCACAGGTGAGTTTAGGAAGCGCGAAAGCGTCATACGAATGTTCAAATGGCTCTGAGCACTATGGGACTCAACTTCAGAGGTCATCAGTCCCACAGAACTTAGAACTACTTAAACCTAACTAACCTAAGGACATCACACACATCCATGCCTGAGTCAGGATTCGAACCTGCGACCGTAGCGGTCTCGCGGTTCCAGACTGTAGCGCCTAGAACCGCACGGCCACTGCGGCCGGCGCTACGAATGTTCATCCAACTACAGTAGTAGATGCTGGGAGACAATATTTGTACATCAGGTGTCACTTACTGTTAAAATTCAGAGAGCATACATTTCTACCCCACCAGTCCAAAAAGTTTCGAGCCCGGATTAATAAGAAATTGATAAAAGTCAAAAGGGTGCTTTTAATGCTTCAGGTATTTTTCCTTCAGAACTTTGAAGATCTACTAGTTCAAAACAAGTAACCACCCAACGAACCCTACACCGGCTCCCCAGCCCCCGCCCCCTCCCAATGACCCCCCCCCCCCCTCCCTCTCCTTACATCCTAACCATACCGGTGTCAATGTAATATACTACCACAGAATAAGACATGTACCATATCTCTAAATGTTAAAGCCCTCCATTGCTAACATAAATCAGTACTTTATACATATTAATTCTAGCTGGAACAAACACAAGCTGCCTTTACCAATATCCCAGTTCACTCTAATGTTAGAATAAAAATAAGTCAACAGTTAAGGAATTTTTGTTCATGATTTTTAAATTATTAAATGTACAGCCATTCAAACAGCTTTAATCCATTACAATCACTTTAACTCTTATACATATACCTTAATCTAAAATAAACAGAATCTGCTCTTGATAATACTCCAGATCACGTTAACATAACAACAGAAATAAGCCAACAGTTCATCGGAAGATTTGTTATTAATTTAAATATACAGGTCCTAGTCATACAGACAGCTGCACCTCACTGCAGATACAATAACTCTGTATTATTGATTCCTTGGGATTCATGTTAATGCCAAACATGATAATTGCTATATATATATATATATATATATATATATATATATATATATATATATATATATAAACCGCCTGTAACATACAAGTAGAAATAACATATGAGATCACCTGAAATTTGTTCTTGTAGTAATTTATTATTATTTTATCTAGTGCTCTCATGTTACCGCCATTCTGATAAAAAACTTGCCCTTATATCGACTTTAACACACGTAAAACAACAAATCACATCTCTGTACAAAGTAGGCTTATGCCATATCTCTCTGTCAAGATCTTTGTTATAAGCAACAGTTGTAAAGCGCACGCTGGATGCTGGTAAAGTGTCACTATTAAAGTGTGAACTAATATAGTTCGTGTGAAAGTGTTCAGGACACCAAAATGGAGGCAGACAGATACGAAAAAAGCCGCCTATACTGTCACAGTAAGTAAAAACTAAATTTACATCCATATCGACAGATAAGCTATAGTCATGACGATACATTAAAGTGTGACCCATCTTTCTGCCATAGAACCAGCAGCCAGCATTATGCTACTACCAATAATGATGTAACTTCCCGGATTCTCCCGAAATCATCTGAAGATGAACCTGAAAGGGTTCGAAAACCGGTTAATGTAATAAAGCATTATTATTGAAAAAAATGACTGGTTGCAGTTGTGTATAACTTATTTACATACTCTTTGGATTTTCTGCCAGGTTTTGAGACAAAGTTTCGCTGTGGAAGCTGTTACAAGCAACTCGCATTGATATCAGCGCTAAATTTCTAGCTCCTGTAAAAGACCACCGATCTTGGAGTTTTCGCGTTCGTTTAAGTTTGGCATGCTTGTTTCGTTGTTTCTGCAACAGTGTTCTGACCCATTTTGTGTACCAGGGAGGATCCACTCTGTCGCTTGTTAATGAATTTGTATAAATCTCTCAACTGCTGTCGATACAATTTCTCTGAATACAAGCCACATCTGGTCTACACTTATATTATTCATTTGGAAGGAGTGGAAATTGTCTTCAGGGACGCGTCAAGTGAATTTTGATCTGGCTTTTTGCATAGGTATATTTTTCGTTTATTTTGGAGGATTTGGGGGTTACAATATTTGTTTCGCTACGACAACCCTGTGTTTATTAATCCCTGTATCCGTTAAAAAATTGTTCAAGTGGCTCTGAGCACTATGGGACTTAACATCTGAGGTCATCACTCCCCTAGAACGTAGAACTACTTAAACCTAACGAACCTAAAGACAGCACATACATCCATGCCCGAGGCAGGATTCGAACCTGCGACCGTATCGGTCGCGCGCTTCCATACTGAAGAGCCTAGAACCGCTCGGCCACTCTGGCCGGCCCCTGCATTCATTTGATGCTTCTTATTACCTCAGGATTATTTGTTGCTACGAGGCAAAATGAGTTTTCAGAACCGTTTGCTATTTGCGTGGGCTCATGAACGAATTGCTCGAAATAATTTTCAGAGAATGCATTTAGTGCAATTTCCGATGATGTTTTATGCGTACCTTCTGATTTAAACACGTATTTTCGCCAGCATACCGAGGATAAAGTAAAGTCACCATCAACTTTAACTGAATGACTCAGGTACGCGTTTGAAATAACTCAAGTTTTCTTTGAGCCTTTCAGCGATTGTTTTATCTGAGTTGGTAGGTCGGTAAAAACAAACAGTTGTCATTTTATTCCGGTTGCCGACAATGACCTTTGCCCATACTAACTCACAGGAACTATCTACTGCAATTTCGCGACAAGATAAACTACCTCTAACAGCAACAAACATGATACCGCCAACTG
Source organism: Schistocerca cancellata (assembly GCF_023864275.1). NCBI lineage: Eukaryota > Metazoa > Arthropoda > Insecta > Orthoptera > Acrididae > Schistocerca > Schistocerca cancellata. Next base: position 495,494,986 of record NC_064626.1, on the reverse strand, counting down.
CGTTTAGCCCATCCTTTCGCAACACCGTTTGGTTCTTCACAAAAATTTCGGCTGAGCTTATCTCCGGTTTTAACCAACTGTGAGTGCCTTATAGCGATTTGAGCATCAGTGCTTTCTATTAGCGCTAGGAACTCTGGTACTTTCCCAACAGAGATACGACAATTTTCAACTGTTATACCGATGGTTCCTGTATCTACATTCTTCCTGTGTTCGGCCAGCACCGTTTGAGACTGAAGCCTTTTTTTTGTTTTCCCGAGACCCTCTAACCTAAAAAAAAAAGAAAAGAAAACTGCTCAGCCCACGCCTAACAACCATTCAGCGGACGCAATCCGATCTGTAACTGTTATAACTAATCTTTGGTACCCCAGATCCTCTGTGATGCAGTTGGCGTCCGAGTTACCCCCCCCCACCCCCACCCCATGTTGAATCGGGAACAAACCTGGCGATCTTGCCGGCCGTGGGAGTGCCTCAACATCACGTAGATAGTGCACAGAAACACTTGCCACGTGCGGACGAGCATTGTCCTGCTGAAAAAAAATAGCGTCACCATACTATCGTGTGAGGAGTAACACGTGAGGACGCTGGACATCAGTGACACATCGTTGTGCCGTCGGAATTCCCTGAACCATTAACAGCCATGACTGAAATCATTGTCCATGGCTCGCCACGTCATGACGGCAGGAGGAACACCGCTGTGCCTCTCCGAAAAACTGGAAAAGTGGAGCCTCTGCCCAGGTCTCCGCTTTACACGCCGACGAAGATCATCCGGGGTAGTGCAGAACCGCGATTTATCGCTGAACAGAATGCGACGTCACTCACCAGCAGTCCATGCTTCGCGACCGTGGCACCACTCCAAACACATAAATTTGTGTTGTGGTGTAACGTCGGCTTACGCATGGGACGGTAATTCCCAACTCTGGCTACTTCTAGTCTCCGACCAATGGTGCCAATGACACAGAATATTGGAGGGAGTCCGTCACTTGACCTACAATGGCAGGCGCAGATTTGGAGGGGTTACAATGTTCTTGGCGCGCAATATGGAGATCCTCCCTTATGGTGGTCAAACGTGGTCGGCTGGGACCTTGACGAGTTTGCCTGTCCTCACGATCCCATGCGGTCCAATGTGCAATAGTGTCTAACCTGAATGCCCTACAAGTCTGGAGATTGCACGATTCGACGAACCGGCCAAATGGAGTGCCACAATGAGGCCTTCAAACTCTGCCCGGTGCTGATAACGTTGCCTCATACGAGTGTGCCACATTTCCGTGTCCTTTACGCTATCATTCGACATCTCACGCTGTTCATGCACGTTCGTACAAGGCAGGGTAACAAAACCATAAATGAGCAGCACTAACGCAAGATGATGGCCGTTCTACTTGTCCCACAGAATTGCAATTCTTATCATTTACATACCCGCTCGTGGTATGTTTGTGTAAAACGTTATACTGACGTCGGATCATGTCTTCTGGGTACTTCAGATTTTTGTCAGGCGGCTTACGTCCCGTGTCCAGGGATATTAAGAATTGTGACAGGAAGAATTATCCCTTCAAATTCTAAGAGTCTCGAAACCGTTCGGAAAGCGCTGACCCGCAATGCTTCCGTGGAGATTCCTCCTTAACCTTGCGTCATCCCTCTCGAAGGCGCGCAACAGTTTCTTCGCTCCGGAGCGGGCCTCGGGTGTCGCCTTACTGGCTACCTGTGCGCCCCTCGCACTTCCTGCTGCGCCATTGTCCGCCCGTCCTCGCTCTTGTTACACGCGCCGTTCCGCAGTGAAAAACGAGCGGCAGAGCGGGGGCGGTGGAGGCGAATCGCGGGTGATTTAGGGCGGCGATTACGGACGGAAAGAGGGCGCCGCGGATTATTCAGGGTCCGGTTGCGACATTCAAGAGCGCCGCCGCTCTCCAGGACTCTGACGGCGGCACTGGAGGTACTTCCGGTCGGTGCACGATGTGTGAGGTGTCGCTGCCCCTGCCGATACAGCTTTGTCAGCGCGGCAGCTGTTCGCGATCGCCGAACGGCGGCAGGGCTAGAATGTCTAACAGAGAACCGTAAGCTTTTCGACTACTGTGCTGTGGAGCAACACGGTACGATTAGTGAAAATTACGTACGATAGAAGTCTTACACTCCGTCCGAACCGGTCACGAAAGGCTCAACGGTACCGACCGACCGCGATAGGTGTCACTGGTTGCAGATATGGAGAGACATGTGATCAGCACACTGCTTCCCCGGCTGTTGTCAGTTTTCGTGACCGAGTCATTACTTCTCAATCAAGCAGCACCTCAGTTATCCTCACAAGCACTAAGTGTACCCCGCTTGCCAACAGAGTGCTTGGCAGACCCAGACGGCCACCCAACCAAGTGCTAGCCAAACCCTACAACGCTTTCATTTGGTGTTTTGTGCTTGCAACGTATGTGTGTGTGATACCACTGCAGCAAGCCCGTTAGCTTAAGTCTTATACATGACTACTATAAATGATTAATTCGTTTTAAGAACTCAGTATTTTCCGGAGTATTACATATAGAAATATGACTGATGTATCATTATAACCTTAAACTCACCAAGTTTCCATTTTGCATCCTATGAATGTTCTATGAGTAGCGCTCTGGTCACATGATAGTCGTCAATTTATATACCAGGTGATCAAAAAGTCAGTATAAATTTGAAAACTTAATAAACCACGGAATAATGTAGATAGAGAGGTAAAAGTTGACACACATGCTTGGAATGACATAGGACTTTATTAGAACAAAAAAAAAAGTTCACAAAATGTCCGACAGATGGCGCTGGACAGCAAAACGTCAGTGAGTGCGCATGACAATCGTGTATAAAAGGAGCTGTAATGAGAGAGAGAATCAGTTTCCTCTCCCACCCCATGTGTCTCCTGCCTCTTCGTGAACCCACGGTTGCCCCTCCTCTCTTCATCCCGCCGCTTCCCCAGCTGTCCCATGCTCTCCCCTCCTTTTCCATCCTCTCTGACCTTTCCGTCGGCAGGTCCCACCTGGTAGTTTTATTCTTCATCGTGTGTGCTCCAAGTGGGTTTTAAGTGTGTTGTTTCGGAGTGTTTTTAATACTGTGGCCAACTTTTAACCTGTGCATGAGCATTCAGTGTCTTCTCTGTGTTTTAAGAATCGCAAACTGTGTTTTTTAACTTTCTGGTGACTTTTTTAACTGTCTCCCATGAACGTGCACATGTCAGTGTATTTTTACCTCCATTTTCTCCCCTTACTCTGTTTTATGTTCCCCTTTTTTATCTCCTGATGTATGTATCATTTTATTCTTGTTTTATTTGTCGTGTCACTCGGCTGAAGAGCGGCGGATTGTGCCGCTGACAGCCCACCCCTGCCCATATGGGGCAGGGGAATGAAATCACTATAAAGAAAAAAGAGAGAGAGAGAGAGAATCAGATGCGCCAACAGTCGCAGCATGTTGACGTTACCTGAAAAGGTGCTTTTAGTGAAGCTGTATTATCAGAATGGCGCATATGCTAGTTCAGCGTTACGATCCTATCGCCATAGAAAGGGGATTCGAACGGGTAAAGGTCCATTGACAAATGCAGCTGTGGCGAGAATGATTTCGAAGTTCGAAGCCACGGGTTGTTTAGACGATAGACCCCGTAGTGGCCGACCGAGCACAAGGCGTAATGCTGCTGAGACAGTTCAGGAAGAAATGGAGACTGTAGCGGATTCGTCTGTGCACGGAGAAGTCAGCACTCGTGCTGTCGCACGTCGCACCGGCATTCCATTCACTACTGTTTGGTTGGCACTTAGGCGTACCCTCCGACGCTATCCGTATAAAATCCATCGGCATCATGAACTGTTACCTGGCGATTTAGTGAAGTGGAGGGCATTTGCGGTGTGGGCGTTTCAAAAGATGGCGGAAGATGACGATTGGTTGAGTAACGTGTTGTTGACCGACGAAGCTCATTTCATGCTTCGAGGGTCTGTCAGCGCCCACAACTGCAGAATTTGGGCTACCGAAAATCCTAGAACTGTCGGGAAACTCCAATGCACGACGAGAAAGTCACGGTATGGGTTGGATTTACCACATCAACCGTTATCGGGCCTTTTTTCTTCGAGGAAATGCGAGATTCCGGTTTTGTAACTGGTACCGTGATGGGTGAGAGGTACGCCAATATGTTACAGAATCGCATCATCCCCAGCCTGGCTGATAAACACCTGCTGGAACGTACGATGTTTATGCAGGATGGCGCTCCACCCCATATTGCTAGACGCGTGAAAGATCTTTTGCGCGCGTCGTTTGGTGATGATCGTGTGCTCAGCCGCCACTTTCGTCATGCTTGGCCTCCCAGGTCCCCAGACCTCAGTCCGTGCGATTATTGGCTTTGGGGTTACCAGAAGTCGCAAGTGTATCGTCATCGACCGATACCTCTAGGGATGCTGAAAGACAACATCCGACGCCAATGCCTTACTACACTCCTGGAAATTGAAATAAGAACACCGTGAATTCATTGTCCCAGGAAGGGGAAACTTTATTGACACATTCCTGGGGTCAGATACATCACATGATCACACTGACAGAACCACAGGCACATAGACACAGGCAACAGAGCATGCACAATGTCGGCACTAGTACAGTGTATATCCACCTTTCGCAGCAATGCAGGCTGCTATTCTCCCATGGAGACGATCGTAGAGATGCTGGATGTAGTCCTGTGGAACGGCTTGCCATGCCATTTCCACCTGGCGCCTCAGTTGGACCAGCGTTCGTGCTGGACGTGCAGACCGCGTGAGACGACGCTTCATCCAGTCCCAAACATGCTCAATGGGGGACAGATCCGGAGATCTTGCTGGCCAGGGTAGTTGACTTACACCTTCTAGAGCACGTTGGGTGGCACGGGATACATGCGGACGTGCATTGTCCTGTTGGAACAGCAAGTTCCCTTGCCGGTCTAGGAATGGTAGAACGATGGGTTCGATGACGGTTTGGATGTACCGTGCACTATTCAGTGTCCCCTTGACGATCACCAGTGGTGTAAGGCCAGTGTAGGAGATCGCTCCCCACACCATGATGCCAGGTGTTGGCCCTGTGTGCCTCGGTCGTATGCAGTCCTGATTGTGGCGCTCACCTGCACGGCGCCAAACACGCATACGACCATCATTAGCACCAAGGCAGAAGCGACTCTCATCGCTGAAGACGACACGTCTCCATTCGTCCCTCCATTCACGCCTGTCGCGACACCACTGGAGGCGGGCTGCACGATGTTGGGGCGTGAGCGGAAGACGGCCTAACGGTGTGCGGGACCGTAGCCCAGCTTCATGGAGACGGTTGCGAATGGTCCTCGCCGATACCCCAGGAGCAACAGTGTCCCTAATTTGCTGGGAAGTGGCGGTGCGGTCCCCTACGGCACTGCGTAGGATCCTACGGTCTTGGCGTGCATCCGTGCGTTGCTGCGGTCCGGTCCCAGGTCGACGGGCACGTGCACCTTCCGCCGACCACTGGCGACAACATCGATGTACTGTGGAAACCTCACGCCCCACGTGTTGAGCAATCCGGCGGTACGTCCACCCGGCCTCCCGCATGCCCACTATACGCCCTCGCTCAAAGTCCGTCAACTGCACATGCGGTTCACGTTCACGCTGTCGCGGCATGCTACCAGTGTTAAAGACTGCGATGGAGCTCCGTATGCCACGGCAAACTGGCTGACACTGACGGCGGCGGTGCACAAATGCTGCGCAGCTAGCGCCATTCGACGGCCAACACCGCGGTTCCTGGTGTGTCCGCTGTGCCGTGCGTGTGATCATTGCTTGTACAGCCCTCTCGCAGTGTCCGGAGCAAGTATGGTGGGTCTGACACACCGGTGTCAATGTGTTCTTTTTTCCATTTCCAGGAGTGTATAACTCCGTACATGCTTTACAGTGCTGTTCAGAACATTAGTCCTCGACTACAGCTATTGTTGAGGAATGATGGTTGACATATTGAGCATTTTCTGCAAAGAACATTATCTTTGCTTTGTCTTACTTTGTTATGTTAATTATGGCTATTCTGATCGCATGAAGCGCCATCTGTCGGACATTTTTTGAACTTTTGTATTTTTTTGGTTCTAATAAAACCCCAATGCATTCCAAGCCTGTGTGTCAATTTGTACCTCTCTAACTACATTATTACGTGATTTATTCAGTTTTCAAATTTATACTGACTTTTTGATCACCCGGTATGTGTGTGTGAGTGTGTGACTGTATGTGTGTGTGTGTGTGTGTGTGTGTGTGTGTGTGTGTGTGTTTTTGTTTGTGTATTGTGTCTGCAACCTTATTTTCCGCTGCCGGGAAGCCTCTACCTGCCTTCACGTCATTGATAAATTAAAACCCGCTAGAAACGTTTGCCAATTGATAAAAAGGGTTCTAGCTAGTTCAGTGTTTCTTATTGTCGTGCCCGCATCGCCTCCAGCTGATAAAATGAACACCCCATTTTTATTAATTTGGGAAACGCTTTTAGGGGGTTTTAATTTATAAATGCCCTGAAGTATAGAGAGGGACTACAGGACAGTGTCTTTGCTACACCACCAATATCAGCTTCAGCAGAAGCCTGCTGAACGGAGAAATGGAGAACAAAGTCCCTAGGAGGATTATGGATAGCTTAAGGCAAGCTGCCGTCGGGCTGCCATCTCCAATACGGGACTCAGAAGTCTCTTTACAGATTTTATTTTATTTTATTTTATTATTCTTTTTTTTTCAGTGAATGACCGTGCCTTCCTCACTAGCAAATACTGGACTCACAAAGCGTGAAATTCTCTCTGTCATTAAAACTGGATTGCACTTTTAGGATTATTTGTGTTTTATGGACTCAGAGAAGTAAATAAATTCAGGTACACGATATGCAGCTGGAGCAACTCATTCTAAATTAGATACTGTGGAGCTACCAAATTACAGGGAAGACCAGTCCTGCGTTTTACCCCTGTTCCAATTAGTGCCAAACATTTTCTCTGAGACTGAAATCTGGAGATTTAACAGGGCCAGTGGGATGGGATGGGGTACTTTGAGATATCTAGACAGCGAAAAAAAGCGATTGATTATTGTTTTTGTTATTATTATTTTAGCAGTAATTCCTTAGCTGTCGTTGAGGGGTCAGGTTTGATCAGTTAATCATCTGCATAATTCCTATCCAGAGAAATTGTTGTCACTGGCTTTCTAGACGAAACGAACGATAAAAATACGAATCAGGGCCTCATTCTCTGTCGCTGAGCGAAACAAATGAATTTGTCGTTGCGGAGAATATGATACTGATGAAACAAAGGACGTCTCGCCTAAATTATTCACTTTTAAGCCACATCTGTTTTTATGTTTACACATCAGCGGTCCGACTCACCTAGCGGCCAGCCGCTTTGGCCGAGCGGTTCTAGGCGCTACGGTCTGGAACCGCGAGCGTGCTACGGTCGCAGGTTCGAATCCTACCTCGGGTATGGATGTGTGTGATGTCCATAGGTTAGTTAGGTTTAAGTAGTTCTAAGTCTAGGAAACTGATGGCCTCAGATGTTAAGTCCCATAGTGCTTAGAGCCATTTCAACTCTCCCAGTATCGATGATGCAACATATTTTTAGGAGGAAATAAGGGTCGAATAAAATAACCTATAGCCCGAATATTCATCAAACAAAGAACGTCTACATACGTCCCTGTAAACACTTTTTTTTTTTTACATAATTTGGAAGTTAGGATTGTACACAGTGCATTCATCATCAGGTGACAGAAGTACGGAGAATTTGTGCTAATCGAGATTGTGAATAAAAAAAACAGTCATGGTTCATGGTAATGGTCGCGGCCTAGCACCACTTTCCGGCCATTGATAACAACAATCAACTTGCTAAAACTTTTTTCATTTACGCATTCCGAGCTTATCCCGCCATCTGAAAATCAGATAAAAGAATTTAAAGGTATCGTGTCAAGTGATATCTATTGTAACATCTGTAATGGTAAGGATGTACTCAGTATTCGTATAATGGTCCCAGGTCAATCATATTCTCTGTAACATAATCGCCTCAGGTCATGCTGCCACCCTCCCGCCTGAGGTTCGAGTCCTCCCTCGGGCGTGTCTGTGTGTGTGTGTGTGTGTGTGTGTGTGTGTGTGTGTGTGTGTGTGTGTGTGTGTGTGTGCGTTGTTCTTAGCATAAGTTAGATTAAGTCAGTTTAAGTAGTGTGTAAGTCTAGGTACCGATGACCTCAGCAGTTTTGTCCCTTAGGAATTCACACACATTTGAACATTTTTTCATGCGGCCAGAAACACCGCAAATATCACAGAACAATGTCCTCCATACACTGCGGTTTAAGAGCGTCGTTGGGCCGTTGGTACACTTGACACCTTACATCATCAGATGCCTTGTTTAGCCCACTGAAGACATGCAGCTTTATTTGTGACTGTGAGCAATGTTCTTCTGCGAGGCTGCCAACTTCAAACCACTGCATGTAGTTCATTTCGCAACATTCACTGGCAGCAGTAACTGCTTCCAGATTTGATACTATTTGTCACTGCCAAGGCGTGACACTCGTCCCCAGTCCCTCTTGGTTAGAATATACAGTCACCGTTTCTACGACGTGTTACATTGCTGTGTGTGGTTCACATTTCCTTGTACACGGTCCAGTCACATCATTGTGACCATCGCCTTCGTTCGACGTCAACGCGTATTAACCACTCACAGACGGCAGGTGGCACTAGCAGTGGAGGGTATATAAAGCGTGTCGAGAGGGCGCGGAAAACAATGCAGTCGTTGTAACGCGGAAAGGAGCGATTCATCTGACGTCCAAATGGGCAAGATCACGGGCTTTCGCGCCAAAGGTGGAAACATTTTCGAAACAGCTAAGTTTATGAACTGTTCGCTTGCCGCCGTGGCCCCCTGAGATTTCTTGTTGTTGCCACACATTTCTGCAAAAAGAGGTCATCGTGGACAAGTTAGCATGTCTTAAGAATTTGAATATTCCTGTTCTTCAAAGTATACTGTGCATGGCAAAATGGCGCTATCCAAAACTCGTGCCAAGGCAGCTGTGGTGCAGCAAGGGCCATAGATGACTGGAGTGGACGATGGCTGCTGCGATGTATACGGGTGAATAGACGGGCAACTGCTGAGCAGATTACTGCCCAAATGGGCCAAGTGGCTACCAACAGAGTCTCCTTAACGACTGTTAAGTGAACGGTGCTGCGTATTTCGCAGCAGGTGCCCTGTTCACGTATCCTTATCGACTGCTGTTTATGGGTGACGAAGGCTGCAGTATGCATGCCAATACTGCAAATAGGTATCCACTCAGTGGTGACAGGTGGCCTTTTCAGATGAATCACGCTTTATGCTCCATCCGACAGATGGCCGCCGGCTGTACGGCTTGAAGCGTCTGGAAGCAAACAAGGAGGAAGCGTTATGGTCTGGGGAATGCTTTCGTGGCATTCCCTGGGTGATCTCGTCTTTCTCGAGGGGACAATGGTTCAACACAAGAATCTTTGGGTACCATGCCGACCCCTACAAGCAGTTTGTTTCTCCTCGGCGCGATGGCATCTACTAGCAGGACAACGGAACGAGTCACATAGCTCACAGTGTATGTGCGTAGTTCGACGAACACCAGGTTGAGTGTACCGTACTCCACTTGGCACCAAACAACCTGGATTTGAACCCAATTGAGAGTCTGTAGCACCACCTCGATCGGGCTGCTCGCCCAGTGGATTGTCAGCCTGTGGCAGCTGGCCACGGCATGACTCCACATTTCTGAACGTCACTGACCCTCTACCTGCACGTCTCTCATCGGCCCCCGCTACAGAGGGTAGTTATTGAGGCTTTTGACTCGTTGTCTTATTAATGTGACTGAGCAGTGCAGACACGTTGGACACTTCACGTTGATAGACTAAAACATTGGGAAACTTCATTCACTGTGTGACTAAGGGCACATTTAAACACGATAGCTTCTTTATGTCACTTCACCACGTTGCATGTCGAACAGTCTCACTGCGTTTATTATATATACAGCTGACTGGCACATACACACCATTTCAGTTCCATGACAGGCGTCAAAGATGGAGGGCCACATGACAGTCTGCTGCAAGTTCTATAGCATCTACAGCGCTGCAAGGCGACCATTGAGCTCTTTTAAGGGAGTGCCTAACATTTTGTTCGGTGAGCACAAGGTAAGAAAAGTTACAGCGGCGATTTTTTTCTAAGGAAGAAAAAAGGCGACTGTAAAACAGGTAAAACAGTAGTGTGAAATATTGGACCGCTTCGATAATAAATAGAAGAAAATACAAACTATTTGGAAAAGGAGGAAGTGCTGTTTCACCATGATAACGCACCATCACAGTCATTTGGACGTGTCGCCACGAAACTTGTTAAATTGATTTATGAATTGCTGCTGCATCGCCCGTATTCATCCGACCTGGCTCCCTGAGATTTCTTGTTGTTGCCACACACTTCTGCAAAAAGAGGTCATCGTGGACAAGTTAGCATGTCTTAAGAATTTGAATATTCCTGTTTTTCAAATGGTTCAAATGGCTCTGAGCACTATGGGACTTAACATCTGAGGTCATCAGTCCCCTAGAACTTAGAACTACTTAAACCTAACTAACCTAAGAACATCACACACATCCATGCCCGAGGCAGGATTCGAACCTGCGACCGTAGCGGTCACGCGGTTCCAGATTGTAGCGCCACTCCGGCCGGCATTCCTGTTTTGGAAGGGTTAAAACAAGTTCAAAAATGGCCGGGTCGTTGTTAAGAGTTTACATCCCTAGAAGCAGAGACTACGCTCAAAACCAGCGATTTTTTTTTTTAAGTGGCTTCTTAATCCTTCACTTACTGAGCCGCGTTCGTAACATTGTGGTATTAGACTGTCAGTATGTTTTGTGCTGAGATGGCGTTGTTACAGTTAGACACGCAACCTTACTTCAAATTCTTGTCTTGTTCCTCCTCGAACTATAAACTTCATATCTTATAGTAACTTGGATGTCCAGAATCCAAGTTATCTCTATGCATAACATTAAACCACCGTCAGACTCTTTCTTCTCTGTAGTCATCATCTAGCTCCATACCTAAGTAAATAAATAAGTAACGAAAATGTAACGGCATTTGGCCTGAGTCTCTGAAAGGTAGGTTCACCCACTAAAATTAACTTTTTGCGTTCACGTTGGCGCTATTGCGCCAATTCCCTTGACGATTCGTTTAATGCGTCTACTGGCAGCACAACAAACCAGAATGATTATCATTATCATCAGTATACACCCTGACTTCATCATTGTGGTGGCGGGCTGTAGTATTACGAACACTGAATAAATTCTCAACTAGCCAGATCTCATTAGTCTTTCCACTTATTATTATATACCGTACCGCCCTTCTTTCTACTCTGTTTCGGTCTCTTCACCTCTTCGCATTAATTACACATATATTCTTCCGTCTGTTAGCTCTTCCTACTCAAACCACTTATTGCAATAAATGCTGAGTGGTTAAAACTGTAGCGCCACACCAGACGTACCTTTTGCAGAATGAACTGTCCAGGCACGACTCATAAACTTCATATTTTCCATTCTACCGACAGCTCTGCTGTATACCTTGCTGGACTACTAGTTTTCAGAGAAATAATATCATGGATAATGGCTTAGTAGTATTAGATTGAAGTAATTCTCAAATGGTATTCTGCGGTTTCCATTGCTCATAAAATTCTGACCTTTCTGCGTCCACCTTCTGAGTTTTCTTAAGAAAAACAAGAAAGCTATTATTTACTATTTCGTCGAAACCGACATTTTGAGACAGTGACTGTATATAAAACACAGGTTGATTCTTGCCAAGAAGAAAACAGCAACGAGCCACCATTGGCAATGTTAGTTACTTACACAAACAGCGCTGTTTCCGGCTTCTAACCGACAATTTCATCTTCAGATAGCTCTTCACGTCCAGATAACACATTTGTTGCTGTTCACGCTAGTTTTCGGTTCTTTATTCCGCTTGTTGTGAAAGTTCCTTGTGGTGGTGGTGCTCTACCTCCAAAAATGATGTTACGAACGACCTTTTTAAACGTAATATGCCCTAGTAACAATCGAACAAAATGTAAACAACTCTTGAAGATCGTCTTGGCCCGACATTTGTACGATTTCGTTGCTGAAGCACTAAGTATTCCAGCGGGGGAAGGAGGCATATTCCACTAGAGACGAAAGAATTGTTTCGCATTGCTGTTGGTGGTAAACAGTGTCCTCTATGAAAGTATAAGAATTCACTTTCTCTTTCACTGTAAGCAATTTAGCACAGTAGATTCCAGAACACCACCTGAAGAACGCCGAAAAAGTCGCAGCAGGGTGTCTCGAGACCGTAAGTCACGGCGCCTATCACAGGGAACTTTCTTTCCTCTTGGCAACACAATATTATTCACTCGGGAAGTTTCTGTGTCCTTGGAAACAGGATAATGCTTAACTGTGCACTTTGCATATTATGTCTGTGGTTACACGCGGTAAATTACTCTTATCCCACCATATTACACGAATGTAAACACATAAATAATACAGCTTCCTCACTGCTGTCATTGCGCACATCTCAAGATGTTACGACTTTCTAACTGCCAAATTAGCTACTGTTCTCAGTTTTGTACGGAGTAATGCAGTATTTCTTCTGCAGAGCTAATTTAACCCTCACAGCTGGTATAAGAGAGATACGTTACTACTTCACTTTTTTGTTATGTTCTCATAAAGTCAGTAATTATTAGCTATTAGCAGAATAATAATAGAGGTTTAGTTATTACGTAATTTAAAGCTTAAATCTTTATTTCTTCTCCGTGGTTTCGCTTTAGTTGTGCTTAAGCATTACTTTCGGCTTTTGCTGAGTCTGACGGAGAGGACAATGATTTATTTTTTGTATGGTTTACTTTAAACACGCCAACGAAAGCTGGAATACGTCCATGACTAATTACATTCCTAATTACCTAAATCTAAAAACTTCATTCATTTATTCCTTCCCTTAATTCCATCTTCATTGAAAATTGTATTTTGTAATGAATCTTATATATTGCTTCATTGGGTCCATTCAGCAGCATTCCAAGATTCAACGTAGTCAAAATTATCGCTGAAATACGCACATATCAGCAGCATTTAAAAAAAAAAAAAAAACATGGTAGTATTCAGGATACCGCATGATCAAGTGTAACGCCGTTCTAAATCATTCATCTATTTGGTTTGACATTCCTGTTGGTAACTTTTTGATTAAATTAATGCTCTCAGTTTTTGAAAATGAACCGAGAAGTCTAGAAACGAGTGGGTCGTTAATAAAGAAGCTTCAGAAATATTGAGGCTGATAGTGGGCGCTTAAACATGCCAACGTATTACAATAGTTGGTTTTCTTTTCTGCCTTTTAGAATTCACTGCAAACGAGGAAACAGTATCTCTTAAGAGTAAGAAAAGTTACATAACTGACTGATTTAGGTTTTCCGTGATTTCCCTAAATCGCTCCAGGCAGATGTCGGGATTGTTCCTTTGAAAGAGCAAGGCCGACTTCCTTCCCCGTCATTTCCTAATCCGATGAGACCGATGACCTCGTTGTTTGGTCTTCTCCCCAAAACAACCCAACCCTCACAGGATGCATGTATTAAAATTAGTTAACCAATAACGAACGTCGTCAAATTGACCAATCTCCCTTATGTCTTCGTTGAGCTTGTTGACACGCTCAAATTTTATTTTAATAAGACTCGATATTTAGTCTTCTCAGCTGCAGACGTGACACAGTAATTGTGCGGCAACAACTTCAGCAATTGTGACTGATGTCAATAGTGTACTGTACTAGATCACGGTCCCCATTCTACCCTTTTGCGCTGCGATTTGTTGTAACCATATGCACCTCATTGTCTGACTCTAACGTTGAATTTCTTCCCATCCATTCCTTCCAAAGAAAGGCTGGACTACAGGTACAGCATAGTGTCATAACTTATAAATCTTCCTCGCAGCTTATACTCAATTAGAGAGTATAAAATTTTTGTCTACGTCGCTTCACATATTCCAGTATATGAGAACATGTAGCCAAGGAACTGAGGTGGTGATGTTTTGATACGCTACTTCGACTACGCAGAATTGCTCTGTTTAACAATGTGTTTTCAGCGTACAAGGAACAGGGAGATAATCCTGTACAATTTTTTTCTGTCGTATCTCCATACGGTTTAAGACATTTTTTCTGGTTGAGTTCCTTGAGTTACGAAAGGAAATTAGAGCGTCGGCTCTTGATTAATGTGGAAACCATTCAGAATACCTTCTCCACCTGGTTGTAAGACGATCCTCTTACGCGATAGATGATTCTCAGGGTTACTGGCGTGACTCTGGTGATATATCACTAAAGACGCAACGTAGAAAATTTACGTTATCGCCAGTCGTCCTTCACAAGCGGTATATTTATACGTGTTTGACGCTGAAACTAGCACCTGATCACTCCCCTCAAGAACCAGGTCGGAAAACGGGTGGAGGGAGAGGGGGAAGGGGGGGGGGAATTGCTTGAAAAATGTGGTGGAAATAGTATTGGCACTACTAATGAGTAAATTGTACAGAGTCCAGAGTTTTTTGCTATGCATAGTCATGAGTTGAATCTGTACATCAGATTAGCGCCGGTTGCTCTGTGCACCGACCAGGCTGGGTGTGATACTTATGCGTCCTGCCAAGTACCAGCGTTGTTCCCCACTTCCGGAACACTATACACGAACAAAAAAACTCAGAATGAGAGTTCATCCAATCTGCGTACGGATGACGTAAGCGACATTCTTCTCCGTACATTGAGAGTGATTGTGTAGCGTCAGCAAGGAGACAAAACTACCAAAAAATATATCGTCTTACCATTGCGAAGATGAATGACAATGTTGTCAGAAGTAGTTTTGTTTATGAGCAGTTGAGCGGCTCCCCCCCCCCCCCCCCCCCTCCCTCCGGGGGTTCGAGTCCTCCCTCGGGAATGAGTGTGTGTATTGTTCTTAGCATAAGTTAGTTTAAGTAGTGTATAAGCGATGACCTCAGCAGTTTGGTCCCGTAGGAATTCACACACATACAAATTTTGAACATGAGCACTTGAAATCATGATAAGGAAAAACCGTGTTAGATAATACACATTTTGAGAGTGACATACAGGGTGGTTATAATCAAACATTCGCTGCTTGAGAGGGCCACTATGAGAAACAAGTGAACGTAGGACAATGAAACTTTGTGAAAACATTTGTCATGACGTGCGAAAGAGAAATAACGAAGAAACCATTGGACGAAACAGATTTTAATTTCCACATGAGAGGGTAACATTTGTTGATTGCGTACCACGTTTACATTCCACGTTAGGAACGTTGCTCGTTGTGACAACCATTTGTATCCACGACTGGCTGGAACCGCACTAGAGACACAGTTACACAATTGTTGTCAGCACTTTTCTAATGGCGGACTGCCGAATGTTCAAGTGTCACGCACTGCTTGAAGCTCGCGCATTACGTCCAGCATTCTCAGCCGTTGCAACACTAACTTCTTCAACAATTTGTGGCGCAACTGGCCGTCGGCCTCTCGCAGAAGCAATTCCCAAATCGGCAGTTGATTCAAACTTTCGAATCGTGTTCTTCAACCACGGTGTGGAAAGAGGACCTCGCCGTATTCCTTTAATTCGTGGATATTCGCGAAAATCAGCAGAAATTTTGTCATTGTTTTGATAAAACAGCTTTACGAGTAAAGCCCTGCTCACATTTCCAGACCCATGTTGACTGTCTGCATCTGTGATGCACATTGGTGGTTGTGTTTCAACCCTACGTCACCGAACCAACGCCGGCCTATAACAGCACTACCAACGCAAATCCTGTAGCGCACGGTCTGAAAATCATTGTGTTACGGTAAATAATTTTCCGTCTACACTGGTTCAAGTAGCGATAGATTAATTACAATCAAACTGTAGCTCCATTACTGACCATAATTTGTCGATGGTAGTTTGAACCAAATTAGGTGAATAGGTCGTATAACTAATGAGGAGGTACAGGCTGGAACTGAGGAAATCATGAAATGTATGGCACAACTTGACTAAAAGAGGGAATTGAATGATAAGACGCACCCTGAAGCATCAAAGAATAGTCTATTTTTTAATGAAGCGGAGTAAGGGGGTAAAAATTGTGAAGGATGATCTAGGCTTGAATACAGTAAACTGGTTCAAATGGATGTAGGTTACAATATTTATTCAGAGATGAAAAGGTTTGTACATGATAGACTAGCAGAGAGAGCTGCATCAAACTGGAACACAGCCAAATCGCGCTCATACTCACAAAGAGAACAAAGTTGATCCACTGAATTACCGTCTTATTTTACTGCGTCCAAAGATAATCACCTAACTCGAATAAAATCACCTTCTCCATCGAAACCATCACGGATTACGAAACACGTCGATCATCTGGAACCCAACTAACTTTCATCACAGACGATACCTTAACGATTGAGGAAGCCAGATGAATTCAGTGCTACCGGACATTCGACAAGTTTTTTTAGATGAATTCAAATTAAAAATTACTGTAACCAGTCACATTTATTGATCTTGTCAAAACGCAGTGACTGGTTGCGATAATTTAAATTTTCAGTTGATATTCATAAAAATCACTGTTAACATTAGCCTAAAATGCTCGCCTTTCAAGTTTTTGATACATTGCCACTCTGATGTCTACGAAATAAAATAACTGTATACGCGATTGTGCAATATTTATGTCAGGCTATGATTTAGAGCCTGTACTGCGTAAATTTTACCAGTAGCCTAGCGATTGCTCATATTGATAGTAATGTGTTCTCACAGTAGTTTACCTGATTTTTTGCCTCAAGTTTTTCGGATGACATCGAAGAAAATAGTTAGCTTTATTATGGTTGAATTCTTCCGTCTGAAGATATGTTAAAAAAAAATTGCTTGTTCGTAAACTAATGAACATCATTACATTCTGTAGTGTTTGTGTGACAAGTTTATACTTTTCCTACAAGGAATTCTCATTCCTTGATCAACAAATGAACTGTTAATGCAAGTCATAGATCTAGTTATAGTTCCTATCTTGCTCTCAACACAGGGACAGCTAGCACAGTTAAAGAGTCTGCCGGTGGATACTGCTGATACGAATTAGTACTAACTACACCAATCCAGAAATAAATGTGTGAGCTACATTTTCTGTAAATCTCTTTAAATACCGATTTTCTGGGAAAGACAACAGTTCGGAAGCAAAATCGTTATTCAACACTAATTTTCTACCGAAATATGAACCGACAATTTCAAAAATAGCATAATTTCAGTACTGCATGTTACAGCAACACGAAAGATAGCAATAGCTTCTTATCTAATTAAGGTTCTTGTTTGTAAAATGTAACAGTTTGATAGGGATGTGCAAACATATGTAAACCAGTTCAATTCAGGACAAATCATTCATGATGCCTATTTTTGTGTCGTCTCGTTGTCACTGTAGGCTTGTACCATGGAAAGCAAGGTTCAAAATGGCTCTGAGCACTATGGGACTTAACATCTATGGTCATCAGTCCCATAGAACTTAGAACTACTTAAACCTAACTAACCTAAGGACAGCACACAACACCCAGCCATCACGAGGCAGAGAAAATCCCTGACCCCGCCGGGAATCGAACCCGGGAGGAAAGCAAGGAGAGGATGTTGTTTGGTGGCTGGTATCCTCTTTCTATAACGTAAGTGCACGTGTATATTAACAAGGTTCTTCATTCATAAGAATAAGAAAGCTACTGAACTTAAGCTAGTTGTTGTGGTACAAGCTCTTCCGTAATAGTCCACGTTAGTCTCAGTGCTGGTGAGGTACAAGTCCCGCATGTACACTGTTCTGGTCGCTAGGTACTGACTGACTCTGAGCTAGAGGCTGAGCTAACTGCGGCTGCGACTGCCACTGGGCTTCGACTGATGACTCGACTGGTTGACTCACTGGATGACTGACTGCGTCTGCGGTCCGCGACGGCGATCTATATGCTGGTGGTCGAGAGGGCGTTGGGTGCGCGTATCTTGCGAGTTTGTCTTTGGTCTCTCTCCTGATAGGCTCGCGTGCTCCGGTGCCTAATATCGGTCTAGTCGCAGTCTCTTTGCCGATCGGAGTGCTGCCGACAGTGTACGCCAGCAGACTTATGATGTATAACTATGTGACTGACGAACAGGCGCTACAGCCTCTCAGTATATTAAGTCCTGCGACAGCAAATTTTAAACTGTACACAATCACTGAACGGATCGACTTTAACAAGTAGAACTTTCGCTGTACAGCATTAACGGTGTACTACAGCGCAAAAGACGCAACAATAATTTAATGACTATCTACATTAATTTTCTGGGTAGAGGGTGATGTTGGAGTAACGACCCATAAACAATCGGGGACTTCTCAGACAAATACCAGGAGATATGTTAGTGAGCAATATTCGGGAGGAATAACCCAGTTCCGGCAAATGCGTTACAAACAACGATACCACCCAAAAACCTTGGTCACAACCAGGCTTTTGAATGACTTTTCAGTTAGTTCTGGCACAATGTGTCCCAGAATAAAATGAGAGTCTTTAGTATGAAAAACGCGGATTTGTTATGTGTGTACAGAATAAAGTCGATGACTTGCTCGATATGTGCAGCTTTTATGTGTCGCTACCATAATGACCGAAAATTCGGTAATATTTGCTTACACACTGCTTGACAAAAAAAGTGATGCGCTCAGGAGACAACGCATCTTAGTACACGTTTATACCATCGGCAGATATGTACTTCCTCTGTGACAAATAGAACAGCCATCAGAGTGTTTTAGTGTTGTTCGTGTTTAGAACTATTACCATGCCTGGTAGGGTGGATTAGGAGTTGAATATCGTCAGATGTTGAGTGATTACTGTGAAGGATAAGGAGATGCCGTGCACTTGTGTAATACAGCGTTACCAGCACCTGACAGAGTTTGAAAGGGGCTATACTGTTGGTCTCCGTTAGGACGACTGGTCGAATCGTCCAATATTTATAGGGTGCAGATAAAGTCCGGGAACACTTTCGGTTATTTGTTGCACAAGAACTAAACGTTGTACAGATGTCATACATATTGCATTTTGAAGAGAAACTCTGAAAGTTTTACAAACATTCGATATGTGAACCATGAGTGGCCCGGCAGCCGTCAATACGGTAATCAAATTCTTGCCATAACCGTCCCAGCATGGCATCGTCGACTGTGGCGGTAACTTCCCTTATTCTCTCTGCTCCATCGCGTGGTAGAAGCGGTACATACACCAGATCTTTAATGTGTCCACAGAAAAAAGTCGCACGGAGTGAGATCTGGTGATCGGGGAGGCCATTTCATGAAACACCTATCCCCCTCTGTAGCACAGCCGATCCACCGATGCGGCAGCTCCGTGTTCAGTTACGCACGAACTTCACGATGAAAATGGGGTGGAGACCCATCCTGCTGAAAGATGAACGGAGAGTCCGACTGCATTTGAGGCATCAAGGAATGCACGACGCACCGACTTCTTTGGACTCCTTACGAATGTCTCTCGTACGCGCTCCACATTCACTTCACTCGCACTGGGACGTCCGCTTCTCTTTGCTGGGCACAAGCAACCCGCCGTAACGAATTTGTTGCGCCAGTGTTAAACGGCTTTCCTTGTCGGTGGCTTCTTACCGTACTTGGTTCTAAACATCCGTTGAACAGCTGTAGCACACTTGTTTTTGTCGAACTCCAACACACAGAAAGGTCGCTCCGCACCTGAACTCGCCATGTTTGCGACTAGCGCTGTCTATCGGCAAATTACCAAACTACGCTGTGGCGGTATACATGAAAAAAAAAAAAAAACCTTTCAGGGCTTCTCTTCGAAATGACATATGTATGATATCTGTACAATGTTTGGTTCTAGTGCAATAAATAATTGAAAGTGTTCCCGGACTTTATGTACACCCTGTATTTATGCGCCCGATGTTCGGCTGTCTGAGAACGTGGGGGCGGGCATACTACTCGTCAAGGCTCTAGCCGACCAGGGCTGACTGTCACAAGCGACGATCGCCGTATTGCGCACAAAACACATCGTAAGCCTTTCTCATTTGCGTCTGCCATCCGAGGACGAGTAATGGACTCTTTGTAACATTCTGTGTGTCCTTGCACAGCAGGATATTCTGCATCATCATACGTTACCACTCACGCGGCAGTAGGGTGTTGCCATTTTTCAGCTGGACAATGCTTGTCCACATACGGCACGTGTCTCTAGGAACTACACGAAATGTATTCGCAGCTGCGAGTATGAACCAGCTTCGGCTGTATATTAGAATGGCGACAATTGAAATTTGTACCAGACCACGACTCGAATCCCGATTTTCCGTTTTACGCGGGCGGTCGCCTACCCGCTTTTCCTAACCGTGTGCGAATCACGGCCAGACCCAAACTTCCATATGTTTACGTTCTTTTGCCACTACCTGCGCTCGTACGTTCCGCATATTCCCGTCCAGGAAGGACAAATTTATTGAAAGTCTAGGCCCTGGAATTGGCAAATAAATTCGAAAACGCTGCGCCCATGTTATTAAGAAGTACGGAGCAATCCATTGCACTTCTTAATAACGTAGGCACAGCGATTTTGTCTCTACGAATCATATGAACTATCTGCGTGATGTTCAGTTACTCCCACGGCCAACTAGATACCCAGATCTGGTCCCGACAGAACATATGCGGGACCAACTAATATGTGAACTCCGTCCCTGTACCAGGATCCAGGATATCAAGGAAAAGTTACAACAGTTGTGGGACAGCGATACAACGGCTTTATGGCACCCTTCCGAACCGAATCAGAGCGTGCTTCTAAGAGGGGGGCAACGTCATACTGACAATTGGTGTCTTATTGCCAAGTTCTTTGAAAATTTGTCTCGATTTTCTAATCATTGAAATAACGTCACAGTTCCTATCAGTTCGTGAGGTTTCATTTCGTTTCCTCTTCGCCTTCTGGGTGCTTCACTCTTTTTGTCAGGCATTGCTAATGCGTGCTTGTGTGTGATGGCATAATGTCGAAGCTCCATGAGGCTGTTCCCGTATGATGCTGACGTATGCAGAGAGATTACAGTTTTAGAAAATTACATCGAAATGCAGAAATGTCTGTAGAGGATCGAAACTTAGTGCAAGGATTGGCAGTTGACCCGCAACAGTTTAGTTTAGTTTGGTTGTTTTTGGCAGCTCGCCATGATCTGCAACGTATCACTAGATTTATAAATTAGATGCATTTTTTCTGTGAAATCATAGCGACAAACTGGCCACTTATATAACTGGACATTGTTAAGAATTTCAATCTGTAACAAAATATGGCAAATGTAAACCACCAGCAACATTCTGTTTGTTTTCAAACAGAATTTATTTTAATTTGTTTTTAAAACTTTCATTATCTTGCAGCATCTTTAATTTGCAAGGGAGATTGTCAAATATTTTTGTTGTTGTTGTTCTGCTTGTGGTCTTCAGTCCAGAGACTAGTTTGATACAGCTCTCCATCCTACTTTGTCCTGTGCAAGCTTCTTCATCTCCGAATAACTACTGCAACCTACATCCTCTCAGTGTACTTAGTCTATTCATCTCATGTTCTCCGTCTACGATGTTTACCCTTCACGCTTCCTTCCAGTACTTAATTGTTGATCCTTGATGCCTCAGAACATGTCCTACCAACCGATCCCTTCTTCTAGTCAAGTTGTGGCACAAATTCCTCTTCACCGCAGTTCTATTCAATACCTCCTCAATAGTTACGTGATCTACCCAAGCTTCAATTCTCTTCTTGTCTAAACTAGTTACGGTCCATGTTTCACTTCTATACATGGCTACACACCATACAAATACTTTCAGAAAAGACTTCCTGATACCTAAATCTACACTCGATGTTAACAAACTTCTGTCATTCAGAAACGCTTTTCTTGGCATAGGCTCTCTACATTTTATATCCTCCCTACTTCGACAATTATCAGTTATTTTGCTTCACAAATAGAAAAACTTATTTACTACTTTAAGTGTCTGATTACGTACTATAATTCCCTCAGCATTACCATATTCCATTACCCTCGTTTTGCATCTGTTGATGTTCATCTGAAATCCTTCTTTCGATACACTGTCCATTCCATTCAGCTGCTCTTCCAGGTCCTTTGCTGTCTCTGACAGAATTACAATATCGTTGGAAAACCTCAAAGTTTTTATTTCTTCTCCATGAATTTTAATTCCTACTCCAAATTTTTCTTTGTTTCCTTTACTGCTTGCTCAATATGCAGATTGAGTAGCATTTTTATGGCAGCGTGCTATAGTCCTTCCAGTGGAAGAGTAAAATTAATTTCTGTATACTGGACATTGCTTTTTGTTCCTATTGTTTTATGTATGAATACAGCTATTGTTTTTAAATTGTGTCTGATGCTTCAAAAGAAAATTCGTACGACAGTAAAAGTATTTTACGGCAGTTGTTACTGTGGCTAATTTTTTTAAACAGAGGGTGTCAGCCATACGAAACGTTTTTTTGCAATAAATACTTAACGTCTATGTGTATGTGTAATTGCTCGAGAAAATTATTCCATAAGACTTCAATGATTATATGTGTGCAAAGTAAGTGAGAGGTGGTTTACTCTTCGCGTTCTGATGAACATACACATCCAGGAATGTTAAACAATCATATTTATTCATTTCCTCTCCCGCGTGTTGTGTTATTATTGGCGGAGATATATCTTTCCGTGAACAGAAACGAATTAATTCTGATATTTTTTTTCTCTAAATTAAGTGTAGATAGTTCACCGAGAACCTATAAATAATATTTTTTAATATTTCATTTCGTACTCCTTTCGTTGTTACAGTTTTGTTGGGCTTAATTATGATACCTGCATCATCAGTAGGGCGCAATATTTATGCCATAACAGTATAAAGCAGGTCATTTATATATGACTATAGCAAGAACAGGAGCAGTCGCAGAAATTACTCTGTGGAAAGCAAGAGCAATTTTCCCCCAGTAGGAGGTTCATTATTAGATGTGCGTGAGTTATCTAACGGGAGCAGATCACGAAAATAAATGTTAAGCTTTGCGCATTAATAACTGGTAAATGCATTATTATTCGATTACACGAGTGCCAAACAATCTGGGAAACTTACGGTTACTACAAATCCTTGAGTAGTGTAAGGAGCAGTTTAAAATAGAACGACCACATAAAAGTAATCATAGGAAAGGCATATGGCACACAGATTCATTGGACCTCTAGTCCACCCACAATGGAGGTAACTAGCTCACAAAACTCTTGTTCGACAAAAACGAGCAGCGCGTTTCGTCACTTTTTTTATGTATTGCAGAGAGGACCACCTTGCTACAGTGTCATACAGTAAAAGGAAGGCGTTATACATGACGACGTGTTCTACATTGTCTGTTCAAACCCGTCCCATCTATTTTCGGACAGTGACATGGGGTGGATCCACCCTTCACTTTTGTGACGCCTTGAACTCTGTTGGCGACAATTTCAATAAAGTGTCCGAATTACTGTGAAGAAATGGCAAAACAGTTCTTCCTCATGAGCCGATACCACCGGAGGTAGTAATTTTGGACGCTGGGGTCTGGTACGAAATCGATATTCTGACTCTTCTTAGAGATATTCCACTGAATTCAGATCGGCACTCTGGACAGGCCAGTTGGTTTCAGGAATGTAATTAACCACAAACCTTGCCTCACAGATGCTGCTTACTGATACAGTGCGTTTTCATGCTGATACAAACTGTCATCATTTCAAAACTGTTCTTCTATGGTACACAATACACAGTTCTGTAAAATGTGTTTACATCCTTCCCCATTAGCGGTTTCTTAAGTACAGTAAGGGAATCAGACGCTGACGACTAAAAACTCCTCCATACCGTAACACCACTACTCCGTACTCCAGTGTTGGCAACACAGAGAATGGTAAGCAACGTTTTCCAAGCACTCGCCAAATCCATAACCTTCAAAGGGATTGCCACAGGGTATAGCGTGATTCATCACTCCAAATCACTCACTTCAAGTCATTCACTGCCCAGAGGAATCGCTCTTTACACCATCTCAAGTGCCGCTTAGAACTGACTAAAGAAATGTGTGGCTTATAAGGATCTGCTCTACCATTAGCACCCCATTCGTTTTAACGCCTTGGCAATAGTCTTTGTGCTAGCTAGACTTCTGGTAGCACTTTGGAACTAACGAGTGACTCCTTCCTCCAGCCGGCCGGGGTGGCCGAGCGGTTCTAGGTGCTACAGTCTGGAACCGCGCGCCTGCTACGGTCGCAGGTTCGAATCCTGCCTCGGGCAGTTCTAGGGAACTGATGACCTCAGAAGTTAAGTCCGATAATGCTCAGAGCCATTTTTGACTCCTTCCTCCGATTTCATGAGATTTCTTACAACGACGTTCCGCAAAGCTCGGAATCAGTACATGAGATCTGCCCGATCTTAGTTAAGCTGCAGTTGTTTCTTCGCGTTTCCACGTCACAGTCACGTCACCACCAGTCGACGTGGGCGCCTTAGAAGAGTGGGAACGTGCCTGACGGATTTGTTACTAAGGTGACATCCAGTGACTTGTCCACCTTCGAAGACATTGAGCTCTCCTCAACAATTTATTCTGTCTCTCTTCTGACAACGCAATACTCCCCGCCTCCTTATGTATAGATGGGTCCGCCTCTCGTGATATCTAGTGGTCAATTCCGCATTACGTGGGAGCGTCCGAACAGTTTTGATCACATAGCGCATATCAAGCGTAAAGACACTGAAGACAAAATTAGATTGATTACGGAGGCTTATCAAGAATCATTCTTCCCGTGCAGCGTTCTTGACTGAGGTAGGAAAGGGGGAAGTAACTCTAGTACAGAAAGTGCCTCCCCGCCTCACATTAATGTGGTACAAACAGCACGGAACGTATTCGCAGACACGTTTCGCAGAAGGCGTCCCCTTCAAGGTACGCAACCCGCGCGTCACAGCCCAGTGATTGGTAGTATACGGAGGTGCTGGGCCTTCACCGCCAACCCCTTCATCACGACACAGCCGATCGAACTTTTACCGGGCAATGTTTACGACGTGCGC
Source organism: Schistocerca cancellata (assembly GCF_023864275.1). Classification (NCBI taxonomy): domain Eukaryota; kingdom Metazoa; phylum Arthropoda; class Insecta; order Orthoptera; family Acrididae; genus Schistocerca; species Schistocerca cancellata. Next base: position 495,470,003 of record NC_064626.1, on the reverse strand, counting down.
TGTCACTCCTCCTTAAACCAGTGCTTTCGCCGAACCGCAGGGAAAAGGGACCATCTGAAGAGGAGTGAAACGGTGCACGGAAGGGAGGCGCATTATCCAGACAACAGTGATTAGGCTCCCGCGGTCTCACAACTACGATACGACTAAACTGTGGAAGTACACGTCTCGCCGCCGTTAAACCCTCCCATCACATAGCCAGTGGAGCGCCGCTTCACTTGCTCTTTTATGGTCTGCCGGATTTGCGTTCACAGTGGAGCTCTGACAAGGTGGACTGTTCACGAAACAAAAATTAGGAAAAAGAAAATGAGTTTGAGAGGCCCTCCCCCACTTTAATTCCTTACGCAACGCGTCCCATTAAAAACTAATCTCGTGATGTTCCTTCTTTAATTAGACAGCCCCCGGTCGGTGCCCGCTCCACGGAAAGTTGACAGCGAGTGGAAGTTAAACCAGTGGGCCAATTACGATTCGTAATTAGTGTCATTTCGTTGGTCTCTGCGGCAGAGTGAGCCGCAGGACATGTAGCCCGTACTTTCCTGTCATTAACGTCAATTTTCTCATTCAGAAATCCATCTGACTGCTTAAATGTCTCCATACTCAGACAGTAATACTATAATATCTAAAAAGTCTGCCTAAAGTGATTTGAAATTATGGATGAGTTTCTGAAACATGGTCGACGTTGGGAGACCGTTGTTTAGTTTTATTCGAAAGCTGCAGCAGAGTTCTACAGCATAAATTGCTCTTTTGTAGTTCACCAAACAGTACTACATATCAGTGCTTTATTACAACCAATTAAAAGTGAAATATTCTACAGGTAATCTTTTCTCGAAAATTGTGTTAATTTTGACCGTGACATAAAAAAAAAACAAGTTGAGTAACGAACTTAGAGAACTTGAAACAGATCAGTTTATTATAGCTTACTTCCGAAAAGTTAGCGAAATTCATGTTCGACAAGCCAGAATGATTTTCCTTTTCCTAAAGTCAAACATTTTTGTCGCTGCCTCCTTCGCTGATCAGTGTCTTTGAATGCCACATGGTTGACCTGAGCTCGATTCACAAAGTTGACGAGGGTTTTTGCTAGACGGAAAGGTCAGAACGAATATATTTTACAATGTGAGAATTTAGGAGTTGCCTGAAGGAGGAATACGGCTCCGATTTGGGAAAGCCGACATTAATGGCTGGGAGGACTTTTTACTAACCTCATGCTGCCTTTTTTGCGACCATTTTGACTGGTTTTATATGACACAGTTTTCTCACCGGTCCCAACCTCTTGATCTCAGAGTACTGACGGCCAGTGACGCTGTTGGCGGACAATTACTCAGGGGCAGCTAATTCAATACAGTTTTGAAATGTGTTGACAGGCTTAATATTCAAACACCGGAAATTGTGTAATATGCAGATTACTGTGCGTATAAAGTATCCTAACAAATAACAAAAAAATGGTTCAAATGGCTCTGAGCACTATGCGACTTAACTTCTGAGGTCATCAGTCACCTAGAACTTAGAACTAATTAAACCTAACTAACCTAAGGACATCACACACATCCATGCCCGAGGCAGGATTCGAACCTGCGAACGTAGCGGTCGCTCGGTTCCAGACTGTAGCACGTAGAACAGCACGTCCACTCCAGCCGGCCAACAAATAACAGACTAGTCATTACTCTCAACACTAATTTCGCGAGTTTTGTTAGCATTTTTCTTGAGAATGTGCTATCAATCTTCCTTAGTTAAAAAGATACAAAAGCGTAAAAGTACTGTGTTACTAGAAATTGGATGTGCATAGATTAGAATATCAGTCGGGTTCTTGCTCTATCTCTTACCTTCTTTTACCTGACTGAAGATAGAAGTGATGGTTGCTGCAAACGTAAACGTAGCATTTAGCAGCTGATTTTGTTATGCGAGGGAACTTTTTGAGTAATGTTAAGCAATTACCTGCTTCATATTTCACGATGCTTCTGTAAACACGAAGCTCATCACACCTAAAAAATGACACGTGTGTTACGTACATTCACATAATTTTTAAAAAAATTCTTACCTTATCCATAAAATTTACTCTCTGCTTTGCATTTGGACCTTTCATCCTTCAGCCTGTTGGTTTACGACATAATAGCCAACATAAATGTACCAAGGCATCAACTGATTGGTGAAAGACCGAAACGAGTGATAATGTAAACAATTAAAATTAAGATTGTTTTTTGAATATCTTATAACTGGTTACTATGTGTATACAGCTACAGATCAAAGCAATAACTCAGCATTTTTATGAAGTTGGAAGATCCATAAACTCGGGGACAGCAGCCATAATCTATCTGCAAGGCAGGACAGTGTCTATGCTTTAAACAATCGATGAAGATCGGCACTTCTGTAGGTATTGTACCTCTATTGCAGTTATCTACTCCATAAATATTCCAAGTGAAGAGTTACATCAACTGAAAAGTACATCTGTAATTTACCTGAAAGTAATGCGTATGTTTTTAGTCTCAGCTTGCTGTCAAAGAAAGCTGTACTGAAAAACTTACCGTACAAACGTCGTAACAGTGTAGTGTCGAGTGTAACGGATCCTGAAATTATCTTACATTTCGTTCTCAAGAGAGTTGAAATAGATACTCGAGAGTTTATGAACTCAAAATGGAAAAGTTCTGTCTTTCTCGCTCTGGATCTGTAGACAAAACGTTTTATGCAGATGTTTGCAAAAAGAGTAACGCTGTTAAGTACAAAAATTATTTTAGAGTATGTCATCTTAAAATGTTATAACATCTGCGTCTCCTTTATTGAAAAAAATTAAACGGCCATAATTACATTTTCTACACAGATTTCACGGGAATTTAACATAAGAGACGTAACATAAAATTAAGGTATAGGTAATTAGTAAACGAACACTATCGTTTTAAAAAGAAGACATAATATTCGTAAGTGGCAGAATTACTTTAAATTTTATCTAATATTCTTGATCTTCTCTACACAGAACAAAGGTGGTACATCGGATGCCAATAATTGTATTTTTTGGAGGACACTTATGAACAATAGAAAGTATTTTCTGTAGGAAGAGAGTAGCACAAAAATCGCATTGCCAGTTTTTTTTTTTTTTTTTTTTTTTTTTTTTTTTTTTTTTTTTTTTTTTTTTTTTTTTTTTTTTTTCGAACGGCATAACGACATTAGCTGATGAGAAGAATAGCTGATGGTAGTTGTTATATATCGTATTGTCTGTAGCTTCTTTGATGGATAATACGCCGGATAACTGATTGTATTGTTGCACGTGTCACTACGTTACCGAGTTAAAACATCAGTCATATCTTTTAAATGCATCGAAAGCTGCATACCAGTCATTCGTACAGCCCCCCGTCAGCTCGTTTATTTTATGATTATGACAAAATAAACGTAGCACTGCAGAAGAAAAGACGACAAACATTTGTATCTAAGACTTATAAGCCAGAAAATTACGACTACCGCCAACCACGCCATTGATGCCGCCTGGTGGCGTTGCAGGCACGTGACGTGGTAACGGAAGTACGTAATCGGAGCAGACAGGGAAGAGGAATCACCCCAGCGAAGATATGAGCTGCAAATGAGGAAATCCATTCAGGTAAGTGACTTTGGCACAGGGCAGATTATTATTACGCAGAGCCTGTGAACGAGTATCTCGAAAAAGGCGGAGGTGATCGAATGTGATACTGTCGTAAGCATCTCACAAGGTGAGTGAATTTACCATTAGGCGCTAAATGATTTGACGTACACGACTCTTCACAGAATGTGGGGTTCGGAGGCTTGTCTGCTCTGCGAAGTAAAATGGATGGTGATCTGCGGCATCTCTGCCGAAAGAGCACGATTCTGGTACACGCACAAGTGTTTCAGAGCACACCGTTCAACGTACGTTGTTGAACATGGGGCTCCGAAGCAGATTGCCCGTAAGTGTTTAGATGTGAATTGCGATTTCAGTGGGCACGGAACCATCAGGACTCGACAGTTGATCAATGGAAAAACGTCAGCTCTTCGGATGAATCACATTTTTATTACACTAGGCCTCCGGTTGTCTCCGTTGCCATAACCGTACAACAGTAGTTTGAGGAGCATTGTAGTGAACTGAATGATGTAAATCCTACGTAACACACCTGGGTCGCTATCGGCAGCTGTCTTCACGTAAGTAAATCAGCGACCCGTTATTTACGCGAATTACATGCCCTGTGCGTAGGCATCTAATGCTACATACCTCCACTAACCCACGAACAAACCGTCGGACCCCTGACACGTAGAATTAGCGATGTATTTCTTTCCAAAGACAGAAAAGCAAGCTATTAAGCAGATGGTCATAATGTTTTGGCTCGACAATTTAGGTTAACATAACGTTCTGTAGAACAGGAATTTGTATTTGAGATTATCTGCTAGATCTTCAAGAACGAGTAATCGATAACAATGTTATGGGTACAAATTCACGCTTATTTGTGTTTCCTAAAGCAAAGTACTGGACGGATGAGATCATTTTTAGCTCTAATATTATATATATGAGTGTCACTGTTGTGTATGCACTGTTTTCGGCTGTTGACGGCAACTTTCATTAAAAAAAAAATAGGATCACGCTGTTGCCACGTCGCCCTGCTGGCCTGTCTATCTGCGATTATTATTTTTAGTATAAGTTTCTGAGGAGCGAATGATTTGTTCCTCATTGAAGAATTATTGTATAGAAAATTAATGTGCCGTAGGCACATACAGAAATACAACTGGTAGAAGGATCAACACCCTGTCCTTTGCGGATGATGTAGTTTTAATAGCACACAATGAGTAAGATATGGTTCGGATGGCAAGAGCTTTAATGGTAGAAACAATGAGAACCGATTTGAAGATGAACATGGACAAGACCAAATACTTGTTAGTGGGCCGAGAGAACGATGACAGATCGTTAGACGTGGATGGTAAAATCGTTGAAAGGATAAAAGGGTTCAAATACCTTTGAGAATTAGTTAGTGAAAGGGAAGACGTGAACAAGGAAATAATGGCAAGAGTTCGAATCTACAGGACAGTAACGCAACTTGTCGTCGTATACGGAGCAGAGATTTGGACTGTGTCACAAAAAATAGGAAGAAAACTCCAAACTCTTGAAAATGTTTTTGTTCAAAAAATGTTCAAATGTGTGTGAAATCTTACGGGACTTAACTGCTAAGGTCGTCAGTCCCTAAGCTTACACACTACTTAACTTAAATTATCCTAAGGACAAACACACACACCCATGCCCGAGGGAGGACTCGAACCTCCGCCGGGACCAGCTGCGCAATCCATGACTGCAGCGCCCCAGACCGCTCGGCTAATCCCGCGCGGCGAAAATGTTTTTCTGAGGCAGATATTTGGTTGAGTGAAGGATGGAGACGACTGGAGAAGAAGGCAAAACCGCAAATAGCAGGACTTGTACAAAACGCTAGACATTGTGGTTGCGATTATAGAGAGGAGATTGGTGGTACTGGCATGCAATGCGTGGAGAAGGCCAGATCACCTTTCATATGGTGGAAGAAGATATCAGAGGTAACGGACCGAGGGGGACACCACGGCTCAGATGGATTGACGGGATCACAGAAGATAGCTGTATGGTGGGAGTAGCTGAAGAAGACTACATCGACAGAGGAAGATGCAATAGGCTGACTGACGAGGCCAATGACCGACTACGGTTTGTGTGACCAACCTAGTAAGGAAGTAAATCACTAGTGAGTGGAAAGAAGTAAAAGGAAGATACTTTTTGGGACTTCCACCGTAAGAGGGTATTGTTAATAATAATACAGCGGACAGGGAGATCAGATATTTGTGCGGAATGCATAAAAATGGAGTGTGACATCAAATCAGTAGAAATACCAATGAATGCGTATTGAATGGGAATAACAGAATACATCTGAGTGTCTGAAGGGGTTAAGAGGCAAACGACAGTATTGTTATATTTCAGAAACTTAGCAACGGTCTGATTTCTTTTTATTTTAGGTCATTAGTCTGAAATGTGCCTTCTCGATAGATAGAGACAGATCTACAGAGGAAGATTCTCCAACCAAAGGATATTAAAAAATGTGAATAATACGTAGTTCAGTGTGTCTATTTTTTACGAGCCAAAAAGACACATTCCAACAGCGATGGGCTTATGTACAGAACATATGAGCATCATTTATATATTTCGCAACCAGCTTTTGATGATTTGAAATGAATAAGAAACATGATTAATAATACCTATTAGTGACATGCATAAAAAATATATTTCGTCTCAGGCCAACGTGTTTGGGTTGTCCGGCGTCATTGTTCAGCGACTTTTACCGTAAGATTTGCATAGTGTATTAATGTAAAATTAATACAGTCGGATTTATGTTGTGAAGAAGATATGTTCTTTCTCGATTACGAGAATGATTAACGAAAGAGCACAAACGAAGTTCGAATCATTTAGTCATTGAACAGTCTGGTTCATCCGACGACTTTTGTTGCCTCTGTGAACCATAAAAATACGTTTTATATTCATAAATTATTATTTCAAATAGTATATCTGGTTGATTTTATGAAATAAGATACCATTAAGTAATTAGTTTTATATTACAACCCGTAAGCATGTAGAATAACGACCTTACGAATCTTGCTTCTGCAACGATCCGATACATCTACATCTACATCTACATCTACATCTATACTCCGCGAGCCACCTTACGGTGTGTGGCGGAGGGTACTTATTGTACCACTATCTGATCCCCCCTTCCCTGTTCCATTCACGAATTGTGCGTGGGAAGAACGACTGCTTGTAAGTCTCCGTATTTGCTCTAATTTCTCGGATCTTTTCGTTGTGATCATTACGCGAGATATATGTGGGCGGTAGTAATATGTTGCCCATCTCTTCCCGGAATGTGCTCTCTCGTAATTTCGATAATAAACCTCTCCGTATTGCGTAACGCCTTTCTTGAAGTGTCCGCCACTGGAGCTTGTTCAGCATCTCCGTAACGCTCTCGCGCTGACTAAATGTCCCCATGACGAATCGCGCTGCTTTTCGCTGGATCATGTCTATCTCTTCTATTAATCCAACCTGGTAAGGGTCCCATACTGATGAGCAATACTCAAGAATCGGACGAACAAGCGTTTTGTAAGCTACTTCTTTCGTCGATGAGTCACATTTTCTTAGAATTCTTCCTATGAATCTCAACCTGGCGCCTGCTTTTCCCACTATTTGTTTTATGTGATCATTCCACTTCAGATCGCTCCGGATAGTAACTCCTAAGTATTTTACGGTCGTTACCGCTTCCAATGATTTACCACCTATGGCATAATCGTACTGGAATGGATTTCTGCCCCTATGTATGCGCATTATATTACATTTATCTACGTTTAGGGAAAGCTGCCAGCTGTCGCACCATGCATTAATCCTCTGCAGGTCTTCCTGGAGTACGTACGAGTCTTCCGATGTTGCTACTTTCTTGTAGACAACCGTGTCATCTGCAAATAGCCTCACGGAGCTACCGATGTTGTCAACTAAGTCATTTATGTATATTGTAAACAATAAAGGTCCTATCACGCTTCCTTGCGGTACTCCCGAAATTACCTCTACATCTGCAGATTTTGAACCGTTAAGAATGACATGTTGTGTTCTTTCTTCTAGGAAATCCTGAATCCAATCACAAACCTGGTCCGATATTCCGTAAGCTCGTATTTTTTTCATTAAACGTAAGTGCGGAACCGTATCAAATGCCTTCCTGAAGTCCAGGAATACGGCATCAATCTGCTCGCCAGTGTCTACGGCACTGTGAATTTCTTGGGCAAATAGGGCGAGCTGAGTTTCACATGATCTCTGTTTGCGGAATCCATGTTGGTTATGATGAAGGAGATTTGTATTATCTAAGAACGTCATAATACGAGAACACAAAACATGTTCCATTATTCTACAACAGATTGACGTAAGCGAAATAGGCCTATAATTATTCGCATCTGATTTATGACCCTTCTTGAAAATGGGAACGACCTGCGCTTTCTTCCAGTCGCTAGGTACTTTACGTTCTTCCAGCGATCTACGATAAATTGCTGATAGAAAGGGGGCAAGTTCTTTAGCATAATCACTGTAGAATCTTAAGGGTATCTCGTCTGGTCCGGATGCTTTTCCGCTACTAAGTGATAGCAGTTGTTTTTCAACTCCGATATCGTTTATTTCAATATTTTCCATTTTGGCGTCCGTGCGACGGCTGAAGTCAGGGACCGTGTTACGATTTTCCGCAGTGAAACAGTTTCGGAACACTGAATTCAGTATTTCTGCCTTTCTTCGGTCGTCCTCTGTTTCGGTGCCATCGTGGTCAACGAGTGACTGAATAGGGGATTTAGATCCGCTTACCGATTTTACATATGACCAAAACTTTTTAGGGTTCTTGTTTAGATTGTTTGCCAATGTTTTAAGTTCGAATTCGTTGAATGCTTCTCTCATTGCTCTCTTTACGCTCTTTTTCGCTTCGTTCAGCTTTTCCTTATCAGCTATGATTCGACTACTCTTAAACCTATGATGAAGCTTTCTTTGTTTCCGTAGTACCTTTCGTACATGATTGTTATACCACGGTGGATCTTTCCCCTCGCTTTGGACCTTAGTCGGTACGAACTTATCTAAGGCGTACTGGACGATGTTTCTGAATTTTTTCCATTTTTGTTCCACATCCTCTTCCTCAGAAATGAACGTTTGATGGTGGTCACTCAGATATTCTGCGATTTGTGCCCTATCACTCTTGTTAAGCAAATATATTTTCCTTCCTTTCTTGGCATTTCTTATTACACTTGTAGTCATTGATGCAACCACTGACTTATGATCACTGATACCCTCTTCTACATTCACGGAGTCGAAAAGTTCCGGTCTATTTGTTGCTATGAGGTCTAAAACGTTAGCTTCACGAGTTGGTTCTCTAACTATCTGCTCGAAGTAATTCTCGGACAAGGCAGTCAGGATAATGTCACAAGAGTCTCTGTCCCTGGCTCCAGTTCTGATTGTGTGACTATCCCATTCTATACCTGGTAGATTGAAGTCTCCCCCTATTACAATAGTATGATCACGAAACTTCTTCACGACGTTCTGCAGGTTCTCTCTGAGGCGCTCAACTACTACGGTTGCTGATGCAGGTGGTCTATAGAAGCATCCGACTATCATATCTGACCCACCTTTGATACTTAGCTTAACCCAGATTATTTCACATTCGCATTCGCTAATAACTTCACTGGATATTATTGAATTCTTTACTGCTATAAATACTCCTCCACCATTGGCGTTTATCCTATCCTTGCGGTATATATTCCATTCTGTGTCTAGGATTTCGTTACTGTTCACTTCCGGTTTTAACCAACTTTCCGTTCCTAATACTATATGCGCACTATTTCCTTCAATAAGAGATACTAATTCAGGAACCTTGCCCTGGATACTCCTGCAGTTTACCAATATTACGTTAACTTTTCCTGTTTTTGGTCTCTGAGGACGGACGTTCTTTATCAACGATGATAATGTCCTCTCTGGTAAGCCGTCAGGTATTTTATCGTTTCACCCAAGGGGGGTCCCTCTAACCTAAAAAACCCCCGTGTGCACGCCACACGTACTCTGCTACCCTAGTAGCTGCTTCCGGTGTGTAATGCAACGCATGATAGAGAAAAGTGAACGTGTAAGTAAAAGGCAAATGACATTAACTTTAGCAAAACAATGCGAGTACATCTACCCTCGCAAGTTCCTAACTTCAATACTATACATTGACATTTAAATCTTTCACAACTTTGCATCGCGCACGGAAAGGAATTTAATTCTGTATCGAATTTTAAAAAAGAGACGCTCTAAATCTTCTGACTGATCTGACGCGGCCCGCCAATATTTCCTGTCTTGTGCCAATTTCTTTACCTCAGAATTGCACTGGCACCCAAAGTTGCAAATATAATTTAATTTCTGTCTTTTCCCACAATTTTTGCCCTCTTTGACTCTGTCCTAATACCATGGAAGTTATTCCCTGATTTCGTATAACCTGCCCAACAATCGTGTTCTTTTTTTAGTGTTTCCCGCCCGCATCTCGTGGTCGTGCGGTAGCGTTCTCGCTTCCCACGCCCGGGTTCCCGGGTTCGATTCCCGGCGGGGTCAGGGATTTTCTCTGCCTCGTGATGGCTGGGTGTTGTGTGCTGTCCTTAGGTTAGTTAGGTTTAAGTAGTTCTAAGTTCTAGGGGACTGATGACCATAGATGTTAAGTCCCATAGTGCTCAGAGCCGTTTTTTAGTGTTTTCCACGCATTCCTTTCCTCGACAACTCTATCGAGAACCTCCTGATTCCTTACGTTATTGCCATTGCTGGTGCTGATGACAGTTATAATGTTACCGCTGGAACCACCAACAAACATGAAGTTTTAATAATGTCATTCAGAATCGAACGTGCTTACACATACAAATTTTGGTTATTTTACGATTGCAACGGAAAACAAAAGAAAACATTTTGGATTCCCACACAGACTGCTGGTTCAGTTTTCGTGCACTATTTTGACTACTGCCTCAGCTATTTTCCTGAACAGTTGATTTCAAACGTGATCCACGTTTGGTAAAGTTTGGGTTTTATTTCATCATCAGTCACAGAAAGAGCTCAAAACCACAATACACAAAATTAATTTTCAAAAACGTATTGTTGATCAAGTGAACGATGCCGTATAGTAAACCACCATGAAAATTAAAAGCATTAAACTAAACAGTCTGTAAATCTCTACATTTTATAAACAGATATGTCTAACGCCCCAGAAATGAACAACTGAAATCACTTGTCTTAACGACTCTAGGTTAAATTTTTGAAAAAAAATATTTCACGAAAAAACAAAGGAAATCAATTTTGCTAACAAACATTCAGTTATTAACACGCAACGTTCTCCATAGACCATGAATTATTCCAAGTCTGTTGTTGTTTGAAGAAATGATATTAATTACGTGGAATAAACTTAGCTATAGTTAATTTATTTCATTTTATAATACACTAATTGCAACAACAAACAATCAGAAAACTCTGAACATTGACAATCTGTGATATTATCGTCAAAAAATTATTTTTATGTAAGGTAGTAATATAATGCATGCCATATAGAAGGTTCTGAAATGTATGTGGGTGAACAAAAAATAAATAACTCAGTCTTTTATTACTTACAATTTTCTTGCAATCTATTTTTACCCTTCGTGGTTATAGAAAACGCATGATACCAATAACGTGGCGTAGTTTACAACTATGGACGTTGTTACCTTCTTCGCAGGCGCTTCTACACTGTGATGTGATGTGATGTGATGTGTGTGTGTGTGTGTGTGTGTGTGTGTGCGTGTGTATGTGTGTGTGGTGCCACATAATAAGAAACACTAAATAATAAGACCACGAATGACACATTTCTAAAATATTATTCCACAATGGATGTCTTCTAAAAGATTACGTAAAGTATGGAGACGGGACGCTTTATAAACAAATAAATAAAATAATCTATAGGTAGCGGAAAAGAAATTCCTGCTGAAAGTAAAAAATCGCACTCTAAAGCGCAGACAGAAGCACATAAACTCTATACAAACGCTAAATATTACACATTTCAAACAATAAAATGCAACAGTGTAGACAAAGGCCGGAAAATCTTTTGACGGCTAAACGACATAAACGACATAAGGAGTGATGTATCATTCGGTGTACAGGGGCTATGTAGGAATTTATCGAAGTTGATATGTACCAGAGCAAGACACGACAATCCACAAATTTACTTACAGAAATTTTCTTCTACCACACACAGCAAGAAATAGTACGTTAAGCATTTTCCGTGATAGTTTTAGAATGTTTATCGATGTTTTAACGTGTTACGTACGTCCTGCGTCTTACAAAATGTGAATGTCAGCGAAAATATTTGTCTGGGTTGTTTCCTGTTGTAGTCCAATATGGATATTCTGTTATTTAATAAAGAATGTTTGACATCTGGTAATGCGCGACAAACATTAAGCATAGATAAATCTTATTCATTGTGACAATGTCTGTTACTCGTGAATCATTTTAAATACCTAATTGTAACCAAACCAGTACATGTTATTCGCCTGTGGAAATCGTTGACCTCGAAATGTCTACAAATAGATGAACTCACAAAGGTTAATTCTGTTGAATTCATTGATGATGGTTACGTTATTTATTGTTACTGATTACATTTCAAAGTCCGTGGTGTTAGAACAAAAAACCGTCCAGCCAAGTAAAGTAGAGATCATTGCAAACACTTTCAGCGTGTTATTCAGATACGTAATCTTTATAATTTCTTATCCTTCCGACAGAAAAGTTTCTATGAAACATTAATAAGAATTTCGTTCGAAGGAATTCGCTTCCAGCGATAATGCAGGTAAACGTATTCTTCACCACAGACGTTACTTTGAACTGCACCATGATTCTGCTATTTAAAACGGTATATTGTCTCCTTTCTGTGAACTAAGAAACAGCTCTCCGAGCCAGCTATACACTTTGCATGGAAACTAAATGCTGCAGCTTGAATTTTTTTACAATTTACTGTCAAAGGCTATCTGACATTTGTTATGTGACATAACAAATTATGTATATACGAAGAGCGTCTCTCCTAAGAATCATCAGGCGCATTTTATGTGGCGTTTCGGCAAATATTTGGAATTTGATTTTTATAATGTGTAGCTGGTGTCATCCCAAACAAATACTGGTCAAGCTGGTGTCAGCCCAAACAAATGCTACACATAACATCTTTTACCGACAGCCATTGTCGACGGAAAACGTCGATTTCTTTCCCATTACAAGCAAAATTATTTTTAAAGCGGAATTTTATACGGCCATACCATATAGCAGTCCCAAAAGTAGCCCCATGCGATATTCGTTTTATCGACATGTTTTGACAGGGTCATTAAAACAGGCATCATTAGTATTCCAGCAGCGACCGAGCAGCGCTGCTGCATGGCGGTTGTAGTCAGCGCGGGCCAGGGTTATTCTTCGTAATTTACTTTCCACGTTGGTCGAACTGATAGCACTGCGAGTTATGGTTATCGAAGAATAAAAAGAAGACTATGCGGAGAAAACTGTCACTGTGCCAAAACATATTTTTGAAGTTAGGTAATTGAGGTTTCTGGCAGAGTTGTATACAATAATTTTTTTAATGACTAGTTCCTAATATTTATGTTTTCTCTCGAACCATTATCTACATTATAAGATTCAGTGTTATTAACAGAAAATCAGATACAAAATTTTCAAACATTTTCTCTGCACAGAGTACAGTAGTACAACAAAGCTTTTATGATATAACTGCTTCTTCAATGTTTTACTGCACTAAATGCATTTCTTTTTGCATCAGGTCAATAAAACAAAAGTTATTTGACTGTACGATTGTCTTGGATACATTCAAAATTCGATAGACCCATTAGTTGTTCATATATAAAATTTTGGCAGGCGCCTCAGTTGCTTGTTATGTGTTCATATGCTGCTTCTCTTCATACATCGTAATGCTACAACCAATTACGTACATACTGTACGGATTACATTATTGATAAGCATCAGCTAACTGCTCTTTTCAAAAATGAGTCATGATTCAGTAAAGCAGTCAGCTGATGACCTGTCAGTAATTTATAAAACAGTGCGAAGACGTCTGAGACTTTTATCAATACAGTATCTATGTATTTAGTTGTAGCCTTAGGATCTCTGAAGAGACACAATATAGTAACACTTAATAAATTTATGTACAACCAACTAACGACGCCTATCGAATTTCGAATGTACCAAGACATCATATAGTCAAATAACATTTGTTTTATTGATCTGATGAAGAGGCAATTTACTATGTATCGTGAGACATTACAAACACAAGTACGTAATAAAAGATTTGTTGCACTAATGAAATCTGTACTGATAAAACGTTTGAAAAATTTGTATTTCATGTTCTCATAATAATATCGTACGTTCTAATGTAGACAATGATTGGAGACTGAAGGAAAAGTTACTAATAGAAATGTTCATTCTAACTCTGACGGAAACCTTAGTTAACAAATTAATAGTTTATTTAGTTGCTGATCCTGATACCAATGCAGTGTTGGAATTACTTACATATTTTTGTATCGCACGAGAAGGACTTTTTGCTGCATGAAGTATCAAAGTTGACAGTGGGTATTGCCTTCTTGTTGAATAAAACGTAGTAATTTCACGGGAGAGGATTTTCCTCTCATTTATGGACACTGAAATCTGGAGACAGAGTGGATATCAACACAGAGGGCAAAGTACTCAAGTTTAAATAGCAAAATTTGGTGCGATGAGTTATTTTGTTACAGAAATGTCACAACGAAGAATAGGCTGCAACAAAAAGTAATTTACGGATTTATTAATCCTAAATGCAGTGCTCTCTGATATACATTTGAATACTTTCACCAGGTGTGTATAAATGCAGATTACTGTTAAATAATGCTGACGAACCTAGCGACAGGTTCACTATCGGTTGTTATTTTGTTGTTGTTGCTGTACACTTTACTTTTGTCCATATGTTACAAGTTGAGTTTATTCTTACCACGAAAACGCATTGTTTTTGGTGTTTGTTCACACTGCAGTACCGAAGCCACATTACCATTTTGGATGTCGGACTCGGTAGTATCGAATTATATATTTTTTTCTTAAGTTGCATGAACGATGTAACGTGAAAAGTAGTTTATAATCCAGTCGGTTGCCTTATTTTATGATCGAAAGATAAAGCACGTTTTCTACATCCTGTTAGGATTATTTCAATTCCAGCCGGATGTGAATAACTGTATCTTACTTTTATATTGAGCTAAGAACAGATGTTAGAAATTTATGCAATGTGCGAAGCACCATGAATCCAAATTGTTTTTCTTAAGTAAATTACAAAACTACTATTGTAGAGATACGAAAGTAAACGAGGGAACTACCACAAGTTTTGATGATTCGTAACATCCGTTTTCCTCTCAAACAAATATAAGGAGAGTCTTCGTATTCGACATGCATTATTTTAGAAGAGTCGATGCACTTCACTGCAGCGTTGTCGTGATGCTTACTGTATTCTAATCGCAACACGAATAAATTAAAGTCTTCAATGGTCATGGGAAAATTTCTGAAACAATTTAAATAGAAAAAGAAAATGACGAAGTGATGGTTAAACCTTACTAAACCATTCACCATGATACAGGCGCGCCGTCCAATCACCTTACACGCGATGTATCCATAGAGCTTCTAAGGATTTCCCCGTAGCATGACACTACAACCCGGTCAAGTTCATATCTTTTATAACGGTTTGTTCTAAAATATACAACAGGCAATGCATGTATACATTTGATACAAATTCAATCAGCTGTCGATGAAATGTAACAATTGTTCCATAATGTGCTACATGTAACAATCAGCCATTTCCTGCATCCGGATGTAAAATATCTATGTATAAACTACGCAAGTCATTCTGTCGGTGCATGGAAGAGGTTTCTTGGTAGCAACATTAACGATTTTCTGTCCTCTTCCATTTGCAAGTGTAGTGAAAAACACTTCATGACCGATCATTCTTATTCTCGTGATCTGCAGGGGAGATGTATAACAAGGCGGTAGAACTGCTACCCCGGAATTTACGAGACATGTATATTTTAGTTACCCGTACAGATTCACAGTGCTTTCCACAAGCCTCTCGATTAAAAAAAAATTCCATTCGCCTTTCCTACAACAGATATCCTACTTCATACTGCTTCGCGGTATTACCTCTACAGACCAGTCTAACTTCAGAAACTACATACGAACTATAACATCGACCTCGCTATAAAAAAGAGAAATATTCCCTGTCATGATATTTGGGACCAAATAAATAATTCTTTTCATTGTCTTTAACCTGCTTTCCCGCAAAACACTTACCAAACGAGTGAGTATTCAACAGGTCGAAGTACGATCACTACTGTTAGCAAAGTTTTTATTTTTTTCGTGCTCAACTGAAAACAATTAGCGTAACAGAGAAAGATCAGCAATATTACGTCACTGGAGAAGAAACTATAGTGTTCTGCCACAAAATTCCCCATTAAGATATGATAGCGTTAAGAATAAGATAAGAATAGTAACAATTTCATAGAATCACCTACAATAGCTCAAAACGTAAGTCAGCGTAATGGAAAAGAAAACTAAGGTATCGCAGCACTTTAATTAATAATGCGACGTTATACACAACGGAAACCTTTATAATTCTAAATAAAAATGTAAGAAAAGACAAAAAGATTAATCCTGTGACAGATTTTCAGTCCACTCTGCAAAAAAAGGACCTGAAGGAAAAGACGATGTCGTGAATTACATTTTTTGAGAAAAAAGTCCGTCAGTTTCGAAGAGACGACAGAGATTTTGCAGCTTTATGATTATGAAATTATTTTTAATCTTTTACTGTAAATGAAAGTTAATAGAAATTGCTGCTTGAAACTGAAGAAAACTTTCAGGAAACAGTCATCCAATAGAACATTACACGGTTCGGAACTAAACCGAAAATTTTGGTTGACAATTTACGGTTCCTGGAAATATAAAGAACAGAAAAACGTAGATGCAAATTCAACAAGAAGAGATTGTAAGAGAATAAGGAAGAAAAAGCATTAGCTAATTAATTTCATTCACGCTTCTCACTTGCTCCTAATGATGTAAAAAGAAAGGAATATCTAAACAAATATGCTAACGGTTTCGTAAACTCCTATGTTGAAGAAAGTCTGCTCTATATAAATAAATAGGCTAAGCGCATGATACTTTGGAATGTCTAAAAATGTGACTACCTGAAAGATTCTAGATTTCCTGTTATGCTATTCTGCAGTTACTATGGGTATTTTGAAAGACATCATGGTGTCGGCAATTCTTAATTTTTATTTCATTTTTGTCCTTTTGTGAAAGTTAGGTCTGGAACCATTTTCAAATACTCTGAGAAAAGGTCTTTCTATTAATTCTGCAATACATCATTTCTAGTTAATGTTCAAATCAGTTACTAAAGAGAAGGTACGTTATGCCAGATAACTTATTAGATACGTTTGTTAGCTCTTTTATCAAAAAACATTAGCGATGGCAGATATTGCTATTAAAACGAAAGAAATTGTGGTACACTGATTATTTAAGAAATTTATTCATATCTACATCATTAGCTTCTACATGACACACATGCTTGGAATGACATGGGGTTTTATTAGAACCAAAACAAAACACCTCACATGTGAAAGATCTCTTGCGCGCGTCTTTTGGTGATGATCGTGTGCTCAGCCGCCACTTTAGTCATGCTTGGCCTCCCAGGTCCCAAGACCTCAGTCCGTGCGATTATTGGCTTTACAGCAATTCACACTTAAGTAGCATGCAGAGTGTTCATCGTGCCATCTTACGACTCTTTCTCTATCATTCCATTCTTAAACAGTAAGCGCGAAAAACGAACAGTCAAATCTTTTCGAGCGAGTTCTGATTTCTCTTATTTTATCATAATGACAATTTCTCTTGATGAATATGGGCGTAAACAGAGTATTTTCGCATTCCGAGCAGGAACCTGGTGGTTGAAATTTCGTGAAAATATCTCGTCGCAACGAAATCGTCTTTTTTTATGATTGCTACCCAAAATCTCGTATCATATCTCTGAAACTCTTACCCTATTTCGTGATACAAAACGAGCAGTTTTCCTTCGAACTTTTTCGATGACCTTCGCCAATCTTACCTGGTAAGGATACCGTATCACACTAGATTACTCCGGACAAGCATAGAGTGAGCAGTCTTTTCAATAGATCTGTTGCGTCTCCTACGTTTTCGGCCAAGAAAACGCATTATTTGTTTCGCTTTCCCCACAACAACATTTATGTGATCTTTCTAGTTTAAGATGCTCCTAATTGTAATTCCAAGGTATTCAGTTATACTGACGGCCTTTAAATTTGTGCTACTTATCGTGTAACCGAAATTTAGATGATTTCTTTTGGTACTCGTGAGGATAGCCCCACACATTTTATTTTTTAGTCAATTGCCACGTCTCGCGCCGTCCGGATATCTGACCAAAATATTTTTGCAATTGGTTTTGTTCTTCTGATGACTTTATTGGGCAGTAATTGACAGCATCATCTGTAAAAAAATCTAAGAGGGCTGCTCCCATTGTTTCCAAAATTGTTAATTCATCATTTGGATTTGTAGCTCCTTGTGTTTTTCGTGTTTGCAGTTAAATTGTTGGATGTAAGGTCCGCCTGTTATGAAAACGTCGTTTTTCCAAGTTCCCAAACATGTTTCAGCACATCTGTGCCATTATCAGTGGGTTTCTGTTTTATTTAATTTTTATATTCGGTTTGCATGGTTTTGGAGAACCACTTGCGTGTTATTTCTTATTTTTAGCTTGTCATGTTTAAGGGCTTGCCACACAAAAACATGACAAGTTATCAGTAAGAAGTAGCACGCAAATGGTCCGGCAAAATCATGCAAACCGAATGTAAAGATTAAATAAAACAGAAACACACGGATGAAAACGTATTTGAGAACTTGGAAAAACGGTGTTTTGCATAACTGACGGACCTTACATCGAACAAAATCGTTAATATAAATTAGGAAAGGCAGAGGGCCAAAAACATTTCCGTGTGGAACTCCAGATATCACTTCTGTTTTACTCGATAATTTTCCGTCGGTTACTACGAAATGTGACATTTCTGTCAGGAAATCACGAATCCAGTCGCACAACTGAGACGACAATCTACAGGCATGCAATTTGGTTAGAAGTCGTTTCTGAGAAACGGTGTCAAAAGCACTCTGGAAATCTTTAAATACAGAATCAGTTTGACATACCACGTGGATAGCGCTCATTGCTTCGTGAGAACAAATAGCTAGTTCTGTTTCACAAGACCGATATTTTCTGAATCCATGCTGAGTGTGTTGTTGTTTTGGGGAAGGAGACCAGACAGCGAGGTCATCGGTCTCATCGAATTAGGGAAGGACGGGAAAGGAAGTCGGCCGTGCCCTTTGAAAGGAACCATCCCGGCATTTGCCTGGAGCGATTTAGGGAAATCACGGAAAACCTAAATCAGGATGGCCGGACGCGGGATTGAACCGTCGTCCTCCCGAATGCGAGTCCAGCGTCTAACCACTGCGCCACCTCGCTCGGTATGCTGAGTGTGTGTCAATACTTTGTTGTCTTCGATGTAAACCAGAAAGTTTGAACTCAGTATATGTTCTAAAAACCTACTAAAAATAGTCAAGGATATGGATCTGTAATTCCGCGGGTTACTCATAATTCCTTTGTTGTATGTTGGTGTGACCTGTTCAGCTTTGCAGTCCTTCGGTAGGGATATTTTTCTTCGAGCGAGCGGTTTTGTATCGTGTGTCATAATTATGCTTCTCATTCCTATCTATTATCGTGCATATAGAGTTAGGAGAAGCCTGCTACAGGAGTTATAATTGAATAATAAAATATGATAACATTTTACGTCTGTTTATTAAAAAAGGATCTTAGTATTAAGGTATCTTTTTAATCGTCAATACTGAGTCTGCATTCTGTGTCAACATGACAACACTGACAAAGTCGAAGGTCCTGCTAATATTTGTCGTAGACCGGCTACAATATTGTTTCGGAATTTCTTATTTCGTAACTTTTGGTGTTCATTGAAAGTTCTACCTTAGGATGGTGTGATCTAACAATAATGTGTAGATGTAAAATACTACTGGATTTTATTGCAACCGGTAGATTATACATTCGCATAGGTGAAACGTCATTAAGGTTACTGTGGTGTCACCGCCAGACACCACACTAGCTAGGTGGTAGCCTTTAAATCGGCCGCGGTCCGTTAGTATACGTCGGACCCGCGTGTCGCCACTATCAGTGATTGCAGACCGAGCGCCGCCACACGGCAGGTCTAGAGAGACTTCCTAGCACTCGCCCCAGTTGCCCAGTTGTACAGCCGAATTTGCTAGCGATGGTTCACTGACAAATTACGCTCTCATTTGCCGAGACGATAGTTAGCATAGCCTTCAGCTACGTCATTTGCTACGACCTAGCAAGGCGCCATTACCAGTTACTATTGATGCTGTAAAACATGTACCGTCAAGAGCGATGTTCACCTATTATGGATTAAAGTTAAGTATTCTATCAGTTACCTCCTTTTTTCTGAAGTCTAAAATCCGTGTCCTGTTCCATACCTCACGCCAGCCTGCGTGAGCTTAAACGCGTGCCTTTCGGCTTCCTCCTCATAGTGGATTGGCTGTGTTGCCAATCCACAACAGTTACATATTGCTCCAAACCCCTATATGCAAGATATTAAGATAGATACGTAAAGCTATGACACCTGTGTATCACGTTTCTAAATATGCAGTGTACTCTAGGTACAGGCTAAGCGCTTTGTATTAACACTTTTGACAATATGTGCCATAGCAGATATTTCCTAAGCAAAGACTTAACAAATACCTCCCATAAGTCACTACATCGAGCGTAACTTATATTCTGTTTAGTCACTAGTTTTCACTTTAACTAAAAATTTTGAGCTAAAGAATTTAAATTGTTTTGTAATAAATGACCTAAGACCGAAATTGTGCAACATTATGAAAATAAAACAAAAACTGACAGTTGCAGGTATCAAAGGGCCATTCAGAAAATTAAAGATTCTTCTCTTCATTTTCCCGACGTGTGCCAGTACTGAATCAGTACGTGTCACCGGCAAAGGGGAGTCTATCCGCCATCCCCTCGCTGATATCGACGTCACAAGACCCATGATTTCCAGCACTTAAGGGAGTAATAGGCTTACATTTTACTGTGCAGTTGTCTTACGTGACGTCGCATTAAAATTTGACAATCTTGGTATCAGCCACCGTCCATTCCTTCAGACAGGGAAAAAAAAAGGAAATGAGTGCTGTCCGAGCTCACAAATTTGTGGTATTTTGCCCGTGAGCTCTTTCAACAACGAGGTTATTACAATTCAAAGAATATCATGGTGCGTACTTAATACGCGCACATAAAAGTTGAATAGAGGGCGAGGGTCCCCCCACGACGGTTTCGCCCCGTGGATCGCCTTGTAATACGGCGGCGGAAGTCGGCCGGATTCCCGGCTGCTGTTTAATGCAGACGGTAATGCGGGAGGCGAGGCAGCGTAATGGAGAGATGGCCCCCTAATCTCGCCGGCAGGGTCTGCCCCGTTCCCCGGTGGAGTCGCGGTAATTTCAAGGCACATGTCCGCTCCGCGAGCCTTTCGTGCGCCGCGGTCTCCTCAGTTTCGTCTGCGAGCGTCGTCTGCTCGCTTCCGGTGGCAGCGGCCGGTTCCACTTCGGCCGAACTAATTTGGTCCTGCGATATCCTCAGCGGCCTAGAATTACGCGAGAGCAGTACGGAGACCTTTGCGAAGACATTCAAACAGAATGGTTCATTCCTCTCAAATCGTTTCGCCATGTGGTTTAAAGGGCATGGCTAAGTGGCGTGGGCGGCCTCCCGATTGCGTAACGCGCAGTTGTAGTAGTGCGGCGTAACACACGAAATAAAACATAAGAAAGTAGGAACTGCACGTGCTTCGTTTCCCACCGACCACGGTACGGGCTTCTTTCCTAAACAAGATGGTCAAAATGCTTTAATGAATGTTGATTGTAGTACACGGGACTTCAACAAAATAATGACTCTAATTTTCGAAATGTTTATGTTATTAGTGTTAATTTTCGTGTTGTTTATACGAGAAACAGAAATAAAAAAGAATTGTCTTCAAGTAGATCGGTATGCCAGAAAATAAGATTCCGAGCTTCAACCCTTTTTTTTTTAAATTTTCTCTGCCTATGATATCAGCTAAGCGAGATGATGCATCTTTTTTAACCCTGCCCTACTACGGTGGTTTCAGATCAGACATACACTACTGTTTGGTTGAATCCGACATACGTGTTTATTGAGCCACGTGTTAAACAAAAATAAAACCCTTTAGCATGTGGAAAATAGATACCACTGAGCCGGCCGAATTGGCCGAGCGGTTCTAGGCGCTACAGTCTGGAACCGCCCGACCGCTACGGTCGCAGGTTCGAATCCTACCTCGGGCATGAATGTGTGTGATGTCCTTCGGTTAGTTAGGTTTAAGTAGTTCTGAGTTCTGGGGGACTGATGACCTCGGTAATGATACTACAAGATGCACATAAATTAGACCGAAACGTAATCAAATAAAAGTTTTATTTACATATAAGTGGTAACCTCAGAAAATGGCTCTGAGCACTATGGGACTTAACTGCTTAGGTCATCAGTCCCCTAGAACTTAGAACTACCAGGTGATCAAAAAGTCAGTATAAATTTGAAAACTGAATAAATCACGGAATATTGTAGATAGAGAGGTACAAATTGACATACATGCTTGGAATGACATGGGGTTTTACTAGAACCAAAAACATACAAATGTTCCAAAAATGTCCGACAGATGGCGCTTCATCTGAACAGAATAGCAATAATTAGCATAACAAAGCAAGACAAAGCAAAGATGATGTTCTTTACAGGAAATGCTCAATATGTCCACCATCATTCCTCAACAATAGCTGTAGTCGAGAAATAATGTTGTGAACAGCACTGTAAAGCATGTCCGGAATTATGGTGAGGCATTGGCGTCGGATGTTGTCTTTCAGCATCACTAGAGATGTCGGTCGATCACGATACACTTGCGACTTCAGGTAACCCTAAAGCCAATAATCGCACGGACTGAGGTCTTGGGACCTGGGAGGCCAAGCATGACGAAAGTGGCGGCTGAGCACACGATCATCACCAAAAGACGCCCGCAAGAGATCTTTCACATATGAGGTGTTTTGTTTTGGTTCTAATAAAACCCCATGTCACTCCGACCATGTGTGTCATTTTTTACCTCTCTATCTACAGTATTTCGTGGTTTATTAAGTTTTCATATTCATACTGACTTTTTGATCACCCGGTACTTAAACCTAACTAGCCCAAGGATATCACACACATCCATGCCCGAGGCAGGATTCGAACCTGCGACCGTAGCGGTCGCACGGTTCCAGACTGTAGCGCCTAGAACGGCTCGGCCACACCGGCCGGCTGGTAACCTCAGTCTAGTAAATTCAGTTGTTACAGTTTCAGACATTCTGGTAAATTCAGCCCTTACAGTTGCAGACTCAAAATATATCGACAAGCTACTACACAAAATACACAACTCTAACGCCACATAATAAAATATAGAATTTGACAAACAAAACAACAAAAATCTAACAAAAAAAGGCAAGAAAAGAATCACAATTGTTTATCACAAACACTCTCCATCGTAGGTCGAGGAACAGTCGGGGCATATTACAATTTTATGTTCCCCACTCATCGATTTCCCACAGGAAGTACAATACGAATTTCCTTTCCTGTCAGCCGGCCGGTGTGGTCGTGCGGTTAAAGGCGCTTCAGTCTGGAACCGCGTGACCGCTACGGTCGCAGGTTCGAATCCTGCCTCGGGCATGGATGTGTGTGATGTCCTTAGGTTAGTTAGGTTTAATTAGTTCTAAGTTCTAGGCGACTGATGACCTCAGAAGTTAAGTCGCATAGTGCTCAGAGCCATTTGAACCATTTGAACCTTTCCTGTCGATGACGCAGAAATCGCGCCGTCTCCGTTTTTTGGTCGTGCTGGCGGCCGAAGAAGTAGCACGTCTTGTGAGCTTTTTACCCAGTTGTTCTATATTCGCTCTCAAATACCTAGGAAGACGTTCGTTAACGAATCTCTTCTCCGTCCACGTAGTAGCTAACGCAGTGGATAAGCTTTTGAGGAAAGTCGTATGGATTGTATTAGGATATGGCTCCGTATTCAGCTTCCATATGTAAAGAATCAGGCTGTTTACCCCAGCGATATCAAGGAACCATGAAAGCAGCGCATCGGCCATCGATTGCTTTTCCTCTTCGTGGACGAAGAATGGCACAATTTGTCTAACACATCGACTCCTCCTTTGTCATGTTGTAAAATCGAATTATTTCTGCTACTTTCGAGACACTGTCTACCTTCTCATCGAAATGCGTTGGTAATATCAGGACGACTTTTTTATTTATCTTGGGAGCGTCTCCTATGAGCGTTTTTTTATCATCGTAAGCAAATCCTGAGGTCGAGACAGGGACGTTGGTTAATAACGATGGAGGAGTCTGCTGCTTGTTTTTTCGCAGAGTAGTGACATACGTTAGTCTTTTTTTCTTTTTTTTCCATCTCTTCAACCAACTTAATCGGTGAAAACCAATTATCAGCGGTGATATTCCGATCACTGCCACTAAGTGGTTCGGTAATTTTAATTTTCACAACATATTACGTTGGTAAGGACAAATCACCATTTTTGTGGTTTCTTTACCCACGTACGGCATTCCGCCACAGAAATAAAAACATTTCGCATCAACAAGCTATATTATTTTTAGACCGTACTCATCCGGTTTGGACGGGAGATACATTTTGAAAGGACAGCGTCCTCCGAACCCTAGTACAGTCTCATCGACGGTAACGAATTACGTGGGAGCAAAATATCTGGCAAAGTTGGCGTTGAATAGATCCCAGATCTCTCGAAAGGCAGCATATTTGTCATTTTGTTTACGTTCTTCTCTTGTGTCTTCATCGGCAATGTTGCAGAACGAACTGGAATCGTGAGAGACACATAGTGGGGCGAAAATCGGAGGCCCGTGCATTTTCTAAACATTTCAACTGTATTCAGTGTCAATCTTTTCAAAGCGCCGCTCATAAATAGGAGGCCGATAAACACTCTAAATTCAACGTCATCCGTGCCACCAGTCTTTATTGTAATTGCAACATACGCGATCTGTCTCTTCATTTGTGTGCATAACAATTGTTTGTATCATTTCCTCAGTGATGAAAAGTGAAATCAATTCCAGGATATCAGTTTTTCCAACAACCTCCAGGGTTCCCTTTGATAAAATTTGTAGGTGGACCTCTGACGAACATAGAACGAACAGATTTGTTCGTCCAAATACTTTCTCCATCTTTTCACAACTCAGATTGACGGTCGGCTGCGTTATATTCGCGTTCGTCGTTTGATGTGCTTGCGATATCATCGTCCATATCAAAGTCATCTGAAACCTGTATTTCGGGCAGGATCTCATCTTCATTTTCAGATGCGACTTCATTGTCGTTTCCAGATGCAACATCGTCAACGTCGTCATCATCTTCGAGGCATTGCCGTTGGAAGTCTCCCAAAATATCTTCAGGGGTTGAAAAAATTGTGTTGAATGCCATTTTTCTGAAATCATAAATGAACGACTTTACAATAGACATTACACACACAAACGAAAATCCGGTACAGACATAACAATTGTCGAACGCAAATACATACTACAGTGGGGTCGCATCCGACCTGATACGTTCGTACTGCCGTCTGGTCAGATCCGACGAAAAGGGGGGATAAGTGAAGCGGTGTACGTACCTTATCAATGTGATCGGGTCAACGGCTTCCTCACGACTGAGGAGGAGGTGCCCTTGGACGACAGCATGGAGCGCCCTCTAGGTTAGCCATGACGCGAAATATAACTTTGAACTGGGTCGCTTACGGCCCACCGTAGTAGAGGAGGATTAAAGACTCTCGACTCACATTCTGGAGGATAGAGGTTCATATCCCGGTCCTGACATCAAGGATTTTTCAGATTTTCTCTGAATCACTTACGGCAGACGCCGGCATGGTTCCTCGGAAACAGCACGAGTGAACTTCTTCCTAAACCTTCTCTAATCCGAGTTTGTCCTCCGTCTCGAATGACTTCGTTATCAACGGAACTGGGTTTTCCGTTTATTTCATTATTTATCTGACGTTATGGCTGTAAACTGCATAAAACAGTGCTCTTCGTCGTCACGGAAGTTAAAAAAAATTCATTTCCTATAATGTCTTTGCTTTTGTACAAACTCGCTTCTTTGTGCTGGAAATTAATTTCAAAATTCTTTTACAGGTTCATTTATCAACACAAGAAAGAGTAAATCGTAGGAGAAACAGCGGAGACGACGACAGGGATCAAATGTGTAGGCGATAGAGGGGCCATCCAGCCACCCTCAGTCACAAACATTACCAAAGCTAATAATAAACAGGCTAGGGTAACGACCAGGGAAAAGAAAAAGAAGAAGAAGAAGAAATGCTCCGCTGCAGGAACAGCGTTATAGCAAAACAGTCCTCAAGTGGTACGTACGGTGCCATGTTATTAATGATGAAAGAAACAGGCCACATGTTTCAACTTTTTCTAACGTACAGGGAGAAAAAATGAATTTTCTTTGTTGTTTTTATTATTGTTTTTGACGTTTGACTTGTGCTGGATCACACGATACCCAACAAGGGGAATTTTCAGAGTTTTGTTTTAGCTTTCCTGTGTTCTCACATTACTTTAATTCTTTCAGGACTAATTCCGTAACCACGCTTCTCCTGGCCAGTTTTGAATGGTTTCGCTTAAATAACTGAACTGGTAACTTTCTCAATTTTTCCTTATTTAGTTTCTAGAATTTTTGGTGCCAGGCTGCTGCTCGACATTTATTTGCTTTTTTTCAAACGTTATTTGAAGCCCCACTTTTTCTGACGTTTCTTCGATAGATTCTGTTTGTGTTGTTGCTGTCTAAGGGACCTGACATAGAATCGATAGGTCATCTACACAATCTAAGCAGCTTGTCCATATTCTGGGTCTTTGTAATTTGATTGGCCTCCAATTTTAAGCTCTAATTTTTAATTTCCGCCAGTCTTGGATTATACCTTTTAAGACACAGTTGAAAAACAACAGAATTCCAACACTTTCTTTCATTCCTTTTGTAATTTCAAAATTTTTCGAAATTTCTCCCTTGAATTTTATCTTAGATTTTGTACCATTCTGTAGTATTCCGCTAAAAATTTCAGTGGTTTTGGGGTCCAGACCTTGTTTTTTTATAACCTGGAAGAGAGATTTATGACCCCAAAATCTAAGAAATTTTGAAGCAAATAATCAGATTGAAAAAGAGGGCCAGAACTAAAATTTGTTCTGGGCAAGATCTGTATTTAAGTTCCTATTGATACTCGCCAATTTTGCTTTAAAATTGTTGCTTTTGGTCCAGGAGACATTGACATAGAATTTTATATAGGGCGAGAAGACGAAAAATCCTTCTATAACTATCAACTTCTGTTCTGTTTCCCTTTTTATTCAGTGGATATGTCAATGCAGTTTCCCAATCGTCTGGGATTTTTTCAGCTTGCCAAATGTCTTGCATGATCGATGTGTTTCCTAAAGGTCTCTGGGCCAGCTGATTTCAGAAGCTTTGCACAATTCTATCCTCACAACATGCTTTCTTACTTTTTACCGCTTTAATTTACCTTTCCTCTCCATTTGGTGCTTCTGAACTGGATTGGCCTTTGAGCGAATTACTGATGGAAATCTTTCTTGGGGGCAGGACAATTTAATGAGTTTTTAAAACATTTGCTAAACGTTTTTGCACCTTTCTTAGTTGTTAAGTCAGTCGTGAGGTATGTCGGACGCTGTCTTCATTCTAGTCGGTCCCTCCCCATTAAGAGCGACGTAATAAGTTCCAACAGTTTTGTTTGACAGCAGGCCTTCAGTTCTGTCAATCATCTGTTCAGACATTCCACTTGCACGTACTGAATTCTGGCTTCTAAGATCCGTAAATGGTTTTGATAAGGAAACCATGAGGGACAATGTACCGTTTGAATGTAAAATAAGTCTGAAGATGAGTCACTTTCAAACTTCCTTTTTTACAGTACGCACTCAAAATCAGAAAGTTTCATTCTTGAAGCAGAGAGTCTGGAGTTGCTACACGTTTAGCTTTGTTTTAAAGGCTTTATAATAAGTCATAGTGTCTTTTTTTAAGTGTTCTTTAGTATCACAAAGTTGACTGTCGTCATATTGCTTTTCTTTTTTTTTAATTAATTTTGAAGCTTCTTTTGTAGTTGCGAAGAACATAACATGCCATTTTGCTGATTTGTTTCTGCAATATGTTTTGAATGCTTTGTGTCGAAATTTCACTGCTTGTTCACAGTCTTCATTCCATCAAGCATGGCTTTTTCTGCCTATGTAAAAGAATTTGCTTTTGGATAGTTCTGATCAGCTTGTGAGTACGTTATTTCGAATTTTGTGATTGCATTTTGTCAAGTCCATTTGCTAACACCGGTGGCTGGATTTTGTTAGTAACATATTTAGAAATTGCTAACGTGTTTTTGCTGGATATTTTCTGGTTTAAATTTAGTTTCACGCGATTTAGGTAATGGTCCGTGTCAATATTTGCTCATTTGCATATTTGAACGTTTAAAATCACCTTGTGATATGCATACGAGATTGTAATATGATCAATTTGGAATTCGCCTGTATTCGTGTTGGCTGGCAGCATCTTTTTCCTTTTGAGGATATTTTTCCTTAAAATGTTAAAATAGATTGACGTAATTTCGAGAATGAAGCTTCTACACAATTCTACTGATCTCTTACTATTTTGATTGCTCCACTTGTGTACAGGGAAATCAGCAATAGTTTTCCTTGCATTTTCTCTCCATCTCAGAAGGCGCACTGAAATCGCCCATTTGAATTCTCACAAAATTTTGTGGAATTGGAGAGACTGTGTCTGCTTTTACTTCCCGTTTGCTTGTTAAACTACTCAGGGTTTGCTTTATTGTCTTGGTTGATCGACATGCATGCATTAATTAATACGTAATTTATATTTACACGTTTCAACCAAACAGTCGTTAATCTGTTATTCACAGCGTTTAGTTCGACTGCAGAACTAAGAATCCCTTGTGAAACTGCGAATGCAACCCTCAGACGGGATGTATTTTTTAAGGATTCTTCTGTCCGTTTTACTTTTGAACAGCCTGTAATTTGCAGAATGTATTGTGTTCTCATCTGGCAGTCTTGTTCCTTACATGCCTAACATTTTAACTGGAAATGTTTTTCCTAATTTGTAGAACTTTCCTTGCTCTAGGAGGTAGTTAACGTGGATAGTGCCATAGAAAGTTTTGATTTTTGGCATGATGTGGCCAAACGACTCCGATTTTCTCTGATTTATGACAAACGTGTCATATCTGTCTCGCCAGAATACGATAGATTTGTTACGCCATTGATGGCGGAGGATTTGGTAGCCCCTTCATCTTCGCACGATGAGGTCGCGGACTTGGGACTGGTAAAGCGGAGTGATCTATATTATAAAAAGTAAAGTACGCCACTGAGGGTGAACTAAGGTAATGACGAAAAAGAATACAGAAATAAAATTTTCAACGTTCTTTTTTGTCACAAATCAGATATTTAACAGCAAATGCTCGATATTCCTACCTCCAATATCGCTAGAAAGTTGACATCGTCGGAAATACGATGGACGCCCCCTCTCTGAAATTCCTAGTTGCGCATTCGCATTCCGGATAAACTTCCGCTCTCCCTTATTGCTTGTCGTTTTAGGCGCTAATTCCACAAGGTTACATTCACGGCCTATTGTTACTTGGAAAATGCGTGTCGTTTTAGGCGCTAATTCCACAAGGTTACATTCACGGCCTACTGTTACGTGGAAAATTTTGCTCGATTTAAGGTCCGAAATACTGCTCTGACCTGTTCAATCGAGTTGATTTTCTGCATCCTGTGTATACAGTATGAGTCATTTCAATGAAGATGTAAAAGCATCTTGAGAACAATGCCTCCTACATGAAAACATACTAAATTTGTATGAAAGGCAGCATTATTGTCGTTGAAACAAAGGATAACTCCCTTTTTTGATGTGGGGGGACCCCCCTCCCCACCCCCGGTTTTAGCTTCTTATTCGTGTTCTAGGAGAAAATGATAGCTATGATAGCTATGATACTGTCATGTAATATTTTTTGAAATGCGGTGTGACACCAGTACTTACACCGACTTTATAAAAGAGGTTATAGCGGCCGCATCACCATTACCAACGAATAGGGATTTGTCTTTATATAAATGCTAATATGGAACTGAGTGTGACTGCATGTTAATTCTGTTGACTTTGTGTCCATGCAGACTTGCGGCAATGGATCATATTGTAGATGTAGTTCCACTACGGGCCTTCCTGTTGTAAATGCCAAAAACAGAAGAGCATCGTTCTGTTTTATCGTCAACCCATGGTGTAGAGTCTCTTCGTACGGTTGACTTTCACTTGTTATTTCTGCTGTTTTTTGTTTGCATGCTACATTTGAGAGAATACGTAGTACTGAGTGAAGCGAAATATTATGTTGAGGGAGAAACTGAAATGATTTTCATTAAAGGAGAATCACAAACTCTTTTACCCTTCATGATAGATGTTTTCTGGCGAGAATAACTTTTCGTGCTATCTTTTGCCAAATTATGACACAATTTACAACTAATAAAACAGCACAACTGATGAAAAAGACACGTAGATGAATTTTAACGTGGTAGAAACTGAGAGTCCAGTGTTAACCCTATCGTTTATGTGAACTTTGCATAAGATCTTAAAGTAGTGCTCTCTGAAGATTGCTGTATCATATATTCTGACCATATTATATTTCTGTACATTAGGAATTTCGTGGCGATGTTTCTCATAATCACCTCATGTTTTCCCCATAGGACTGCGATCAATTATAAATAAATTCAGATTTCTTCCGTCATGTATTGTTCTCAGGAAGTCAGCCTACACGAAATACAGTGACATCAATACGCACTACATGTGTTCCCAGAGGCCTGTATACCTATTTCGGTTGCTTGAAGTCCGTCATTGATCAATTAACACATAGTTTGAAAGAATGGGTGGCAAACGTGTTGGCGCTTATTTCATATTGCACAAACATAAAATAGCTTATCATTCTAGGACTTTCGTAGCATAAATAAAGGAAATCTGTTTTAGTACAAAGTCATTCATTTTCCCTTGTAGAACACGAATATGCAGTAAAACCTAGGGGCTCCCTATTAATAGATAGAGTTACTAACAGTTCTATATAGCAGAAAACGGATACTGCAATCTAGTAGGTCCCTATGATTTATGTGAATTTAGTTTTCACTGTGTTCTTCTTGGACGCACTGCTGCAGAGATATTCTGATGTCGCAACATAAATGACTCCGACTTATATTCTGCGGTGTCCACTAGTTGTAGTAACATACTCATAGCATCTCCAACAGCGGTGACGCTGACCCTTCTAGTTTCAAGATGTTTGTATTGAACTCTTCTCCCCCCCCCCCCCCCCTTAGTGTAAAGGCCTGTAACATTCGAAATGGCTGTCATACTGAAACGAACAGTCTTGACTTCAACGTAATCTGACATTTATAAGTAGTTCTTTTATGAATGAAATACACACAACACTGATGTAATATCCTACGTTTTTTATTATTTATTACACGAACCGGCTTTTGGCTGTTACACAATCATCAGGTACAGAGATAAGTATATGGTGCCGCGAAATTTTGTTGGATCAAAGATTTTAAATTAGTGCATCTACAAAGTATCTTCGTTTCCAGATATGAAAAAAGTTAATGTTATGATCAGATATAAAACAAGGGGAATTGTTTCAGTGTAAATGTGATTGAAGGTTATTTAGTTATATCAAATATGTCATACATTAAATAATGAACTAAATAAAAATTGCAACTATTCTACATAGAATAAAATGATTGAACAATAAACTTCGGTGACATATTCCATAGATGTGGCTGAACGAAATAATCTTGCCTTCAATGTGTCCTAAATTAAAAACACATAAAATATAATACTAATACTAAGCAGGTGACTGAGGCAGCTGTGATTATACGAAATAAAATATTTTTAACTTAACGAGAGAAATTATACTAACTGAAATAAAGAAAACTGGAGCTTATGTGTAAGGGGGGCAATTCACAACATGGTCTGGATGGAGTTATGAGTAGTATGTGCCTCTAGAAGTGGCGAGTAAGCAAACATTGTCTGGTCATTCAGTACTAGGCTTGGGTTGGCGGAAACGTGTTTATCAATTTCCATTATTTCAATATAGTTCATCTTCCTTCCTTTATGGATGAAATGTAATATTTCTTGTTTCACCTTGTTACTATGGCCTTCCTTAAGTAAGTGGTCTTCTAAAGTAGGGTCTCCTTTTCTAAGCTTCCAACTTCTGTGGTGTTCCTTCTAGCAGGTACTAATTTCCATGCCAGACTCACCTATATAGAATTTGCCACAATTACAAGTAATTTTATATATTCCGCTCTTTTGCAAAGGTGGATTGCTATCCTTACCACTGAGCAAAGTGTTCATCAACGTTGTGCACATAAAATGATGTTTTTACGTTCCTGGGTCTAGGCTTCCTGGCTGCATCCAATGTGACTTTTCCTAACTATTGAATTGTGCGTTCTTGAGGTGGTGGCTCAAGGACAGGGTCAAGGGGAGGGTACAGGTGTTGTTTCTGCTTTTCTGGCATTATGGAGTCTACTAAGGTAGGGGGATGGCCATTGTTTGATGCTATTCGTTTGATTTCATTTAAATCCATTTGGACGTTATCTTCACTCTTGGGGATGGATATTAAGTGACTTATCATGAAATGAAAGGCAGCATGTTTATTGGTTACTGGCTGTTGAGAACTGGTCGGTACTACCATACCTGGGGTGGCAGATTTCCAATAAATCTTGGAAGAATGAATACAGTCACTGATGTCTATGGTTTGATCTAAATAATTAATGAAGTTAACCCAAACTCCATTGTGAATTTTATATTGTTGTATTCAGAACTAAGTTGCTTGAGGAATTGCCTGGTAGTACCTGCCCATAAGCACAACACATCACCAACATACTTAAACCAGTATCCAGCCTTGTAAGAGAGTGGATTATTATCCAAAAACTGTGTTTCAGACTTGTATATGTAGATTTCAGCAAGGTGCACAACACTGTTGAACACTTTATGCCCAATGGCAAAAACACACTCCAGCTTTGGAAAAGAGTGGTATATAGAACGTTATGTTGAAAAAAGAAACAAAGCCAAACAGATAATTGCAGCATCCAAGAAGAAATCGTGGGAAGACTTTGGAAACAGGTTGGAGACTATGGGTCAAGCTGCTGGAAAACCATTCTGGAGTGTAATTAGCAGTCTTCGAAAGGGAGGTAAGAAGGAA
Source organism: Schistocerca cancellata (assembly GCF_023864275.1). Classification (NCBI taxonomy): domain Eukaryota; kingdom Metazoa; phylum Arthropoda; class Insecta; order Orthoptera; family Acrididae; genus Schistocerca; species Schistocerca cancellata. Next base: position 495,437,074 of record NC_064626.1, on the reverse strand, counting down.
ATGACAAGTATTTTGGACAGGTCAGGAAAACTGCTGGTGAATCCTGTGGATGCCTTGGACAAATGGAGGGAATATTTTGAAGAGTTGCTCAATGTAGGTGAAAATGCGATCAGTAATGTTTCAGATTTCGAGGTAGAATGGGATAGGAATGATGATGGAAATAGGATCACATTTGAAGAAGTGGAAAAAATGGTCAATAGATTGCAGTGCAATAAAGCGGCTGGGGTGGATGAAATTAAGTCGGAACTCATCAAATACAGTGGAATGTCAGGTCTTAAATGGCTACACAGGATAATTGAAATGGCCTGGGAGTTGGGACAGGTTCCATCAGACTGGACAAAAGCAGTAATCACACCAATCTTTAAACATGGAAACAGAAAAGATTGTAACAACTACAGAGGTATCTCTTTAATCAGCGTTGTGGGTAAAATCTTCTCAGGTATTGTTGAAAGGAAAGTGCGAGTATTAGTTGAGGACCAATTGGATGAAAATCAGTGTGGGTTTAGGCCTCTTAGAGGTTGTCAGGACCAGATCTTTAGCTTATGGCAAATAATGGAGAAGTGTTATGAGTGGAACAGGGAATTGTATCTATGCTCTATAGATCTAGAAAAGGCATATGACCGGGTTCCTAGGAGGAAGTTATTGTCTGTCCTACAAGATTATGGAATAGGAGGCAAACTTTTGCAAGCAATTAAAGGTCTTTACATGGATAGTCAGGCAGCAGTTAGAGTTGACGGTAAATTGAGTTCATGGTTCAGAGTAGTTTCAGGGGTAAGACAAGGCTGCAACCTGTCTCCACTGTTGTTCATATTATTTATGGATCATATGTTGAAAACAATAGACTGGCTGGGTGAGATTAAGATATGTGAACACAAAATAAGCAGTCTTGCATATGCAGATGACTTAGTTGTGATGGCAGATTCGATTGAAAGTTTGCAAAGTAATATTTCAGAGCTAGATCAGAAATGTAAGGACTATGGCATGAAGATTAGCATCTCCAAAACGAAAATAATGTCAGTGGGAAAGAAATATAAACGGATTGAGTGCCAAATAGGAGGAACAAAGTTAGAACAGGTGGACGGTTTCAAGTACTTAGGATGCATATTCTCACAGGATGGCAACATAGTGAAAGAACTGGAAGCGAGGTGTAGGAAAGCTAATGCAGTGAGCGCTCAGCTACGATCTACTCTCTTCTGCAAGAAGGAAGTCAGTACCAAGACTAAGTTATCTGTGCACCGTTTAATCTTTCGACCAACTTTGTTGTATGGGAGCGAAAGCTGGGTGGATTCAGGTTACCTTATCAACAAGGTTGAGGTTACGGATATGAAAGTAGCTAGGATGATTGCAGGTACTAGTAGATGGGAACAATGGCAGGAGGGTGTCCACAATGAGGAAATCAAAACTGGGAATGAACTCTATAGATGTAGCAGTCAGGGCGAACAGGCTTAGATGGTGGGCTCATGTTACACGCATGGGAGAAGCAAGGTTACCCAAGAGACTCATGGATTCAGCAGTAGAGGGTAGGAAGAGTCGGGGCAGACCGAGGAGAAGGTACCTGGATTCGGTTAAGAATGATTTTGAAGTAATAGGTTTAACATCAGAAGAGGCACCAATGTCAGCACTGAATAGGGGATCATGGAGGAACTGTATAAGGGGGGCTATGCTCCAGACTGAACGCTGAAAGGCACAATCAGTCTTAAATGATGATGATGATGATGATAGAAATTATTGGTATATCTGAACACTTCTTAAATAAGGAGATAATTCAGAGGCTTCCTTTACCAGGATACAGGTTGGCTGGCAGCTTTTCGAGGAGCTCTTTGCGGTGTGGGGGAGTAGCCATGTATGTGAAAAACGGTATCCCATTTGAGTCAATTGATGTTTCAAAGTACTGCACTGAAAAGGTGTTTGAATGTTGTGCAGGTGTGGTTAAATTTAGTGGAGCTAAACTTCTTACTGTTGTTATTTATAGATCACCAGACTCCGATTTCACAACGTTTTTGCTAAAGCTAGAGGAGGTTCTTGGTTCACTTTATAGGAAATACAAAAAGTTAGTTATATGTGGTGACTTCAATATAAATTGTATAAGTGATTGTGCAAGGAAAAGGATGCTGGTAGACCTCCTTAATTCATATAATCTTATGCAAACCGTATTCTTTCCAACGAGAGTGCAAGGGAACAGTAGAACAACCATAGACAATATTTTTGTTCATTCGTAATTACTAAAAGGGCATTCTGTTAGCAGAATGGTGAATGGCCTTTCAGATCATGATGCACAAATTTTAAGTCTAAAAGATTTTTGTGCTGCAACGCAGGTTAAATATAGTTACCAACGTTTTAGGAAAGCTGATCCAGTTGCTGTAGAGACTTTTGTAAACCTTATCAAGGAACAAGAGTGGCAAGATGTTTATAGTGCTGATACAGTAGACGATAAGTATAATGCTTTCCTCAAGACTTTGCTCGTGCTCTTTGAAAGTTGCTTTCCGTTAGAACGTTCAAAACAGGGTACTAGCACAAACAGGCAGCCTGGGTGGCTGACTAAAGGTATAAGAATATCTTGTAGAACAAAGTGGCAATTATATCAAAACGTTAGAAACAGTCACAATCTAAATGCAGTAGCCCATTACAAACAGTATTGTAAGGTGCTTAAAAAAGTTATTAGGAAGGCAAAAAGTATGTGGTATGCAGATAGACTAGCTAAGTCTCAGGATAAAATTAAAACCATATGGTCAGTCGTAAAGGAAGTGGCTGGTCTGCAGAGACAGGTCGAGGATATAGAATCAGTGCGTAGTGGGAATGTCCGTGTTACTGATAAGTCGCATATATGTACAGTATTTAATAATCACTTTCTGAATATAGCAGGTGAACTAAATAGAAACCTAGTCGCAACAGGGAATTATATAGCGCTCGTAGAAAAAAGTGTTCCGAGACTGTTACCTGAAATGCTCCTCCATGATACTGACAAGAGGGAGTTAATAATTAAATCACTAAAGACCAAGAACTCTCATGGATATGACGGGGTATCTAGCAGAATACTGAAGTATTGTTCCATGTATGTTAGCCCAGTACTTAGCCATATCTGTAACTTTTCCTTTAGGAGTGGTCGGTTTCCTGACCGATTAAAGTACTCGGTAGTGAAGCCACTTTATAAAAAGGGAGACAGGGATAATGTTGATAATTATAGACCTATTTCTATGCCATCGGTGTTTGCTAAAGTTATCGAGAGGGTTGTATATACAAGGTTACTGCAGCATTTAAATTCACATAATTTGCTGTCAAATGTACAGTTTGGTTTAGAAATGGCTTAACAACTGAAAATGCTATAGTCTCTTTTCTCTGTGAGGTTCTGGACGGATTAAATAAAAGGTTGCGAACGTTAGGTGTTTTCTTTGATTTAACGAAGGCTTTTGACTGTGTTGACCACAAAATATTACTGGAGAAGTTGGAACATTATGGAGTAAGAGGCGTAGCTTACAATTGGTTCGCCTCTTACTTTAAGAACAGAAAGCAGAAGGTAATTCTCCCCAATATTGAGAGTGGTAATGATGTTCAGTCCCAACGGGGCACTGTTAAATGGGGCGTTCCCCAAGGATCGGTGCTGGGGCCACTGCTGTTTCTTATTTATATAAATGATATGCCTTCTAGTATAACAGGTGATCCAAAAATATTTCTGTTTGCTGGTAACACCAGCTTGGTAGTGAAGGATCTTGTGTGTAATATTGAAACATTATCAAATAATGTAGTTAATGAAATAAGTTCGTGGCTTGTGGAAAATAATTTGATGCTAAATCACAGTAAGACTCAGTTTTTACAGTTTCTAACTCACAATTCAACGAGAACTGATATTTTGATCAGACAGAATGGGCATGTTATAAGCGAGACGGAACAGTTCAAGTTCCTAGGCGTACGGATAGATAGTAAACTGTTGTGGAAAGCCCATGTTCACGATCTTGTTCAGAAACTAAATGCCGCTTTATTTACCATTAGAACAGTATCTGAAATAAGTGACATTTCAACACGAAAAGTAGTCTACTTCGCATATTTTCATACGCTTATGTCATATGGTATTATTTTTTGGGGTAATTCTTCTGATTAAAAAAGGATATTTTTGGCTCAAAAACGGGCTGTTCGAGCTATGTGTGGTGTAAGTTCTAGAACCTCTTGTCGACCCCTATTCAATAGTCTGGGAATTCTGACATTGCCCTCACAGTATATATTTTCTTTAATGTCGTTTGCTGTTAGCAATATTAGCTTATTCCCAAGAGTTAGCAGCTTTCACTCAGTTAATACTAGGCAGAAATCAAATCTGCATGTGGAATGCACTTCCTTGACTCTTGTGCAGAAAGGAGTGCAGTATTCTGCTGCATCCATTTTCAATAAGCTACCACAAGAACTCAAAAATCTTAGCAGTAGCCCAAACGCTTTTAAGTCTAAACTGAAGAGTTTCCTCATGGCTCACTCCTTCTATTCTGTCGAGGAGCTCCTGGAAGAGCTAAAAAATTAAGCAAATTCCAGAGTTACATTCTTGATTTTCTTTATTTAAACTAATGACGTGTCTCCTGAATATGTTTCTTATATTTCATTTTATCTGTTTCTACAATCGTGTTATAATTTCATGTATTGACTCGTTCCATGACCATGGAGACTTCTCCTTAATGTGGTCCCACGGAACAATAAATAAATAAATAAATAAAAGATAGAACGTCACTTGTAATTGTCTGGCAGGAGAATATGTACCCACCAGAAGGAACACCATGGAAGTTGAAAACTTAGAGAAAGAGATTCTACATTTGCAGACTAAATGCTTACGAAGGCCACAGTTACAAGATGAAACATGAAATACTATATCATAAAGGAAGGAAGATAAACTGTCTTGAAATAATGTAAATTAATAAACACGTGTCTATAACTGAATGATCAGATATGCTCCATTTTTCTTTATTTCAGTTACTTTAATGTCTCTCGTTGTATTACAAATATTTTACTTGTATATCACTTTACTTGTATCACATCTGCTTCACTCACCTGACTAACATCATTATTATATCTTACCTGTTTGTAATTTAGGGTCTATCAAAGACAGAAGTATTTTGTTCAGCCATGGTGTGGAATATGTCAACGAAGTTTGTTTTCAGTCATTTTCTGCTATGAACAACTGTTGTAATTTATCTTTAGTTCATTAGTGAATGTGTCATATTTTATCTTAGTTGAATAACCTTAAATCACATTTACGCAGAAATAATCCCCCTTATTTAATTTCTAGTTCTAACATGATCATTTTTCATTTCTAGAAGTGGAAATACTCTGTAGATACACTGTTTCATCTTATCTGTTTGTAATTTAGGACCCATGAAAGACAAGATAACTGTGTCCAGACACACGGTTCCTTTGAAAGGGCATATCCGACTTCCTCCCCCCTGCTTCCGAAATCCGATGGGATGAATGACCTCACTGTTTGGTCCCCTCCCTCAAATCAACTAACCAACCACCCTTATTAATGCATCATCATTATCATCACTTGTCAATCATCCCCTTACCATTCTTCCTCCAAGCTCTCTACTCTCTAGCCAATTAGGATTGGATTGTTTGGGGGAGGAGACCAGACAGCGAGATCATCGGTCTCATCGGATTAGGGAAGGACGGGGAAGGAAGCCGGCCGTGCCCTTTCAAAGGAACCATCCCGGTATTTGCCTGGAGCGATTTAGGGAAATCACGGAAAACCTAAATCAGGATGGCCGGACGCGTAGCCAATTAGGTTGTAGTATTTTAGTGTGCAGTAAGACGAGGTAGCCAACCAAAACGCAGCTGTCCAATTACGTAAGATCAACTTAAATTGCCTAAAGATGGCGCTATTTTTATATACAGTACTCCCACATAAAAAAATACATAACCTTTTGCTTGAACTGCGTAAATCGACGCCATCACACACATAGACACACACACATGTATAGCTCTGTATTTTTTCACACTTCACTTAAAAAAAAACTTTTCAAAGTATTTCCAAGACTACAGCATTTCCAAAAATGTATGGAAGTTTCACCTGAACTGAATTAAGAGTAGTCGTCTCTCTCTCTGCCTCTCTCTCTCTCTCTCTCTCTCACACACACACAGACACACACTCACTCACACACACACACACACACACGCACACACACACACACACACACACACACACACGCTACATAACGTTCCAACTCTGTATTTCATCTCTATCTCCATTTATGTCCAATACTATACTGCCTCATCATTAAATTTCATTTCAAGTGTATGCAAATAATATAAGACAACTATGTACAGTATTTCACACCTGTTTCGTCACCATCATCATCACCATAATAAATAGTAAATGTCATCTCTCTCATTTATACACAAAAAAATGTTTCTGTGAGATACTGTACTGTGTGAGAAAGTTTCCAATCTCCTTCTCTCTCTCTTTCTCTGTAATATTTATTTTAATGGGGTAACAACATTATAATATACAACAGATGGAATGAAAAAAAAAAACAAAAAAATGCCGTAGATATACTATTATTATTATTGTTATTATTTTACATTTTCATACAAAAACTCACGTTTTCACACATACGCTAATTCACAGTTAACTTTCCCTTGCTGGTGAAATCGTTAGTTCTGTTGTATTGTCAAACTCTGGAAACATACGCATTTAGTACATATACTAATTCGTCTTCAAAATCTTTTAGGAAAACATCTATTGTAAACAGTAAGTCGTTACAAACTGAATAAATATTTGAGACATCTCCATGACATTTTGCCAGCTTTGGGCAAACTGTATATAATATGAACAACCAGTCTGTTTCAACGAAACAGAAATAGTTCTCTGTAATAAATAGATTCGTATTTATCATAGACTTAAAAAGCAAGGTAGAGTTCCGAATCTGTAAAGCAATCCTTTTTGAGCGACTGTATTATTTTCACATTCACACACACACACTTTGTATCTGAGAACTAAACATCGCAGCTATTTAAACATAGATGCATGACAGTCTTCTTTTGAGGGGTAAACAGTAATTTCTCGTACGTGATTTTGTCATACCTTATGAATAGAATCCATAATTAAAGATCCAGTTTCAGAACGCTGAAGAAAAAGAACGACAGCTCAGAGTGACGTCAAGTTTGAACAGAATTATTTATGACTCAGGAGGCAATGTCACGAACGAAAAATTTAACGAAAATTTGAGCAATGGATGGCACTGTGAGCGTCAGAATACCAACAAACTCATGACACGTAGCTGTTCCTCAGTTTGCACCCAGGACGCCGAACACGACTGACTCTGTGAAGGATCGTGCTCTGCTTGCAACGCTTTTTTACAAGAACAGTGACTGTGCGCCAGTGCCGGCCACTGTGGTCGAGAGGTTCTAGGCGCTTCAGTCCGGAACCACGCGGCTGCTACGGTCGCAAGTTCGAATCCTGCCTCGGGCATGGGTGTGTGTGCTGTCCTTAGGTTAGGTTAGTGATTCGCTTAGGCACTGGATATAAATAAACAACTTTCGGGAGAATACAGAGAAAATTACCAAAAGTGATAGCTAACAAAGGAACCGCGATGAAAGTCCAGACGCACAATGACGATTATTGCTCCAAGTGGTCAGATATAGCCCATTTGTAGCCAGAAATCGGTAATTTGGGTAATGTACCAAGTGTCTAGTTATCGTCCTTACTCAGATAATTTAAATATTGTGAACAGTTCATTTCCTACTGAATAAAATCGTGAGGGATTTTTGTGAAAAATAGTGAAAACGCAACTGCTTATGTGTACAGTATTTAGTACTGTGAACCTGCCTGGATGGTTAGAGGAGGGACAAAGGAACATGAAAGAAAAGTTAGAAGTGGTTCCAGTGTACGTCTTGAAACATTATAAAAGTGAGAAACATATGATTCTCTTAATGCTACCTGTCGCAAACATAGAAATTCACAGCTTCTGTTACTCAAAAAACTTTTTGAGGCTAGTACCTAACAGCATACTCCTTCTTATCTTATATAGTAGTATGTGGACACTATTTATACTACTTCCGTTCTAAAGACAAGTTGGCTGCACATTTAGTTGATGGTTCGTAATTGAAACCAGTCACTAGAATCATGCCCAGAATGAAAAAAATATCATAAAATTCGACTCGTCTAACAAACAATTAAAGTTACTATTCGTCATATACACAATCATCGAATGTTTTCTGCAACTAGGGATTAGTATCTAAAATAATGTGCATGAGAAACATACTATTGCATTCTACGTGAACTGCAGTTACAGTGATCAATATTCAGTTTCAGCTATACCGAGATTGTGTAGACTGCATGGAATGGTTTCAGTTGTATCACATTTCAAAGTACGTAAAAATGTGTGTTACAAAACATGTGTAAGTAGGCTGTTTAGATTTTTATATTGGTAATGCCGCTTAGCGCTCTGTATGAAAATCACTGGCTGTGCTGTGTGCTGTATGTGGCTAGTTTGCATTGTTGTCTGCCATTGTAGTGTTGGGCAGCGGCAGCTGGATGTGAACAGCGCGTAGCGTTGCGCAGTTGGAGGTGAGCCGCCAGCAGTGGTGGATGTGGGGAGAGAAATGGCGGAGTTTTGATATTTGTAAGAATGGATGTTATGAACTGCTATATATATTATGACTATTAAGTAGTGTTAGGGAGCGGCAGCTGGATGTGAACAGCGCGTAGCGTTGCACAGTTGGAGGTGAGCCGCCAGCAGTGGTGGATGTGGGGAGAGAGATGGCGGAGTTTTGTAATTTGTCATGAACTGCTATATATATGATGATATTAAGGTAAATACAGTGTTTGTTCTCTATTAAAATCTTTCATTTGCTAACTATCCCTATCAGTAGTTAGTGCCTTCAGTAGTTTGAATCTTTTATTTAGCTGGCAGTAGTGGCGCTCGCTGTATTGCAGTAGTTCCAGTAACGAAGATTTTTGTGAGGTAAGTGATTTGTGAAAGGTATAGGTTAATGTTAGTCAGGGCCATTCTTTTGTAGGGATCTTTGAAAGTCAGATAGCGTTGCGCTAAATAATATTGTGTGTCAGGTTAAGCACAGTCGTGTATAATTTGTTCTAAGGGGACGTTTCATATGGCGACCCTGCCAGGATACCTCACTGGAATCTTCTGATTTTTTCTTGTAGTTTGTGTAATTAGTGTAGATTTTGTTTATTGCTAGCGCGTAATCGTAGAGAGAATCTCCTTTGTAGTTGCAGTCTTTCATTGTTGTACAGTAAAACATTTGTGGCATGCATGTAGATTTGCACCAAGTATTTCGCAGCTGCGCTTGCAATTAACTAGATATTATTTTCAGTTCTGTGTTAATGTGTTCTCTTATTTTTGCTCTTAAAATTGTGCTTTTCTGTGTTGTCGTGTGAAATATTGTGACAATAATGGCGTGTGAAAAACGTAATACTAGGCTCCAAAGTAAACTTAAAAATGACAGTGAAGACGAAAGCAGTGTGTTAGCGCCACCGAGTAATGAATTAACTAATGTTCAAAGTAGTAATTTGGTAATTGTACATAGGGAAATGGAGCGGGCTGCAAACAATGGTGTAGACAGTGAAACAATTAGTGAACAGGGAAGCATTATCGATCGATCGGTCGGCAACAGCTTGCCTCAGGAATCCGAAATGACAGGACACAATCTTGCAAATACTGTAGATTCAGGTTTTGCGTCCTCACCGTTTTCTCAAATAAGTCAAGACACATTTTCTGCTTGTCAAAATGTGAATGTTGCTGGTGCAAATGCACTGCCGAAAAGCGTAGAGGAACAGATTCCAGACACTAATGCATTGTTATTACAATTAATGCAACAAATGGGACAAAATCTTCAAAAGTTAGACACAATGGAACAACACCAGAGACAAACACAGCAACAGTTAGACGCAATGGAACAAAATCTTCACACCACGCTTGAACAAACACGTGAAGATTTAACTACTGAGTTACATAACATTGAATCGAAATGTCAAAAAGTCTGTAATGACGTAAAAACACAAATTTGTGAGCATTTTCAACCTATTTTTCGCGGCATGAAAATGCATTACAGAATCACGAAGCAGCCATAAAAGAACTGCAAACCATTGTTCATGAAAATCATGAGACCTTGTGGGCTAAAATTGACTCAGTTGCATCTACCGATTCGGTTACGCAACTTGCAAAAACTCGGGAAAACTTAAAGGACACAGTAGATTGGCCCGGTCTCGATCAATGGACCACCCTGCATACACATCCTGTGTCTATAAACGATCGACACCATATGCGAATGTTCCATTCATTCGGAGGATCAGTTCGGTACCTCATTCTGAAACGTCTTTGCGCTGTAATCACTGAATTACACTTGGCAAACTCGAGAACACAAAATGAATTCTGCTGCGAAGTAGCCATTTTTTTTAAACATCCGATGTTAACCAAGCAACCGACATCTAACAGCAGTGAATATAAACCAGACAATGTATTCGTTAATCGAATAACCGAGTCGTGGCGCAGCGCTCGATGGTTTTGGAAACATACATAATACTCTTCAGTACGTATATTCGATTTGGAACACCCCGTAGACAGAATATGGGTCATGTCCTGTCAAGAATATATCACCCCTTCGGAGGGGTTTATATAACTTAGTTGTAGACTTTCATGGATGCTGACTAAAATCCCACCCGTCGTTCTATGCTTCTCGCGCCCCAATGACGTTGCCACTCGACAAGCAGCCATTCCTTACTTATTTTTGTCAGTGATATGCATGATATGCATGATAATGTCTCGTACTTTTGCTAGATTGTCTCTATTCGACCAATTACGGGCTCCTAAATATCGAATTTTTTACTCCTATGGGGCAAATTTCTAACAAGACCAGGACTGCTTCGATTGGCGTTGAAGTAAAAGCGCCTGTGAGCCTGACCGATATTCCTCACTGGTTTCTACGCAGTTTCACTGCGACATGTTCACTTCGTAACTACGAGCTCCAGACACTGGCAGCGAATGTGACCTTTGCTGTCAAACGGGCATGGTGCAATACTTTCAATGCAGATATTAGTAGCTGGTATTAATTTGTAAGCCGTGACACAATCCACAAGTCTCATATCAGTGACATAATCTTCTGTAAGCCTTTTGTGGTTCTCTGAATACCAAAACGGTAGGGGGAGAACAGCTGTTTTCAGAGTTTTTCATGTGCAGTATGATTCGAACGTTACTGTACGTGCATGCTTCCACAGTGGCCTGTTCCATCGGCAAAAAAAAAAAAAAAAAAAAAAAAAAAAAAAAAAAAAAAAAAAAAAACTAAGTGATAAATTAGTTTACTTTTCTTGAGTGGTAAAGGGCGACTTTTAATTATTATTTGAGAGAATGTGGCACGATGTTCCCCAGCCCATGATATCCTATAATATGATCATATCAGCCAGAACATTTTGACCTCCGAACTACTATCGAGATAAACCCGTCCATTCGATGGCAGCGAGGAATGACTGACTGTTAGTCAGATACGCGTACTGTATCAGTTAGCGTGCTGTTCCTGTGTAGAATGGCGAAGGCGCGTGGTCTATCTGAAATTGACCGAGGACACACTGTGATGGCACGGAGGCTCAGCGTGAGCATTTCGAAACTGCACGACTTTTCGGGTTTTCGACGAGTGCTGTTCAAATGGTTCAAATGGCTCTGAGCACTATCTGAAGGCATCAGTCCCCTAGAACTTAAAACTACTTAAACCTAACTAACCTAAGGACATCACACACATCCATGCCCGAGGCAGGATTCGAACCTGCGACCGCACCAGTCGCGCGGGTCCGGACTGAAGCGCCTAGAACCGCTCGGCCACCGCGGCCGGCTACGACTGCTGTGGAGAGTGTTGTAACCTCCCCCTCACTTATCGACCTTAATGACAGTGAAAAATTAAACCGCGTGTACCTAATGGAAATTTGGGAAAAGCAATCGTCACCGAAGTTAATCTGTCGGTAAAGAGGGAGGAAAGGGTTACATCTAAATGAAAGGAAAAATGCTAATGAAACTGGTGGAAATTAATTTTGAAATAGGGGTAAAGTTAATAAAGAAAGTAAATGTGCGGCCGTTACGTTAACAATCAACTAGTGGTAATTAGATATTTGAGATTTGGGGGAAATTGCGGTCGCCAGTCCTAAGGACAATTATTATAGTAACTGAAAAAGAAAGATTATTACACATATAATTAGCACTAGAAGCGTGGCAACTGAAGGTTGACAAGTGTAGTGTGAAGACTGAAAGTTTGTCAGAAGTAATAAATTTCGCTACACTCTGACTTAATTTAGCAAAAGAATTAATAAAACCGGAAAATCGAAAGTTAATTGTGTGACTGAAGTTAATAGTGAGTTTTCTTTCTGAAGCACATCGAAATTCAGTAAATACGGTTAGTCTTTGACTACCTCAACAATCATTTCAAAAGCTACTTGAATCTACGCAATTTGGAAATAAGAGATTTAACTTTGAACTTGAATTAAATGATTCTGAACAATTAACAATAGTAAAATTTAGTACGTACCAAGCTGAGCTGCAGTCACAGGTAAGCTAAAATACGGTAACAAAACTCGCACTCTTAATTTGTGCTAGTGTAATCTAACTATTGTAGCCAGCTATGATTACTTTAACTGAACTTTGAAATTAAAGCAGCGAAATTGAATTATATTACGTTAATGCTGGCGTTTGAATTTCAACAACACTCGGGTTTATTTCGGAAAAGGAAGGGACCCTGCTTGGCAATGCAATTGGGACAATGAGCAACGAAGGTTCATGCTAAGTCGCTGTAATTTTGTGATGCAACAATTTTAAAAGTTTGAAAAGCTGAGGTCTGCCATACAGTTCTAAAGCTGTACGTGCTTCCAGTCTTCCTTGTTGGTTGATTGAAGGTTTGAAGCCGTCGATCGAAGATGTGGCGACAGTCACTCATTGTCGGCCGTCGCTATTGCAGAAGCTGGATGTTGGCGCGCCTTCTTCTCGACACGGTCACCAGACGAAACGGGCTCTTGATGTGTGCCAGCTAATGCTTCCCGTCCGCGACACCATGTCAGAAACTATCATCGCAAGTCGAGCGCAATTACATGCTGCCAAATCCCGAAAGCGCGGCAACTCGCGGGAGCGTCACACAACACACCTGCTCCACTCGCTACTCCAGCCAGACTCTCCCTCTGCTCGCGCTCCACGAGACAGAGTTAACACTACCAAAGATCCTACACACTTTGATTCTTCACACGACCTATCGATATAATCGTTCGATAGCAGTTTTCCCTAGGCAAGACCCAGCGTAAAAATACAAATAATATTTACGAAACAAACCAATTATACATCGACATAAATGCATAAATATATATATACAAATAGTAAAACAATTACAATATGTAAAGACACAGAAATGTCATATATTCAGGTAACAAAAATAAGGAAAACAAATTTATAGTACAATAGATGGAAATAGGAGGATATGCATTTCCGGCGTTACAGTGTCTTCAATATATAGCGAAACCAAGGTGCAACCACGTCCAGACGTCGTGGGGTTGGGCAGTCAAATCTCATTGCAGCTGTCGGACTTCGTAATCTGGGCAAACTGTTAAAACAGGACACACGGCGAACTGTACCGAAACAAACAACAGACTGATGCTGGCACAGTACAAGTGTGTCTGAACGCACAGTGCACCGAACACTCTTAACGATAAGTCTGATCAGCTGACAACCCATGCACGTGCCACCGTTAACACCACGAAATCGATCACTACGAAAGAAATGAGCACGTGACCATCGGCACTGGATGTTGGCGGAGTGGCAGACCGTTGCGTGGTCTGATGAATCCAGACAACTTCTTCATCACGCCTACGAGAGGGCGACAATCATTCTGCTTCCAAGGGAACAGCTCCTTGATGCCTGTACTAAGGGACGGAGAGAAGCAGGCGGCGACTCCATTGTGCTCAGGGGAACATTTACGTGGGCATCCATAGGTCCAGTGGAGCTCTTGCAAGGCTCCGTGGCGGGCAAGGAGTACCTCAGCCATGGCTCAGATACTCCTTGACTCATGACTTCCATGCCAAGACGGGACGCCGCTGTTGTCCGTGTCAAATGTGGATATACGAGCTACGAGGTGGGGGGTTATAATATTCTGCTTGATCAGTTTGGGCTCCCCTAGTAATATTCACATACAAAAATAGTTGTTTGATAGCTGATGATGTCTTGTAACGTTTACTTACCTCAGTTGGATTCTATATTTATTCGCGTATGTCTGTATTTCTAGTAGTTTAGTCCTTTCGACTTCTACCACACGTATACTTCGAGCCACGCTGTTACCCTACTCTATATATATATTGATTTAAATATCTATCAGTGCATACAGTAACCAGTTCATGTCTAAAATAAGTTACCTGTAATTGTCAGTTCCTTCCTCATTGTATGTTTTGTATTGTAGGTTAAACCGGGGACCTAGAAACGACGGAGAGGCTCCGTCCCCGCCACAGCCACAGTGGTCCACAACCCCACCACGACTACCGCAGTACTTAACCCTCCGCCACCCCAGACGGAACCCAGGGTTATTGTGCGGTTCGGACCCCGGTGGATCCCCCCCAGGGAACGTCTCACACCAGGCGAGTGTAACCCCTATGTTTGCGTGGTAGAGTAGTGGTGGTGTACGCGTACGTGGAGAACTTGTTGGCGCAGCAATCGCCGACATAGTGTAGCTGAGGCGGAATAAGGGGAACCAGCCCGCATTCGTCGAGGCAGATGGAAAACCGCCTAAAAACCATCCATAGACTAGCCGGCTCACCGGACCTCGACACAAGTCCGCCGGGCGGATTTGTACCGGGCACCAGGCGCTCCTTCCCACTCCGGAAATCCTTACTTATACTGCACGTTCTTTTAAATCAGAGGGGCATCTATATTGTGTCTGGTGACCCAACATGTATTTGGTAGTGTTGTATGGACGGCTTGCATAGTAGATTAATACAAGAGACCATCTTTCACATTTGTTAACCAGACAAAACACGACATCAAATTTTTCTCCTGGGAGCTGTTTAATCCACAATGATAGTTTCTTTCCAGCTGATGTCTACAGGCTGCGACACATGCAGTTTAGTTACGTGTTCCGACTGCTACTTATTTCTGGTCATTTGTTAGCCTATGAAGGTAACGTGGCATAATAACACACAGTGGTACCCATACATACGTAGACATCAGGAGACGCATCCTTCCACAATGGACATTTTTCGGACATTGCGCTCTTCCTGTAGCAACAAATAATGGTAGGAATTGCGGGCAGTGAAGATACATATAGCGCACGGTGTGGTACTCTTAACAGGACATAGTAAACGAGCATTCTATGGGGTTGCCATGCGCCCTCGCTTGAATTTAATTAGCTCACTACCTGGAGTTTTGTATGTTTTTCATATTTGCTTAACGTAGTGTTAAGTCATTGACTTTAGGCTGCCGATTGATATCATCCTGGTGTGTGTGTAATTTTTAAGTAGCAGACCACGGAAACGCACTGTAGCCACAGGTCGCTACTCTGATATGGGCCGTCACATCGTCTGACTGTTGTTACTGCGTGAATTGTGTTATCCACTATCACTGTAACTGTTTTATTATTTGCAGATGTGGTAATTACTTAGGCTGTCATCTGCAGCGTAGTTTCCTTTCCAAATGACGCAGTACAAGCGGACCATGTAACTTTACTTCTGCATATTTTTATAATTTTTATAATCTTAATGTGTTTACGTCTGTAGATTTTTATAAATTACAAAACATCGTCACTCAGCAATTTATTGTATATTACTTTGTGGAAATTTCACCAAGTTGTAAAGCAGCTTCTACGCAGCCGAACTTGTCTAGCGGTGGTCTGGCTGCAGTGAAGCACACAGTAGTGTGTGGTATGGGACCCCATCATCTGGAGAATTACTCTGTACAATGTGGTTTTAACCCGACTTGCCGATGCACCGTCGATTTCGTCCCTCACATAACTGCCAATGTGTTAGAAAAGTACTTGTACACCTGCTATAGGACACATATACATCCAAATCTACACGGCTACTCTGCAGATCACACTTAAGTGCATGGCAGAGGGTTCATCGAACCACTTGCACAATAATTCTCTATTATTCCACTCTCGAACAGCGTGAGGAAGCAACGAACACCTATATCTTTCCGTGCGAGATCTAATATCCTTCATTTTATCATTATGATCGTTTCTCCTTATGAAGGTCGGTGTCGACAAAATATTTTCGCATTTGGAGGAAACAATTGGTGACTGAAATTTCGTGAGCAGATCCCACTGCAAAGAGAAAAGTGAGTAGTGTCATCATGTGGCGGGGGAGGGATAATTGCTGCTTGAATCATTTAAAAAATAGGTTGAAAAGAATAGTTGAAAGAAATTTGAAGGTAATTTATAAATCTGTACACATATTCTGGGTGAACTTTAATTGGTACCAGTATCAACAGACCTTCCATGTCAGTACATTCAAGATCGATATTCGTAAATTGAGTAACGTACTGCTTCACATTAATTCCATTTTGCGTAGTCCTGATTATAGCAATGCCGATGCAGATTCGCTCCTCCGCTGCTTGCGCAAATTCCTCTTGTCTGCTCCGAACCTCCTGATGCAGGATCTAGTGGCGGGCGAAATGATGAACGGACAGGTGTGGTCGTCGTGAATGCACTAATAAACTTTGCTTTCCTAATAACTTTTTATAACACTTTTTAATGTACGGTTGAAATACACATTTTTAAACAATACTGGTACGACGGATCTAATCATAAGTCTGCCCGCTGCCACTTGTAGAAACAAACGGGTGAAGATACAGGAATTAATAAATTCAAGAGTGTATTTCTTCTTCCTTTTTTTCATACATATGTATCAAAATATTATCCTTGCCACAAAACGACGCGTTAATTTATCTTTGTCGAGGTCTATAAGTCATTCAGTTTACATATAGCTTACTTGTATAAAAATGAAATAAAATAATATGATTGAACATAAACGCTATTGTTTTAATGATGTCCATCCCAAATCCTGTATCATTTCAGCGCTTCTCCCTCCACTATTTCTCGATAATACGAAAAGTGCTGCTCTTCACTGAACTTTCTCGATGTACTCCGTTGATCTTATCTGGTAAGAATCCCACACCGCGCAGCAGTACTCCAAAAGACGACGGGCAAGCGTAGTGTAAGCAGTCTCTTTAGTAGATCTGTTGGATCTCCTAAGTGTTCTGCTAATAAACCACGGTCTTTGATTGGCCTTCCCCACAACATTTTGTATGTCTTCTCTGCTATTTAAGTTGTTCTTAATTTAATTACTACGTATTTAGTTGAATTTACGGCCTTTAGCTTGATTGATGTACTGTGTAACCGAAGTTGAACGGATTCCTTTTAAAACTCATGTGGATGACCTCACATTCTTCATTATTTAGGGTCAACTGCCAATTTTTGCAGCATATAGGTATCTTTCTAAATCGTTTTGGCCGGC
The DNA here is from genome assembly GCF_023864275.1 of Schistocerca cancellata. Lineage (NCBI taxonomy): Eukaryota > Metazoa > Arthropoda > Insecta > Orthoptera > Acrididae > Schistocerca > Schistocerca cancellata. The sequence goes on along the minus strand of NC_064626.1, from coordinate 495,419,619 downwards.
CGCGGTAGCCGAGTGGTTCTAGGCGTTTCAGTCAAGAACCGCGCGACTGCTACGGTCGCAGGTTTGAATCCTGCCTCGGGCATGGATGTGTGTGATGTCCTTAGGTTAGTTAGGTTTAAGTAGTTCTAAGTTCTAGGGGACTGATGACCTCTGATGTTAAGTCCCATAGTGCTCAGAGCCATTTGAACCATTTTAAATCGTTTTGCAATTTGTTTTGCTCTTCTGATGACTTGACTAAACGGTAAACGATAGCATCATCTGGATACAACCTAAGACGGCTGCTCAGATTGTCTCCTAAAACGTTAATATAGATAAGGAACAGCAGAGGGCATATAACACTACCTTGAGGAACGCCAGTAATCACTTCTGTTTTACTCGATGACTTAGTGACAGTTACTACGGACTGTGGCCCCTCTGCCAGCAAATCACGAAACCAGTCGCATAAATGCGACGATATTCCGTAAGCAGGCAGTTTGTTTGCAAACCGCTTGTCAGGTACAGTGTCAAAAGCCTTCTGGAAATCTAGAAATACGGAATCAATTTTAAATCCCTTATCGATAGCACTCAGCACTTCGTGTGAGTAAAGAGCTAGTTGTGTTTCGCAAGAACGATGTTTCGTAAATCCGTGTTGACTATGCGTCAGTAGACCGTTCTCTTCGAGGAAATTCATAATGTTCGAACACTACGAGGTACGACAATAAAGTAATGAGACTGATTTTCTTTGCAAGGTGGCAACCCTGCAGGCTTGCGTAGGCACAATATCTTTGACCTTGGCCTATAAGCTGCTTCTAGTCCAAGCAGTACATCGATGCAACTGCTCAGTCGCGAGTTGTGGTGTAATAAGTTAACCCATGTTTGTTTGTGTCTCTCGTCACGGATATGGAACCGCATAATATTTCGCAACGGTATGCCACTTCTTTTTGCATTAAATTGAGTGAAAACGCGACGACAACTTACGGTAAGCTTCAGAAGGCTTTTGGAGAGGAGGTTATGTCAAGAGCTCAAGTTTTTCGTTGGCATAAAATGTTTAGTGAAGGCAGAACGAATGTTGAAAATGAAGAACGCAGTGGACGGCCATCAACCTCATGGACGGATGTCAACTTGGCCAGGGTGTGTGAACTCGTACGATCTGATCGAAGATTATCCGTGAAATGATTTCAGAAGAACTGAACATCAATCGAGAAACGGTTCGTCTAATAATAACTCAAGATCTTGGTATGAGAAAGATTTGTGCAAAAATGGTCCCCAAAAATCTCACACCACAACAGCGAGAAACACGGAAAAATGTGGCAGCCGATATGTTAGAGCAATCAGAAATCAATCCAGAATTGTTGGGCCGTGTTATCACCGGTGATGAAAGTTGGTTTTATCAGTACGATCCAGAGACAAAACGCCAAAGTTCGCTATGGTGCTCAAAGGGATCACCCAGATCAAAAAAAGGTCGCATGTGAAAGTCAAAAGTGAAATGCATGCTTGTGTGCTTCTTTGATTTCAAGGGAATTGTTCATAACGAGTGGGTGCCTCCTGGGCAAACAGTTAACCAATGTTACTACAAAGAAATTTTAGAAATACTGCGTAAAAGAGTTCTTCGTGTCCATGCCAACATTGCTGATAACTGGATTCTGCATTATGATAATGCGCCATCCCATACTGCTCTGTCAGTACAGCAATTTTTAACCTCAAAACAAATTTCAGTACTACCACAGCCACCTTATTCACCAGATATCGCTCCATGCGACTTTTTTCTATTTCCAAGATTCAAAACGGCGGTCAAGGGACACCATTTTCAAACAACACAAGATGTCCAGAAAGCTGTGACGAGGGTCTTGGAGGATATTACAGAAGATGAGTTCCAGAAATGTTACCATCAATGGCGGAAGGGCTAGAAAAAGTATGTGCAATCAGAAGGGAGCTACTTTAAAGGAGACAACACTGAACTTGACTAAAACGGTAAGCAACATTTTTTTCACATCAGTCTCATTACTTTATTGTCGCGCCTGTTATATACGTTCCAAAGCCCTACTGCATATAGACATTAATGAAATAGGGCTGTAATTTAGTGGATTACTACTTTCTTGACTACTGGTATGAGCTGTTCAACTTTCCAGTCGTTGAGTACGAATCTTTTATGTAGTGATCTCTTATTGACGTATGTTGTTACACGGTTTTGCTATTACAGTGCATATGCTATTATACTTAATTTTATCTCTGTATAATTTCACATTCACAATAAGAGACTGGAATTGAAGGGAGAACCGATAGAGGTACTCAAGGTACCCTCCGCCACACACCGTCAGGTGGCTTGCGGAGTATAGATGTAGATGTAGAATGCATTCAAGGATCTGAATATGGTGACCATGCTTACCGAAACCACAAATCTACAGTAAAGGTTGTTCACAAGAGATTTTGGCTAAGTAGTTCGCTTTCTCTCAAGGAACTAAAAACTCATCTTCATAGGCTGTGTCAATTCTCGAGAATTTCTGCAGCGGTCTAGACGCTCGTCCTACACTTCTCAGACCAGTCTCCACGCAGAGTCGGCTGTGCCTCGCGCGGCGGCGGCGGCGCAAGACGAGCAGCGAGCAGAGGCGACCGTGGCGGCGCCCGCCCCCGGGCATTAGCGTCGCAAGTAGCCGCCCCACGCCCCCCGCCCCCCGCCTTCCAATTACAGCCGGGCCGGCCCGGCCACCGCTCCCATTCACGACGCGTCTATTATTTTTTTACGGCCGCTTCCTGCTTAAACGTACTACAATAGGGCGTGGACACGAACCGCGTCCAATCACCGCCTTCGGGAAACTCCCCGATTTCTCTCCCGCGCCGTACGAAACCAGCTCGCGCACACCTCCGTTCCTCCCACCCTTTTACCTCCTCGCCGCCCTTTTTTTCTGTTTATTTCAATGAGACAACTTATTACGGCGTGATTGCGGCGCGATCGCCCCCGGGCGTGGTCCCACTCCCGCGTTTGAGCGTATTTAGATTCCATCTGTTTTTAAAACAGCAGCAGCGGCGGGGTCCGCCGCCCGGCGAGCCGAGTCACTAAGTACAGGGGACGCTGTGAGGGTAATTACGCCCGATATGGTAATCGTGTGAAATGCACAGCCGGCCCCACTCTGTAATTCCGGTGGAGCTGGCGTTTTCGTCAGCGAAGGATCGGCTCGGGAAAGGGGAGGGGGTGGGCGGCGGAAAAATGGGTAGCTACGTCCGCGTTGAGCCTCCATGAAGATGGTGGTTATCCGTACGCGCGGCCGCCGATGTGTGCGTCAGTACAAGCAGTATCTCAAGCAAAATGGGCATGCTGGCAGCCCGAAAAGTAGTTGCGAGCAGATGGACCCCGTACCGCTCTCATCAGCCCCCTGCGATCACTTTTTGAAAACTGTGCCAAATTCCTGTGGTTAACTCTCGAAAACGCGGTATGGGCTATCTCTCCAAGTCTCCACGATTTACCGTAACGCACTTCGCCCCCGTAGATCCAGATCTACTTACGGCGATAGGCGTGTGTGAATGCGCCACTAACTTCGTGGTATGCTTCGTTGCACGTGCTAATAAAGGGACGTGGAACCCAAAATTTTGCCACCACCGTCGTCTGGTGGCTCGAAACGCGTGCCCCGTACACAATTACGATCTGAGAATCCGCTGAAATATCACGGTGTTTCCAAAACGGAGTATTTTCTCCCTCCTGTATTCACTAATGCCGTGGCTAAATTCATAAGGTGTGACGGACGTCTCACAAAGTATCCAGCTACCGTTACCAACGAAGAGCTGCACACAGCACATCATACTATCCTGTACGAAGAATTTTTCATAGAGGCGGCAGTAATTTCGGAGTTCGACGGGGAAGTATCATAGAATCGCTCCTCTTCAGACAACATATCGACTCCCACTATAATATACTCGAGCACCGTTAGCGTCTCAGAGTTTTCGAAAGTGATACAATTAGCTACCATCTGAAAAAGATTTATGTATAGTGAAGGAACAAAATTTCCATTTTTAAGTATATGATACAGTAGAATCAGCTATAGCAGTCCAATTGACATAACTTATCTGTGTGGACATTTTCTACCACATCTTACTACGATAATAATGACCTTTGTTGGTGTATTCTCTCGCTTATCTCATTTCTGTTTAATCCAAGTTATACCATTTCTCCTGTTAATTAAAGACTATGTATTTTTCTTTCTGTTCTGTCTTTTTAATGATATTTTACAATAGATATACGTCACTAGTTTACTATTATTTGTGCGATCAAGACTATTAATTAAAATTGTTTTAAACCACTCCGGTTTTTGAACAAATATCCGTACAAACATAACTAATATCAATTCAGCTCATAGCAAAATATCACCTTTCTTTTACAATAACAATTTGTCCATTATATTTGGACTGTTGAGCTCCGTGGCCGTGGATAATGATATTTCGTTGTAAAAATACAGCAACCAGCCACTTTTTAATGCGTTTTATTTATGCCAATATGCATTTCGGATTTGCACCCATCTTCAGCTGGCAAATTACATGGATCTTCAGTTAAAACAGTAGTACAATCTCGACAGCAGTCTGCTGTCGAGATTGTACTACTGTTTTAACTGAAGATCCATGTAATTTGCCAGCTGAAGATGGGTGCAAACCCGAAATGCATATTGGCATAAATAAAACGCATTAAAAAGTGGCTGGTTGCTGTATTTTTACAACGAAATACCTTTCTTTTATGTCTGTAACTAGTCGTAACTTACATTCAGCAAAATGTGAGGTTCTGTACTTCATGAAATGTAAAAAGACATTTATTTTGAGTACATTTTTACATCTACATATGTCATTTTTCCATTAACGTTTCATGCGTTTCACAACTAAAAATTCTTTTTCCAAGATCAACAAGGATTTCGAGGGTTTCAGCTACTTTACTTTCTCGCCTTCTTTTAGTCCCAAACTAGGCTATTGGCCATCTACTGCAACAAAGACTCTCCGGACTTCCACTTTAAAAACCTTAGTTTTTTCACATAGTGTGAAATATTTTTAACTGAAGTATAACAGGTGTCTTTTACCCACAAAGACAAAAAATAAAGTCCGGAGAATTTTTGTTCCAGTAGATGGCAAAGAGCTTACTTTGGGACTGAAAGAAGGCGAGCAGCCGGCCGCGGTGGCCGTGCGGTTCTGGCGCTGCAGTCCGGAACCGCGGGACTGCTACGGTCGCAGGTTCGAATCCTGCCTCGGACATGGGTGTGTGTGATGTCCTTAGGTTGGTTAGGTTTAAGTAGTTCTAAGTTCTAGGGGACTTATGACCTAAGATGTTGAGTCCCATAGTGCTCAGAGCCATTTGAACCATTTTTGAAGGCGAGCAAGTAAGATAGATTAAACCAGTGGTCGTCAAACTTTTTTGCTCAAGGGCCAAAACTAACAATATGATGTGGTACCTCGGGCCGCAGATTTCCAGGTCTTTTTATTAACTGGCGAACCACGTAAATGGTGCTTTATGAACCTCCAATAGACTAGCTATAGTAAAGAAGCGAAAGGTTTACCACTGACTTTCTAGCACTTATCGTTAAAATCGATACCATTCGGACCACTACAGGTAGAATGTACTCTGTTTCAGATTGTTGTCACCCTCAATTACCCGTAAATTGTAACACTCTAAGTGCCCGACGAATTGCTGCTGCGTTGTTTTTGTGAACAGATGGTTAAGAACAGCAAATGCACTTATACTTAAATGTATTATGTAACATGAGACACGAACACAGCTGTTTTCTACATGTTTTGAAAGTCATTTTTTGTCAACTCACTTGACTGAACTACAACAGCCTTAATTTTATTTCATAGTAGATGAGGTACCTAGCATTGGCTAGATATGTATTTATTCCAATCTTATGTTATTCTGTCTCCTCCTCCCCTCACTCTCTGTCGTCCATTTCGACTTTCCCCTCACTCACCATCTCTTCATCCCTTATCTGTCCATTTCGCACTCCCCCTCTATGTGTCCATGTCCCCTCTCCCTTCTCACTCTATATTACCATCCCCCGCCCCAATATGAGGTTGCCTTTGCTTACCCCACAATATTTCATTACAGATTGAAAATAATATGTGTATCTAGGAGGAAAAGTGGAGGATAAATACACACACACACACACACACACACACACACACACACACACACACACACACACCTACACAAAAACATACATTTTTAAGAGCTAATGACTAATTATTTCTTTTAACAAATATGTACCGCATATGACCGTCTCTGTAATGCGTATTCATGAATCCAACGCACTTTCATTTAAGATTGATACAATAGCAGATAATTGGTACAAGGCACACGCACCCATTTGTTGTCAGCACTGAGAAACAAACAAGAAAACATTTCCATTATTACGTCCCCTCCCACCGCAACGACAAATCTATCTGCCCCTAGTTCAATTGGCACCTGTAAAGGTGATAGAACAACTTAACGCACTCCTACTTACAATTCTTCCAGTATATTTTTCATTTGACGAAGGAGACAGGTACAGCCGACAGCTGCAAACCATTTGTTCTTTACCGGATTTGGATATATATCATTTATCGTTCTTCAGAAACTGTAAACATTAGCACCTGTTAAAATGAAATAGTACTTTCGGAAACAAACCACTCGCAACTGTTGGATGTAGTGACTCCTTCGCCAAATAACATTGCTGTGCAGTTGCTGACAACAATAAGCCATGTTTATGACACTGAAATTCTGCAATATAGGGAAAAAGAATTTTAAATATCCCTCCGTCGGTTTGAGAACTATTATATTATGAGCGATACATTCGTATAAGACATACGAGTAGTTGTGTCACGTTGTCAACAATTACATTTTTAGTCAGTCTTCACAGGAGTCGAGTGTTGATACAGACTGGAATAATCGTTGTGGTAGCATGAGTCAATAATGACATGTGCCATTCACAGACTTTCACAGAATGACTGTCACCATGTTTACGAATGTTGAACACTGCATAAAATGCTGCTGATGAAATTTCAATAAACTAGAAAAAAGCATACAGTGCACCTAACTAATTCATTCTCATGACTTGCAGAATCTTACAATATTCATGTAGCTATGCAGGAGCATATGAAGGGTGAAGAGAAGGAAGGGGATCACTAGTAATTTTGAGCTACTACCAAAGAAAAATCTGGGATCAGTGTATCTTGTTCCTGAAATTTATTTTAAAGTACTTTCATGCAAGATGACTTAGATGTATTATTACAATATTATATTATATCATTCAAATGGCCACAAAACTTTATTATAATTGCATTAATCTGAAATTGTCAAAAAATGTAGAAATAAATAAGAAATTTAAAAAATAAGGAAAGGACAGATGCACTGCTCATGCAACAGGCTGTATAAGAAAGCTACAGGTCTCTTATTGAATCTAGTTTTTAGTCATTACAATTGCAAAACAAACGTAAGTACAAATATATAATTTTTCATTAATGTGACTCGTGATGTTGGACTTCTTTGGCTATGTCGTCTATATCTGCGTCGTTTGGGCTGTATGCAATCCTCATTGCGTCTTCTAAATGATTAGACAACCGATTACAATATTTATTTTTCAGGTACTTCATTTTTGAAAATGAAGCTTCACAAAGGTAAGTTGAAGGAAATAGTGTTAAAATGAACTGTGCACAGTCTCTTAAATTTTTATAATTGTTAGGCACACATTTCCAAAATTCGGTGTGCTGTTGTGTTTCACAATATTCTACAAACAGAGCTTTAAGCTGTGTATCATGCTGAAGTTCGATTATTTCATTTAGCAAATTAGTTTTAGGAAATCCAAATTGGCAGAATAATTTGAGATCATGATATCCAACATTCCAAGGGTTCTCTTAGAGAATGAAACAGCTTCGAATATTTCTAACATCTGCAAATCTGTTTTTTTTATTTCTTCCAAATAGGCTTCAAAATATTCTTTCATCTTTTGCTAATAAAGTTTCGGCGATAATTGGAAAATTAGAAGATATTTTACTTCGAGTTCAGTTATATATAACTGCAGTTTGGTTTCAAATGCAAATATTTTGTTAGTCATTTGTCCACTTATCTTGTTTGGTCCTTATAATTCCAAGTTAAGCATGTTGAATTTTTGTGTAATATCGGTCAAAAAGCTGTAAGTATCCACCATTCATCATCATCAAGTTCAGGATAATTTTTGCCACTTTGTTGTAAGAATAAACTAATTTCAGATTTCGAATTGACAAACTGTTCCACAACTTTTCCTTCGCTTAGCCATCTGACAGCAGTATGTAGGAGAACATCACTGTAACAAGCTTGCAATTCCTGCAGAAGTTCTTTAAATTTTCGGTGATTAAAGTTCACAGGCATGAATGAAATTTATAACGCTTATAACCGTTTGCATAACATTCTTCAGTTTGGTATTTGGAATTTGACATGCCAAACTTTCTTGATGCACTAAGCAGTGAACTGAGAGTAAATTTGGCAAATTACATTCCTTCTTAATGCTATCAAACCATTGTTGACGTCCGTCATTGACGGACAACCATCTGTATATACTGATATTAATTTGCTCGTAGATAGGTCATTTTTTTACAAATTCTTTAATTGAATCCACAAAATCACATCTTCTTGTGTGACTTATCATGGTTATAATTGCTAAAATATCTTCCACTATTACCCATCATTTGTGCAGTAACGCAAGACTGCAAGTATTTGCGTAGTTTGACTTTATTAATTACTGCCTCAAACATATATTTTGAAATATCTTTCATACGACGTCGACAGGCAGATTCTGAAAGTGTGAGCTTATTTATTTCAGCTGATACTTGTTTACTGTTGGAGAAATTTTGAAACAAAGTTTCAGGAACAGTCATCATACATTGCTTCACTAATTCACCATCAGTGAAAGCTTTCATTCTTTTTGCCAGAATATTACATACTTGGTACGATACTCTTGTGTCACTCTCATTTTGCACAATTGCTGCTAACATAACGTTTTTTGACGACGAAAGGTAGATTTTAGATGAGCAATTTTTTTCCTTTCTTTCACTTGAATTCAAAGGAAAAACTACTCTAAATGAATTGTGCTTACTTGTGTAGTGGCCAAATAAATTGTATCTCTCAGTCCCACAATCGTACCCCGGCATATTAAGCAAGTAGTAGCACCTTCTTTGTGTCCACTTACAAAGCAAAACTCTTCTTCCCATATTTCTCGGAAATTTCTTTTCTCTTCACGTATTTTCTTCTTAGTCACTGTTCTTGAGGGTACATCAGACATTATTTATTCCACTAATAATTATATCGCCAAATATGAGCACAAATACACTTAATACGCGACGAACGCTCAGAGACACCGAAACTTTGTTCACGACTGACACACTGACACTACAAAACTAACAATGAGGCGGCTGCGGGACAAGACCGCCGCCGACAAACGAGCGGCCGTGGGAACGCGGCGCGTTTGATGCACGGCTCACATTGTTGGCTAGCAAGCCGCTCACGCCTTTAGCGCTGCGGAACACCGGCAGTTTGACGACCACTGGATTAAACCCTCAAAAACCTGTGTTGATCTTGAAAAAAAAAAGTTTTTAGTTGTGAAACGCATCAAACGTTAATGGAAAAATGACATATTTAGATGTACACTCCTGGAAATTGAAATAAGAACACCGTGAATTCATTGTCCCAGGAAGGGGAAACTTTATTGACACATTCCTGGGGTCAGATACATCACATGATCACACTGACAGAACCACAGGCACATAGACACAGGTAACAGAGCATGCACAATGTCGGCACTAGTACAGTGTATATCCAACTTTCGCAGCAATGCAGGCTGTTATTCTCCCATGGAGACGATCGTAGAGATGCTGGATGTAGTCCTGTGGAACGGCTTGCCATGCCATTTCCACCTGGCGCCTCAGTTGGACCAGCGTTCGTGCTGGACGTGCAGACCGCGTAAGACGACGCTTCATCCAGTCCCAAACATGCTCAATGGGGGACAGATACGGAGATCTTGCTGGCCAGGGTAGTTGACGTACACCTTCTAGAGCACGTTGGGTGGCACGGGATACATGCGGACGTGCATTGTCCTGTTGGAACAGCAAGTTCCCTTGCCGGTCTAGGAATGGTAGAACGATGGGTTCGATGACGGTTTGGATGTACCGTGCACTATTCAGTGTCCCCTCGACGATCACCAGTGGTGTACGGCCAGTGTAGGAGATCGCTCCCCACACCATGATGCCGGGTGTTGGCCCTGTGTGCCTCGGTCGTATGCAGTCCTGATTGTGGCGCTCACCTGCACGGCGCCAAACACGCATACGACCATCATTGGCACCAAGGCAGAAGCGACTCTCATCGCTGAAGACGACACGTCTCCATTCGTCCCTCCATTCACGCCTGTCGCGACACCACTGGAGGCGGGCTGCACGATGTTGGGGCGTGAGCGGAAGACGGCCTAACGGTGTGCGGGACCGTAGCCCAGCTTCATGGAGACGGTTGCGAATGGTCCTCGCCGATACCCCAGGAGCAACAGTGTCCCTAATTTGCTGGGAAGTGGCGGTGCGGTCCCCTACGGCACTGCGTAGGATCCTACGGTCTTGGCGTGCATCCGTGCGTCGCTGCGGTCCGGTCCCAGGTCGACGGGCACGTGCACCTTCCGCCGACCACTGGCGACAACATCGATGTACTGTGGAGACCTCACGCCCCACGTGTTGAGCAATTCGGCGGTACGTCCACCCGGCCTCCCGCATGCCCACTATACGCCCTCGCTCAAAGTCCGTCAACTGCACATACGGTTCACGTCCACGCTGTCGCGGCATGCTACCAGTGTTAAAGACTGCGATGGAGCTCCGTATGCCACGGCAAACTGGCTGACACTGACGGCGGCGGTGCACAAATGCTTCGCAGCTAGCGCCATTCGACGGCCAACACCGCGGTTCCTGGTGTGTCCGCTGTGCCGTGCGTGTGATCATTGCTTGTACAGCCCTCTTGCAGTGTCCGGAGCAAGTATGGTGGGTCTGACACACCGGTGTCAATGTGTTCTTTTTTCCATTTCCAGGAGTGTATAAAGAGAGAGAGAGAGAGAGAGAGCCGCCAGCAGCAGCGATGTGGTGCTCATTTTCTGAAGACGGTTTCTACATGCAGTCACAGCCGATCGTTAATAAAATCTTATTGCGATCTAGACTGTTGTTTTAACCCAGATCTCTTTTACTTCTCTGGACTATGTTGTCGAAATTTATGTCATTACTAAAATGCTGTAGTAGAACAATTCCTTTGTGCGCAATCAATACTTAGTTGGATTAATACGTTATCCAGGAATATTTTTCAGTACGCAACGCTGCCATGCAGATCGGTATGATAAGATTACTGCCGAGTCTTTCAGAGACACTAAACAGCAGTACTTTCCACATTCTTTTCGTGGATAAAACGAGGGCGTTATTCGATACGTAGTATAACAACGAGTAACCTACCTTTTGCGGTGCAGCTGTGATTTGTACGGTATTACCGTAGCTGTTGATGTGGAACAGTATCGCAATTTGTATGAGTATCTTGTGTGTTAGAAAACTAACCGTCACAGACATTATCCTCAAAAAGAAAAAAAAGAAAGATTTCCGTGTACTACCTTGCTCATCTTCCTGTTCCTATTATCTGTGATTTGTGCTTTGTGATTACAGTCACTTAGCAATTAAAGTTAGGATTCATGGTCGCAAATTGCGACGTCTTTCTTCTATTCGCTGATTTGTATTTACCTTCAGTCATATTCCAGAAAAACTAACGATATCTTTTTTGCGCGGATTCTTCGCCTATTAACATTCGGTCGTTAAAAATATCTTCCACATTAATCTCACAACTCAATTCGATACAACTGCAGTTTCATTGCGATAAGGGCGTGGTATAAAAGAATAAACAGAGAGAGTTGGTGAAAATTTTGCGTTTCCTCGCAATGCAGGCTCCTTTCCTACAACCCCCCCAAAAAAAATGGTTCAAATGGCTCTGAGCACTATGGGACTCAACATCTTAGGTCATAAATCCCCTAGAACTTAGAACTACTTAAACCTAACTAACCTAAGGACATCACACACACCCATGCCCGAGGCAGGATTCGAACCTGCGACCGTAGCAGTCCCGCGGTTCCGGACTGCAGCGCCAGAACCGCTAGACCACCGCGGCCGGCTACAACCCCCCCTTTCCTAACAAGCTACACTGCTTATTTAATTTACAATGTATGTTGCTTCAGACATGCATGTCTGTAGTAACAGGCATTCTTGACGATACACAGCTGTAGTAAACGTTAAGAAATTCGTAATAAGCCTAGATTGCTCTTCTCTAATGCATTTACACACTGCATCTCATTGTAAATAAATATCTTATTAAGGATATAAGAAATGTTTGCGACACAGCGTCATTTATTTTACCTTTTGAAAACAGCTCCAACATTTAAGAACACTCTCCAAATCATTTGTTTTCCACGTATCTTCTAACAGCCGAACACACTCATCACTATACGCTAGTGCTTTCATTCGACGAAAATACGCTGATGTGACAAAAGTAATAGGATAGTGATATGTACACATACAGATGGCGGTAGTATCATGTATGTAAGTTATAAAAGGCCAGCGCATTGGCGAAGCTGTCATCTGTACTCGGGTGATTCTTGCGAAATGAAGAGAGGAAGAGATTGCCGTTTAACGTCCTGTCAACATCAATGGCATTAGAGACAGATCACAAGATTGGATTAGGGAAGGATGGGAATGGAAATCGGCAGCGTCCTTTCAAAGAAGCATCCCAACATTTGCCTGAGCGATTTAGGGAAGTAACGGAAAACCTAAATCAGGATGGCCAGACGCGGGCGAATGCGAGTCATCTGAAAAGGTTTCCGACGTGATTATGCTCGCACGACGCGAATTAACATCCTTTCAACGAGGAATGGTGCTTAGAGCTAGACACATAGGACATTCCATTTCGGAAACCGTTAGAGAATTTAGTATTCCAAGATCCACAGTATCAAGTGTGTGCCGAGAATACCAAATTTCAAGCATTACGTCTCACCACGGAAACCGTGGCCGATGGCCTTCACTTAAAAACCAAGAGCAGTGGCGTTTGCGTAGATTTGTCAGTGCTAACATATAACTGACACTGCGTGAAATAACCACAGAAATCTATGTGGGACATACGACGAACGTATCCGTTAGACGGAACCGTGAAGTTAGTCGTTAATGGGGGGGTATAGCAAGAAATTTGTTTCATACCCTGAAATAGACTTCAAGCTAGTGATTAAAAGAATAGAGTATTTGACCTGACAACATAAATAGTTAACACCAAATTAATAAAATATATAATAGGCTCAAGGATGAAAAGGATATTTTTTACCAAAAGAGTGGGAAGCGTGGTATCATCATTACGTGAGAAGAATGTTGGATGATCTTAATACTTATATAGGCGAGGAGGTATTCTTCAAATCACCGAGCGAGGTGGCGCAGTGGCTAGCACACTGGACTCGCATTCGGCAGGACGGCGGTTCAATCCCGCGTCCAGCCATCCTGATTTAGGTTTTTTGTGACTTCGCTAAATCGCTCCAGGCAAATGCCGGGATGGTTTCTTTGAAAGGGCACGGCCGACTTCCTTCCCCGTCCTTCCCTAATCCGATGAGACCGATGACCTCGCTGTCTGGTCTCCTTCCCCAAACAACCCAACCCTCTTCAAATCAAAAATGGAAATAAATAGTGTGCATGATGTATCCAATGCGATTTATTAGTTTAGAAGCCGCTTTACAACTGAATAAACGTCAAGATTGTTGGACCACACAAGAATACAAACAATAACCTGCATTTTCTCGAACAGTTAATTAAACAGACCACATGCTCATACCCAGAAAATTCCAGACTTAGAGCTTCATTGTGCAGCATACACCACTACAGGTCACGTCTAGGTTACCTGAATAATGGAAGGAATAATAACAGAGGAATGTGGGTGTCCGCTAAGGATCTGTAAGGTAGCAAAGAGAAACCCAGTTACGCTACGGAAATAGGAAATCGATATGATATGCTAGTCACAGCAGAAGAATAGTAGTACTGCTCCGGATAAAGGAGGTAGCGCTAAAACAGCGGAGCTAATTGGGAAAAAATGGAAAATTAAACAAGAGCGAAAGGTGGATTAATGACAAATATAGAAATGCTCCCGGAAACTTAAGTAGACGAGGGAAGAATGGTTAGATAATACAATGAATGACAGGCCAGAAGTGGAACACAAAGGTGCTGCTTACCGAAAAGAGAAGATACATGACTCAGGTTATGTAAGAAGTAAAATGCAAAAATCTGCTCCACCAGGCAAGCAATTCAAGCAATAAAAAAACAAGAACAGGACATGAGACGGATACCAGCTTCCCTCTTGATGGATGCGATAGAATGATAGCCACTGAAGACAAGATACTACAGAAAAAATGGGAAGAGAACCTTGGGGAGCTTCTCATTAATGAAGAATCTTCAGAACCAATTCAGCATCAGGATTCGCTGCTAAGGCAAGATGTCGAGATATGTATCAGCGAATTAAACAGCAGACAGACAGAGGCATAGTTGCTAAAAGGAGTAGAATGCATGCTGCATCTACAGGTAATGCATCTGTTGTATGAAATATAGGCCGCAGATAAAATGCGTAGAGACTACAAAAAAGCACTCATTCCTCCATTCTGCAAAAAGGATCGAAAGTTCGTGTGTAACAACTGCAGGGAGCGAAATGCGTTAGACATTTTCTATGTTGGTTTGAGACAGGGAAGAAAATATTGACAAGAAGTAAGTGACTAGTAGCCAGGTTTGCAGGGGGGGGGGGGGGAGGTGCGTACGATAGTAGAGAAGACAGGGTATCCCCGGTGGAATGATCAGTATTCAGGGATATGCCAGGAATGATATTCGAATCAAGTCCAGTAAATATGGGCTCTACAAGGCATACCGTAAGAGATATGAGCAGTTCTTCATCGTCTATACTGTGAAACAAGTGTCTTCTACTGCAGGCTTTCCATACTTTGAAAAATCGTAGTATGGATCAAAACAAGAAAAAAAGGCCAGTAAACATGGGCTCTAAAATTCATACCTTATGAGCTATGAACTCGTATTCAGTACAAGAGATGTATTTCACAGTAGCGAAGATGAAAAAGTGCTGATAGCTTCTAATGTAAGCACTTGAAATCCCATGTCTCCTGGAATTTTTCCTTGTTTTGGTTCATACTGCTCCCTCTCAAAATGCGGAAAACAAATAGCTTGCAGTAGAAGAGATCTGTTTCACAGTATCGAAATTGAAGAACTGCTCATAACTCTCAGGGTGTCTATTTTAGAGTCCTTGCTTACTTGATTTTTTTTCTTTTTTTTTTTTTTTTGGCTTCGACTGATCGTTTCTGTCATATCTCCGATTACTGACTGTTCCTCCTAGGACACCCAATATAAGCGCGCTTCCAGGAGACATCACGCTAGAACCATGCTAAACTGCCTCCAGCCTTGATAACGGCCTCAATTCGGTGAGAAAGAGACTCCATAAGTTTCTTCAGATAAGGCGTATTCAGCTGATGCCTTGCGATATTCATTAGATCCAGCAGAGCTGCCGAATTGTGAAGATGTTGACTACTACGTTTTACCCACAGTTCCAAATAATCCCAGACTTTTCAGTGGGCCTACAATCGGATGATGTAGCTGACCAAGCGAGGTGCGACAGAGTGTCTCCGTGTTCGTCGAACCAGGAGCGTATGCGTGCAGTTCTTCTGAACATAGCTGTTGTCATCTGGGAGGACAGCATCCTCATCATGACAACAAAAGGCAACATTTGGTCAACGAGATTATTGAAATAAAATCCTGGTTCATAATCATGGTAACCAGAATTAGTGTGCCCAAGTCATGGTACGAAAAACACTCACAGAACATAACAGAAACGCCTTTCGCCACATCTGCATCTCCACACGTCGTGGGTTAGACAGTTAATTGGACCGTCGGAGAGCTCTGCTCCTTGCATCATTTTAGAAAAGGGCAAGTCCCGAATCGTCGGACCACATTGCACGCCCTCAGTCAGCAAATGTCAGCTTATGCACCGCTGTGATACGTAGCCTGTTGGAAGGTGCTATGCATGCAGTGTTCACTCAGCTGGGATATTGGGTTTGAAACCGGTTGTCATTGACAACGCGTGACGGCCCTCTTGATTACTATCTTTTTACGACCAGTGTTATTATGCTGAGTTACGTGGTGTGATACACCATTCCTTGTAGACAGATTAAACAGTTCGTGCTGATACACCAACAAATCGGAAAGCTTCACATGGCACGTTCACAGGTACGTCCAGACACGTTAGATACCTCTGCCATTGGGTCATGTACTTACGTTGACTGATATTACTGGGCTGATTCCACACAACCGACTGTGGTGCCTTACGTCAGCAGTGGAAGATAACAGTACCGCCTCGTAGCAGTTCCACAGAAACTAAGGAGGTGATATTACTTGCTGTGAAATAACAGTGCGAAAACCACTATCGATTTCAAACTCCCGCTTGACAGAATTCACCTTGACGGCGCTTCTAATGTTGTAAGTTTACGATATCTTCAATAAGAGTTGACTCTCCATAAACTGAATAACCTCATGGAATAAGCGAAAGAAAACTGTTTGCAAGGTGACAAAATTACACAAGATGGCGAAGGCGACAAAGAATTCAAAAACATTGGTAATACAGAACTGCCAAAGATTTTACTGAAGCAGCAGAACTAGATCACAGTGTCATACTGAAGCGAACCATAGGTCACGGAAAACTGGGAAGAAAACACAATGAGTATACGAATGCTGTGGTTAACTCTGATGAACCCAAAAACAGATGTATATTCACAGAGAAATATTACAAGAAGAAACAATTGCTACACCTGCAAAGCCATGAAAAAGCAATTCCCTTGGCTCTGGAATATAAACTGAACAGGAAATATACACTATATGATCAAAAGTATCCGGACGCCCCCAAAAACGTACGTTTTTCATATTAGGTGCATTGTGCTGCCACCTACTGCCAGGTACTCCATACCAGCGACCTCATTAGTCATTAGACATAGAGAGAGAGCAGAATGGGGTGCTTTGCGGAACTCATGGACTTCGAACGTGGTCAGGTGATTGGGTGTCACTTGTGTCATACGTCTGTACGCGAGATTTCCACACTACTAAACATCCCTAGGTCCACTGTTTCCGATGTGATAGTGAAGTAGGAACGTGAAGGGACAGGTACAACACAAAAGCGAACAGACCGACCTCGTCTGTTGACTGTCGGAGACCCCGACAGTCGAAGAGCGTCGTACTCGGCTGGGTCAGAGATTTTCTCCGCTCAGGGACTGGGTGTTGTGTTGCCCTAATCATCATCATTTCATCCCCCATCGACTAGCAAGTCGCCGAAGTGGCGTCAAATCGAAAGACTTGCACCAGGCCAATGGTCTACCCGACGGGAGGCCCCGGTCACACGACGTTATTATTATTATTATTATTATTATGTGTAATAATAGGCAGACATCTATCCAGACCATCACAAAGGAATACCGAACTGCATCAGGATCCACTACAAGTACTATGATAGTTAGGCTGGAGGTGAGAAAACTTGGATTTCATGGTCGAGCAGCTGCTCATAAGCCACACATCACGCCGGTAAATGCCAAACGACGCCTCGCTTGGTGTAAGGGGGCGATTGGACGTTTGGACAATGGACAAACGTGTGGAGTGGCGAATCACGATACACAATGTGGCGATCCGATGGCAGGGTGTGGGTATGGCGAATGCCCGGTGAACATCATCTGCCAGCGTGTGTAGTGCAAACAGTAACTTTCAGAGGCGGTGGTGTTACGGTGTGGTGGTGTTTTTCATGGAGGGGGTTTGCACCCCTTGTTGTTTTGCGTCGCACTATCACAGCACAGGCCTACATTGATGTTTTAAGCACCTTCTTGCTTCCCACTATTGAAGAGCAATTCGGGGATGGCGACTGCATCTTTCAACACGATCGAGCACCTGTTCATAATGCACGGCGTGTGGCGGAGTGGTTACACGACAATAACATCCGCGTAATGGACTGGCCTGCAGAGAGTCCTGACCTGAATCCTACAGAACACTTTTGGGATGTTTTGGAACGCCGACTTTGTGCCAGGCCTCACCGACCGACATCCATACCTCTCTTTAGTGCAGCACTGCGTGAAGAATGGGCTGCCATTCCCCAAGAAACCTACCAGCACCTGATGGACCGTATGCCTGCGAGAGTGGAAGCTATCATGAAGGCTAAGGGCAGGCCAACACCATATGGATTTCCGGCATTACCGATGGAGGGCGCCGCGAACTTTAAGTCATTTTCAGCCAGGTGTCCAGATACTTTTTGATCACATATTGTGTGTATAAGGGGCAGTGAAATGAAAATGGGATGGATGGGAAAAAAATTAATCACCGCAATGTTAGTACGTTTATCCCACTGTGAGACAAGATGGTCAGTGCCTCCATGGAAAATTATTTGCGGTTGTCTACGGCACCATGATTGTACTCAGGCGCGCACCTCCTCCTGCGAAGCAAAGAGACGGCCACGAATGTCTTTCTTCAAGGCCCTAGAAATATGGAAATCACATGGAGAGAGATCAGGACTGTATGAAGGATGTGCAAGGGCTTCCCAGCGATACTTTTGGAGCGTCCTCGAAACATGTGGGCAGGTCCATATGCTGCCAAGGTTGTTTCGACTACGCTGCAGAAGTTTCACCTCGAACCCCTTACATATCAACCATACGGTACCGATTTCTCCCCATGCGATTTCCATATTTCTGGAGCGCAGAAGGAAGACATTCGTGGTCGTCGGTTTGGTTCCGGGGAAGAGGTGCACGTCTGCATAGAATCATGGTTTCGTAGACAACCGCGAACATTTTTCCATGAAGGCACTGGCCGTTTTGTTTCACAGTGGGACAAATGTCTTAACAGTTATTGCGATTACTTTCGAAATAATAAACTGTTTCCTCCTTTTTTCAGCTGTCTCGTTTTCATTTGACTGCCTCTAATAGAACATATTATTGGAGAAGTTAAATAAATATATATCGAGATTAAAAATTTAGTGAGATACCTGAAAAGATGGATATTGATATAAATCCAGTTGAATAATATAAAATCCATCAAACAAGTTCATACAGATATTACAAACACATCAAGACCAGGTTATTCGATGACCTGGAGACTGTATGAATATCGTTT
The DNA here is from genome assembly GCF_023864275.1 of Schistocerca cancellata. Lineage (NCBI taxonomy): Eukaryota > Metazoa > Arthropoda > Insecta > Orthoptera > Acrididae > Schistocerca > Schistocerca cancellata. The sequence continues at coordinate 495,400,440 of NC_064626.1, read as the reverse complement.
AAAAACTCTGAAAAAAATGTATATCGTTCGTATCCAGATTGTACTGTTCAACGATGTCCATTGGTTGTGTTAACATACATTTCAACATAATACTATTCGTTAGAAATTCTTGATGAAAGTTTGCGTGTGCAAGAACAATTGCTTTGTATGTTATGAAAGGTTATTCCCAACTGTCAGTCGTAGTTATCCTTTTTGTCTGCATGATGCGTTTCAAAAAATTATTAAGTTTCGTTTTTCGTGTATTATGAGTTTTTTAAGCGGTAGGTTTGAGATGTGTGAGCTGCATATTATGTTGGTGCCATTAGGATTTCTTGTTGTTCTCTACGCTGAAACTCAAATACTATACGGCATTTATACAGTTGGCAGCTGTAAGCTCCTTCCCTGTTATCCACCCATTGTATAAACAGAGCTGCTACGTTTTCCAAAGTATTAGATGGACACATATAACTGACGCACAGATAGTACCATAACCTCGCCGTGTTTCAATTACGCCCACCAGTTGGTGTTACGACTGCAGTAGTATGACTAAATGGCGACAAAGCAAGGAAAAAGTTGTTGTCTGTTGGAACATGGCAGATGTTTGTCTGCTACAACAGAGCAGCGTGCATTCAGAAGGAAATATGGAAAGTGACAGCCATATGAACAGAGCATTGTGCGTTGATATTGACAATTTAAGGATTCAGGTTGTCTCTGTAAACAGAAAAGTACCGGTTGCCAAAGTGTGCCAGAAGCAACCGTGAAGAGTGGAGGGACAGTTTCTTACCGTACTGTCTACAGCTCGTACAACAATTAAAACAGGATGATTATAGCCAGCAACTTCAATTCCGCATCACAATTCAGGAAGCACTTGTGGATGAACATTTCGCCTCTAAGTTAATATTGAGTGACGACGCAAACTTCCACTTATCTACATCTACATCTACATGAATACTCTGCAAATCACATTTGAGTGCCTGGCAGAGGGTTCATCGAACCACCTTCCCAATTCTCTATTATTCCAATCTCGTATAGCGCGTGGCAAGAACGAACACCTATATCTTTCCGTACGAGCTCTGATATCCCTTATTTTACCGTGGTGATCGTTTCTCCCTATGTAGGTCGGTGTCAACATAATGTTTTCGCATTCGGAGGAGAAAGTTGGCGATTCGAATTACGTGAGAAGTTTCCGAAGCAACGAAAAACGTCTTTCTTTTAATGATGTCCAGCCCAAATCCTGTATCATTTCTGTGACACTTTCTTCCATATTTCGCGATAATACAAAACATGCTGCTCTTCTTTGAACTTTTTCGATGTACTGCGTCAATCCTATCTGGTAAGGATCCCACACCGTGCAGCAGTATTCTAAAAGAGGACGGACAAGCGTAGTGTAGCCAGTCTCCTTAGTAGATCTGTTACATTTTCTAAGTGTCCTGCCAACAAAACGCAGTCTTTGGTTAGCCTTTCCCACAACATTTTCTCTGTGTTCCTTCCAATTTAAGTTCTTCGTAATTGTAATACCTAGGGATTTAGCTGAATTTACGGCTTTTAAATTAGACTGATTTATCGTGTAATCGAAGTTTAACGAATTCCTTTTAGCACTCATGTGGATGACTTCACACTTTTCGTTATTAAGGGTCAACTGCCAATTTTCGAACCATTCAGATATCTTTCCTAAATCGTTTTGCAATTTGTTTTGATCTCCTGAAGACTTTATTAGTCGATAAACGACAGAGTCACCTGCAAACAACCGAAGACGGCTGCTCAGATTGTCTCCCAAATCGTTTATATAGATAAGGAACAGCAAAGGGCCTATAACACTACCTTGGGGAACGCCAGAAATCAATTCCGTTTTACTCGACGACTTTCCGTCAGTTACTATGACGGTGATCTCTCTGACAGGAAATCACAAATCCAGTCACATAACTGAGACGCTATTCCATAAGCACGTAATTTCACTACAAGCCGCTTGTGTGGTACAGTGTCAAAAGCCTTCCGGAAATCCAGAAATACGGAGTCGATCTGAAATCCCTTGTCAATAGCTGTTAACACTTCAAGTGAATAAAGAGCTAGTTGTGTTTCACAAGAACGATGTTTTCTAAACCCATGTTGACTGTGTGTCAATAGACAGTTTTCTTCGAGGTAATTCATAATGTTTGAACACAATATATGTTGCAAAATCCTGTTGCATATCTAAGTCAACGATATGGGCCTGTAATTTAATGGATTACTCCTACTACCATTCTTGAACATTGGTGTGACCTGTGAGACTTTCCAGTCTTTGGGTACGGATCTTTCGTCGAGCGAACGGTTGTATAAAATTGTTAAGTATGGAGCTAATGCATCAGCATACTCCGAAAGGAAGTTAATTGGTATACAGTCACGACCAGAAGACTTGCTTTTATTAAGTGATTTACGTTGCTCCACCACTCCGAGGATATTTCCTTCTACGTTACTCATGTTGGCAGCTGTTCTCGATTCGAATTCTAGAAAGGTTAATCACGACAATGTGAGAGGGTGAGGCACTAAAAATCCTCATGAAATTGTTGCTCATGTAGCAGATTCGCCGAAGTTTAATATTTTCAGGGCAGTGTCATAGCCGAAACTATAGTGGTTTTTCTTCTTTGATAAGATTGTGATGGGTAGCTTTTACCATGATATGTTGCCGTTGTGGTTGTTTCCACAACTGATTGCTGATTCCGAGGATTTCATCTTCCAACAGGAGGGGGCTTCCTCTCGTTGGATGTTCGATGTTCGTCGCTCCTAAACGATGAACTTCCACAATGCTGAATTGGGCGTATTGGTGAAGATTATGTGGCTCTGTTCCCTTAGCCCCCAGCTAGCCTGATCTAACGCTTTAACTTTTTCCTTTGGTGGTACATTAAAGACCGTGTTTACATACCCCCATCCCTCCTGCCAAGAACACTGGAACAGCTAAGAGAACGCATTAATGCTGCTGTGGTGACCATTGACAGGTCGTTGATACTAAAGACATGGAACGAATTTGACTGCCGCTTTGACGTGTCTCGTGCGATCAGAGCTGCACCCATAGAACATTTGTGAAGCACAAAATGCAAATTTGGTGATTTTATGGTTTTATTCCCGCCATCAGTCATATTTGTACCTGTAAAACCTTGGAAAAGTAAGAGCCCTTGTAAGTAGGCTGTTTAGGTTTTCTTATTGGTAACGCCACGTAGCGCTCTGTATGAAAAATCACTGGCTGTGCTGTGTGCAGTCTGTGGCTAGTTTGCATTCTTGTCTGCCATTGTAGTGTTGGGCAGATGGATGTGAACAGCCCGTAGCGTTGGGCAGTTGGAGGTGAGCCGCCAGCAGTGGTGGATGTGGGCAGAGAGATGGCGGAGTTTTGAAATTTGTAACACTGGGTGTCATGAACTGCTATATACATTATGACTTTTGAACACTATTGAGGTAAATACATTGTTTGTTCTCTATTAAAATCTTTCATTTGCTAACTATGCCTATTAGTAGTTAGTGCCTTCAGTAGTTTGAATCTTTTATTTAGCTGGCAGTAGTGGCGCTCGCTGTATTGCAGTAGTTCGAGTAACGAAGATTTTTGGTGAGGTAAGTGATTTGTGAAAGGTATAGGTTTTAATGATCATGTGTGAAATTAATGTTTCAAGAACTATTCTCATTATTTTATTTATTTACTTATGTCAAAATTCCTGTAACACTGATGTATATGTCTATTTCTATTCTTTTGTAAAGCCTGTACTACAAATGTTATCTGTACTATTATGTTCTTTAATGATGTTTTTTGTACCTTTGTAATTGTATTCTTATGTTGTGAATTTATAATAATATAGACACCAGTTCTTCAAATTAAGTTGCATTTCACTGCACACGTTTCTGTTGGTCATAGTAATGCACAATATGTGAGAAGTTGGGACTGTTAGTGTTTGCACGTGTGTTAATAATTCTGCAGGGGACTGGATAACAGCATTGCTGGTTCTAAGGACATTTCAAAAAACATTTTGTGAGTGCACAAGTGGTGGTTCATGGACTTGCTATATTGTCCACAAGACTCTTCGACGGTGATTGTGGCACCTTCACAGTCGCAACAGATGGCTGCTGGCCGTCTCTACAAGGACTACAGTAGGTCTGCATCTTTGATGGCCTACCAATACCATTATTTCTACAAGGACTGCAGTAGGTCTGCACCTCTGGTGGCCCACCAATACCGTAATCTCTAACAAGACTACAGTGGTCTGTTCTATGATGACCTACCTACCAATATTCTTCAAAACTTCGACTGACTCTGCGGTGGGTTTGCTCTGCTGTGGCCCATTACCTGTCAGCATGTCAAGAGTCAGCACTGTCTTTCCGTTGGAAGGACAACACTACTTCTTCAAGACTGCATGGAAATCCACTACTTCTGTGTGCATTTTCTTTTACTGCTCAGACTTTGAGAAAAGAAACGGCAGTTTTACTGTGATGAATGATCAGGACTGTCGTTATGGACTGTGAAAAAATTTTTGCTTTTGACCAACATTGTATTAATAAGTGAGTGCATTTGATATCTTTCTTACTGTAATTATGAAAAAAAATTTCAAATCTGTATTGGCCAGTGCCCAAAACAATTTGTAAAATTTTTTGTGGGGAGCATGGGGGCTATGTAAGTAGGCTGTTTAGGTTTTCTTATTGGTAACGACACGTAGCGCTCTGTATGAAAAATCACTGGCTGTGCTGTGTGCAGTCTGTGGTTAGTTTGCATTGTTGTCTGCCATTGTAGCGTTGGGCAGATGGATGTGAACAGCGCGTAGCGTTGGGCAGTTGGAGGTGAGCCGCCAGCAGTGGTGGATGTGGGCAGAGAGATGGCGGAGTTTTGAAATTTGTAACACTGGATGTCATGAACTGCTATATACATTATGACATTTGAACACTATTGAGGTAAATACATTGTTTGTTCTCTATCAAAATCTTCCATTTGCTAACTATGCCTATTAGTAGTTAGTGCCTTCAGTAGTTTGAATCTTTTATTTAGCTGGCAGTAGTGGCGCTCGCTGTATTGCAGTAGTTCGAGTAACGAAGATTTTTGGTGAGGTAAGTGATTTGTGAAAGGTATAGGTTAATGTTAGTCAGGCCCATTCTTTTGTAGGGATTTTTGAAAGTCAGATTGCGTTCGCTAAAAATATTGTGTGTCAGTTTAGTGTTGATCGGAATAGGTAAAGAGCGAAATGTCTGAGTGCGTTCAGTTCTGCTCAGCTGTTTGAAAATCAAATAATGTAAGAGGTTTATCAGCACAGTAATTAAATATTTTTTCTAAGGGGACGTTTCACCCTGTAATTCTAATCCTCATCACTAAGTGCACTGTGCATAGGGAGCGAGCTCACAAACTTTAATATCATCCTCTACCGGTCGCAGGTTAACACAGAAATCGTGAAATACGGAACAAATACAACTTTCTTTCACGTTTCCGTCTCATTTCCACAAAACATCCACCATGATAGTTACTAACTTCATTACGTAAGCAAACTGCACGATCTTCGAGTCAAAGATTCTAATTAAGAGAATAGACAGCGTTTGGAAGCAAATGGAATAAAAATTTCTCAACCACGGCCTATTATGTGTCCGAAAAAACGGATAAGTCGAGTTCGATTCGTTCAGTTGGAGCTTACGCACAGACGGCTAAACGTGACATTTCGAATAGAACATATGACGTTCAGATACGATTCAACAGTCGATTACACTGCGGATGCATTTCTCGACTTCGGAACAATGAACAATGCCAACATTGTAATGTTTTGAGGTCTCAACACGAACCGCCAGGATTATGTTTTGCGGACGGAAGGGCCAAATTACCACTATTTACACCGCCACCAGAGCCAAAGGCACCACTGCTTTCTGGTAAAGTACCTCGATCGAAGCATTTCTTGCTCAGCATACAAAATTGCAACAGTTTCTTGCTGATGGCATCATTTGGCGCGAATATTATAGAAGAATTAGGTTTTAACCCAACTTTTAAAGTAAATTCTTTTTCGTCTGCATCATTACTACTCAAGTGAATATCAACGATACCCAGAGTTTCACCATGGCTCATAAATCAGAAATTTATTTTCCATTTTTACCTAGCGAAGGACAAATTCACCATTGTGCAGGAGCTCTCTTGCCGCGAGTGAATGCTGATGCGAGATTTCCTCAGATTTGTTTCCTCTAACATTATGATGAAGAAAATCAATGAGCGTTGTGCCGTTAAGTCTTGCGTTTAAGCGTGTAATGAAGTTGTTCACACAAATTCAAGGAAAGATTCGGTTGAATGAACACTTCTCGACCAACTGACTGCCACACTGAACGATAGACAACGCACAGTCGAAACTGTTTTACAATAAACACGTTCTGTTAAACCGGCTGCGAGAAAGAATATTCTGCTCTTTGCTATTCAAAATGTGTGATTTTGTTTTCATTTTTGTAGTCATTTTTAGTAGAAGACAGGAATGTTGTGATTATGGCTAACTTTATCATCCTACCCGTTCGTAGATTAAAACCATGCGAAAAACTATCATTAAAAGGATCCAGCAGCTGCAAAGGTCCCTCTCATACCGCGTGTACTAATGTTCTCTTAAAGTTACACAAAAGTGTATAATTTAAAAAACTGATCAAAATCTCGCCGGCCGCGGTGGTCTAGCGGTTCTAGGCGCTGAGTCCGGAACCGCGCGACTGCTACGGTCGCAGGTTCGAATCCTGCCTCGGGCATGGATGTGTGTGATGTCCTTAGGCTAGTTAGGTTTAAGTAGTTCTAAGTTCCAGGGGACTGATGACCACAGATGTTAAGTCCCATAGTTCTCAGAGCCATCAAAATCTCACAAATACAGTCATACAAAGTCCATGAAACGTTTCAAAAAATCGGTACAGGTAAATGGCCAAGAACTAGGTAACTAATGATGTAATATGTGAAAGATGGGCTCTCAAAGTTTTTTATATTATTTATAAATGTTCTAAGTGTCTATCCTTCCTCTGCCGGATGTATTTAACAGGTAGTCCAGTTCTGCCCGTACCCGACACAGCATATCGGGAGTGACGGTAAGAAAAGCTGCTTCTTTGCTGTGTCACAAGTCTTCGAGGCTCTACGGTAGAGGTAGAACATAAACGCTTTCTTTGAAGTAACTTCACAAGAAAAAATCGCAAAGCGTCAATTCCGGCGACCGTGGTGGCCATTCAAGTAGCGACAGATCAGGGTCGCAACACAGCGTATCCGGTGACATGGGAACGTCTCCCACAAGTAACTTCGTTCAGAACTGTGGACACGTGGAGGCCTGCCATCTCGTTAAAAGGTGCAACCTCTGCTATCAGTTTCAATCTGTGGCATGAGCCACAATTTCAGCTTCTTCTCTCAGAGAAGAAGCGTTCACAGACTGTCTCGTGTGACGCGGCCCAGAACACGTTAAATTTCTGGGAATCCTGGATGTGGACTGTCTGTCCCCCACATGTGTGGTGATCTTTCATGAAAGATGGAAAATGGCTTCGTTACTAAAGATTATTGTGCTTGCTACGACACCATTTTAGAGACGGTTCTGCATATCAATGCAGAACATCACATTGCGCAGTTTGTCGCCATGGCTTGTGGCTTGCTCGAGCTGCTGTTTCTACGCCTTCGGTCCTAGCCTCACATGAAGGATTGTCCGCACGGCTGGCTGAGGGATGTTCAGCTCGATAGGCAGACTTTGTGAGACTTGGCTTACTCGGTCCACTGTCTACTTTGACACGCCTGTTATGCCAGAACGTTTTGCATCGCACAAACAACCATTCTCCTCGAATTTCTGCTACCAGTTCACTATGTTGCCGTAAGTTGGTGGTGTCTTGTGATCGAAAACACAAAACGCTTTCCCTGATGCTCCTTGATAACCGAGTCTTAGCTAGCTGCTTCCGCGATTCGGGAAGGCACGCCTGTTCAAAATGGTTCAAATGGCTCTGAGCACTATGGGACTTAACATCTATGGTCATCAGTCCCCTAGAACTTAGAACTACTTAAACCTAACTAACCGAAGGACATCACACACATCCATGCCCGAGGCAGGATTCGAACCTGCGACCGTAGCGGTCACGCGGTTCCAGACTGAAGCGCCTAGAACCGCACGGCCACGACGGCCGGCAGGCACGCCTGTCTCAGATCGAATCTATCCAGCGGATTAACACAAGCGTCGGTGTTCCGGGCAGCCTGGGTGTGGTTTATATGCCGTTTCCCACATCTGACCAGGTGGTCCCAAGTTCAGCCTCACATACGGAATAAAGGTACGGAGTAAGAAGAAGAAAATGCTTTCTCCGCCTGGCTGGCTGCCATTTTCAGGAACTAAGCCCGTTGGTGCCCCTGTCGTCGGTTTCTCAAACTAACTTCCCGGCCAATGTTAAATAAGAGTTTTGAGAGTTTGTCTTTCAACTACTGTATCATTTGTTTCGTTCGGTATGTTCAGCCATTCACCTATACCATTTTTTTTAAATTTTTCATGGACGTTACCCAGTACAGTTAAGTAACATAATAAACTGACAAACAATTGGGACAGATATACATCTCCCACAGTCCACAATGCAACTTTGACGTATACTTCTGTTTTCAACGAACATGTCAATGGGAATTTCCCGAAATGCGTAGTGCAGAAAATAAAGGACGGTTGTGACTGGCATCAGTAAATTCTGTTTTGTTGTATAACATGTAGCTAGTACATAATAACAAAGAAACAGAAAAATATGGTGATTATAGGTTCTCAGACTTGCATTAATCTTATCAGAGCTTAGCGTATGCTAAGAAGAACATATTTTTTCATTATGCTTACGGGAATTTACATAGTTCCTAACAGTTTTTGTGGCTGTGCACTAATATTAGCTAAATATTTCAGTAATTAGTAATTAGTAATTAATATTACATGACACATCTCGGTAGCATGCTGCAACAATCAAGAGAAACTTTTTGCCTCACATTAATATTTTACATCAACATAACAACATTCACTCTCCCAATTTTGGCCAAGTTTTGACATTACTAGGATTAGAACCCGCTAATTTCGACAGTAAATTGTGACATGAACCAGCAAATTTTCATTGATCACAAATCAAGATGACTGATCTCACGAAAGAAGAATTCCTGAAACAATCGTTTACTATGCGTGGGTGACAATTATTTAATGAGAGACAATTTGGGTAATGTTGTTTCTAGCACTGAACCGTATACATTTATAAGTTGAAGACACAGTTTTAAAATTTCAGCGGCGCCTCTTCTGTCTCTTTGTTACTGCCGGACAGTGAGCCCCCCTCTAAGAAAGGGCAGAGCCACACTGTCGTGTAATATGCATGAGCGACCGCAGACCGCCTGAATAATTCCGCGCACAAATCACAGACCGCCAGCGGCGGACAGACGGGGACCCGTTTCTATCGAGACCGGCCTGTACCCCGGCGACGTCGACACGAAAGGAACGAAATTTCGTATCGTGAGCGGCGCATACGAATTAGACGCTTTTCCGCAAGCCGAATGAATAATACATTCTCTCCGAATCGAGGAGTATGTCCCGGTCTAAACTAAAAACTCGGACATTAAACGATTTACATAATTCGTACGGTGGCGGCCATTTCCATATCACGCGGGGACCAGGGGCCTAATTTTTGGTCCGCCATTACTGTCGGCGCGGTCAGCTAGCTGGTAGCCGGGGCCAGTCCGAGCCGCTGGTGTAATTTGGTAATCTGTGGGCAGGGCGGGGCTGCGTCCGCACCTCTAGCGGTGAGCCGCGTCTCCAGCAGCGGCAGATCGCCGGTTCCTGTCTGGAGGCCAGGTTTGACGGTCTTACTCCGTCTGTGGCGACCCACTGGAATCCACTGCGGAACCTACTGTGCTGTAACCCTCGCGGTAGCAAGGGGGAGAGGGAGTACATTAAACCTCCCTTTTGAAAAATTGGTGCCGCGCGGGATTAGCCGAGTGGTCTCAGGCGCTGCAATCAATCATGGACTGTGCGGCTGGTCCCGGCGGAGGTTCGAGTCCTCCCTCGGGCATGGGTGTGTGTGTTTGTCCTTAGGATAATTTAGGTTACGTAGTGTGTAAGCTTAGGGACTGATGACCTTAGCAGCTAAGTCCCTTAAGATTTCACACACATCTGAACATTTTTGAAAAATTGGTATCCAGTCAGTTAAGTTATATTTTAATTTTTTTAAATTAATTGTTTCTAATAAATTCTTCTCCCAGATTCCATACATTTCTTAAATTTTTCTGTTAAAATTAACCGAGAACTTTAAGTGTCTATAGATTTCGCTTTCCCATTGAATGTCGTATTCAATGTTTTCCGGTTCAGGACCTTACTTATACATCAATATCTCATTAAAAACTATGTTGAGCATAAAGGTAAACAGCAATAAATGAAATTTGCACTTATTTTGTGGTGTTCATGCAGTCAGTAACACACGTTATTGAAAGTGTGTTTGCTAAAAGGTATTTTTAGGCTCTGGACAGTTCTTACACATCAGTACCTCTTTAAGAAGTACGTTGTTAATATAATTCAACAATTCAGCAACAATTAACAACTTTTTTGAGGGGTGGCACGAAGTACCTCACCCCTTTGTAATGCCTGTTCTGGAAAATGCCTTAGTATTGCTAGGAGTAATCTGAGTTTTGTACAAACGGTACTAAAAACTTTTTAGATCATCATTATCATGATATGCAGTTTGCAGTCCCTGGCTGGATCTGCTTGGAACATAAGCCTCTCCATCTTCTCCTGCTCCCCACAACGCTACCCTCTTCATCCCATCCCAGTCTTCTCTCTTCTTCACACGTCTTCACTCATAACAGTGCATCTGACTACCGGTCTTCTTCTAGGTGCCTTGCCTCCTATTGTCATTTAATGAGCCTGCCTTTGTATCCTGCCAACTCCCATTCTTTTAACATATCCATCCTATCTTGTCTTTTCTATCACTTCTTACATGAACTTTTGTTTCAATATTTCTGTCACTCATTCCCTACTCCATCCAGTTTAGTTACTCCTATCCTGATTCTTTGAAATTTCGTCTTGAAAGCCTGTATCCCGATCACTTATCTTTTATTCCACCCACAGAAGCTCACTGGTAGACTTCAACTTGACTTCGAATTAGCATTACTTGAAAACTGGCACCAGAAGTTGATCCTTTAGTCAAAATCAACCTAAATAATACTCATTAACATTCTGTGTTTTTATGTTTAAAGTTTAAATAAAATGGTAATGAAATATAAATTTACCTGTTTAAGTATCGTCCTACAACGGCAGTCATCACAAGGCTGTAACAGTCGTAAGAAATAAAGCCGTAAGAGTAAATATGCCATGAAACAGTGAAACGATTCGTGGTTGCTCACTGCTGTGGTATGAGCGCGAGCCAGCTTGCACGAGCAGCTGTGCTGAACCGCTGGACTGCTTGGTGCACCTTCACCTGTTAGCCCGCCAAGAGCCCCAATCTCCGTGCAAGTGTCGCTCCTTGGCAAATGTACTCCGTGGAAGTGTTCCAACCCCTCAAGAACGCTCACAAGTTCTAAACCGCAACTACGTCCAAACAATGCCCTTTAAACATCAACCAATAGGATCAGGTATGTCGGTTAGGTAATTTCATCCACAACATCCGCAGATGAAGATATTGAAAAAAGTATAAAGAGTATGTAGTTCAAATGGAGGAGACCTCTGCGATGTGAAAAGGTCTATCGAAGTCTAAGTAAATATGTAAAAACGAGCGTTAAAAAACTCTCCAACGTACGGTTCAGAATGCTGGGCCATGAGCACATCAGACGAGTGGATGCTCCAGGTCACAAAGACAAGATTGCTAAGCTGGTCTATAGGAGCGACGCTAAAATACAAACGACGACATCTGAGGCTCGTTTAAAGTGCCAAACACGGTGGAAAAGCTTCAAGAGAATCGCCTACGCTGTAAGGATCTCTAGTCCTATTCAGACTCCAAATCAGAAATTTGATGAAATGGACAGTATCGTAGCTATCATTAGCGTTGATAGGAAGAGAAGTTTTATAGAGTTGGTGGTCATTAAAAAGGAGAGGACTGATCGAGAACCTAGGCATATCACAAGAACAGTACTTGACATAGAAGACAGAAAAGAGGCTCTGAACGTCCACCGAATACACAGATTGGGAACCTAAAGAACGACCTGAAAAGAACGGAACTACAATCTGAAGTGGCGGCAGATACATTCAGAACGGATTAACAAGACTCAGTGGGCCGACCACACGACAAGTGTAAAGTAGCACACGGAAGGAGAAGTTGTTTGAAGACTGATTTTAAAGTTCTGTTTCACTCGATGCGCCATAAACCTTCCGTGGCTCATATGACTGGGTGTTTCGATGTACTCTACTGGCCATTAAAATTGCTACACCAAGAAGAAATGCAGATGATAAACGGGTATTCATTGGACAAATATATTATACTAGAACTGACATGTGATTACATTTTCACGCAATTTGGGTGCATAGATCCTGAGATATCAGTACCCAGAACAACCACATCTGGCCGTAATAACGGCCTTGATACGCCTGGGCATTGAGTCAAACAGAGTTTGGATGGCGTGTACAGGTACAGCTGCCCATGCAGCTTCAACACGATACCACAGTTCATCAGGAGTAGTGACTGGCGTATTGTGACGAGCCAGTTGCTAAGCCACCATTGACCAGACGTTTTAATTTGGTGAGAGATCTGGAGAATGTGCTGGCCAGGGCAGCAGTCGAACACTTTCTGTATCCAGAAAGGCCCGTACAGGACCTGCAACATGCGGTCGTGCATTATCCTGCTGAAATGTAGGGTTTCGCAGGGATCGAATGAAGGGTAGGTCCACGGGTCGTAACACATCTGAAATGTAACGTCCACCGTTCAAAGTGCCGTCAATGCGAACAAGAGGTGACCGAGACGTGTAACCAATGGCACCCCATACCATCACGCCGGGTGATACGCCAGTATGGCGATGACGAATACGCGCTTCCAATGTGCGCCAAACACGCTCCCATCTGTTGACTCAGGGATCGAGACGTGGCTGCACGATCCGTTACAGCCATGCGGATAAGGTGACTGTCATCTCGACTGCTAGTGATACGAGGCCGTTGGAATCCAGCAAGTCGTTCCGTATTACCCTCCTAAACCCACCGATTCCATGTTCTGCTAACAGTCATTGGATCTCGACTAACGCGAGCAGCAGTGTTGCGATACGATAAACCGCAACCGCGATAGGCTACAATCCGACCTTTATCAATGTCGGAAACTTGATGGTACGCATTTCTCCTCCTTACACGAGGCATCACAACAACGTTTCACCAGGCAATGCCGATCAACTGCTGTTTGTGTATGAGAAATGGGTTGGAAACGTTCGTCATGTCAGCACGTTGTAGGTGTCACCACCGGCGCCAAACATGTGTGAATGCTCTGCAAAGCTAATCATTTGCATATCACAGTATCTTCTTGCTGTCAGTTAAATTCTGCGTCTGTAGCACGTCATCTTTGTGGTGTAGCAATTTTAATGGCCAGTAGTGTATAAATCGGGAAGTTGCGTTTAATTTATTTACACTCAAGAGGAACTTGTAAGAGTGTGAAGTCCTTCAGAGTCCCCTATGCCGATTATATTCGAGAGTTACCGAAGCGACAAGACTTATTGCTACGACATTTCTAATTGAGTCTGAAAGAAAAATGTAGGCGATAGAAAATGAAGTACAACTGTTGCAGTCCGAAAATGCTTTCAGCAAAGAAGTAAAAGGTTAACACTACTGTTTTTTCGGCGAGGGGAAGCTTCAACCTTCTCAAATGCTTCGATTCGCTTTTGTTCCGGTTTTCCCACATTCTATGTTTCACTGCCGTACAATTATGTGCTCCAAATGTATATTCTCGGAAATGTGTTCCTCAAATTAAGGCCTATGTTTGATACTAGTAGACTTGTCTTGGCCAGGAATGTCCTTTTTGCCAGAGCTAGTCTGCTTTCAATTTCTGTCCGCAGCTCGTGGTCGTGCGGTAGCGTTCTCGCTTCACGCGCCCGGGTTCCCGGGTTCGATTCCCGGTGAGGTCAGGGATTTTCTCTGCCTCGTGATGAGTGGGTGTTGTGTGATGTCCTTAGGTTAGTTAGGTTTAAGTAGTTCTAAGTTCTAGGGGACTGATGACCATAGATGTTAAGTCCCGTAGTGCTCAGAGCCATTTTTTTTTTTCAATTTCCTTTTTGCTCCATCCGTCATGGGTTATTTTGCTACTTAGGTAGCAGAAGTCCTTTAACTTCATCTACTTCGTTACCATCAATCCCGTTGGTAAGTTGTCGCTGTTATCAGTTTTGCTACTTCTCATTACTTTTGTCTTTCTTCGACTTGCTCACAATTCAGTACTCATTAGGATGTTCTATCCAGTCAGCAGATCCTATAATTCTACTTTACTTTCACTGGGGAGGATAGTAATGTCATCAGTGAATCTTATCATTGATATGCTTTCACCTTGAATTTTAATTCCACTTATGAACCTTTCTTTCATTTCCATCATTGCTTCCTCGATGTACAGATTGAACAGTAGCGGGGAAAGACTACATCCCTGTCTTACAACCTTTTTAATCCGAGCACTTCATTCTTGGTCTTCCATTCTTATTATTCCCTCTTGGCTCTTGAACATGTTGTGTTTTGCCCGGCTCACCCTATAGCTTACGCCTATTTTTCTCAGAATTTCGCATACCTTGCACCACTTGACATCGTCGAACGCTTTTTTCAGGTCAACAAATCCTATGAAAGTGTCTTTATTTTTCTGTAATCTAATTTCCACTATCAACCAAAGCGTCAGAATTACCTCTCTGGTGCCTTTACTTTTCCTAAAGCCAGAATGTGGTCATCTAACATATCCTCAATTTTCTTTTCCATTCTTCCGTATAATGTTCTCGTCAGCAACTTGGATGCATGAGCTGTTAAGCTGACTGTACGATGGAATGAAATTTTCACTCTACAGCAGTGTGCGCTGACGTTTCATGACTGTGCGATAATTCTCGCACTTGTCAGCTCTTCCAGTCTTCGGAACTTTATGGATGATATTTTTCCAAAAGTCAGAGAATATGTCGCTACACTCATACATTCCACACATCAACGTGAATAATCGGTTTTTTGCCACTTGCCCCAATGATTTTAGAAATCATGGTGTAATGCTATTATCCCTTCTGCCGTTTTTGTTCATAAGTCTTCCAAAGCTCTTGTAAATTCTGATTCTAATAGTGGACCCCCTGCCTCTTCTCTATCGCCTCTTCTTTCTTCTTGTGTCACATGAGACAAGTCTTCCTCCTCACAGAGGCCTTCAAGTAGTTTTTCCACCTTTTCGCTCTGATGATGATGATGTTTGGTTTGTGGGGCGCTCAACTGCGTGGTTATCAGCGCCCGTACAATTTCCCAATCTTTGCTCAGTCCAATTGTGCCACTTTCCTGGATGATGATGAAATGAGGAGGACAACACAAACACCCAGTCATCTCGAGGCAGGTGAAAATCTCCGACCCCGCCGGGAATCGAACCCGGGACCCCGTGCTCGGGAAGCGAGAACGCTACCGCGAGACCACGAGCGGCGGACACCTTTTCGCTCTCTTCTGTGCATTTAACAGTGGAATTCCCATTACAGTCTTAACGTCGCCGCCTTTGCTTTTAATTTCACCGAAGGGTCTTTTAACTTTTTTGTATCCTGAGTCAGTCCTTCCGACAATCATTTCTTTCTCCATACCATCACATTTTTCATTCAGCCATTTCAGCTTATCTTCCCTGCATTTCCTGTTTATTTTAATCCCAAGCGACCTGCTTTTCTGCATTCCTGAAATTCCCTAAACTTTTTTATATTCCCTTCTTTCATCGATCGACTGAGGTATTTCTGGTGTTATTCATGCTTTCTTCGCAGGTACCTTCTTTGTACCTATGTTTTGTCTTTCCATCTTCGGTGAAAGCCCATTTCAGGGACGTCCGCCGCGCGGAATTAACCGATCGGTCTGAGGCGCTGCAGTCTTGGACTGCGCGGCTGGTCCCGGCAGAGGTTCGAACCCTCCCTTGGGCATGGGTGTGTGTGTTTGTCCTTAGGATAATTTAGGTTAAGTAGTGTGTAAGCTTAGGGACTGATGACCTTAGCAGTTAAGTCCCATAAGACTTCACACACATTTGAACATTTTTAGGGACGTCCATTCCTCGTCAACAGAAGCGCCTACTTAGCTGTTCCTTACCGCAGCAGCGTACCTCTTCATTCCGGTCAATTACAGGACTGCTATTGTCCACAAACCATTGTCTCAGAGATGTCGCTCCATGACAGGAAGCATTGTCTTGCTGACACAATCATCCTCTCCGATCTGTTTCGCTATTGTCCACAGTACACAGTGTTGTAAAATGTACGAAGAGTTCTTTTTGTGGGGCAGCCGCAACTGTACATGCCAGTTTTATACAATGAAGAAACGACACAACCGTCGCTAAATCAACAATCTTTTATTGCATACACGATCGGTTTCGGAACAATTTAAGTTTTATCATATGGTGTGAAAAAAAAATCACTTCACCATATGAGGCCATCCTCGCTCCAGTGTTGTCGTAGAAAAACCTTTCGTGTCAAACCAGTAACACGGGGGGGGGCGAACATAAATTCCATAAAAACGACTATTGCATAGTCTTCCTGTTAGCGTTACCGGTCGGTGGCTCGGGGAAAAAGTTTCTATTGAATTTATGTCCCCATACTTCACTCTTTTGACACGGAGTTTTTGTTCCATGGTAACAAAGGGGCGATGATGATCTCAGATGTTTAAGTGGTTTTATTTTTTAGACCAGATGACGGCAATTTAAGTGTTCCGAAACCGGCCGTATATGCAATAAAATATTGTTTACTCTGCAGCCGTTGTGCGGTTTCTTCATTTTACAAAATGCTGGAAAATGTGTCCATATCCTTCCGTATTTAGCTTTTTTAAAAGCGCACTAAGGGTACCACATCCTAATCGTGAAAAACAACCCCACATCATAAATCTACCTCCTCCATACTTCATTGTTGTCACTACACTTGACAGCAGGCAACATTCTCGAAACATTTGGCAATCCCAAACCCTTCCACCGGATTGCCACAGGGTGTAGTGTAATTCATTACTCTAACTGATTGGTTTCCAGTCATCCACTATCTAGTGGCGTCGCTATTTACACTTCCTCGCTTAACACAGAGAAATGTGCAGTTATGTGGATTTGCTCTGCCTTGTACCTCCATGTTTTCAGCTCCCTACAGACAGTCATTGTCCTAGCTGGATAGCTGGTATCACTTTGCAACTCACGAGTTATCCTCTCTCTGATTTCATGTGATTTCTAAGAACAAGCCTCCAGAGTGCTCGACGGTCCCTGTCTGTTAGTACAGGAAGATTTCCTGGCCTTGGTTCGGCTGTGGTCGTTCATTAGCGTTTCCACCTCACAATCACATGACATCATCAACAGTCGACGTGGGCAACATTAGAAGGGCTGAAATATCCCTGGTGGATTTGTGATTCAGGTAACATCCAATGACCAGTCCATGTTCAAAGTCACTCACTTCTCCTGACGGAACTACATTCCTTTACTATTTCGCTACTGGCAACACGATACTCCTTATTTCCTCTGACAGCTACGTCTCTCGAGGCATCTAGTGATTAATTCCGCATTACGTAGGGTGTCTGGATGCTTTTGATCAAACAGTGTATGTGTAGACGTAAGCCGCGCGGGATTAGCCGAGCGGTCTAAGGGCGCTGCAGTCATGGACTGTGCGGCTGGTCCCAGCGGAGGTTCGAGTCCTCCCTCGGGCTTGGGTGTGTGTGTTTGTCCTTAGGATAATTTAGGTTAAGTAGTGTTCAAGCTTAGGGACTGATGACCTTACCAGTTAAGTCCCATAAGATTTGACACACATTCGAACATTTGTAGACGCAAATGCAGATGAAAGTAGTTATTTTATCAGATCACGTTGATCTACATTGAAGTATACTGTTCATCGAATACCAGTATATCACGAGGCAAAGATGGTATCATAGCGCCCCCACCTGCCTGCCGTGGTGCGCAGCGGGCTGCACCTGGGCGCACGCGCCTCCGCCGGCAGCGCCAGCTGCTGCACGCGCGGCCACGGCGGTTCCTCAGCCTCTCTGCAGGAGGCCCGCCGAGAGCCGGCGGTGGGCGTGGTCGCAGGGGCGACCACGTGCGCACGCGACTTCCTGCCAGCTGGGCGCCGGAAGCGGGGCCGGACAATGCCGGGGGCGGCAGTGGGCGGCGCCGGGCCCGCGAGCGGCGCCCCCGCCCCCCGTAATCACACGGCAGCCGACAGCCGGCGCCGGCCGTCACCGGGAGATGCGTCCACGCCCCTGGGGTGCAGCCTCCTTTCTGTCGCAGTAGCCGGCGGAAAAATCGCTGGCGTCCCGTTTGGACATTTGAGTAAGCCGTTGACACTAAAATGGGGCGGCGCTTACGACGTGTTATAACACTCTATAGGGGCCTTTGTACGATGGCGTGCTGAAAAGTAACGCCTCCAAACTTTTTATGTGAAAACTTAATTTTTTTCAAAATAAAACAGACGTTATTAACATTCTGCATTTTTGTCCTCTATGTCTAAACATCTATTCTGAATATAGTCATCCTGGCGATGAACATAGCCAGAGGTGTCAAATGTCACTGGATACCACCTAATACGAAATCGGGCCTCCTTTGCCCGGCGTTCTGCAGCGACCCGACATGGCATGGATTCAACAAGTCGTTGAAAGCCTCCTGCAGAAATATTCAGCCACGCTGCTTCTATAGCCGTCCATAACTGTGAATGTGATGCTGGCGCAGGATTTTGTGCACAAACTCGTCTCTCGATTATGTCACTCAAATGTTCGGGCGATCTGGCTGGTCAAAGCATTCTCTCGAATTGTCCAGAATGTTCGTCAAACAGCCACGAATAACTGTAGCGTGGTGACATGACACCGTTTTTTGGGAAAATGAAATCCTTTGAAACATCCCCTTAGAAAAATTTTATAATTGACAGTGCTGGAAAACCTCTACGTTATTTGATTTTCAAACAGCTGAGCAAAACTGAACGTACTCAGACATTTCTCTCTTTACTTGTTCTGATCAACACTAAACTGACTCACAATATATATATATATATATATATATATATATATATATATATATATATATATATATATATATATATATATAGCGCAACGCAATCTGACTTTCAATAATCCCTACAAAAGAATGGCCCCGACCAACAATAACCTATACCTTTCATGACTCACTTACCTCACAAAAATCTTCGTTACTCAAACTACTGCAATACAGCGTGCGCCAATACTACCAGCTGAATAAAAGATTCTAACTACTGAAGGCAATAACTACTGATAGGCATAGTTAGCAAATGAAAGATTTTGATAGAGAACAAACAATGTATTTACCTTAATAATGTTCAAAAGTCATCATATGTATATCAGTTCATGATATCCAATATTACAAATTTACTCTTTCTGATGGACACACGTCCAGATCGTCCGCTCTCAAAATTCTGCCATTTCTCTCCCCACATCCACAACTGCTGGCGGATCACCTCCAACTGCGCAACGCTACGCGCCGTTCACATCTAACTGCCCAACACTACAATAGCAACCAATATTCCAACTGTGCAAATCAGCCACAGACTGCACACAGCACAGTCAGTGACTTTCATACAGAGCGCTACGTGGCGTTACCAACATAAAAACCTAAACAGCCTACTTACACCGTGAGTGGCTGTAAATAGTGAGAACATAACCATTTCCACCCAATGATCGATTCAGTGGGACCATAAAACTCAGTCCATTCCAAGTAAACACTGCCCACACCATTATGGAGCCAACACCAGCTCGCACAGTGCCTTGTTGACAACTTGGGTCCATGGCTTCGATGGGTCTGCGCCATTCTCGAACCCTACCATCACCTCTTACCAACTGGAATCGGGACTGATTTTACCAGACCACTGTTTACCAGTCGCCTAGGATCCAGTCGATATGGTCACGAGTCCAGGAGAGGCTCTGCAGGCGAAGTCGTGCTGCTAGCATAGGTACTCGCATCGGTTGTCTGCTGGCGTAGCCCATCAGCGCCACATTTCGCCGCTCTGTCCTAACGTCGTCGTACGCTCCACATTGTTTTAGGGGTATATTCCACGCAATATTGCTTGTCTGTTACCACTGATAACTCTACGCAAACGCTGCTGTTCTTTGTTCTTAGGTGAAGGTCGTCCGCCACTGCGTTGCCGATGGTGAGAGGTAACGTCTGGCCGGCTGGGGTGGCCGAGCGGTTCTAGGCGCTTCAGTCCGCAACCGCGCGACTGCTACGGTCGCAGGTTCGAATACTGCCTCGGGCATGAATGTGTGTGATGTCCTTACGTTAGTTAGGTTTAAGTAGTTCTAAGTTCTATGGGACTGATGACCTCACATGTTAAGTCCCATAGTGCTCAGAGCCATTTGAACCATTTTTTGGTAATGTCTGAAATGTGGTATTCTCGGCATACTCTTGTCGATTTGTATGTCGGAATGTTGAATCCTTTGAAGATTTCCGAAATGGAATGACACGTACGTCAAGCTCCAATTACCATCCCGCTTTCAAAGTCTGTTAATTCCCATCGTGCAACCACAATCACGTGGGAAACCTTTTCGCATGAATCACCTGAGTGCAAATGACAGCTCCGACAATACACTGCCCTTTTATACCTTGTGCACGCGTTACTACCAGCGTCTGTACTTGCATATCGCTATCCCATGATTTTTCTCACCTCAGTATAATTCTCCCAACGACAGACCAGCTTGTTGGTACTTTAGAATGTTCGACTGCCCCGCATCATCACTATCAGACTGAAGTCCTCGAATGTGTTCTTTAAGTTTTGGAAACAGATTAAAATCGGATGAGGCCAAGTCGGGACTGTGTAGAGGATGATCGATGACGTTGAACCCAAGGCGTCGGATTATTGCAGACGTCATAGGGTTCTTGTGTGGTCTGACATTATCATGCTGAAGGAGAATGTGCTCCGTGTATGGGCGAACTCTTCGGATTCACTTGATTAATGTACTCTTTTTCTCAGGCATCGACGTATTTCAGTTACACACAGACACGTTACACACGGCAGAGAGCTACAATACGTAGATACCAAGAACAGAGGTGTAGAATGTTAAATAACGTTCGCTTTATGTACAAAGCCTTAGTAATTTTCACATAAGAAATTCGGAGGCATTACTTTTCAGCGTGCCCTCGTAGTTGACCCCATATGTCTTTGAAACGTAAACATTACTAAATCCAGCAACAGCAAAAAAGTTAACGGCGTGACAAGCAGCTGCATAAAGGAAAATAAACAACCCGGGCCCACTCAGTGTTTCAAATTGTTACTAGTTCGCTACCATACATTCAAAAAAAAAAAAAAGAAGAAGAAGAAGAAGAAGAAGAGCCACAGAGGTTATCATGGCGTACTGTTACGACAGCCGTTCTAACCACAGCCTCAGGTGTAATACTGACATGACATAGTTTTTCTATTCGTTAGTGGGGTATATGCGACGGGGAACATTTATTTCAAAACAGATGTGGGTACAAAAATGGTTCAAATGGCTCTGAGCACTATGGGACTTAACTTCTAAGGTCATCAGTCTCCTAGAACTTAGAACTACTTAAACCTAACTAACGTTAGGACATCACACACATCCATGCCCGAGCCAGGATTCGAACCTGCGACCGTAGCGGTCGCGCGGTTCCAGACTGTAGCGCCTACACCCGCTCGGCCACCGCGGCCGGCCGATGTGGGTACATTGCAAACAGTTGTTTATACGTGGTCTGGATACTTAGTATGACTCTGAGTCCACTGACGACTTTGGTAAGTCGAACTGTGCATGGCATTTAATTTTCTTTATGTATAACAGGGAGTCAAGTGAAAATGAGGCACAGTAAAAAACTCTTTATTATTTCAAAACTAATCACCTTCTTTCTTCTTTCTTCCTCTTGCTTGTGCCGTTTTTCCCGCGATATGCAGGGTCGGCATGGTTAATCGGATGTGGAAATGTCAGTTGAAGGGGCGGCCGGAAGCCCTTCCTTCCACCACCCCGTACCCCCCGGGAAGGAATTAGTGTACCCCAACTGTCTGCGACTAGTGTAATCCATGGAATAGTGCGAAAGTGTTCAGATGCCGGCGAGCCGTGTAACTGAGGAGGGACGTGGGGACCAGCCCGGTATTCACCTAGGGGGATGTGGAAAACCGCCTAAAAACCACATCCAGGCTGGCCGGCACAACGGCCCTCGTCGTTAATCCGCCGGGCGGATTTGACCCGGGGCCGGCGCGCCTACCCGAGTCCAGGAAGCAGCGCGTTAGCACGCTCGGCTAACCTGGCGGGTTTCAAAACTAATCACCATAACTGTTAATCTGTCTGTCGCTCTATGAAACAAGACGGTCAGTGGCTTCATGGAAAAATGTTTATGGTTTCTTATGGAACCATGTTTGCACAAGCGTTCACACCTTGGCCCGACGCAAATCGAGGGCCACAAATGTATTTCTCCAGGCCTCCAAAAATATGTAAATCGCGTGGACAGAGTTTGAAACAGTATGGAGGACATCTGAGGGTTTCCTGGTGAAACGTCTGCAGCGAATTCGAAACAACGTTGGCAACTTGTGGGCGGGCTTCATCCCGTAACAGAATGATACAGCTTCGACTACGATGCAGAAATTTCGCTGGAGACCTTTAGAAATATTCCTTATAGTCCCGATCTCTCTCCAAGCGATTTCCATGTTTTTGGAGCCCCGAAGAAAGACATCGTGGCCATCGATTTGCATCGGACCAAGAGGTGCAAGCCTGTGTACCATCAACGTTGTGTAGACATCTGCAAACATTTTTTTTTTTCATGAAGACGTCAACTGTATTGTCTCACGGTTGAATAAGTGTATTAATAGTTATGGCGATAACTTTTGAAATAATAACCAGTTTAATTACTATTTTTCCATGGGCCGTATTTTCATTTGACTGTCGCTAATACTTACAAACATGATGTGTCCAGATCCACTAGTGGCCTTGAAAATGAATACTTCCTCGAGACTTGCCAGTATGGCTTGATAAAGTACACGATTAAACCAACAGCCTGGTGGAAATGATATTATTTTTTGTCTTTGTATATTATGGCCAATAAAAAATACCATCATTGGGCATAACTGTGAGTAGTTCATATTTTCTCTTTCACTAAAAGAAGACCGGAGTAGTATTAGTCCTGAGACATCACGCTAATGTTGAATAACACCGTATCTAAACTTGATAATAGCCTCAGTACACGACGGTGAGAGTCTGCAAGTTTCTCCGTGTATTCCATATCCAGCTGAGAACGTTCATTAACCATTCGATACTCCGGAACTTCCAAATTGCGCAGATGTTGGTTTCTACGTTTCACAGATATCTTCTGTGGAATTACAATCGGATAACTTCGCGGGCTAATCGAGGCGCGGAAGTATATCTGAATGTTCGTCAAATCACAAACGTACGTGTGCAGAAGTGCGAACGAGACTGTTGTCATCTTGGAAAAGGAGGGTGTTCCAAGCATACTTGTCATGCAGACGTAGCAGATAGGTCAATATCTGCTCACTGAGAATGCTGAAGAAACGTGAATGAGCAGGTCCAAATTATGGCAGCGAGAACACCCCCAAAACATCAGTGAACCACCTCCTGCCTCCGAAGTCGGTATACCTCGTACCATCTAAAAAGAGACAAAATATAAGTTGTCGGACCGCACTACAAGCCTCTGGTCAGCCACTGCCTAACTTCTGTGTTGTTTGGTCCACTCAAGGTGTACGGCTGTATATGCTGCTGTAATGTAAGTAATGGCCTTTTGTGAGGCACACACAACTCCAGATGACCGTTTCATGCAGTTATCTTCATTTGGGTTGGTTGGGGGAAGAGCCCAAACAGCGAGGTCATCCGTTTCATCGGATTAGGGAAGGACGGGGAAGGAAGTCGGCTTGCCCTTTCAGTTACCTTCATAACGCTGATAACTCGTTCATATGGACCAGTATTCACTGGCAGCTACAATTTATATCGGTTTTGAAACTGTTTGTCATTGACAAGGCTTGACACCGGTCTCCGGTCGCATTGTGTCACTATTTTTACGCCGTGTTACACGCCAGCGACTGGTACACCATTCCTTGTAGACACGTTGAACAGTCGCCTTTGATGCACCAGTAAATCTGGCAGCTTCATTCAGGGTGTGGCCATGGACGCGTCCAAACACTGTAGCTTCTTTCCGTCATTCTTTCACATTTTTGGGTACTGAACAGTATACAGACACCATTAGGATAACGTAAGTTGAAAACTTTCTGTTATAATAAGTAGTGAAGCGTTCATGTGACTCAAAGACACTCTAGTCAACGTTTTCGTTTGCTAGTGTAATCTTATCTTTGGTTGAGTAGTGAAAGGCGAGTCTTTCTCAGTAATTTGAAAATGGAATACACACAAAAACTCATATTGCTTGATGCCGAAGCTTTGATTTGCGTGGTCTTCCGGACACTGACTCTCATTCTGTTCTTGACTCTGCATTTTCACCTGATACTGTGGACAGCGTTCTGCCTGCTGCCGCTGTGTAAATTACTTCCACTTGTCTTGCGACATTGAGATGAGCATTTTGAAGCTACGTTGTCCAAGATTATTTATGGAACTCTTGCTTGCTCCCACTGTACTGGCATAATTCTATGATACCTGATTTTTCAGGTTCAGTTATGGGACGTGCTTTGCAACGGTGCATTCGGGTGAGCAGTGATAGATCTCGGTTCGATTCATGTCTTTGTCAGGATCCATGCGGGTCAATGTATTCCTTTCATTAAGCTACTCAGAACATTGGTCACTTCGCTCATAACTTTCTCACTCTTTCCATAATACTGGTATTGCCCTGAATAAGGATTTATTTATCTGTAGCAGCACCACAGTTTAAGATAGGAAAGTTAGATTCGGTGCAACTTCTCTGAGCGCACAAGTTACAGCCAGGTGTGGGCCTGTTGACAGTAAGTTACGCTGACCAGCGATTGCGAAGTAGAATGCAGGCCACAGGACCGTCGAACCGCTGAAAAGAGTAAATGCAGCGGTTTGCATGGGGCAGGTTACAGGCAGAAGGGGCTCACTGGCGCAACCTAGATGTTATGAGTATGTGACTTGGAGCAGCGTGTAAGCAAAACAGAGGCGCACAGCCGCGTATAGGCGCATGTTTCTAACGAGATTCATTCAAGTGTGGCAGCTCTCCTGGACAGCGGCGCGTGTCACACCACTAGCTACACGCAGCAGCAGATGGGGCGCCAGCGTTCCGGTCCATGGTGGGTCGCTGGTTCGACCCTCTGAGGCCGAAGCAGGATCCGTGGCCAGCCAGCGGCGGGCCACTCCACGGCTGCGCCGGCAGCCGCCTCAGCGGTCTTCAGACCCGTTGACTCAGCGCTGCTCTGCTGGCAGCCACCGAGCGGCCCGCTGCGTCCTTCCTCGCTGGCGTAGCTGAGATCACGGGGCGACCACAAGCTCCCACAATTCAGCATCCGAATCTGCGGCTCCACCTCGGAATGCCTCCGGCGTATGTTGGAAGCCAGAAATTGATCTTGAGGAAGCGAAGTTTCAGGTCTGAAGCAACGTAAGATCTCGCGAGGCTATAGGGCTACAAAGCATACTATAGTATCGGAAGACAGATCGAAGAAGGACAGACCTACCTGAAGAAAGACATCTGAGGACTTAGAGAAAACTTTTGACAATACTGACTGAAATACTATCTTTGAAATTCTGAAGGTAGCATTGGTAAAATACAGAGAGCGAAAAATTGTCTATAGCTTAAACCAGACTACAGTTGTAAGAATCAAAGGACACAAAATGGGAAGCAGTAGTTCAGAATGGAGGTTTCAGCCCCTCCCCAACGTTAATCAGTCCATGCATCTGACAACCAGCAAAGAGAACCAAACAGAAATTCCGAAAGGAAATTAAAATTCGAGGAAAGAAATAAAAGCTTTGAGGTTTGCCAACGGTATTGTTAGTCTGTTAGAGAAGGCAAATTCTGAAGCTGGCATTGGTAAAATACAGAGAGCGAAAAATTGTCTATAGCTTAAACTAGACTACAGAGGAGTTAAAGAAGAGCAACTAAATGGAATGGGTAGTGACTTGAAAAGAAGTTGTAAGATGAATATCAACAAAACTAAAATATGGATACTGGAATGTATCAAATGCAGACTAACAGTAACAAGAAAAACGTTTCTGAAAAAGAAAAATTTGTTATCATCGACTGTTAATTTTTAGTGTTAGGATGTGAAACGTGGACTATATTCAGTTCAGAAAGAATATAGAAGCTTTTGAAAGGAGGTGTTACAGAAGAATGTTGAAAACTAGATGGGATTTGAACAACAAATGAGGAAGGATAAAATAGAACCAGAGAAAAAAGAAATTTGTGCCACAGGTTGACTAAAATAAGGGATCGATTGACAGAACACATCTCGGTGCATGAAGGAATCGTCAGTTTAGCAGCGGAAGAAATTGTGGGGGAGGGGCGGTGGTGGGCTGAAAACTGGAGAGTGAGACCAACGCCTGAATAGTAGGTTCAAATGGATTTAGGCTCCAACAGTTACACAGATATGAAGAGATTTGCACAGGATGGAATAGTATAGAGCATTGCATCAAACCAGTATTCAGACTGAAGACTCTGACAACTCATAAAACTGTAATATAATCAGATCACCGAAAAAAAGTTTAACCACCAACAATGTAAAGCAGTGTGCGATTTGCAGCAGACCATCCCCTCCTCTGGCTTTAGTTTATGCATTCCAACCTGGGAAGTTTGTTTCCCACGCACTGAAGTAAAGCTTTACACATAATTTAAATTTGTGGAGCCGAACACTGAAAGTTTTTAATACAGTCTTACTATTAATACTATTAATATGTTTGCTTATTAATTTTGAAAAAGTATTACGTAGAAGTTAATCATTTCAAAACATTTAGAACTAAATCATTATTCTCATGTTATCATTGTTGCTTTCGTCTAAGGTGCGTCATCCGTTTAGTTGCGAGCTTGCGAGGGAAGTAGTGTGGTAGTCATACCACTGCAGTCGGACCCGAGAGTTGGGTGAGCTGGGGGCTGAAATTCCCACCCCGGGCCCTGACACAGGGTGGTGACTGGCTCGGTACCTGTGCGAACATTTACCGTTAGGCCACCTTTTCGTAACGGTATGGCACGGACTAACGCGCCTAGAACGAAAGCACACATTACTAAATAACGCACCATCGTCTGCTTCTAGTTCCTAGGATACTATTTCGTGGACCTTCCTTAAATACTCTTCTCTTCCACCATCGTTTTCTTTTCCTTTGGCTTTCATTTCCGTTGTGAGCTGCATGTGCAAATACCAAGTAGGCCGCCGCTGTGATACTGTAGTGTCGCGGAATAGTAAAGAGTTGGAAACGTGGAATATTGTCAAAGTTTCGTTGCCTATGCCGAGAGCCAGAGGCAGTAGGTTAGCCAAGAGGTAGGAAGATTGCACATGTATGGAATGTGTCGTCATGCAGGGGCAATGGCCTGGTTACACACAGCAGGCGAGAGAGAATTGCTTAGCTCGCAGGTTTGTGTTAGACGGAGACTTTCGTAGAGTGGAAGACAGAGGTATAGCGTCAGGTGAACTGCATTTCACATCTTCGCGTAAGTCTGCCGTAACAACACGTAACTCTGTCGCAAGAACACCTAAGGGGCGAGTCCGACAGATGAATCAGCAGTATAAGTGGAACGAATGCGTTCATTACAAACCAGCATGACGTCAGGACGTCGCTCGTGCTTCCTTTAAATATGCCAGCTTTGGTAGCAACAAGGCACTCGCAGATAGACTTGCAGTTTGATGTGTACTGGGTCGCTGCATAGCGCTCAGCTTGGTTATCGACATGTTAATCTTTATTAAGCAGATGTTGCAGTAAGGGCGGCCCATCCAGCAGCAGACGTTTGGGCACAGTACCAGCTCTGGTCCTCTCTACTGCCGCTGTCAATCATCAACTCAGGATTAGAAGACATCGTGGCAGACTCGCTCGCCGCCAATGCTGACCACATCAGTGAGCCGCCATCGAGATCATGCGGGGCCTAGGCCCTGTGCATCCGTCGTCACAACCGGGTGAGCCGACGACACTGGGGGACTGCAGCCTGTTCCTCCCGTCCACTGCGGACGAGCCACCAGGAGGAGCAAGGAAGAAGACGGAGTGGGATAGAGTACACTCCGCACTAGGAGAACGCCTCTCATGCCGACAGCGTCGGGACTCCAACCCGGAGCCTCCTACACGCAGCGGCTTGCTGTCTGCAGCCGAGCCGGCCGGCCAGCCGGGCGCCACCAGCCACGCGCGGCCGAAGTACGAAGTAAGGACATTCCATCGCTACGTCACAGCACGTGGCGCTTCACTAGCAAGACTGTGCAGCCCGAAGCTGGTGTCATCGCTACGAGTCAGCGAGGACTCGGGGAAGGTCATTGATATCATCAAGCCACATTTTACTCAGCAGGATTAAAGTTGTCATCAATTAATTATGTTTCTTTGGCATTTCTGACGCGTCCACAGTCATTTCCTAGCATCCTGACAACTGGAGACGTCACCGCTCGGCATCCAGTCCACCGTAGGCGACCGGGACCACCGGGGTGCCTACAATACTTTATCATCCTTTACACTGGAAGACCGACACACGTGTGGCACAAATTCTGTTGCTTTGGTATAAATTAACCTGCCGCATGCAACATACGCCGCAAGATGTTGCCTGTTGTAGCATGCTACAAGACGACGCACGCCACATTTCTGTAGCATGCCACAATGTTGCAAGACGTCGCCCCAGCGTAAACGAGGCTTTCGAGCCAGGTCTGTATTGTATGGTGGATGTGATGTGTTGCGTACGAAACTAAAACCTACAATCAGATTCAAACGTCACGGAAAACTGTGAAGAGGGGTCATCCTAAAGCAAGATAATGCTCGCCCACATTCTGCCAAACAGACAGCCGATGCAATAAAGTAGTTGAGATTCGAGGTGCTGGAACATCCACCATACAGTACAGACCTGGCTCCAAGTGATTTTCACATGTTTGGACCCTTAACGGAAGCACTACAGGGAAGAAGATTTGAAAGTGATGAAGTCGTCATTGATGTGGTGCAAAATTGGTTACAGATGCAACCGAAAAACGTATTTTCTGATGAAATAAAAAAAAACCTCGTAAAACGTCGGGCAAACTGCACTGAAGTCCAGGGTGGTTACGTAGAAAAATAACGCATGTACAGTTTTCTATCATCAAAATAAGTACAGCTTTTCACAAATGTGCCTTTACTTTTTGAATTCCCGTCGTATACCTGTATGTAGATGATTTTGTAAATAAGCTTTACCTATAATGTACTTTTAAACAAGGGATGGCTTCTCCGATAGTGCATACTGTACGCGTGATTAGTGAGTTTCGGCATTAACATCTATTTATAAATAACTATTTAACCATGGGTAACGCCACTGTCCAAGCTAGTGACATATATAATTATACTAAACCCCTAAGACATCCCCCCCCCCCACTAGTAAAAGCACAAATCGCACACTGATGTAAAGATTATTTGTTACATGGTAAAAAGTGAGTCAAGGAAATGAAAACATTTTTAATGAAAAATGATGAATTGATGGAACATAGACATAAAATGGAAGTGGAGATTTAAATTTAAGTGTTTTGGTTCGCATCTATTCTGTAACTTCACTTAAATCCTCTGCCATTTCATGTAGCCTTTCCATCCCTAATACAGTTTACAAAAATGATTGCTGGAACCAGCAGGAATACTATCAACAAGAATTTATTGAGATATAGAGAGCCATTGACTGAATGTTTGTAGTTAAACTTGAAGGAGGACAAGTTACTCTCCACCTATTTTTCGCATACAGAAAATTATTAAAGATTTTATTACAACCTGACGCACCCTGAGTGAGACTCTAGAAAGTTAATGGCCTGAGCAGATGATGATGGAGCCCGGTAGGGTGCTAAAAGCATGAGGTATTTTTATGATTCTTAGCTCGCAGAAACGGCTTGTTGGGAGTTAAAAGCAATTGGCGATGAGCCCATTACTTAGTAAATCTGCCGGACAGGCCCACAGACGAACAGGGCATACAGGGCAGCCTCCCATCGAAACAGGGCTCCAGCAGAACAATGCTACAATACCTGCCACGGCGCCAGCAAAATCCTGGTCTGGGGTATTGGTCTAAAGGAATGCATCTACATAGTGGAGTTGTAAGCCAGGCATTGTGTGCAGAACCACGTGTAATAAAAATTCACATGTTTCCTTGTCCGTTGATAATGCAAATAGGGCAGTGAACCACTTCCCTCAGCCGCCTTGGTTGTATAAGAAAACGCTGGCGTCTGAGAAACGTTTAGAGACAGAATATTTATTACACCTCATAGCTAGGATTAACAATCTCCAAGGCATAAGCGATTTAGATAAAGATCTTTGAGATTGTATCCGTCCACTTGTTGCAGAAAAAATCATCTCTTCCCCCTCTGCGAAAACTTAAAAAAGCCAGTAACTGGCGGTTTCTTTTTTTTTCCAGAGACGCAGATTTCTTAACTTTTGTGCTGGTTCGACATGAGATTGTCCTGTTGTGTGGAAGCCTTGTGATTGGCTCAAGATGGGGTGAAGACGGTGTTGTTCGTGCACTTTGCAGGAAAACGCAATTTTTTCTGGAGAGGTGCGAAGCACTCAGGTGCATGACTTTGGTCTGGTAAGCAC
This sequence comes from Schistocerca cancellata, assembly GCF_023864275.1. Classification (NCBI taxonomy): domain Eukaryota; kingdom Metazoa; phylum Arthropoda; class Insecta; order Orthoptera; family Acrididae; genus Schistocerca; species Schistocerca cancellata. The sequence goes on along the minus strand of NC_064626.1, from coordinate 495,369,778 downwards.
TTCTGGTCGAAGCTCTGGCATGTGTGGTGGTACTGGGGACCTGTCCTGAGACTGACTTCACTCGTGTATAGTTTCGACTGGTTAGCCTGTGGAAAAATCTCACTGTATCAACAGTGTGACTTCAAACATCTCGGACTACTCGTTTGCCGAGGGCACACTTATTCGTTTTTGGTATCCTCGTGCACTCTGTCGTATAAGTGAGCCAAATTGGTCCTGGGTACAACCAGCGAACGGGTGTTTCACACACTGAAATTTACCCTGATTTCAGGGCTCTGGTAGAGAGCAAATTGCGATCCGTCTGCCTGATCGCTAGATAGTGAGATTTTTGCACTTCTTTCATGGCCGTGATCGATTCTTACCTCACAATGATGTCGCCGGATAACGCTATCTATATATCTAATCCTATAAGAAATTTTTGGCTTAGCCCAGTGCAATGCTGGCCACTAGATTTTCATTTGCAGGAAAACAACTGATTTTCTTTTGCTTAATCAACATGAATATGCACAGGAAAAATTTATAAAATCTTTAAACTCAGATAAATGATTAGCAAAAGTTTTCTTCAGAACAAAAGTTATTATTGAAACATTTCTGCAAGCAATTACATGGGACTTTACCATTACAATTGTGGTTAAATCAGTTGTGGCAATTAACATACGCGCGTGGCAACAAAGATCAATAATTTTTCTTTACCTTATACCACATCGCTCAGGCACCGCCATCGTTCTGCACGACCGGCCCAACACAAGTCAACCGCTGCACCGCCCTGCCCGAACTCCAGAACTCAAGCGCCACAAAACACGACTGCTCTCTGCGAGCTACTAAACTCGACTTACTGCCAACACAGAGCGGCGAAACAGAATGTTGTTGCGTACAGTATAATTGTTTCTAATGGTGATATTATTCCTATCTTGCCAAAGGCATTTAATTTCTTTCCTCACGTTGTCTTTGCTCTGTCGTTTCGCTATAGCTCGTAATGACGACGAAATAAAATTTTCAAATGCAACTTGTTGAATATACATGAAGCTGAAATTTGTTTGGCAGAAGTTGGTTGCGACTTCTTGCTGATTGTTGCTGAGAGAACGGGACAGTGCGTCTGCTACAATATTTTTTGTACCGGTGATGTGAACAATTGTAAAAGTAAATTCCTGCAAATAAAGTTTCCATCTGCTTAACCTGTCGTGTAAATTTGGCGAAAGTAAAAACTGTATAGCTCTATCATCTGTGTAAACGGTAGTATGTCTCTCATAAAGAAAATGCCTAAATCTGGTTAATGCCCATACAACACATAATGTTTCAAGCTCTGTAACAAAATAATTGCGTTCAGTGGTCACAGAATGCGACTTGCAAAGGCGATGTTTTTAATTACTGTAGTACCGTCTTCTTCAATTTCCTGAATGTGTACGCCTAGAGCGGTGTTAGAACTGTCAGGGGCAATGGAAAAATTTCTGTTGGGATTTGGGTGTGATAAAAGTGGTGCGTTCAATAATGCATGTTTCAAATTAACAAATTCAGACTGTGCTTGGCCATCCCAGGACCAAATAGGTTTTTGCCAGTCAACTGGCATAATCTAGGGGTGTCTAAAGCAGAGTAATGAATAAATTTACGAAAAAAGTTAATCAATCCTAGAAAGCTGCGTAGTTGTTTCTTGGTCATTGGAACAGTAATGTCACGTAACGCTTGAAGTTTTTCCGGGTAGGCGCAATGCCTTCTGATGATATTACATGCCCAAGAAATTTTATGGAGGTTCTGTTAAAGTGCGACTTGCTACGATTAACTTGAGTCCTTGTGCACGAAAAGTTTGTAACAGCTGTTCAAGAATCAAATTATGTTGAGACCAGTTACCTTCTGCTATAAGGATGTCGTCTACGTACGTTGTAAGTTCTTTCGGAAGTATTGTATTCATGCGACGAATAAATGCTGCTGAAGAAACTGTTAAACCAAACAGTAATTTGCAAAATTGATAACAACCACCAAAACAGAGAAAAGCTGTGTACTTTCTGCAGTTCGGATCGAGCTGAATCTGCCAAAATTCCCATTTTAAATCTAAGGTGGAATAAACAGCAGTACCATTAAATTTCTGTAGAAGTTCTTGTAGTGTCTGTGGGCTATCAGTTTCATTAATAATAATGTCTTTGACATGATGGGAATCAAGTACGAGGCGAAGTGAGTCATCCTTTTTCGTAACAATATGGAGCAGGTTTATATACGGTCTAACTGCCGGTTCAATAATCCCTTGGTCTAGCATGCTTGTAATTCTTTCTTAACTTGTTCTCTGTGGATATAAGGAATAGGATAATGTTTAGCGTTAAACGTGTCGTGCGGTTTAACTTGAAATTCATACATGAAACCTGACATAGTAGTTTCTTCTGACGTACTGTTATTTGCAGGAGGATGCTGTGGCATTTCGACTATTTGTACTGTTCTGTTACTTCGTCCTGACGTATTAGGTTGAGGATGATATCGACCGTCTGGTTCATTGATGATAATCTGTGGTTGTGGATGATTCTGCTGCTGACAAAACCTACCGTTATTAAATGTGCGTTGAAAACTGCTCATTGCATTTACGTTTGTCATGATAGTTACTATTGTATGGCGCGTTGCGATGAGAGTTGAAATAATGGGTTTTCCGTACGTACTGGTTTCCTTGTTGCTGAGCGTTACTACTCGGCTATTTGTGTAGGCGGCGTAATATTAAAGTCTGGCTGACCTTGGAAATTCATTGTTGGTTAGGTATGCTAACTGGCTGGTTTTGTTGCTGTTGTGGGGAAAAGCCTCGATTGTTGCCAAAATGTGTCTGCGGTTGCTGATAATTTTGAACATGCTGATGATTAAAATTCTGTCTGTCAGTAAAGTTGTGCTGGTAGTTCTTGTCATTACGGGAACGTCTAGCTCCTTTGTTATTAAAATAGGGTGGGTGGTCGTAGTTACCATATACCTGTTGGCCGTGGTTCTGTTGTGGAAGATTTTTATTTATGAATGAATAATCTGAATGCTGGACTTCCAAAAGCTGTAATAAATCTCTAAATGCCGAAATATTTTCTTTCTGTTGTCCAGTTAAGAGAGATACTCTTAAAGATAGTGGTAATTTCGAAATACATAGCTGGATTAGTGCTGACTCGCTGTATAGTTCGGCATAAATATTGGTTTTGCTGTGCCATATGTTCAAAAAATTGGGTGATAGTGGAAAAATTTGAGTTTTCATAATTCGGTAGGCTAACTACCTGATCCTTGATACCGCGCTGTGTCGTTTTCCACCAATATACTGACAGAAAAGCATTTTGCAATTCTTCTACTGAGTAACATTGTCTCGCGATCGGTCTCAATCGAGTTGCCGGTTCGCCTTCCAAAAAGCTGCAAATAAATTCTAGCTTGTGCGTTACAAGCCAATTTGGTGGAAAAGCAAAAGTAAATTGTTGTATACAGTCCAAAGGGTGAATTTGTGTTCTGTCATTCTTAAATATCTTAAATTTCCTAATGGATAAAAAGTGGTTATAGTCAAAGTTATCATCTCTAAATGTTTCAGCAAGATCAGGGTTGTATAAGTATCTGTTTGTCTGCATCTGTTCGGACTCTTGTCACGCACTCTCTGTAATCTACCTAAGTTATGTTGGCTGTGGGAGTGTGACAAATGTTCAGAATGTGTCGTATGCTGTGAGATGTTAGAGGCTGCAATGTTTTTCATTTCTGTCACTTCATGTTGTAATGATGACTTTTTCGATGTAGCATTTTATTGGATGTACCTAACTCACTGACTGCTGCATATTTTGAAATTCGGGTGTCTGATTGAAAGAAGCTGGTGACCCATCGTCTGATTTAGCGTCATTGTTGTTCTTGATAACGTCAACTCTATTGGCTAATTAATCAAATTTCTCAGTCAGTGCTTTTACCTTATCGTCATTTTTGGTGTCACAAGCATCAATTTGTTTTTGCATTTTCGCGTTGTTTTATTTAATTTCTTAACGTCTGTTTTAATGGTGTCGGGAACCTGTACTAATTGCAGTTGTTCAAGTCTGTTGCTAACTGTCTGAAAGTCTTCTATGTATTTATTTTCCAAGATCTGAATATTAGTGTCTGTTTTTGTTTTCAGATCGGTAAGTTCATCCTGTAATTCTGTGTTCGATGTTTGACTGTGTTAAATTCATCCGATACTGTAGCAATGTTGGTGTCTACGTATTTTTTACTTTGGTGAACAATTTACGCTTGTCTTCCTGCCTCTGTGTAGTAGTTGTTTGCATGACTTGTTTCTTTACTTTGTTCTGTTCTTGTATTAATTTGCGATAACGCGTTTCGCTGTTTTGTAGGTGGTAATTAAAACGTTCGTCAATTTGGGTGTTCTGTTGTTCAAATTTTTCGTCAATTTTCGCATCCAAGGTGCGTGAAAGTTCTGCTGACACTGCTTTAAGCTCATCGTGTAACTGTGTTGCGTTTTCTGAACATTGTTTAGTGGCTGCGTTGATTTCATCTCTAAGTAATTTTGTCGTAGCTTCGTGTGTGTTGCGTATCTCTTGTGCAACGAACCTGATTTCTTCCCTACTATTCCTAGCACAAGCCTTAATTTCCTCATGTCATTGTTCTTTAGTTTCATTACATTGCTCGGCAACAGATGTAATCTGTTCAGTAAGCTGTTCAATAGATGCGTCAAGTTTTTCATTAATCTGCTTGAAATTTTCATCGAATTGTTTGATTGATGTATCGAGTTTTTCATACGACTGTTCGAAATTGTTGTCTTGTTTTTCATTCAGCTGTTTGAAATTTTGATTGGTTTGTTTGATCGACATGTCGTGTTTTTCATCCAACTGTTTGAAATTTTCGTTCAGTTGTAGCAATACTGCCATAACTTAGTCACCGTCAAAACTGATGACTTTGTTTTTTATGCTGTGTGATAGTGTATCTGCATTTGATACCTGTTCTGTAACCATTTGGTCATTGTATGATTCATGAAAAGGTCTGCTGATTGGCTGTGCACTGATGGTCACTACATCGGAATCAAATAAATCTGTCATATTTTGAGTAAATAGCTCGTTTTTATTAGTAACATTTAGCTGCTCACTGTGTAAATTCTGCACATCTGATGTGTAAAACTGGGCAGCGTTCGTTGTAGTGGAACGCACCTCGTCGTCAATTATTGATACTTTTACCGTGGACATAATTAAATCTGTTGGCTCAGATCGTTTAAATCTGAAATGTTACTAACGGTTGACACGCACTGATTATCTAAGGTTGGAGAATCATAACTGTGACACTGAATGCTTCTAGTATTATAGGTCAAACTACTCAAATCGGCAATTTCATTCATTACACTTCGCGGTGTACTGTTTGCAGTTTTTCGTAGCATTTTCATAAATCAAAGGTATACACAAAATTAAACACAGACAAAGATGACACAAAGTGGAGCAAGTGCAATGACAATAAAGAGCAATAAATTGCCGATGATCTGTGAAAAAATATGACAAATTAGTAAATGCGTTGTGCCAATTCAAACTACACTTAACACTAGATAAATAAGAGCAGATATATAGCTGACTACTCAGAAAATTCTCAAAAATACGATCCTGGCAGGGTAACCAAATGTAACCTCCCAGCAGAAAAATAATTATAATATTCACATTTAGAATAACTTCCCAACAGAAAAATCTCGTTTAAGTTCCCAACAGAAAAATTTCTTTCCAGTAATGAAATTTCAAGTTTTAATGTGACATTCCATTAAAGACTGACAGCATATCGAGATTAATAAGTTTTGACGTCAGCAGCGCTGCGACATGGACCTGTGAAATCACCCTGAATAAACTGAAATATTCTCACCTCACAATGATGTCGCCGGATAACGCTATCTATATTTCTGCTCCTATAAGAAATTTTTGGCACAGCCCAGTGCAATCCTGGCCGCTGGATTTTCATTTGTAGGAAAACAACTGATTTTCTTTCGCTTAATCAGCATAAATATGAACAGGAAAAATTTGTAAAATCCTTAAACTCAGATTAATGACTGGCAAAAGTTTTCTTCAGAACAAAAGTTATTGTTGAAACATTTCTGCAAGCAATTACATGGGACTTTAACATTACAATTGTGGTTAAATCAGTTGTGGCAATTAACATGTGCGAGTGGCAACAAAGATCAATAATTTCTTTTACCTTATACCACATCGCTCAGGCACCGCCACCGTTCTGCACGGCCGGCCCAACACAAGTCAACCGCTGCACCGCCCTGCCCGAACTCCAGAACTCAAGCGCCACAAAACACGACTGCTCTCTGCGAGCTACTAAACTCACTTACTGCCAACACTGCTCTGACCTGCGATTGTATTGTACCATAGATATTCCATATCGCAGGCAGCGTGTGAGCAATCCATCGAAATTACTCTGCACTAGTGCACTAGTGAATAATAATGAACCCCTAACGAACCCCTTACAATGTGGTTGCATTAAATTAGGTGATAGTGCTAGATTTCCGGTCTCGTAAGTTGACATATGAACCCCTAACGAACCCCTTACAATGTGGTTGCATTAAATTAGGTGATAGTGCTAGATTTCCGGTCTCGTAAGTTGACATATAGCCAGGAGAGCAGTGTGATGACCACATGCCGCTCCATATCCGCATCCAGCGACGTCTGTGATCTGTGGACGACACGGCGGCCGGTCGGTGCCGTTGGACCTTCATGGCCTGTTCGGGGGGAATTAAGTTAGCGTTAGATTAGGAAATAACACATTTAAATTAGTAGATGAGATATGCTTTTTGGGCAGCAACATTACTTACGACATTCGAAGTAGAGAGGATATAAAACACATACTGCCAATAGCAGGAAAAATTTCTGTGAGAAAGAGAAATTTGTTAACGTCGTATATAAATTCAAGTGTTAGGAAATCCTTTCTTAATATACACTCCTGGAAATGGAAAAAAGAACACATTGACACCGGTGTGTCAGACCCACCATACTTGCTCCGGACACTGCGAGAGGGCTGTACAAGCAATGATCACACGCACGGCACAGCGGACACACCAGGAACCGCGGTGTTGGCCGTCGAATGGCGCTAGCTGCGCAGCATTTGTGCACCGCCGCCGTCAGTGCCAGCCAGTTTACCGTGGCATACGGAGCTCCATCGCAGTCTTTAACACTGGTAGCATGCCGCGACAGCGTGGACGTGAACCGTATGTGCAGTTGACGGACTTTGAGCGAGGGCGTATAGTGGGCATGCGGGAGGCCGGGTGGACGTACCGCCGAATTGCTCAACACGTGGGGCGTGAGGTCTCCACAGTACATCGATGTTGTCGCCAGTGGTCGGCGGAAGGTGCACGTGCCCGTCGACCTGGGACCGGACCGCAGCGACGCACGGATGCACGCCAAGACCGTAGGATCCTACGCAGTGCCGTACGGGACCGCACCGCCACTTCCCAGCAAATTAGGGACACTGTTGCTCCTGGGGTATCGGCGAGGACCATTCGCAACCGTCTCCATGAAGCTGGGCTACGGTCCCGCACACCGTTAGGCCGTCTTCCGCTCACGCCCCAACATCGTGCAGCCCGCCTCCAGTGGTGTCGCGACAGGCGTGAATGGAGGGACGAATGGAGACGTGTCGTCTTCAGCGATGAGAGTCGCTTCTGCCTTGGTGCCAATGATGGTCGTATGCGTGTTTGGCGCCGTGCAGGTGAGCGCCACAATCAGGACTGCATACGACCGAGGCACACAGGGCCAACACCCGGCATCATGGTGTGGGGAGCGATCTCCTACACTGGCCGTACACCACTGGTGATCGTCGAGGGGACACTGAATAGTGCACGGTACATCCAAACCGTCATCGAACCCATCGTTCTACCATTCCTAGACCGGCAAGGGAACTTGCTGTTCCAACAGGACAATGCACGTCCGCATGTATCCCGTGCCACCCAACGTGCTCTAGAAGGTGTAAGTCAACTACCCTGGCCAGCAAGATCTCCGGATCTGTCCCCCATTGAGCATGTTTGGGACTGGATGAAGCGTCGTCTCACGCGGTCTGCACGTCCAGCACGAACGCTGGTCCAACTGAGGCGCCAGGTGGAAATGACATGGCAAGCCGTTCCACAGGACTACATCCAGCATCTCTACGATCGTCTCCATGGGAGAATAGCAGCCTGCATTGCTGCGAAAGGTGGATATACACTGTACTAGTGCCGACATTGTGCATGCTCTGTTGCCTGTGTCTATGTGCCTGTGGTTCTGTCAGTGTGATCATGTGATGTATCTGACCCCAGGAATGTGTCAATAAAGTTTCCCCTTCCTGGGACAATGAATTCACGGTGTTCTTATTTCAATTTCCAAGAGTGTATTTGTATGTAGTGTAGCCTTGTACGGAAATGAACTGTGCACGACAAGCAATTTATTAGAAGGCTGGTGGTACTGATGGCGTAATTTGCAGTGGCTGTTAACATGGCGGTGACGCAGTCAAGTTAGTACTATTTGCCTCGCCCTATTACAGATCTTCTTGGCGTCGGAATTATATTTTTATAGGGCCAAAAACCATGCCATGATAACAGTACCACTTTATGCAGCATCAAACCGATAAATACTGCTCTTAATATCCTCTGACCTCAAAAGTACAAGAATATGGGCCACAATGATCCGCTACTGCTAGCGAGATAGTAACCACAGCACTACTCAGCCCAGACTCCTCACGCGTCACAAAAGACGAGTTGCCACTTGTGCGTCAACCACACCTCTTCCACCTCGTCAGTCTACTTCCGTAGCTGCGGGTCTTCCCTTCATCTTTTACATTCAACCCTGCGTCCTCTAACTATGGACCAAGTCACAGTATATTATATAACAATCATTCCAATAGTTATTTAAATCTACAAGCACAATTTAACCAACATCGTTCAAAAGAGTCACATAACTGAAACATGTATACAAGGTCAAAGATTTTCCATGACAGATACAGCATCCTCCACAAACAATATCCTACATCTGTATCCATATTCCGCAAGCCACCTCACGGTGTGTGGCGGAAGGTACTTTGAGTACCTATATCGGTTCTTCCTTCTATTCCAGTCTCGTATTGTTCGTGGAAAGAAAGATTGTCGGTATGCCTCTGTGTGGGCTCTAATCTCTCTGATTTTATCCTCATGGTCTCTTCGCGAGATATACGTAGGAGAGAGCAATATACTGCTTGATTCCTCGGTGAAGGTATGTTCTCGAAACTTCAACAAAAGCCCGTACCGAGCTACTGAGCGTCTCTCCTGCAGAGTCTTCCGCTGGGGTTTATCTATCATCTCCGTAACGCTTTAGCGATTACTAAATGATCCTGTAACGAAGCGCGCTGCTCTCCGTTGGATCTTCTCTATCTCTTCTATCAACCCTATCTGGTACGGTTCCCACACTGCTGATCAGTATTCAAGCAGTGGGCGAACAAGCGTACTGTAACCTACTTCCTTTGTTTTCGGATTGCATTTCTGTAGGATTCTTCCAATGAATCTCAGTCTGGCATCTGCTTTACCGACAATTAATTTTAAATGGTCATTCCATTTTGAATCACTCCTAATGCGTACTCCCAGATAATTTATGGAATTAACTGCTTCCAGTTGCTGACCTGCTATTTTGTAGCTAAATGATAAGGGATCTATCATTCTATGTATTCGCAGCTCATAACACTTGTCTACATTGAGATTCAATTGCTATTCCCTGCAACATGCGTCAATTCGTTGCAGATCCTCCTGCATTTCAGTACAATTTTCCATTGTTACAACCTCTCGGTATACTACAGCATCATCCGCAAAAAGCCTGAGTGAACTTCCGATGTTATCCACAAGGTCATTTATGTATATTGTGAATAGCAACGGTCCCACTACACTCCCCTGCGGCACACCTGAAATCACTCTTACTTCGGAAGACTTCTCCCCATTGAGAACGACATGCTGCGTTCTGTTATCTAGGAACTCTTCGATCCAATCACACAATTGGTCAGATTGTCCATATGCTCTTACTTGCTTTTACTGTACCGGCTGAAAGCACACTTTTGAATTTTTTCTTCGGAGGAAAGGTGGTGTGGACTGCCGTTTTGTTTCCGGTTCAAAGTGATGAACCAGTGTTTCGTTCCACATGACAATGTTCGACAAAAACTTGACACGATTAGCTTCGTAGTGCTCAAGCAATTTTGCACAAATGGTCCTTCGTCACTCTTTATGGTCTTCTGTTAGGCGACGAGTACCCCTACTGGTGGACGAGTGCATCAGCACTACCAAGAGAGACGTCCAGTTGTGCAGTGAGGTACACTATGTGACCGAAAATATCCGGACGCCTGGATGCAAGCGACTTACAAGTTCGTGGCACTCTCTATCTGTAATGCTGGAATTCAGTATGATGTTGGCCTACCCTTAGCCTTGGTGACAGCTTCCACTGTCGCTGGCATACGTCCAATCAGGTGCTGGAAGGTTTCTTGGGGAATGGCAGCCCATTCTTCACGGATTGCTACACTGAGGAGATTTATCGATGTCGTTCGGTGAGGACTGGCACGAATTCTGCGTTCCAAAACATCCCAAGGGTGTTCTATAGGATTCAGGTCAGGACTCTGGGCAGCCAGTCCATTATAGGGGTGTGATTGTCGTGCAACCACTCCGCTACTGGCCATGCATTATGAACAGGTCCTCGATCGTGTTGAAGGATGCAATAGCCATCCCCGAATTGCTCTTCAATAGTGGGGAGCAAAAAGGTGCCTAAAACATCAATGTGGGCCTGTGCTTTGATAGTGCACGCAAAACAACAAAGGGTACAAGCCCCCTCCATGAAAAACATGACCACATCATAACACCACCGCCTCCGAATTTTACCGTTGACACTTTACACACTGGCAGATGGCGTTCACCGGGCATTCGCCATACCCACACCCTGCCATCGGATCGCCACATTATGTACCGTGATCGTCAATTCATACAACGTTTTTCCACTGTTGGATCGTCCAATGTTTGCGCTCCTTGCACCAAGCAAGGCGTCGTATGGCATTTACCGGCGGGATGTGTGGCTTATGGGCAACCTCTCAACCATGAAATCCAAGTTTTCTCACCTCCCGCGTAACTGTTATTGTACTTGCAGTGGGTCCAGATGCATTTTGGTATTCCTGTGTGATGGTCTGGATAGACGTCTGCCTATTACACATTACGACCCTCTTCGTCTATCGGCTGTCAGTCAACAGACGAGGTCGGCCTGTACGCTTTTGTGCTGTACGCGCCCCTTCACGTTTCCACTTCACTTTCACATCGGAAACAGTGTACCTAGGGATGTTTAGGAGTGTGAAAGTCTCGCGTACAGACGTATGACATAAGTGACACCCAATCACCTGACCACGTTCGAAGTCCGTGAGTTCCGCGGAGCACCCCATTCTGCTCTCTCGCGATGGCTAATGACTACTGAGGTCGCTGATATGGAGTACCTTGCAGTAGGTGGCAGCACAACTCACCTAGTATGAAAAACGTATGTTTTTGTATGGAAGTGAAACATGGACGATAAATAGTTCGGACAAGAAGAGAATAGAAGCTTTCGAAATGTGGTGCTACAGAAGAATGCTGAAGATTAGATGGGTAGATCACATAACTAATGAGGAGGTATTGAATAGAATTGGGGAGAAGAGGAGTTTGTGACACAACTTGACTAGAAGAAGGGATCGGTTGGTAGGACATTTTCTGAGGCATCAAGGGATCAGCAATTTAGTATTGGAGGGCAGCGTGGAGGGTAAAAATCGTTGAGGGAGACCAAGAGATGAATAAACTAAGCAGATTCAGAAGGATGTAGGCTGCAGTACGTACTGGGAGATGAAGCAGCTTGCACAGGGTAGAGTAGCATGGAGAGCTGCATCAAACCAGTCTCTGAACGGAAGACCACAACAACAACAACAACAACAACATGTTTTTGGGGGTGTCCGGATACTTTTGATCACATAGTGTACTTCATTGTGATGCGTCGATCACCTCGAATAAGTGTGTCCGCACCTTCCAAAGTTTGCAGGAGTCACAGCTAGGTGCAGCCGGCCGGCACGCAGGAGATAGGCGAGGTTTGCGCGGCCTTGTTCCCATGTTGAAAGGCGCCTCGCCCAACGACTAACCGCCTGGTACACGTACACATTCTGCAAGCGCCTATGAGTATCTGCGACGCTCTGGTTTACAGCCAAAAGAAACTATGACAGTTCTCTGCTTGGAACGCATCTCCGTTGCGGGCGTCATTTTCAAGGCTACGTATAGCTTCATGAAACTGTAGGGACCGAAGCAGGAATACGTCAAGGTGTCTCACAACAATTTCCTAATTTTTTCAACCGATACTGACCGAGAAAAAAATGCTTCGTGTTATTTATTGAACGACCCTCTTAGGTAAGTCAGGTGGCAGATATTGATTCATTGATAGGATCCTGAGACAATGTACGTATTCTGCAAAAAGGACTACACACAAAACATTCGTGCAGCCCACCCTGGAATATTGTTCAATTGGTAAGACTACCTGGCGCTTCTGGAGCCATACAAAGAAAAATATCAAGAACAGTCACAGTTTTGTTGCTCCATAGGAGAGCGTCACAGAAATACAGTAAAGCTGGTAGACTATTAAAAACTGAAGTCAACTATGTTGCGAAAGCCTAATTGCGAAGTTTCAAGAACCAGTATTAAAGGGGCAGAGCAGGGTATAAAATTATTTGAGCCTAATTTTTAATTCGGTTAAAAAGGTCTTAAGAGAGTCTGTTTTTAAGATTCATTCATTTAAAACGTGCCATAAATGATAAAACATGTTGAAACCGTGATTTACTGCAAGGGAATCTGGCGCATCCGAGCCCACGATTGCAATCGATGTAATACTATAGTAGTTACCGACGGAACAGAGGTCCTTTTAGTTTCGTAAAGTATCACAGAGGGCGTTACTATCAACTCAAATACTATTCTCAACAAGATTTGTAACATGATTCATTTATCATAATAGTCCGAAAGCACGTGCTTGCCTCACATCTGCTTAACTTGTCATTTCGTTTGTTTTTTATACAATGTCAAAGGTGAGTTCTTGAAAACGTCAAACAAATGTATTTATATGGCTAGATAAAGTACAAAATGTAATGCCAATAGTGCAAAAAGCCCTTCGATTGGTAAGCGGAAGCCAGTTAATCGATATAATTTGGTCTAAATAAGAATGTTTCGACATCGGCGATAAGAAGGTCAACTACAAGGTGCTGCCATTGCCGATTAAAGGTTTGTTCAATTTCAGTATTAAGAAATACAAGTTGAAACTTTAAACGCTTTTTTGTAGAACAACATTTTTCAATCTGGCTCGAGCTATAACTCTTGAAATACACAAGCAATTACATTATACCTTTTTGCAACTTGTGAGTCGGTGATTTTTCTACTGTCGTATATAGGACCTTGATGGGTGTCATGTATAATTTTGGTATCTGTATCTATTGTGAGTGAGCAGCAAAATTGTAAAGCTGCATCGCAGAAGTTAAGTTAGTATCTCTGATGTGCGCGAGGGCGCAGTGGCAGACAAGGTTCAGCTGTGTTAGAGTGAGGAAGCAATGGCAGTATTATGTTTCAAATTTAATGTCTCAATTTATGAATTTGTTCAATCAACATGATTATATCAAAAGTGTTACGGAAACTGATTTGTGAAGGAGAAAGGCTAATGGACTGTCAAAGGTAAATATTATAATGACGCTACTTTCTTTTCACTGTTACTGGGGGCTGAACCGCACAATGACCCTAAATTCGGCGTGGGGCGGCGGTGGGGTGGGTGGACTGTTGTGGGGTTGTGAACCACTGAGGGCTACGGCGGGACGAAGCCTCTCCGTTGTTTCTAGGTCCTGGGTTAAATACGCAATATACAAGACGCCCCGATAGACCTCATCTGCCACAGTAGCCAACAGTCTGAACATACAGCCTTAGTACCACTATAGCTGCCGCAGAGTTGACATCGTGCGACTTGTGTATTTATGTCACAATAGTTCCGATACGGAAGTTTCAACGACCATTCGTGGTAAGAAATGTTGCCACTATGATGGTTATTCTCACTTACAGAAGACAACGAAAGAAGACCGGGCTGTGAAGTGGTACTGTTCAAGACACCACTACCGAGGAATGCTTAAAACCAAAGATTCGACGGTCCTTTATTCACTCGAGCATCTGCCTGATGCTCGATTGGAAGTAACGAAAACTTTGAAAGAGGCCAAGGAAAGTGCAAGGAGAATGAGACTTCTATTTCAAAAATACATTCAGCGGAGCTGGGTTGTCTGCACAACCGAGGGTATGATCTTGTCACGAAAATGTCAGAGCAGTAAACAAAAAAGAGAGCTTTGTACTCCAGCGGGAAAAATCACATGGAAATGAGAGAGATCCGCAGACAAGAGAAGAAGTTGATCTCTAGGCAGAATTACTAGCTACGAACGATGCAGCAGTTTTTTGTAAGTGGCGACAAATTAGGAGAAAGGATAACAGTTTTTAGCGGAAGAGCAGGTAGAGAGACTCTAAGAAGTAAAAAACACATTTTTATGGATCGTATGTTAAGTGCCGTAGCAAGCAGTTTTCGCATATCTGCACCATTCACGCCGACTTTGGTAGTGCAAATAATGAGACAAACATCTATCAAGTCGCCTTTTCATTAGTGCTGAACAAAAGAAAAGAGACGTACATCAGCTTTTTTCGAAATTTGGTGGAAAGTATGCCAGAACGGAAAGCAGCAAAAGTGACCGTAAATAGGTGTATGAAAAGAGAAGGAGAAAATTCAGCGTGGCGCTTTAATGTGGGCAGAGCTGAGTATGGATAGTAAACGTAAAAAAAGGCAGGATAAAAGATTGGAAAAAATAGCAAAGCAGTACGAAGGCTCTAGTGAGATCGGGGCTTGCTTGGAAGCTGTCTACAAAAACTTGACTAGCTTTATCAAAGGATGCATACAGATAGAAAAATGTACAAAATGTAAATGGTAACTTATAAATGAAAAAATTAAAAAAGTTATACTGATGTTGCTAACAAGCTGATTTTAAACATGCTAAATGACAATTCTCTTACACAACGTTATCCTAAAATGCAAAGTTAAGACAAATCATGGCGCAAAAATAAAATTGGGAACAGTTTCAGAAAAAAATCTTAGTCGTGAAATTTCTATGAGGATATCGTCTTCAGGAATCTCATGAGAATTGTCAACTGATTGTTGTATAATCGTGGGAAGTTTCAATTCTGAACTTTTAATCAAATGATTATTACATGAAACAGCACCTCATATACGTTCCACGGTTTAGCAACGTGTATCGATTTCTTGTAGAAAGCTGTAAATGCTTTCTTAATATTGACCTTCTCAGTTCGCAGCGTTCTGTGGAGTATGGCTTGAAAATGCGAGCTCGGAAACCTCTAGGTAGAGTCTTTCAGCTCTTCTACTTGCCGGGCAAGTAACACCACAGCTCTAACGCTCTGCTGTTTTAGTTTGCCTTTTTGTTTTATTTAACATTCTGTAGTTAAACTGTTGTAAATATTATTTCATTGTATCGATACCATAAGAGTGTTTACTTTTTTTGTAAAAAGTTTGATGTCCTGGTAAAAACATATGCAATGTATTGTCTTTGTTAGTTAAATACTTTGCCTCACTTGGAGGGAGACAAAACTTATCATGTATAACTGTAATTTGGGTGAATAATTTTTTGTAGAAATGTCAATATGTGCAAATGTTCCGTTTTATTTAATATGTTTGGTTGCTGTTATGTAATTGCTGGTCCTCACTTAGGGTTCTTAGTTCTTCAAATGTATAAAAGGTGTTGTGGTTCCCCTCGGGAACGGAATCGTGCAGCGCGCGCAAAATGTGGTTGGCATGGATAGAAAGGTGGAAGCAAGAGTTAGTCGGGGACGAGCTACCAAACTGTCAGCAGGTTATGTAAAAGTCGTGTATTGTGATGGTGCTGAGAGAGGCTTTTTGTGCCGTTTTGCAATGTGCCAAAGCCTCGGATGGATGTATAAATAGCTGGCTCTATTCTGAAAATGATAATTATTAATCTGAGGATCGTCGCTACCAAGAAATGACAGAGTCCAGCATTTCTACCTGGAAATCCACCTACCCAAAACGCACTCGCCATCACATTGCGCAATCACTGTAACGGAATGGAGGAAATGTATATATGTAAAGTGAAGGATTAGTTCATTGGATGTTTTAGTGTGCTCAAATATAAGGTAACTTATACCTGAATCTATGTACCTACCTTGATTTTTTCCTTATCGCAACACCTCTCAGGTTCCTCTCCGTTTGAACTATGATTACCAAGTGTCCTTATTGTGGAAAAATGAAAGTCTCAAAGCCAAAAGTTAATTAAATAATGTTGTTTGATATTTGGTACGAAGGGAGTATTCATATTGGATTTGGTAAAATTGTGGGAGGTAGTAAATGTAGCTTTGTGAAAGCCTCCCAGTGACTGAAACAAACCAATTTAAAGATTGGTGGACTTTCAAAGTTACCTTTTTAATAATTGACTTTAAAGTAAAAGACTGTGGTAATAAAGACAGACAATAAACCATGTTGAGGTTAGTTCCAAAAGTAAACATTACTAAAGTTTGGCTTGAAATGTTCTTTTTAGTAAACAATTATTCTGTAATCTATTGAAATAGCGCAAAATGGTGAGTCATTGTTTTATAACTATGTCAGTTTGTAACTCATTGCAGTAAAAGTTAAAAACTGTCACTGTTGAAAGTTATATACCTATACTTGCTAAATCCTTGATCCTCATATGTGTTGCAAGTGCTTATTACCAGTGCAACAGGATCCATATTTTGTCTATTGTGCTCACTAAAAGAAAATTATTGACCGTAAGATCATTTTCTATGGAAATAGTAATTTGTTTTATTCAGAGGACAGTGAGGAACTGTTTGCTAGTGAACTCGCTTTTAATTTCATGTCAGGTAGAAAAGTATTTGGTAAAGAGGGACTAAATTCTTGCCCAATTTCATAAATCTACAGTAATCTTTAATAGTAACGTTATTGAAATTACTCGGTTTAACTAAGCCCTGAATGCAAAAGTGTGTGTCATTTTATGTTGTGTTTATGCAAATAGCCTTGTTCTTCTTTAACTGTTAGCATTTTCTTTAACGTCAGTATCTGCTAGTGACAGAGTTCATTGCACTTTCGTGTGATAAAGTATAGGCTATGTCTGTCCATTGAAGTTACTCATATCTATTTTATTGAACAAGAATGTTAATCATTCGCATGCCTAATTAGGCTGGCGACCGTTTTCTTTATTCTTCCAACAGTGTGGATAGGTAAAATATTGTTTGTTACTGTTTAAATATTTACTTAATTCTGACTTTCACATCCGATAAGCCACCTCCGTTAGGTACATCACGGTCAACACAACAAAATTCCCTTCAGAGGGTAACAATGCACTGTTGCTATATACCGTAATTGGTCACCAGCATAGTTTCAGAACGTAAATAAAGAGCAGTGGTAGTGTTATAAGCCTTCGTCGACCCTTTCTGGGCGCATATTTCACTGGACGCAATTTTCAGGGGGTGCAGTTTTCTGTACACCCGCAAGAAGGCCGATATCCGGATGGCCACGTTGCACTACCGAGACGGAAGAACATCGTGTTCGACGTTTGGGTCTGACTCATCGTACTGCATCTGCAGCAGCAATTTTCGCAAAAGTCGGCATAACAGTGACATGACGGACTGTTAGAAATGCCTTACTTCAAGGACAACTCCGAGCCAGACGTCCTGTAGCGTGCATTCCACTGACTTCTAACTAACGCTATTTGCGGCTTCAGTGGCGTCAAGCGAGAGGTCACTGGAGGTCAGGATGGAGGTCTGTTGTGTTTTCTGATGAAAGCTGGTTCTGGATCGGTGCCAGTGACGGCCGTGTGTTGGTTAGAAGAAGAACAGTTGGGGGCCTGCAACCAGCCTGTGTGTGCCAGACACACTGGAACTACACCCGGAGTTGTGGTCTGGGAACGGATTTCGTATAACAGCAGGAGCATTCTTAAGGATATCCCACGTACCCTGGTAAGTCAATCTGGAGATTCGACCTGTTGTGCTGCCATTCATGAACAGCATTCCAGTGAATGTTTTCCAACAGGATAACACTCGTGTACATACCGCAGTTTTAACCAAACATGCTCTACAGAGTGTCGACATTTTGCCTGGACATCATCAGACGACACTTCCAGAGCCATCCACAAACAGCATTAACCGTCCATATATTGACCGACCAAGTGCCACGGGCGTAGAATCCAGCGTCTGTACAACACAATTCACGCACGTTTGCATGCTTGCATTCAACATTTTGACGGTTACACCGGTTATTAATGTACCTACATTTCACATATTTCACATTTGCGTGCCTTATCTCGCGCTTACATTAACCTTTGATCTTGCAATGTTAATCAATTGCGTATGTTACCTAGACAAATATATCCCCGAAATTTCATTACTTAACAGTAATTATTTTTTATGTTGTCATTTTTTCTGTCAGTGTATTTGCAATCCTCTAGCGATAGAGGCCTCCTAATTGTATTGGTAACATGGTGGTGTGTAACGTAACAACATCGGTCCGTAAGAAACAGCGAGCTGTAATCGAGTTTCGAATTCGAAGAGGTCGTCCACAGATGGAGCACCCTGTCCTTCAGCACCACAGTGTCAGACCACACACGAGCTTTGCGACATCTGCAACAATCTGACGCCTTGGGTTCACTGCCATCGTTCATCCTCCACACAGCCCCGACATGGCCCCATCTCATTTTCATCTGTTTCCAAAACTTAAACAACACCTTCGAGGACTTCACTTTGATAGTGATGAAGCCGTGAAAGCAGAGGTGAAATTATGGCCCCGTCAATAGAGTCAAATATTCTGTAGTTACAGGCCGCGCGGGATTAGCCGAGCGTTCTTAGACGCTACAGTCATGGACTGTGTGGCTGGTCCCGGAGGAGGTTCGAGTCCTCCCTCGGGCATGGGTGTGTGTGTTTTTCCTTAGGATAATTTAGGTTAAGTAGTGTGTAAGCTTAGGGACTGATGACCTTAGGAGTTAAGTCCCATAAGATTTCACACACATTTGAACATTTGTTTGTACTTACAGTATCAACAAACTCGTCAGGGGAAATGTGTTCGTAGACAGAGTGACTATGTTCAGAAATAAATATATAGACATGATGAATAAAGATGTAAAATATTAAAACGTGTGTTTATGTAAAAAAAATATTCACTTAAAAATTCTGAGACTTTACTTTCAGTACGTCCTCGTGTAGAACTCACACAACAGATTCAGGTTCGTATACGTAGTTAATACTGTTGTGGAGGCCCGCGTTTTAGTTCACGCAGACTGGCGTAAGGTCTGGAACAGGTCAAGGAAATTAGACTTTAGCAAAAAACGTACGCTGCTGCTGGAATACTTAACTTTAATCCATAAATGGTGAACATCGCTCTTGATGGTACATTGTTCATAATCTCAATAGTAACTGGTAATGGCGCCTTGCTAGGTCGTAGCAAATGACGTAGCTGAAGGCTATGCTAACTATAGTCTCGGCAAATGACAGCGTAATTTTTCAGTGAACCATCGCTAGCAAAGTCGGTTGTACCACTGGGGCGAGTGCTAGGACGTCTCTCTAGACCTGCCGTGTGGCGGCGCTCGGTCTGCAATCACTGATGTGGCGACACGCGGGTCCGACGTATACTAACGGACCGCGGCCGATTTAAAGGCTACCACCTATCAAGTGTGGTGTCTGGCGATGACACCACATTCCTCCCCCGCAAATCGGCGCACGGTTGTGGCATGAGACTTCCGCCTGCCATGGGAGGACCCCCTGTTGACGTATGCGACGAGGTGGGGAGCCTAACAACAGGCGAGGCTGTACCACCCGCACCCTGCCATTCGGACCGAGGGGAGCGAGGAAACGCCTGAAAACCTGCTCCAGGGTGCACGCCAACATGCGGTGTATGCGCCCGTAGAGAGACAGGAGGTGCCGAAGGGTCGACCTCCATCGGGCCGGGGCACCCGACGAGCGAAGACGACATATGGTCCGGAGCGGGCAAGAGTTCCATGGCGGAGGACAACTGGTCACGGGAAGCGATCGGCGGCGCGTGACTCAGGAGTGCGCCCTGCGGTTGCAGCGACGTGTCCACTGCGGGCGGCGCGTCGCCATGGGGCAAAATGGAAGGCAGCGTCAGTAACACCTGGGGCTGAGGCGAGCCAGTAGATGGGTCCCCAGGGCGCTGACCGGACGGCACCGTCGCTGAAAACAGACGGGGAGCGGCAGATCCCGTGCGACGACAGAGGCGCAGCTGATTGAGATGCCGACGCACCTCACCAGAGGCCCCCAAAACCAGATACATAGCGCGGCCGATGCAGCGAAGAATGCGCCCCTCGAGCCAACGCCGTGAACCTCGATAGTGACGGTAGTAGACAACGTCGCCTGGGGCAAAAGCCCGTGGCTGCCGCTGCACAGGATCCTGATGCGGCGGTTTGTAGCAAAGACATCAAGGTTCGATGAGGGCGACCGTGGAGCAACTCAGCCGGCGAGCGACCATCTCGGGGCTGAGAGCGATACGAGGACAAAAAGAGCAATAACGCGTCCTCCCGAGAATGAGACTCTTTCAACTTCAACATCTGTGACTTGAAAGTCCTGACCAAACGTTCAGCGGCACTGTTTGACTGTGGCGAATACGGCGCGGACGTCAGATGTTGAATACCATTGGCCTTGCAGAATGACTGAAATTCTGTGGACATGAATTGTGGGCCATTGTCGGAAACAATAGTCTGTGGAAGACCTTCAATGCAAAAGATAGCGGATAACGCCTGGTTGGTGGCAGATGACGTCGTGGAAGACATCCGGACAACAAAAGGAAAATTACTGAATGAATCTACCACAACCAACCATCGAGCATTCCAGAATGGATCAGCAAAATCGATGTGTAAGCGTTGCAAAGGGGAAGTGGCTTTTGGCCATGCAAAGAATTTCCGCGGTGGTGCTGATTGTTGTTCGACACATACCTTGCAAGAAGAGCACATATTCATAATCGCGGCATCGATTCCGAACCAAGTACAGTGCTGACGAGCAAGTTGTTTCGTTCGCACTATACCCCAATGTCCTTGGTGGAGAAGCTGTAAGACAGAGGACTGTAACGAACGTGGGACCACGACCCTGGACTGATCATTATCAGAACGCAACAGCAAAACACCACGTCGTACAAAAAGTCTCTCCTGGTGAGCAAAAAATCGGTGAACCAACGGATCCCCGATCCGTGACTTTGACAAGGGCCATTGAGTAGCAACGAAACGCAGAACGGTAGCAAGGAAAGGGTTGGCAGCTGTGGCTGTAGCTACACGACGAAAATCAATCGGAAACGATTAGACCACGTCATCGGTTTCCGAATCAATGAACATGCAAGCAAGGGCAGAGGAATCGAATGCTCTATCCTCAGCAACAGGCAAACGGGACAACGTATCGGCGTTTCCGTGCTTAGCAGTGGACCGATACAAGATCTCGTAGCGGTACTGCGAGAGGAAAATAGACCAGCGAATGAATTTCTGCGCTGTACGTGGAGGTACAGGCTTGGTCGGATGAAAAAGCGATGTCAAAGGTTTGTGGTCTGTGATTATGGTAAAGTGACGACCATACAAGAAATCATGAAACTTTGTAACATCAAATACGAGAACCAATGCTTCTTTCTCGATCTGTGAATAATTTCTTTGCGCAGACGAGAGCAATTTGGACTGAAAGGCGATAGGGCGATCGTGCGAACCATCTTTGTGCGCAAGTACAGCACCGATCCCGAAATCCGATGCATCCCTCATCAACAAAAGGGGCTTCCGGGGATCGAATGGCGTAAGGCAAGTATTGGATAGCAACGCCGATTTCAACTGGCGAAAGGCACGTTCGCATTCCGTCGTCCAGACGAACGGAACACCTTTACGGCGTAAGCGATGAAGCGGAGCTGAAATGGAAGAGGCCTGTGGAACATATTTGTTATAGTAATTTATTTTTCCAGCACACTCTGTAGCTGCTTCAAATTCTGCGGCGAAGGCAAGTCTTGTATGGCACGGAGGTGCTCTGGACTGGGATGTGTACCTTGGGCATTGAGTACATGTCCCAGATAGGGTAAGTCACGAGCAAAAAACACACATTTGTCCTTCAGCAAGTGAAGACCATTTTGTCGCAAGACCTGAAATAATGTTCTGAGATTGGCTAAATGTTCTCCTTCAAATGGTTCAAATGGCTCTGAGCACTATGGGACTTAACAGCTGTGGTCATCAGTCCCCTAGAACTTAGAACTACTTAAACCTAACTAACCTAAGGACATCACACACATCCATGCCCGAGGCAGGATTCGAACCTGTGACCGTAGCAGTCGCGCGGTTCCGGACTGCGCGCCTAGAACCGCGAGACCACCGCGGCCGGCTGTTCTCCTTCCGTCTTTCCGGACATCACAATATCGTCCAGATAGTTTGCTGCAGGAGGGACCGACGCACAAACAGTTTGTAGATATTGCTGAAACAATGCAGGGGCGGATGCACACCCGAATGGCAGTCGTTTGAATCGATACAAACCAAGATGCGTGTTAACCACCAAAACGCGCTGGGATTCTTCGTCCACCGGTATTTGCAAGTACGCATCTGCTAGGTCCAACTTTGTAAAATATTTACCCGGGCACAGTTTGTGAAAAAGATCTTCCGGGCGGGGTAAAGGGAAAGTTGCAGTCACTAGTTGTGGATTCACTGTTGCCTTGAAGTCCACGCAAAGTCTCAATTTTCCGGAAGGGTTTTGCAAAATTACTAAGGGTGATGCCTGGAGAGAAGCCTGCACACGTTCAATGACACCTTGTGATTCCAAATCGTGTAATGTTTTTGCGACCTCATCACGCAATACGTGGGGAACATTGCGCGCTCTGAAAAATTTCGGTTGCGCGTTTACTTTCAGTTCCAAATGTGCTTTATAGTTCTTAGCGCAACCGAGGCCCAGTGCAAAAATGTCTGAAAATTCGGCACATAGACGAGAGACACTGTCTGAAGGCACAGTCTGGTTCACTAATAGGACCTGATTTACGATAGACAAGTTGAACAACTGAAATGAATCGAAACCAAACAAGTTCACTGCAGAAGAAGAACGAAGGACGTAAAATGACACAAGTTTTGTTTGTCCCTTGTATGTTGCAAGAAGGCTGCACTGTCCTAACACAGGGAGCTCGTGACCTAAATAGGTACTTAACTTAACATTTGCAGCACGCAACGGAGGTGTGCCCAGCAGTTTGTAAGTGTCTTGATTGATCAGTGAAACTGCAGCCCCGGTATCGAGCTGGAATGGTATCACTTTGCTGTTAATGTCCAAGTCCACAAAAAGTTTATTGTCCTGCTGACGACAAGAGCGACTGTCTCGTGCAACGTGAACTGACACTGGTACAAAATCACTTGCGACTTGACGGGAGTTCCAGCGATGTCGACGCACACTATTTGTGGGACGAACACAGTCACTGTTAGAGAGAGTGGCACTGGGCGGAGTGGCATGAACTATATGAATGTCCATGGGCAAAGTGTCACGAGCCTGAGTGTCCTTGATTCGATTCCGATTCTGGCGCGAAGCAAAGGGCCTGGAATGGTTTTGAGTTTCCGATCGGAGCTTTTTCTGGCAAACATTCTGAACATGTCCTTTTTTATTACAGAAAAAGCAAATAGCTTGGCGTGACGGGCAATTCTCACGCGAATGTCTAGTAGCACACCGCAGGCATGATTTTCGCACTGCATTTGCTTGCCGGCACGGGGCACGTGGCTGAGAGTTTGGCGGCAGCAGCGCGGTTGGGCGCGAGGACTGTTTACTGTTCCGTGCAGTTCGCCCGGCGGGCCGGTTAACCTGGCACATGGGTGGCGAAGTTTCAAATGATTCCTGAGCAAAAGTCAAGTGTGTCCTGCCGATCCAATATGTCCATCACTTGTTGAAGGGAGGGATTGACTAGTTTCAAAATCTGTTCCCGTATACGAACATCAGAAACGTTCTGTGCAATTGCATCACGTACCATAGTATCTGAGTAAGGGAGTCCACAGTGACACTCAAAAGCACAATCCCCAGTAAGGCCTTGCAAGGTTGCAACCCACTCCCTATTAGTCTGACCGGCCGTACGTTTTGTATGAAAGAAGGTATACCGTTTGGCAACTACATTGACTGATTCTTTGAAATATGCATCTAATACAGACAAAATTTCGCTGTAGGACAGAGTTGCTACGTCGCGTCGGGGAAATAATTTGACTATCACACGGTACGTGGTCACCCCGACGGAAGACAATAAAAAGGGCTGCCGCTCGTTACCTTGAATTCTGTAGGCGGTGAGATGGAATCCAAATTGGCGTGACCACTCCGTCCAGCTTTCCAGTGCAGCATCAAAAGGACGAAAAGTAGGTGCAACTGTGTGTTGTGGCTGCGTTAGCGGTGGAGCGGCGGCTGCCGCATCGTTTTTCAATTGCACATTGACCCTGGACGAGCTGTCCAAGGGCATCCATAAGGCCTGCGTCTGCTGATTCTGTAAGCGATAAAATTCGGACAGTAAATCTGGAGATGGTGGCGAAGCCATTACACAAGTAAATCAGGGCAATATCGATACGAACGCGGATTGGCCTCGTCGCCAAATGTTGTGGGTTGGCAAGAGAGCCAACCCGGTATACTAGAGGAAGCCGAAAGGCACGCGTTCTAGCTCACGCAGACTGGCGTGAGGTCTGGAACAGGTCAAGGAAATTAGACTTTAGCAAAAAACGTACATTGCTGCTGGAATACTTAACTTTAATCCATAAATGGTGAACATCGCTCTTGATGGTACATTATTCATAATCTCAATAGTAACTGGTAATGGCGCCTTGCTAGGTCGTAGCAAATGACGTAGCTGAAGGCTATGCTAACTATCGTCTCGGCAAATGATAGCGTAATTTTTCAGTGAACCATCGCTAGCAAAGTCGGTTGTACCACTGGGGCGAGTGCTAGGAAGTCTCTCTAGACCTGCCGTGTGGCGGCGTTCGGTCTGCAATCACTGATAGTGGCGACATGTGGGTCCGACGTATACTAACGGACCGCGGCCTATTTAAAGGCTACCACTTAGCAAGTGTGGTGTCTGGCGGTGACACCACAAATACTAATAAAAATATTCACTTATAACATATATCTCATTTAACCCTTCATTCACCCTAACAATCAACCACATGAAATCGACAATTACTTAACGGAAAACATAATATCAGCAGAGAATAAAAACTGTTTACGAAAAATGAAGTGTTTTATGTAAAAAGTGTCCTTTCCTTGTTACTGAAATGCTGAATGTACCGTCTTCTACAGCTACATCTACATTTATACTCCGCAAGCCACCCAACGGTATGTGGCGGAGGGCAGTTTTCGTGCCACTGTCATTACCTCTCTTTTCTGTTCCAGTCGCGTATGGTTCGCGGGAAGAACGACTGTCTGAAAGCCTCCGTGCGCGCTCGAATCTCTCATTTTACATTCGTGATCTCCTCGGGAGGTATAAGTAGGGGGAAGCAATATATTCGATACCTCATCCAGAAACGCACCCTCTCGAAACCTGGCCAGCAAGCTACACCGCGATGCAGAGCGCCTCTCTTGCAGAGTCTCCCAGTTGAGTTTGCTAAACATCTCCGTAACGCTATCACTGTTACCAAATAACCCTGTGACGAAACGCGCCGCTCTTCTTTGGATCTTCTCTATCTCCTCCGTCAACCCGATCTGGTATGGACCCCACACTGATGAGCAATACTCAAGTATAGGTCGAACGAGTGTTTTGTAAGCCACCTCCTTTGTTGATGGACTACATTTTCTAAGGACTCTCCCAATGAATCTCAACCTGGTACCCGCCTTACCAACAATTAATTTCATATGATCATTCCACTTCAAATCGTTCCGCACGCATACTCCCAGATATTTTACAGAAGTAACTGCTACCAGTGTTTGTTCCGCTATCATATAATCATACAATAAATGATCCTTCTTTCTATGTATTCGCAATACATTACATTTATCTATGTTAAGGGTCAGTTGCCACTCCCTGCACCAAGTGCCTATCCTCTGCAGATCTTCCTGCATTTCGCTACAATTTTCTAATGATGCAAATTCTCTGTATACTACAGCATCATCCGCGAAGAGCCGCATGGAACTTCCGACACTATCTACTAGGTCATTTATATATATTGTGAAAAGCAATGGTCCCATAACACTCCCCTGTGGCACGCCAGAGGTTACCTTAACGTCTGTAGACGTCTCTCCATTGATAACAACATGCTGTGTTCTGTTTGCTAAAAACTCTTCAATCCAGCCACACAGCTGGTCTGATATTCCGTAGGCTCTTACTTTGTTTATCAGGCGACAGTGCGGAACTGTATCGAATGCCTTCCGGAAGTCAAGGAAAATAGCATCTACCTCGGAGCCTGTATCTAATATTTTCTGGGTCTCATGAACAAATAAAGCGAGTTGGGTCTCACACGATCGCTGTTTCCGGAATCTATGATGATTCCTACAGAGTAGATTCTGGGTTTCTAAAAACGACATGATACGCGAGCATAAAACATTTTCTAAAATTCTACAACAGACCGACGTCAGAGATATAGGTCTATAGTTTTGCGCATCTGCTCGACGACCCTTCTTGAAGACTGGGACTACCTGTGCTCTTTTCCAATCATTTGGAACCTTCCGTTCCTCTAGAGACTTGCGATACACGGCTGTTAGAAGGGGGGCAAGTTCTTTTGCGTACTCTGTGTAGAATCGAATTGGTATCCCGTCAGGTCCAGTGGACTTTCCTCTGTTGAGTGATTCCAGTTACTTTTCTATTCCATGGACACTTATTTCGATGTCAGCCATTTTTTCTTTACAGATGATTGTCTAGTAATTTTGTACTTGATGAGAAGTTACTGATTCATATAAGCTACATATTCTGCGTTCTAAGTGATTTTTCGTATCTCCAAAAGTGAGGCAAATATTAGGCTGAAATTAAAACTGCTGTTAATTGTTGATGTATAATACTATAGTATGAAGCTTAATTCCACTTGGTACATGGAAAGTGTTGTATTTAATTTTACAATATTATGCCTAAAATTTCGTTCCTATTCGATAGACAGAGCTGGAACTACTACAACATAGCTGGCTACTACTTTCAAATCTAAACCACGTCTCGGATGGAAGAGTAAGTTAAACACAAGTCATGACAGTCCTTCTAGTACTGCTCAAAATATTGACAAACAAATGCCTGACGCTGATCGAAGATACTGGAAGACACAAAACCATCCCAAACACTACGCGCGGGAAACTGGAGTTAGTAAACGATGATGGTCATATAGCTGTTTTTAAGTAGGGAGCTTTTTTTGGATTACAGTAGTGATGGATAAACGTGAGTTTGTTACAATGAATGCCTTGAAACTGTTTCTGTTTTCTTCTTCGCTGCTGCTACCTGTCTTCTTACATCTGGAGGTATTACTCCCATAGGTGAAAAGATCTTATTGACTTTACTTGGTCTTAGGCACCCGGTGGCTACACTGCCTGCCTTATGAAGAGCATCGTCAACTTGATCAGCATGTGTAGATTCCCTCCAGACTGGTGCCGTCTACTCCGCAGCAGAGAAACAGTCAGCAATTGCGGACGTGGGGATGATGATGATGATGATGATGATGATGATTGGTTTGTAGAGCGCTCAACTACGCGGTTATCAGCGCCCGTACTAATTTCCAACCTTTGCTCAGACCAATTTCGCCTCGCGCATGAATGATGATGAAATGATGAGGACAACACAAACACCCAACCATCTCGAGGCAGGTGAAAATCCCTGACGTTGCCGGAAATCGAACCCAGGACCCCGTGCTCGGGAAGCGGCCGCGAGACCAACGTGCGGAGGACGCTGGCCTGCGCTTCCCACATGATGTTTGTCAGTTTGCGGATAAGGTTGTTCCCGGTGTATACTTTCTGTTTGGTGTCGACAAAGTGTTATTAGTAGGTTAAGGCAAGACCCAGCTTTAGCCCTAGGTTGTGGGGGTGGACACAGTGATTCAGATTGCGTCCTTTCCACGTGATGTTCGGTTTCCTTCTTGCCTCCTTATTGCACAGTTGAAATGCAGAAAGTTGAATTTTATTCGTATTAAGTTTCAAATGGTTGTCGTCATCGGAGATAGCAAGTCTCTCGAGAGCAGATGTTAGCTTGGCTTGTACTTCTTCAATCGCCGTTCCCTGAGTGGCGACAGCAGCGTCATCTGCATAGATGAAATACCGAGTTCCAGTGTTGAGTGGATGTTCATTGGTATATATGTTATGTAATACAGTAATCATCGCGCTCCTCAGGGGAAGGTCATTCTTCTGCATTCTCTGTTAAGTCCCATAGTGCTCAGAGCCATTTGAACCATTTTTCTGCATTCTCCATCGACTCTTTTTGTTTGTTAGAGCGACACAAAATGGTCTTTTCTGTTACAGACACTGAATAAACTGCGTCAGTTGGTAGTCCTTAGTTCTTTTGTACAGCTTCTTTGTTAGTTTCTTATGAATAACGATATCATAAGCAGCTCTAAGATCGATAAAGCAAACTCCGGTAATTTCATTTCTTTCATATCCTTCCTCGATGTGCTGAGTTAAATCAAGCATCTGGCTAATAAACGACTGTCCTACTTTGAAACACTGTTGTTTAATGATATTCCCGTCGGCTGATTCACATACATTTTCTTCAGAACGTCAAACACATGTTACAGAATCGATATAGGTCTGACGTTCTTGGGGTTACTCGGTTCTCTGCCTGGTTTAATCAGTGCCACGACTTCTGAATTGTTCCGTATCTTTGGGATTATCACACAGTGTTCATTATGTTCAGGATCCGCTTGATAGTTACACGGTCAAAGTTCTTTATTTGCTCTGATCTTATGTCACCCAAATCTGCAACTTTGTTACTTTCATCCGACGCCTAGCAGTTCTCAGTTCTTCATCTGTGAATGGAGTGCCAAGGTTATCATTCATTTCTTCAAATCATTCGGGTTTTGTCACTTTAGCTTTCTTTGTTGTTGTGCCATTCAACAGAAGTTGGTGTGCTATTTGGTCAGGGTTGATCTTGCTCACTCCTGAAGATGAAACTTTACAATCACCGTTGAAGTTTCTCAGTAATTTCCAGATTTGTTGGCTACTACGTTTCACGTCAAAGTTATCTACATACATAGTTCGCAAACCAGTACGGTGCATGGTGGAGGGTACCATGTAACACTACTAGCCTCCTCTGCCGGTGCCCTCCCATATAGAGTGAGGGAGAAACGATTGTCTGCAAGCCCTGATTTCTCTCTTCTTATCTTCGTGGTTCTTACGCGAAAAGTACGTTCGTGTTAGTAGAACTGATCTGCAGTCGGCCTCAAATGCCGGTTCTCTAAACTTCCGCAATAGTGCATCGTGAAAAGAGCTTCGTCTTCCCTCTAGGGATTCATATTTGAGTTCACGAAGCACCTCTGTAATTCTTCCGTGGAGGTTACGTCATTTCTCTATTCGTGACGTTGATGTGGATTGGATAAGATGTTCTCGTTTTTGTATTCTCTCTTCTGAGAGTGAACTGATTTCGAATAGTTGTTCATACTTCTTGAGTCTTTATCAAGTCCAGATAATTACACTGCTCTACAGCCTCTTGGAATGTATTAACTAGAGATGTTATTTACCAGATACTCAAAGTTTCGCATGATTTTCTGGATGGGGCCTGATGTTTATGATTCATCCAAGTTCTGAGAAAACTGATCGCACCGTGCTTTTCTGTAGCTGAAGTGTCTTCTGAAGGCAACTTCTGTTGGCTTAACAACGACTTCTATTGTATATAAAGAACTCGGTGTTGTGTTCTTGGGAATGGTTCTGCAAAATGCTTCTTGACTTGGTGAGCAATACTTTTAGTGGAAAAAATGCTATCCGGGAACAAGGAAGATGCCTCCTCGAAAATTAAGAAGCAATCGGGCGTACGCTAGTCAACGTTGAGTTCAGTCCCAGTGTCTGAGTCTCCCACCACCAATACACTACAACGGTACTCATGCAAGACCCCTAAGACAGGATGTGTGATCAAATGTTCTGATATCGTACCATGTCCACGCTGACGCTGAGTACAAAATCCGACACCATTCAAGTCACGTGACATTTCTAATTACTCCTTTCGCCTTGGCTATAGGGGTGCTTTTTCCGCAGTGCTAACCGAGCGAGAAGGCGCAGTGGTTAGCACACTGAACTCGCATTTGGGAGAACGGCGGTTCAATCCCGCATCCGGCCATCCTAATTTAGAATTTCTGTGATTTCCCTAAATAACCTCAGGCAAATGCCGGGATGGTTCCTTTGACAGGGCACGGCCGACTTCCTTCCCCCGACCTCCATAATCCAATGAGACTGATGACCTCGCTGTGTGGTGTCCTACCCCAAATCAATCCAATCCGATCCCCAGTGCAACAGCTATGAACTTTACGTCAGTGCGTATTTTTTTCTTCTTATAGTGGCTCTAAATGGCTGCAAGATAACTGTCCCATACACCTCTGAACCAGGATGTATCAAGACTAATCCCCTGTTTTATCCAGTGAGTACAACTCCAAGTATTTCATTAAGTTTCGTGATTACTGCCAGACGATGTCGTCCTCTTGCCACGACGTCTCTGTTGGAAAACAAGCAAACGTCCACAAGTTGCATGTAGTGAAAAATGCTGTGTGTTTCAGAGCTTCGAATTAAAAAATCTCAGTCGCAGTGCAGACCGGGAGAAATGCGCATGGAAGTAACGACTTGGTTGGCAGCCGAAATATCAAGGCAAGATGTCGACATCATCCTTCTACAATCCCCCAACTTTATTGACTAGGGCCTACTCAGTACTCAAGGAAAACTACTAGTAAACTGTGCTCTGTTGACAGGTCTTCCCATTTTTGCTCTTCCTCTACACGGAATCAACGTTTCAACTTCATTGCTGTAATTTTCCTCAGGCGTTCATCAAATGTCTGCAAACTGAATAGACAATTACTCACTGTTGGAAAACACCTTGAACGTCTGAGGAAAGCATATTACAAGTACATAAGCGTATAATTAGCAACACTTGTGAAAACAGGTAGGTGGCATTGAGAAAATTCCATGGTAGCACGTTTTCTTATCAGATGGGTGGGCATACTGGACGTGTCCATTCCGTCGTAAAGTGTATTTCCATTGGAGGTTACGTGTGGAGAAGTGACAACTACCTTGCCATTAAACTTAATATAAGGCAGCACTTTAAGCGTGGCTGATGTTAAACATGAGTAATTAAATTGCAAAATATAGGTAACGTAAGTGCTACCTTAACCGTTGTCGGTATATGTATTAGAGACGAGAAGTAACTGGAAATGAGAAACAAATTAGCTACCAATCTATATTTATCTACTCGTGACACCTGGAACACCACCGTTGGCTCGATAACATCGCCATTCAATGCTCACGTTTACTTCTTACAGCTGTCGCTAAACGATAGGTTATTTATACCGCTTGTTACCTAAGGAGAAATCCTTTTCCGCCTAAGCCACACAACCCTTGCTTATTTTTCATAATAACCAGCCATTTCATGTGTAGTTCGTTTCTCAGTATCTTTCGAAATGGTATTCAGCTGTTCAGAATTGTGCAGTCTCAAAGCATACATTTTGTAAGCATTTGGAACGCTGCACACTTTGCGGGAATTCCCGCGACAAAAGTGGAGATTATATCAGCGTGAAAATTAATTATTTTGACATAGATAGGCGTCCTGTAATTCAGTACAACAACTGATCACTTTGGCACGACTGTAAGCAGCTAAATGATAAAGTACAGGAAGTGACGGTACATCCACATCAGACAAAACTACGTTGAGCTAGAGCACTGTAGCTTTTTCACTGCAGAAAGCACTGACTGTAGTCGAAAAACTTACCCTTAGTCAATACTACTGTCTTTAACAGCCTCGACGCCTTCAAGATTTAGGATTCACATTTGAATAGTTCTCACTGAACTCCATAATTACAGTATATCAAATACTTAAAAAGGCTAGTGCACGAAGAAGATAACTCCAGTTTGGTATCTCCTACACCTTCAGCAACTGTAAGCATATTTATTGAAAGAATCAATAACCAGTTACACCAAAGAAATTTTACCTCTCTCCCCGTTTCAGACACTTAGTGCCCTTCTTCAGTAGATCAGAATTTTCTCATTATTAGCGAGAGTCAAAAATAAGAAGATCTGTGCGGCATAGTACTGTAGTCCAGACTCTCCAGCTTTTGGGACAACGGAAAAGAACTATCTGAAATATAAAACCGACCGCCTAGACTACTATACAACCTCAGCTCAACTACGTTTAGAGGAATCGCAGTTGGTTATAGGTCACTTAAAATCAAGAAATTACTTTCTTCTGAAAATTTTTATTCATTAACGAGTAATGGTATCATTTCTGGTTAAAAGTGACCTACAGTGACAAAATTTTCACAATGTAAAAGGGTTTTATAAGAATTTCTGTCTGATCCTAATCAAGGAATTTTCTGCAGAGAACTGGTGTTTTGACAACCGTTTCACAATACATATACTCATTGCGGTCGAAACCGATATTTTACTTTTTTAAAAGAAATAAGGTTAAGTGTGATTTTAATACTAGGACCAAAAATAATTTGTAGAAGATTCAGTGGTTTAACATATCAAGAGAAAGATGACACATATGTGGTATACATGTACTCAGTCAACTGAAAAGTACATTGAAGGTCGTATGGCTAATAAAACGGAATTCAAGGGTATCCTTACACGAATTTTTTTAAAAATCTGAATCTTATTTTATAAAATACTGGTTGACAAACCAGACATTGTCCGGTTATTTTCTATTACAAACCACAACAAAAAAGGAACTGTGTTGTAGTGTAATATCGAAAAAATGTCATTTCCTTGTATTCGTGAAAACATCTCTGAAACATTTTCTGTGCACTAGGCACAGCTGCTTCGCGTGTCTGCAACGCGATTTTGTAAACGTCTCTATGGCCACGTCTCTTCATATAGAGACGGTTATAGTTTTTACCTATAGCCATTTGCGCTTCGTAGTTGAAAGCTATCGAAAACGCTGCCATGTGTCAGGGATATCATTAAGCTGACTCTACGGTAGGAGTGTCTTAGTCGTAAGGAGTACACGTATTAAAATATCATGCATGATGCAGCATTTTGTCATACGTTTAATTGTTTACGACGTCATACCTCCTGATGTATGTGTCACACAGTGATACAATTTTTAAGGTACATTCAACGGTATATGTGGATACTGTCTGAAAAATGTATTGCGAATAGAGTTAGTAGCAATGAAGTAATAAATTTAAACATCATGCACAATGCGCTAGTTTTCAGTCATATCAGCGCTGATGACATATCTCCTGAACTGTAGGTGGTGCCATGATATGATTGTAGGTGCATTTAGCGGCTTATTTATATTCTGTGTGTGAAATTCATTGCGAACAGAGTTGAGAGCACGGAAGTAATAAATTTAAAAGTCACGCATGACGCGGCGGTTTTCAACGTATATCATTGTTTCTGACGTCATATGTCCTGAACTATGATATGTACGTGGTTCTTAGGCACACAACGAAAGTTGCCTGACAGTGCAATAAGTGTCTGGCGCAGTTGTTAGATCGATTACTGCTGCTACAGTGGCACATTATCAAGATTCAAGCGAGTTTGAATGTGGTGTTATAGTCGGCGCAGTAGTGATGGGATACAGCGTCTCCGAGGTAGCGATGAAGTGGAGATTTTCCCGTACGACCCTTTCACGAGTGTACCGTGAATATCAGGAATCTGGTGAAACATCAAATCTCCGACATGGCTGCGGCCGAAAAAAGATCGTGCAAGACCAGGACCAATAACGATTGAAGAGAATCGCTCAACGAGACAGATGTGCAACCCTTCTGCAAATTGCTGCGGGTTTCAATGCTGGGCCATCAACAAGTGTCAGCGTGTGAACCATTCAACGAAACATCGTCGATATGGACTTTCGGAGCCGAAGGCTCTCTCGTGTACCCTAGATTACTGCACGACACAAAGCTTTACGCCTCGCCTGGCCCGTCAACATCGACATTGGACTGTTGATGACTGGAAACGTGTTGCCTGGTCGGACGAGTCTCGTTTCAAACTGTATCGAGCGGAGGGGCGTGTAGGAGTACGGAGACAAACTCATGAATCCATGGCCCCTGTATGTCAGC
Organism: Schistocerca cancellata; assembly: GCF_023864275.1. Taxonomy (NCBI): domain Eukaryota; kingdom Metazoa; phylum Arthropoda; class Insecta; order Orthoptera; family Acrididae; genus Schistocerca; species Schistocerca cancellata. Next base: position 495,335,653 of record NC_064626.1, on the reverse strand, counting down.
AAGGGACTGTTCAAGGTGGTGGAGTCTATAATGGTGTGGGGTGTGTGGAGTTAGAGTGATATGGGACCCCCGATACATCTAAATATAACTCTGACAGGTGACACGTACGTAAGCATCCTGTTCATCACCTGCATCCATTCATGTCCATTGTGCATTCCGACGGGCAATTTCAGCAGGGCAAAGGGACACCCCACACTTCCAGAATTGCTACAGAGTGGCTCCAGGAACACTCTTCTGAGATTAAACACTTCCGCTGGCTACCAAACTCCCCAGACATGAACAATATTGAGCATATCTGGGATGTCTTGCAACGTGCTGCTCAGAAGAGATCTCCACATCTCGTACTCTTACTGATTTATGGACAGCTATGCAGGATTCATGGTGTCAGTTCCCTCCAGCACTACTTCATACATTAGTCGAGTCCCTGCCACGTCGTGTTGTAGCACTTCCGCGTGCTCGCGGAGGCCCTACACAGGCAGGTGTACCAGTTTCTTTGGCTCTTCAGTGTATTTTATTTCTTGCCGCATTCGTGTAACTTCTCAGTAATCATAAAATATAATGCATGTGACGTGAAGTACAGTGAATGAAACTCTACAGATTAATGCGGAAAAACAGCTTCAGCAACGACGAACGTCGACATATTCACAGTTACAATGAACGAAACGAAAATAAATGTAAATGCTCATAAAACGGCATCGTACACAACTGCATATTGTAGAAGGATGAATACGAAACACTTCATCTAAGGATATCGTGTTTTAGGTAACACGGGATTTCTCATCTAATTTCACCCACGAAAATTACTCGACTAATTGCTGAGTACGAAGTCGTTTCGATGCAACGTTTCAACAAGTTTCCTAATCAAAAGTTTCAGCAGAAAAGAAAAGTAGGAAACAAATCAAAAAGAACCACTAAGGCGATGTTGTTATTTGACTTATGAGCCGAGGTAATTTCTTCATAGAGAAAATTTTTTAAAGAAAATCATAAACGGGCATATTGTAAGAAGTAGTCACCATGATGAGAGCCACACGATATTCTTATTATAATTTTAAAAAAATCACAATTTCCAGAAAAAATCTTCAAGCTGTACTGGAGTACGGCACACTTGTTCAGTTTATATGTTTTTAAGGCTTCTAGTGAAAGCTACACCGAAACAGAAGTTAGAGAAATAAAACAGCATACTTACAGAGATTCCCTATATCCTAATTTTCTCTGCCCACAGGCAAACCACACATGTCGCAATACTACTGCATTGTCGAAGCTAGGTGAACCCCTTCAATGAGCCGGCCGCGGTGGCCGTGCGGTTCTAGGCGCAACAGTCTGGAACCGCGAGACCGCTACGGTCGCAGGTTCGAATCCTGCCTCGGGCATGGATGTGTGTGATGTCCTTACGTTGGTTAGGTTTAAGTAGTTCTAAGTCTAGGGGACTGATGACCCCAGATGTTAACCCCCATAGTGCTCAGAGCCATTTGAGTCAGTGGATACAATATAGCATAAGAGTTCATTTCTCTCTGGGGACACAATATGCAAAGAAAGTTGGAACTCATTAACTACGAAATTAAAGATGTTAAAATAACAAATACAAGAGTTATTCATATGAAAAGGGAGTTTATGAGAAGTACAAGTGAACATGAATCTAACCGGATATTAACAAACTGCAATGATGTCATACAAAAGTTGTTAGGTTATTCAACAAGGTCGCCATCAGCGTGATGCCGGCAAAAACTTCGATTTACGTCGTGTCTATTCATACAAACATCATACGAATGCAATCATCAAACCTTGAACAATAATGAAACGGAGAACGTTGGAAAGAGCGTGCACACAACAGAAGTATCAAGTGGAAAGGGAAAAAAAGAATGTACGAGTATTCACCAGGAAACAAATTTCTGGAGACGTAATCTAAATAGTGACTCGTAGACTTGAGTGATTTCTGAGCACTAAGTTGTGTCCAATATCAGAAAAGAAACACCTCGAGTAAGCGAGAGTGTGCGCCAAACGCCAAGTGCATTTGAAACGCAGGTAGAAGCTAATCAAAATTGTTGGATGTAAGGTCCGCCAGTTATGCAAACACCGTTTTCTTTTCAACGTTTTTTGCGTAACTGGCGGACCTTACATCCAACTATTTTAACTGCAAACATGAAAAATGTAAGAGCTGCAAACCCAAATGATGAAGCTAATCAAGGTCTGACATGTCACGTACCTCACTGCCGCGTCTACCGAATTCCCAGGCGCGCAGTGCTTTGGCGGCCTTTAAGCCATCGGTATACGAACCATGCTCTCGAATGTTAACGTTGAGCGTGCCGAGTTCAACGTACTGCTGAACGCTGAGAAACGATGCGATTTGTGCGTACGGCACGTGTGCCTCAACATGGTACTATATACGGACGCCAGCGCGCTCAAGCGTCCGTTGTCAGCTGAATGTGGCATGCTTATCACACTGTTTACGAAACAGACGGGCGCAAAATTCCTACGTTAGTTTTGTTAAAACGCATATTTGCTCCTTTGTTCATAGCCTAGTCATGTTGTTCTGCCTGTAGTATACGTAACTAATCACTTTAATATCAATGAATATGTTGTCAGGCAAAAGCGAAAGTACCATTCTCAGTACGTAAGAACATAGGCTTTTAAAAGTAGTGCGACACAAATTTGCAATAGTTCTCCACATACGATGAAAATTATTTAGTTATTCTCACTTTTTAGTAAAATCCAAACGTCATTCTTACTTGATCACTGTTCCTATTCAGCAGCAGAATCTTTGCACCATGTGAAATATACTTAAACCAAGAAATAGGAAACTCTCTTACTGCAAGTAGTGCAAGCTGTCTTGTAGATAAAACCAGTCGAAGAAACTCGCTCCTGAGAAGGAGTGCACTTAAATTTACATAACATCGAATATTATAGAATACATTTTTATTAAACTAGTAATAAAATATCATAACCTGCTAGAAAACCCAAAGCCCAGAAAAAAATGAAAAAGAAAAAGAAACCTTTTGGCCCCACGAAACGCTTCTCATTACGCTATACCAACCATCCATGTTATAGGACCAAAATTTGCGTCTTATCGTATCCTGAAAGCGTTGAACATAGATACGTTTTAACGGATACTTAATTACAAGAAATTGGACTAAGAACATCGCGTTCCATATGCATCCTCAATGTGCTGTTGCCTTGAAACGGCATACTTTCATACTACGAAAGTTACAACAATCGTATAATTAACTACAGGTTTTCGAGAGATCTTCTATTTGCTGATGCTTAGAACGGCATATATACATACGGGGTTCAACTGAAAGCCAATAAGGAGTCTTGTGATTCTGTACTGAAGAGAGATGGCGTCCTTGGGACGCAGACGGCGTTCTTCCAACTCACTGGTCAATCTTCAGCCACACGTTCAGATTATGTGTCATGCTAGATATTACTCTGCACTTCCCAGCGTGCTTTCTCCACGGTATGACGTCAGGAACTCGACATGCTCGACGCTCAACGTTAAAATGCGCGGTCCGTGTGCCGCTGGCTTTCCGTGGCTGCACTGTTGCTGGTTGCTGAGGGTGGCTGATTCGTGGAGTGGAGCTGTGTGTGAACAACTTGAAACTCGCTACATTTGTGCCTGCCGTGCGCTAAGCCGGAAGATCTGGACCAGGATAACACTCGAAAACCCTCAGTATTGAGACAAATCAGAACAGCACGAACAACATGTGGTGTCGCGTTATCTTGTTAATCGATAACATGACAGTGACCTCAGAAGTAGGACAGAGCCACCGGCATAATAATGTCAAAAACGTAGCCTGTTGTCCAAAGTACCAGCTATGGCACGCCATGCCACACGCCATGTGCTGGCTCCGAATTACCATGATGAATACAATGTGACACAGAGGGATACGTCCATCGTGACGTTATACGCAGAACTGAGACTCATCTGAAAACGCGACAGGCTGTCATTCCTACAGGTAGTGTTGGCGTTGGATGTGTCACTGTCGGCATGCTTCTCTCTGCTTGTACGTAAAGGGAAACTACAAGAATGGTCGCCTTGCTGGCAGTCCATAGTACTCCCAGACTTCGTCGTACTATCTATGTGAATAACTGTCTTCCTGTAAACACGCACAGTTTCTGACTCAAACTCCTTAATTAAAGTCCCAGTTTCAAAACGCTTTAGAAAACAGCTGCTGAGAATGACGTCAAAACTGAACAGCATAAAGTGAGGCAGGGGGAAAGTTTATGAAGAAAAATTAAAGAAAAATTGACCAACAGATGGCACTGTAAGCGTCAGAATATCCAAACCAACAGACGCGTAGCACATGGCTGTTATACTCACTTTGCGTCCGAGACGTTCATCATGTCCGTTTCCATGAAAGATCGCGCACTGCTTGTAAAGCTGTTTTTTAAGAGCGGGGACTCCGAGCCAGTAGCCCTGCAGAAGTTCCGGACGCTAAAGGTTATGAGAAAAGCCATAGGTGAAATGTCTGCTACGAATCTGCAAAATGCGATTACAGAATTCAAAAGGACAAGTTCTTTTGAAGTGCGATATGGCAGCGGGAGGAAAGCGTTTGATCCGAGATCTGTCGAACATGTGGCCACAGCAGTGCAGGAGGAGGCGAGTGGTGGTGTGCAAATATGTAGTTAATGGGGAATCGCCGTGACGTTGGACATACCTGGGAGCACGGTGCATAAAATACTACAAAACGTCCGGCACTGCCATTCGTACAAAATCATTCATTTTGAGGAGTTGCTTCCATGCTGACCTGCCAGCAAGACAAACATTTACTCTGTAATTTCTTGATCACATGGAAGTGAGCAATGAATGACCGTGGAACATTCTGTTAACAGATGGAGCCCATTTACATCTTCAGGGACATGTCAATACGCAAAATTGGAGAATATGGGCAACGAGATATCCGCACGCACATCAGATGGTGCCACTTCCTTCTGCAAAAGTGACTGCAGTGCGAGTTGACGGCACCGCTTATCGCAGGGTTGTATTTTTTCTAAGAGATGAGTCCACAAGCAGTGAACTGACTACTGCAGAGGCATTTCGTAAATGCTAGAATTATCAGCCGTCATTTCCCTACAGCCTGGTCGTCCAGATTACGTGATCTTAATCTATGTGGGTTTGGTTGAAAGGCGTTGTGTTCAGCGCTCCAATTACGAATGTGACTGAATTGAAAGTAAGCACTGTGAAACGCATTCTAAACATAACCCCCGAGGCACTCCGATCTCTTGCGGAGGTGCTGTTTCCCCATTTCAGCTCGTGGCAGAAAACGGTGGACAGCATATTGAACATCTCTTGCACCAGTCGCACGATAGTTAGAAACTCCTTTCATTTGGCTTTTTATGCTGCTTTTGGCCCCAATACAACTGGAAACCGAAGTCGTTTTGCTTTTTATGCTGCCGAAGTGAACGCGCTGCTGATTAAAGACTTCTCGTAAGAGAAACATCGATGCTCCAGAAGGCTTTAGGGCACTACAAGATACCTGATCTTCAACCACGGCTGATGAGCATGCGTCTGTATCATATTGCTCTGCTTGCATTCCCCCTGTGTGACTGCGGCAAAGAAGAGGCTGTCATCCACATCTTTTTTGGCTGCACGTACTGATACAACACAACGAGTCACCTTCTACAACGCCTGGTCACTATTGGTTGCTGTTTACTGTAAGTAGCCTGTTTATACGTTTGTATGTTGGCAGCGCTATAGACTGTATTAATATCGCTGAGACTCTGTAGTTGGACGAACTAGCAGTTAGCTGTTAGCGAGCGGATGGAGACTCAGTGTTGGTAGGACATGCAATGTAAAATGAGGATGGGTGTTTGGGTAGAGGAATTATTGACGTCTATATAATTTTTGGAACTGGATGTCACATAAATAAGGTAAAATCTGCTAAATACATTGTTCTTTAACAAAACCTTTGTTTTGCTAGCCATATGCCTCCTAGTAGTTGGAGCCTATAGTAGTTAGAATCTTTTTATTTAGCTGGCTGTAGTTGCTGCTTGCTGTAATTCGTGTTACGAGGATTTTCTGTGAGGAAAGTGACTTTTGAAAAAGTATGGATTATTGGTAGGGTTTCTTCCAATTTAGGGCCATTCTTTTGTGTTAAGCGTTTGAAGCCATTTTGTCATTGTATAACAGTCAGATTGCGTTGCGCTTTTATATTGTGGGTAATAAATGAATAGGTTAAGTTTGAGTTGTCTTTGTCAGGGAAAATTCTGTAGGTCAGTGTTGAAGTGATAAAAATTAATAAAGAGACAGTAGCAGCAGTTTCATTCAGCAGTTTGAGTAAACACTAAGAAGTTTCATTACCAAAGTGTGTAACTGTAGTGCTATGCTTGAAAGACTTTTATATAGGTTTTGTTCATCATTATTGCATAGATTTTTGATTCAGGCATTCTTGCTTTTCCAGTTTCAAGTACACTACAACTGATCTTTCCATCTCTTATTATGACGCCTGACATTTATTTTCCTTTGAGGTGTATATTTGTATATTAATATAGATACTCGTTCACCTGACATCCTCGGAGTGTTCATGCCAACTTTTTCCCTACTCTTCTATTTTATGAAGTATCATTTTGACACGTAGTTGGTTTCTAATTTCACTGTTTTTCCTCCGATCTAGGAGTTTGTAACCACCTAGTCGTTTTAGGAGTCTCACCGCTGCTGCTTATATCCTCATCCGTTGACTGACGGTTGGAGGCCAAGTCTCCGCTCCATAAATCAGAACTGGTACTGTCATCATGTTGTAGACTTTTAGTACTGCCTATCCCCTGACTTGGCTGATAGTAGCTACCAACTGTTGGAATTTTAATTGCTTGAATTCTAACTTACTGGATGCAATATATCGGATCTCAAACCCAATATATTTAGAACTTTATTTACCCTAGCAGTTTATCAAATATGTGCGTGGATTCCTAAGGGTCCAAACTGCTGAGATCATCGGTCCCTACGCTTGCACACTACTTAAACTAACCTACGCTAAGAACAATACACACATCCATGTCCCAGTGGGGACTCGAACTTCCTGCGGGAGGGGCCGCGCAGTCCGTGGCACTACGCCTCAAATCGCGCGGCTACTACGCCTGGCTAGCAGTTCATCATCAACATTATTGTTGTTCTTAAACCCTCCGTACGATGGAAATCACTCAGATTTATCTTTAGCTATTATCAGAGTACGATCATTTTCTATCTTTTGCTAGGACCAAAGTTCTCTTTATAATTTAACTTTCTTTTTTTGTAATTTATCTTCCATTTTTTGAAAGAGCAAATCAACTTTTAATAAGATTCTACTGCTCTTTTAAACTGTTGTCGACGTAGTGTAGGTAAGGTAAAATTCCGCGTTCTGGACCTAGACGGTCCAGTCGGCCCGTCCGCCCGCCATTTGTTCCTCAACTATTGACGTCATCGGATGATGCTTGGAAGGGCGTGTGGCCAGCACGCCGCTTTTCCGGTCGTTTTCGGCTTTCTTGACCTTGCAACCGCTACTGATCGGTCGAAATGCTACTCAGTTGGTCGCACGAGGCTGAGTGCACCCGATACCAGTACTCGCACCAAAATCTCTGGCGGTATCGGGAATCTAATCCGGGTCCTCCACATAGCAGTCAGCTACGCTGACCCATCAGATATTCAGGCGACTATTGATGTCGATGTACAATGTATTGTATCATATGTGTACATTTCCCTACAATGTACGAAACCTTGTATGTTAGATGATGACTGTATCAGTTCTGCTCAGATGTTAAAGAAAAATACAATAAAAAGATTACGATTCTGTTCCGTTGGGTTCGCTATTGAAACGTCAGTGTATTTTGCACCCAACATGTTTCTTTAAGTTGAAGAATGTCCATGGAAGTCTTATAAATGTTAATTTTATTTATAAAACACTTATAAAATGAAGTGACAAAAGCACGGGACAGCGATATGCTGTAGTAACGTGTACGCAAGGTATAAAAGGGCAGTGCATTGGCGGAGCTACCATTTGTACTCAGGTGATTCACGTGAAAATGTTTCCAACGTGATTGTGGCTGCACGACGGGTAGTAACAGACTTTGAACGTGGAATGGGAGTTGGAGCTAGGCGCATGGGACATTCTATTTCGGAAATCGTTAATGAATTCAATATTCCGAGATCGACAGCTTCAAGAGTGTCCCGAGAATACGATACTTCATGCAGTACCTATCATCTCGGACAACGTAGTAACTGGCGGCCTTCACTTAACGACCAAGAACAGCAGCGGTTGCGCGGAGTTGTCAGTGCTAACAGACAAACAACACTGAGAGAAATAACCTTAGGAGTGAATGTGGAACGTACGACGAACATATCTTTTAGGAAAGTGGGGCGAAATTTTGTGTTAATGGGCTACAGCAGCAAATGACCGACGTCAGTGACTTTGCTAACAGCACGACACCACCTTCAGCGCCTCTCCTGGGCCCGTCACCGTATCGGTTGGACTCTAGACGACTGGAAAACCGTGGCGTGGTGAAATGAGTCCCGATTTCATTTGGTGAGAGTTGATGGTAGGGTTCGAATGCGGCACAGAGCCCAAGCAGCCGTGGACCCAGTTGTCGACAAGGCACTGGGCAAGCTGCGATGGCTCCAGAATGGTGTGGGCTGTGTTTGCGTGGAATGGATTGTGTCGTCTGGTCCAGCTAAACGGATCATTGACTGGAAATGATTATGTTCGTCTACTTGGAGACCATTTGGAGCTATTCATGGACTTCTTGTTCCCAAACAGCGACGTAATTTTTATGGGTGACAATGCACCATGTCACCGGGCCACAATCGTTCGCGAATGGTTTGAAGAACATTCTGGAAAATTTGAGCGAATGATTTGACCACTCAAATCGTCAGGCATTAATCCCACGGAACATTTATGGGACATAATCGAGAGGTCAGTTCAGGCACAAAATCCTTCTCTGACAACACTTTCACAATTATGGATGGTTATAGAGGCAGCATGGCTCAATATTTCTGCAGGGGACTTCCAACGACTTGCTGAGTCTTTGCCAAGTCGAGTTGCTGCAGGACGCCGAGCAAAAGGAGATCCGACACCGTATTAGGAGGTATCCCATGGCTTCTGTTACCTCAGTGTGTGCTCTACAGCAAAATCTATATAAAATGCATAGCAGTTCTGAAAAAAATCTGTTGATAAGCAAATCCTAGATAAAGTCATTCGTGAATCTGAACTGGCGGACCTAATCAATGAAGTTCTTGCAAGGCGATGGCTCATCTCCAATCCTCTCTCAGTTCTCTGACGACGCGTTCATTTTAATTTGCAGGGCCCTTCGTCTTTAGTGCTGATAATGTATACAATGTATACGGGCCTAGTCAACTGAAGTATCACTACCGTACGATCAGGCTATAACCGTGTAATTGATTCACAAGTGAATTCGAAAGTAGCAATAAACACGAATACTTCGAGTTCATCTGAAGGTCAACTGTTAATTCTAAAAGTCTATCACGGACAGTTAAACGTTCTGTAATAGCGTCAGCGGACGTCATGTAATTAGACAGACTTCAAGCTACAAAAGTGTAACACCTCACTGTCGAGATCACGTACACTAAACAGTCTGGCAGCATTTGGCCGTAGAGTAACAAAACAACATGTAAACTGCAATTCGCTGACTCCATCTCGTCAGGAGCGTGCGCGTACATTATTACTCCCAGCAGCTGGCACGTTTATGCCCCGGAAATGACACACAGAATGTGACATCCCGGGAAGACGGATAGGTAGCTGGGGTATATAACAAGGCGAGTGTGGGACTCGGTTCGCAGGCGGCAGGTACACGACGCCTGTGACTGGCACCGGCGGCGAGCTGGCGCCAACTAATATTTGTAATGGCCGCCCACTGGCGCCAGCAGCACGCGCACAATTACAGGCGTCTCCCTCGCCAGCCGTTAGTGGATTAGGGTCGCCGGCTCACTGGCGCCATCCTCTGCCGACCGCCACGCCGCCGTGGCGCTGGCCTACTTTATCAATCCGGCTTTTCGGTCTTGAGAAATAAAATAAATACAAGTCTGCGAGATGGCTTCACATAAAACCCGTTCGAGAGTCACAATCTTTAGAAAAAGAAGAATATAATAACAGCAACAAGCTTTCATTCCAACCCATGGTTTATATTTAAATCAAAGGTTTAATTTGAAATACTATCCAAATATCAGTTTAGAAATAAGAGTCTGCATGTTAATTTAATTGTCTTGAAGGGCTTCCCCTTGTTACTGACGCCATATATTTTGTAAATTATTCGTATGTTTGACATTCATTGAGCCTGCGTTCCAATGATACCTGAGCAGAGGTTTCAGAACGAATCGATTTAGCGTCGGATCGTAGACAGAAAAAAGGAAGAAGCAGAAGCAAGATTTGAATTTCACACAGTCTACAACGAGGTCCTCAGAGACGGAGCTTAAGCTATAGTAGTACCCAAAATGGTCCAGAAATTTTCCCAGGAGTTACATTAATCGAGTTATAGAAACCACGGAAAATTTAAATCGGAATATTGGATCGAGGACTTGAACCTCATTCTTCCCGAACGCTGGTCCTGTGTAACTGGACAATGACTACTTTGGGGACGTCCATTAGGTACGTGATAGATTTTGCTTTTAAATTTGGACCCCTCCCCCCCCCCCTCTCCGCCTTGGTGAGATCTGGTGAGATGTGGTGGGACCCCATTGCTCCTCACGTCGTGTTTATCCTGTAGTCGGCTAAAATGGATATTTTTAATTTGTTTTAAACATTGATTAAAGCGCTTTAATAAAACCTCGTTTTGTTTAGAATGTGTATTAAACATTTTTTCAACACGTGATTAAAAATGTTATTTTAAACATGCCAACCCTGAGAAGTATTCGTACAGACAGAGAGACGGTCGGACAAAGAGGTCCACAAAAATAGTTTTAACAATTTTGACGGATAGCTACAGAACTGACCTTTTGTTTATGTATTACATACATCAAATGTCGTTGAACGTTTACTTACTTCACAGATGAAGGACAACGTTACTTGTACCTTCCTTTTAACTTACCAGCACGTAGCTTTTCAATTTCTTGATTTATGTGATCACTAAGAGAATTCTTCAACTTAGTTTCCTTCCACAAACCATTAATCTCTTGCTCACACGTGTGTTTAGACTTACTGGCATACCACGTAACATACATATTGGAAAACTTTTGATAAAAATTCATCCTGAACACAGTAACATCAGCTTTATATGCGTTGCGCAATCTCACGACTGACTCAACTGATTGATACGCAGTGATTTCGACCGAATCAAACTGACACTTATGCAGCACTTGTTTGAAATTGGAAAATGCCGGACATGCATAGGTCTAAAGCATTCAGTCCAGTTCACAGAGACTGGATAGCACTTTAACACTGTCCGTTATAATAACGTATTTTCTCTGAACTAAAAAGATGACGTGAGATTTTCGTTGCCCCCTCCATTAAATGAGATTTGCTGAGATTTTATGAGACCTCTCCTCCACTGACCACCCCTATCCCCCACCCCTCCAAGTTGAGCTCATGTCCCCTTTGCCACCTACATGGCATTATTAAAAACGAAAAATGTCGCGATGAAGATGCCTAAAATAATTTGAAACTGGCAACATTTATTCGTAAACTACTACTTGGACATTATTTTAAATAATGTGCGGTCTAAGCTTTCTATTCTGCAATCTATTCATTATAACGAATGAATTTACTCTTTTTGTTTAAAAAATATTATTCTTTACACTGAGGTATGCATCCATTGTTTCGGAAGGTACTGATTTCGGTCCACTAAGAAACGTGTTGTCGCTACATACATCGGAAACCTTTCGCAGCCGTTGTAATTGTTGATTGGTGTTTAATTCCCTAGTGTTTGTTCAGTCGAACAGATTTCGCTGTTTTCATGACTTCGTATATTCATTGTATTCTAAATTTGATTCACTTGAGATAATTCTGGTAATTAGTTTTATGGCTACCGACATTTAGTTCACTAGCCTATTACTCTTGTCAAGTCTAAATCACTGATGTTCTGTAAATGATGATTAACATTAAAGTCCGATGTACAGATCTACACAAACTGTTTATTGTGCACAGAACACTACACCAACTACCAGTAAAATGATAGAATTATCTGTCCTATTGAAGCGTCCCCTTAGAAAAATTTATGAATTACTATGCTGATAAACCTCTTACATTATTTGATTTTCAAACAGCTGAGCAAAACTGAACGTACTCAGACATTTCTCTCTTTACCTCTTCTGATCAACACTAAACTGACAAACAATATTTTTAGCGCAACACAATCTGACTCTCAAAAATCCCTACAAAAGAATGGCCCTAACAATAACCTATACCTTTCATGTATCACTTACGTCACAAAAATCTTCGTTACTCGAATTACTGCAATACAGTGAGTGCCAGTACTGCCAGCTAAATAAAAGATTCTAACTACTGAAGGCACTAACTACCGATAGGCATAGTTAGCAAATGAAAGGTTTTGATAGAGAACAAATAATGTATTTACTTTAATAGTGTTCAAAAGTCATAATATATATATCACTTCATGACATACAGTCTTCCAAATTTACTGTCTCTGATGGACACACGTCCAGATCATCCGCTCTCAAAACTCCGCCATCTCTCTCCCCACATCCACCACTTCTGGCGGCTCACCTCCAACTGCGCAACGCTACGCGCTGTTCACATCCAACTGCCCAACACTACAATAGCGAATGTTACAACAATGCCAACCAGCCACAGACTGCACACAGCACAGCCAGTGATTTTCATATAGAGTGCTACGTGGCGTTACCAGCATAAAAACCTAAACAGCCTACTTACACTATAAAAATAGGAGACTTACTGAGAAGCTGGTACAAGCGGAATATAGTGAGAGAATGACAAAATGTTTTTGTTTCACCTTAAATTCCGTAGTAGGTTGCAGTCGTTGGTGACGATCCAGCTGCTCAGCTTCCCGTGATCTCACCCACTCCCCAGTGTGGTAAGGGAAAGAACACAAACATAAATTATTTACAGTACTTGCACTAATAATACACAAGACGTAAATATATACAAGAGAAAAACAGTCCTACTCATCTTTGAGGACTGTGCTGTGGCAGCCATTAAAATAACTATAACTGTATTTGAATTACTTAAGACAATTCTGGTAATTCATTTTATGGCTATCAACATTTAGTTTACTAGCCAGTCACTCTTGTCAAGTCTAACTCACTGAAGTTCATTACATGCTAATTGTAAGATTATTAAATTGCAGCTCATTAAAGTCTTTGTATAGATATGTTCAAATTCCTGTGGTGAAATGAGTAAAAAAGGAACTGAAGAAATAAATCTTCCCTGATAGCAGTTTGCGTTTGTTGGACAAGCTGCTTAGCATCTTGTAGAGCTGAAAATATTAACAAGACGTTCGCCATGGAATTCTGTGTTCTCCACGCCGCTACAGCTGCTATAGCTTTTATTGGTGGAACCTGAAAAAGGATTCAGCGGATCACTTCAGGCAGACTACCGACTACCATGCAATGTAGCTCTCCACACAGAGTAACGATCTCTGGTCTGCATAAGGAGATAATTTATACACAGGAAAGGAGGACGTATGCCCTATTACGAATGGTTTCCGAAATAGAACACATTTAATATCACTTTTGTACGTTTTTCTTGAATAACTCGAAAACCGCACCCTCCAGCGAAATATGTCACAGTACAAAATTAAACTATATTAAATTTCCTACAAAAAAGGTCCTATTCATTTTTTTTCTCTAGAACTAATGTTTTGTGCGAAGAGAACGCGAGAATGTTGAAAAACTCGCTCGATGCACATGCTCTGTAGCTTACGTAGTTTTTGTAGGCCAGTTTGAGGTCGTTTCCCGAGTTGATAGACCAAAAGTGTCCCATATCAAACTGTTCGTCTCAACTTGCTCTACACTACTGTGGTAAATTGAAACCAGCGACAGTGTTTGATAGTACTGAAAATAAATAACAGTGAATATTAAAAGTGTTCTATCTCGGAAATCATACTGAGTAGGGCGTAACTCCATACTAAGCTTTTTATTCAGTATCACTAATACTATCACCCCTCAAAGCACGTACCTTTCCCCCTGACACATCCTGTATTTGATGTAACGACTTTATCGGAGTAAATTCTTTCATATATAAAGCCGGACTGCAAGCAGGCTCGAATCCATCATCAATCCTCGCTGGTTCAACCTGTTTGAGTGACTTCTATCTGTAGCGATAATTATCTCAGTTGATTTTATGGAAGAAAAGTGATTCACCTTGTCAAATATCTTGCGTTTATTCAAAGAAAATCTTTTGCTAGCTAATGAGCACTTTCACACCTACAGAACGCCGTAGCCCAATCCAGAACGAAAGTAAAATCGGAAGTATAGCTTCTCGTTACATACAATCAGAGCTAACCTAAAAGCCCCGAGTAAGCAGCACTCGTAAGAGTTTATATATTGTTATCGCTGATTGCGACTATCTTGCAGTTGGAAATAACGTTCGTTAAAAATTTTTGCGCAAAAGACGCCGTAAATCACTCTGAAATAAATTGCCCCTCAATCCTGCGACCTATATTAATGCCATTTCATCTCAATACGTTTTAAACTGTGACAAATCAGTACACGCATATTCCGTTATTCAGTCTACAGGCTTTCGCAGCCATTATAGTTGTAGGTGGCTGTTTACGTCTTTCCTAGCGTTCATTCAGTCGTAAAGATTTCCTCGTTTTCTTGACTTCGTTCATTTACTGTATTCTAAATTTGTGGGAGTATGTCCTCCTGGAGAGAATTCGTGTGTGCCATCTTTCTCAGAATCGTGTGAACTTTGTTCTTTATGTTCTCGTATCCTCTGAGGCATAGATTGGGGACTAACGCAGCACTTGCTGAAAAAAATGTTAAGATTCGCCTAAAAACCACACTTTAGGCACATTTTGTAAGCGTTGTGCAAAATGATATATGGAATGTGTTGATATCAGCCCGTGGAACTCCGGTACGTAGTGACAGCGAATGATACACAAAACAGTGGTACCGAGTATACGACACAATTTATTAAAATAAATTGTGTCGATACATAAAAGAATACACGACACAACAAACACGAGTCACTGAGCTAATTGAACTGCCGCCGTTAACCATCACAGAAAAGTCTGCGAGTCGTTTTCTCTGGCCAGCGATGCTAACGTTATCAGAAGCGCAAGACACTACAAGCTGTTTTTTGCTTTCACATTCGTTGGCGCCGGCCGGAGTGGCCGTGCGGTTCTGGCGCTACAGTCTGGAGCCGAGCGACCGCTATGGTCGCAGGTTCGAAGCCTGCCTCGGGCATGGATGTGTGTGATGCCCTTAGGTTAGTTAGGTTTAATTAGTTCTAAGTTCTAGGCTACTGATGACCTCAGAAGTTAAGCCGCATAGTGCTCAGAGCCATTTGAACCGTTCGTTGGCTTGTCTAGTTAACAACCAACCTGTCACATTCCAACAGAACTCAGACCTCGAGCTAACCCACAGATTTGTCTGTCACCACAACCAATTTTTCTTGCTTTCACTTTCGTTGGCTTATAACCAGTATCAAATCGAGTAAAACAATTTCTCACAGCCTGAAAACTTTCACAACGCTATGAGGACCCAAAGTCGGAATGTTATGCAGAATTTGGTGTGACATCACAGAATTACTGTTTACTAGCGACCTAACATTTATTACCTGATTTAAATCCGAGTGTAGCGTCCAGGAGAAAGAATCATCTGAAGGTAACAAATTGCTGTTGGGGCCTCACAACCCTATATTTCAATCTTGAACCTCGAAGGAGAAAGAAGTGCGGTTAAACGAGCCCTTGATGATGTGGTCGTTAGGGACGAAGCACTCGTTCAGTTGAAGAAGAATAGGAAAAGAGATCAGCCGTGACTTACTGGAAGGAGCCCGTAAGCAGGTAACTGAAAACATGAGAACTCGAGCCTCTTCCAGATGAATACAACTGAGACTCCGTTCCCTTATAGTTACCTCACTAATGTGTCAAAAAGTGCTATGACGGGTGTGTTTGTTTAGTGAAGTCTCAGAGAAGTCGAGGCTTGTTGAGTGTTCAAACTTGTGCGTGTCTTATATTACAGAGATGCGGGCTGCACATGTATATTCAAGGAATCATTTAGTGTTTTCTTGTATGTATGCTGCACATCTCCAAAGGCTTTTTTTTTCAATGAGCGTATTTCTATTTTTCTTTATAATAATGAAATATTCTTCCTAGAGAGTCAGAATTTGCTTTCTTCTGTTATTATGGCATAAAACTGCCATGTCTGTTTTTATCTCAGTGTGGTGGTAAGCTCCCTTTATTTAATGTTCTGTATATGTGGAAGGTACACATGCACTCTTCAGTATCATTATATGTTTTTTTTTTTTTACATAATATTAAAGTTTCTTGCATTCATTCCAATATATTTGCAGTTGTAGCTACTACATTTTAATTTATATATTCCTGAACTACTGTATTAACTTCACTAATTTTGTATATGAGCTCATTATGGTATGACCGAACGAGGTGGTGTAGTGGTTAGCACAGTGGACTCGCGTTTGGGAAGAAGATGTTCCAAACGTGCGTCCGGCCATCCAGGTATAGGTTTTCCCTAAATGACTCCAGGCAAATGCCGGAATGCCCTTTAAAAGGGCACGGCTGATTTCCTTCCCTATCTTTGACACCATCTGAGCTTGTGGTTCGTCTCTAATGACATCGAAGTTGAGGGGACACTAAACCCATTCTTCCTTTGTTCTTTCCTTCGTTATGGTATGTTACGGTGTGCCATTAAATGTTTGTGTTGTGCTTTGTGCATTACAGTTATGTATCGGTATATCTGGACTGTTCTTGCTTTTGCTATCTTCTATTGGTGTGTTATTTCAATGGTTCTGTGTATTATCGTGCTGTCGCATCCATTATTTTGTGATAAGTTGATGATCACGTTTAGCTCTTGTTGACAGTTATTTCTGCGTACAATTAGAGGTGGTCTTCATTGTCTGTGTCCCATATACGTGATGGCTGCTACTTTTTGAGAACGTGCGTGATTTTATTTCTTGTGTGTCATCAAGTTTGTAGCCGTTTCTTTTCTGAATTTGTCTTTACTTTGTCTGTCGCTAGATTTTGTGATTTTGAGTTCAAGGTAGCGTATTATTTCTTCTTTTTCCATTTACATAGGGAACTGAATGATGTGGTGCATGTTATACACCTGCATGTGTAACTGTTTGTATGTTCCTTTGGTTCACCTATGGGATATATGATATATCTATATGCATATGCCAATATAAGACTTTATATTTTTTACATTAAATGTGTTCACAGTGGTGAATGTGGAGAGCCATCAGCTGTAGAATGGAATGACGAAAATGAAAATTTAGGCCGGACCAGGATTCGAACCAGGATTCACTGCTTGTCGCAGGCGTTTTTTTTTACCATTTGCCTGTTCATGCACGACCCACAGCGAGGCCCAACTTTGATACACCGTCAACCATGTGTCTATAACTTGTACATCCATTATGTGTATTCCTGTTCAATTTTATTTGAAAACCACTTGCTCGGTGTCGGCGCATAAATACGATATTGCAGTGTGTTTGTTATTCTGAATTAGAGCATCACAATTCAGAATTGCACAGACACGGCAATATCGTATTTAAAGTTTTTGTTTCTATTGTTTCTGAAAATATTTGGATTCAGTGTGATTCATTGCGATATTTGCTAGTATTTATGAGACACGGCTTCTAGTTGGAGACGTTCCTTTGTAAACAGATGACTAATTAAACTGCATGAAATTTTGTTCAGTGATTAATTTCATGATTTTCAGCACTTCTCTACTGGTAGTAGAGCAAGTGCCAGTTGTTTTTTCACGATGTTGATTGTGATACCAAGAGGGACTGAAGTTGTACATAACTTGAAGATCAAATGAAATATGTTTTGCAGTTAGTGGGATTTGTGTATCATTTAAGCTTCGGATTAATCAAATGGCTCTAAGAACTATGGGACTTAACACAGGAGGTCATCAGTCCCCTAGCTTTAGAACTACTTAAACCTAACTAACCTAAGGACATCACACAAATCCATACCCTAGGCAGGATTCGAACCTGCTACCGTAGCAGTAGCGCGGTTCCGGACTGAAGCGCCTAGAACAGCTCGGCCACAGCGGCCGGCCTTGGGATTAACCTCTGGATCTTTATACATCCCTATTTTTCTGTAGTTTATAACGTTCAGCTAAGTATTAGTGGCAATATGGCATATGAGAGGAGTCCAGAAATTAAATGTAAATGTCGTGTGACTAGGGTCTCCCATCGGGTAGACCGTGCGCCGGGTGCAAGTCTTGCAGTTTGACGCCACTTCGGTGATTTGGGCGTCGATGAGGATGAAATGATGATGATTAGGACAACACAACACCCAGTCCCTGAGCGGAGAAAATCTCCGACCCAGCCGGGAATCGAACCCGGATTGACATTCTGTCGCGCTGACCACTCACCTACCAGGGGCAGCTCTGAAATTAATAACTAGCCTCACAGGGCTATTTTGTCTTTATGTGTTTTGGGCTGGCTACTGAGCGTTGATGCTGTTCAAGTCTTTTTACAATATTTTTAGTTCCTGTGATTTTGTGAATACGTTTTTTACATTTTAATGTGTTTTACAGCATCATTTTGGATCTAATAACTGGATCAAACTTTAATTCTTCAATATTTTTTTCATAATTTGTACATTCCTGAATATCCATAAACACTATAGTATTACTATTGTCGCTGATGCGCCCCCATCCTTTCTATCCTGTAGTTTCTTTCTGTTTACTGTCTTACTTGTTAATTATGGTATTACTAGACCAACTCCTGCCGCGCGGAGTGCCCATGCGGTTTGAGGCGCCATGTCACGGACTGCGCGGCCCCTCCCGCCGGAGGTTCGACTCCTCCCTCGGGAATGGGTGTGTGTTGTTCTTAGCATAAGTTAGTTTAAGTAGTGTATAAGTCTAGGGACCAATGGTCTCAGCAGTTTGGTCCCTTAGGTATTCACACACATTTGAACTGTAGACAAACTCTCTGACTGGTCTATATTTATACCACTGTTTTTCCTTCTTGTGCTACAGTATGTCCTGTTTCTGTTAACTAACTCTGATGTATGCATTGGTTAATGCGTTCTTGTTAATGTTATATTCAAGTTTGTTCTCTAACAACTGCGTTTCTGTGTCACTCAGCTGCATGTCAATTAGATTCATTCTTCTCTAGTAAAATGTGTCAAGTTGGAAGCCTTCACTATATGCATATTTCTGTGAAATAGTGAGAACGAGGGAGGGAAAGAGAGTGTTCTCTTGAAGTTGTCCTTTCATGTGTACATTTAATTTCTTTTCTTTTTTTTTGTTTTGTTTCTCCTGCTGCTCTGCTGATGTTTACAAAGCTACCCGTTCCGCTTTGAAAATTGTTACGTCACAGTTTCCCCAAAACTGTCACCCAAAATTATTTGTATATACAACACCTTTGGCCAATGTAATCAATTACTTTTCCTGCTTCATAACTGCAGGCATCCCCCATGAACCATATAGACCTTGCCGTTGGTGGGGAGGCTTGCGTGCCTCAGCGACACAGATAGCTGTACCGTAGGTGCAACCACAACGGAGGGGTATCTGTTGAGAGGCCAGACAAACGTATGGTTCCTGAAGAGGGGCGGCAGCCCTTTCAGTAGTTGCAGGGGCAACAGTCTGGATGATTGACTGATCTAGCCTTGTAACATTAACCAAAACGGCCTTGCTGTGCTGGTACTGCGAACGGCTGAAAGCAATTGGAAACTACGGCCGTAATTTTTCCCAAGGGTATGCAGCTTTACTGTATGATTAAATGATGATGGCGTCCTCTTGGGTAAAATATTCCGGAGGTAAAATAGTCCCCCATACGCATCTCCGGGCGGGGACTACTCAGGAGGACGTCGTTATCAGGAGAATGATAACTGGTATTCTACAGATCGGAGCGTGGAATGTCAGATCCCTTAATTGGGCAGGTAGGCTAGAAAATTTAAAAAGGGAAATGGTAGGTTAAAAAGTTAGATATAGTGAGAATTAGCGAAGTTCGGTGGCAGGAGGAACAAGACTTTTGGTCAGGTGAATACAAGGTTATAAATACAAAATCAAATAGGGGTAATGCAGGAGTAGGTTTAATAATGAATAAAAAAATAGGAGTGAGGGTAAGCTACTACAAACAGCATAGTGAACGCATTATTGTGGCCAAGATAGACACGAAGCCCACGCCTACAACAGTAGTACAAGTCTACATGCCAACTAGCTTTGCAGATGACGAAGAAATTGAAGAAATGTATGATGAGATAAAAGAAATTATTCAGATAGTGAATGGAGACGAAAATTTAATAGTCATGGGTGACTGGAATTCGATAGTAGGAAAAGAAAGAGAAGGAAACGTAGTAGGTGAATATGGATTGGGGGTAAGAAATGGAAGAGGAAGCCGCCAGGTAGAATTTTACATAGAACACAACTTAATCATAGCTAACACTTGGTTCAAGAATCATAAAAGGAGGTTGTATACATGGAAGAAGCCTGGAGATACTGACACGTTTCAGATAGATTATATAATGGTGAGACAGAGATTTAGGAACCAGGTTTTAAATTGTAAGACATTTCCATGGTCAGATGTGGACTCTGACCACAATCTATTGGTTATGAACTGTAGATTAGAACTGAAGAAACTGCAAAAAGGTGGGAATTTAAGGAGATGGAACCTGGATAAACTGAAAGACCCAGAGGTTGTAGAGAGTTTCAGGAAGAGCATAAAGGATCAAATTCCAGAATGGGGGAAAGAAATACAGTAGAAGAAGAATGGATAGCTTTGAGGGATGAAGTAGTGAAGGCAGCAGAGGATCAAGTAGGTAAAAAGACGAGGGCTAGTAGAAATCCTTGGTTAACAGAAGAAATATAGAATTTAATTGATGAAAGAAGAAAATAGAAAAATGCAGTAAATGAAGCAGACAGAAAGTGTGGTGTCACCGCCAGACACCACACTTGCTAGGTGGTAGCCTTTAAATCGGACGCGGTCCGCTAGTATACGTCGGACCCGCGTGTCGCCACTGTCAGTGATTGCAGACCGAGCGCCGCCACACGGCAGGTCTAGAGAGACGTCCTAGCACTGACCCCAGTTGGACAGCCGACTTTGCTAGCGATGGTTCACTGACAAATTACGCTCTCATTTGCCGAGACGATAGTTAGCATAGCCTTCAGCTACGTCATTTGCTACGACCTAGCAAGGCACCATTATCATTTGCTATTTATCTTGTG
Organism: Schistocerca cancellata; assembly: GCF_023864275.1. Lineage (NCBI taxonomy): Eukaryota > Metazoa > Arthropoda > Insecta > Orthoptera > Acrididae > Schistocerca > Schistocerca cancellata. Next base: position 495,314,397 of record NC_064626.1, on the reverse strand, counting down.
ATGCGTGTACCGTCAGACCGATGTTCACCAATTATGAATTAAAGTTCAGTATTCCAGTAGTTAATTACGTTCTTTATTACTATAAATTCCCTTAACTGTTCCAGACCTCACGCCAGCCTGCGTGAGCTTTAACACGTGCATTTCGGCTACCAATCATAGTGGCTTGGCTGTCTTGCCAAGTCACAACAGTTTGACGACGAGGATTTTGCGATCGTACTGATTTTCCTGATTTACTTGTGTCATGGCTTCGCCACAATCTCCAGATGTACTGTCCGAATTTTATCGCTTGCAGAATCATCAGACGCAGGCCTTATTGGATGCCCTTGGACAGCTCGTCCAGGGTCAACGTGCACTGCAAAATGATGCGGCAGCCGCCGATCCACCGCTCACGCAGCCACAACACGCAGTTGCACCACCTTTTCGTCCTTTTGATGCGGCACTGGAAAGCTGGAAGGAGTGGTCACACCAATTTGGATTCCATCTCGCCGCCTACAGAATTCAAGGTAATGAGCGGCAGCCTTATCTCCTTTCCTCCGTAGGGGTGCAAACGTACCGTGTGATAGTCAAATTGTTTCCCCGACGCGACATAGCAACTCTGTCCTACGACGAAATTTTGTCTGCATTAGATGCATATTTCAAAGAATCAGTCAATGTAGTTGCGAAAAGGTATACATTCTTTCGTACAAAACGTCCGGCAGGTCAGACTAATAGTGAGTGGATTGCAACATTGCAAGGCATTACTAGGGATTGTTCTTTTGAGTGTGAATGTGGACTCCCTTATTCAGATACTAAGGTGCGTGATGCAATTGCACAGAACGTTTTAGATGTTCGTATACGGGAACAGATTTTGAAACTAGTCAATCCCTCCCTTCAACAAGTGATGGACATATTGGATCGGCAGGACACACTTGAATTTGCGCAGGAATCATTTGAAACTTCGCCACCCATGTGTCGCATTAACCGGCCTGCCGGGTGCGCTGCACAGAACAGTCAACAGCCCTCGCACCCGTCCGCGCAGCTGCCGAGTGGCTGTCAGCCGCATGTCCAGCGCCAGCAAGCAAATGCAGTGAAATCATACCCGCGGTGTGCTACTAGACATTCGCATGATACTTGCCCGTCACGCCAAGCTATTTGCTTTTTCTGTAATAAAAAAGGACATGTTCAAAGTGTTTGCCAGAAAAAGCTCCAATCGGAAGCTCCCAACCATTCAAGGCCCTTTGCTTCGCGCTGGAATCGGAATCGAACCAAGGATACTCAGGCAGGTGAAACTTCGTCTATGGAAATTCATGTCGTTTATGCCACTCCGCCCAGTGCTACTCTCTCTAACAGTGACTGTGTTCGACCCACACATAGTGTGCGTCGACATCGCTGGAAATCCCGTCATGTTGCAAGTGATTCTGTACCAGTGTCAGTTCACGTTGCACGAGACAGTCGCTCTTGTCGTCAGCAGGACAATAAACTTTTTTGTTGATTTGGACATTAACGGCACAGTTCTACTGTTCCAGCTCGATACCGAAGCTGCAGTTTCACTACTCAATCACGACACGTACAAACAGCTGGGCACACCTCCGTTGCGTGCCGCAAATGTTAAGCTAACTAGTTATTCCAGACAAGCGATCCCTGTGTTAGGACAGTGCAGCCTTCTTGCAACATACAAGGGACAAACAAAACTTGTGTCATTTTACGTCCTTCGTTCTTCTTCTGCAGTGAACTTGTTTGGTTTAGATTTATTTCAGTTGTTTAACTTGTCAAAGTCATGGATCGAGGATCTGTTGGTTCGCCGATTTTTTGCTCACAAGGAGAGACTTTTTGTACAACGTGGTGTTTTGCTGTTGCGTTATGATAATGATCAGTCCAGGGTCGTGGTCCCACGTTTCTTACAGTCCTCTGTCTTACGGCTTCTCCACCAAGGACATTGGGATATAGTGCGAACGAAACAACTTGCTCGTCAGCACTGTACTTGGTTCGTAATCGATGCCGCGATTACGAATATGTGCTCTTCTTGCATGGTGTGTGCCGAACAACAATCCGCACCACCGCGGAAATTCTTTGCATGGCCAAAAGCCACTTCCCATTGGCAACGCTTACACATAGATTTTGCTGGTCCATTCTGGAATGCTCGATGGTTGGTTGTGGTAGATTCGTTCAGTAATTTTCCTTTTGTTGTCCGGATGTCTTCCATGACGTCATCTGCCACCATCCAATCGTTATCCGCTATCTTTTGCATTGAAGGTCTTCCACAGACTATTGTTTCCGACAATGGCCCACAATTCATGTCCGCAGAATTTCAGTCATTCTGCAAGGCCAATGGTATTCAACATCTGACGTCCGCGCCGTTTTCGCCAAAGTCAAACAGTGCCGCTGAACGTTTGGTCAGGACTTTCAAGTCACAGATGTTGAAGTTGAAAGAGTCGCATTCTCGAGAGGACGCGTTATTGCTCTTTTTGTCCTCGTATCGCTCTCAGCCCCGAGATGGTCACTCGCCGGCTGAGTTGCTCCACGGTCGCCCTCATCGAACCTTGATGTCTTTGCTACAAACCGCCGCATCAGGTTCCTGTGCAGCGGCAGCCACGGGCTTTTGCCCCAGGCGACGTTGTCTACTACCGTCACTATCGAGGTTCACGGCGTTGGCTCGAAGGGCGCATTCTTCGCTGCCTCGGCCGCACTATGTATCTGGTTTTGGGGGCCTCTGGTGAGGTGCGTCGGCATCTCAATCAGCTGCGCCTCTGTCGTCGCACGGGATCTGCCGCTCCCCGTCTGCTTTCAGCGACGGTGCCGTCCGGTCAGGGCCCTGGGGACCCATATACTGGCTCGCCTCAGCCCCAGGTGTTACCGACGCTGCCTTCCATTTTGCCCCATGGCGACGCGTCGCCGCCGCCGCCGCCGCCGCCTGTTCTCCCGCCGGCCACGCCCGCGGTGGACGCGTCGCTGCAACCGCCGGGCGCCTACCTGGGTCACGCGCCGCCGATCGCTTCCCGTGACCAGTTGTCCTCCGCCATGGAACTCTTGCCCGCTCCGGACCACATGGCGTCTTCGCCTGTCGGGTACCCCGACTCGATGGAGGTCGACCCTTCGGCCCCTCCTGACTATCTACGGGCGCATACACCGCATGTTGGCGTGCACCCTGGACTAGGTTTTCAGGCGTTTCCTAGCTCCCCTCGGACCGAATGGCCGGGTGCGGGTGGCACAGCCTCGCCTGTTGTTAGGCTCCCCACCTCGTCGCATACGTCAACATGGGGTCCTCCCCACGGCGGGCGGAAGCCTTATAACACAACCGTTCGCCGATTTGCGGGGGAGGAATGTGGTGTCACCGCCAGACACCACAGGTGCTAGGTGGTAGCCTTTAAATCGGCCGCGGTCCGCTAGTATACGTCAGTGATTGCAGACCGAGCGCCGCCACACGGCAGGTCTAGTGAGACATCCTAGCACTCGCCCCAGTTGGACAGCCGACTTTGCTAGTGATGGTTCACTGACAAATGACGCTCTCATTTGCCGAGACGATAGTTAGCATAGCCTTCAGCTACATCATTTGCTACGACCTAGCAAGGCGCCATTATCATTTGCTATTTATCTTGTGAAGCATGTACCGTCAGACCGATGTTCACCCATTATGAATTAAAGTTAAGTATTCCAGTAGTTAATTACGTTCTTTACTACTATAAATTCCCTTAACTGTGTAAGTAGGCTGTTTATGTTTTCTTATTGGCAACGTTACGTAGCGCTCTGTATGAAAAATCACTGGCTGTGCTGTGTGCAGTCTGTGGCTAGTTTGCATTGTTGTCTGCCATTGTAGTGTTGGGCAGCGGCAGCTGGATGTGAACAGCGCGTAGCGTTGCGCAGTTGGAGGTGAGCCGCCAGCAGTGGTGGATGCGGGGAGAGAGATGGCGGAGTTTTGAAATTTGTAACACTGGATGTCATGAACTGCTATATATATTATGATTATTAAGGTAAATACATTGTTTGTTCTCTATTAAAATCTTTCATTTGCTAACTATGCCTATCAGTAGTTAGTGCCTTCAGTAGTTTGAATCTTTTATTTAGCTGGCAGTAGTGGCGCTCGCTGTATTGCAGTAGTTCGAGTAACGAAGATTTTTGGTGAGGTAAGTGATTTGTGAAAGGTATAGGTTAATGTTAGTCAGGGCCATTCTTTTGTAGGGATTTCTGAAAGTCAGATTGCGTTGCGCTAAAATTATTGTGTGTCAGTTTAAGCATAGTCTTGTATAATTTTTCAAAGGGGACGTTTCATATGTCGGCCCTTAGCCGAGGATACCTCACTGGAATCTGATTTTTTTCTTGTAGTTTGTGTAATTAGTGTAACAATTGTTTATTGCTAGCGCGTAATTGTAGAGAGAATCTCCTTTGTAGTTGCAGTCTTTCATTGTTGTACAGTAAAACAGTTGTGGCATGCATGTAGATTTGCACCAAGTATTTCGCAGCTGCGCTTGCAATTAACTACATATTATTTTCAGTGCTATGTTAATGTGTTCTCTTATTTTTGCTCTTCAAATTGTGATTCACTTTGTTATCGTGTGAAATATTGTGACAATAATGGCGTGTGAAAAACGTAACACTAGGCTTCAAAGTAAACTGAGAAATAATAGTGACGACGAGCGTAGCTTATCAGCACCACTGTGTAATGAATTAACAGACATTCGAAGTAGTAATTTGGTAATTGTGCATAGGGAAATGGAGCGGGCGGCAAATAATGGTGTAGACAGTGAAACAGATAGTGAACAGGGAAGCATTATCGATCGATCGGTCGGCAACAGCTCGCCTCAGGAATCCGAAATGACAGGACACAATTTCCCAAATACTGTAGAATCAGGTTTTGGGTCATCACCGTTTTCTCAAATAAGTCAAGACACATTTTCTGCTTGTCAAAATGTGAATGTTGCCGGTGCAAATTCACTGCCGAAAAGTAGTGAGGAACATGTTTCAGACACCAGTGCACTGTTATTACAGTTAATGCAACAAAGGGGACGTTTCAACTGTTCCAGACCTCACGCCATCCTGCGTGAGCTTTAACGCGTGCCTTTCGGCTACCAATCATAGTGGCTTGGCTGTCTTGCCAAGTCACAACAAAAAGGAATACAAACGTCTCAAAAATGAGATCGACAGGAAGTGCAAAATGGCTAAGCAGGCATGGCTAGAGGACAAATGTAAGGATGTAGAGGCTTACCTCACTAGGAGTAAGATAGATACTGCCTACAGGAAAATTAAAGAGACCTTTGGAGAAAAGAGAACTACTTGTATGAATATAAAGGACTCAGATGGAAACCCAGTTCTAAGCAAAGAAGCGAAAGCAGAAAGGTACGGCCATCTGTATCGCTGAGGCACGCAAGCCTCCCCACCAACGGCAAGGTCCATGGTTCATGGGGTGGTGGTTTCGATTAGAACAAGTGTTTTTCAATTTTTACTTATAACTGAGTAAAAAAGTCAGACATATCAGTTTGCTAGAACAGCAGTGTTACAATTCTTTGTCTGTAAATAAAACTTTTTTAGAAAACAAGAAATGTTTATTTGTAAAATTTCTATTGCTTCAAAATCTAGGGTTATTAAAGAAACTAACAACAAACGCATGGCACAAGAATCGTTACCGAATTGCGGAGACAATAATGCTCCTGTACCTGCATGGTGTGATCTATCAGACAGTACACACTAAAGTGCAGTTTGCAAGACTTGCTCCCATCTAGTTCTCGCTATCATCCTCTGACGTAAGTTGTATTGCAGAAAGGTACTAGTCCCAGTTCGAAAGTATTTAACGATGTGCCGCGCGCAGTGGCTCCGTGGTCAGAGGCACCATGTCACGGATTGCGCGGCCTCTCCCGCCGGATTTTCGAGTCCTGTCTCGGGCATGGTTGTGTGTGTTGTTCTTAGCATGTTGGTTTAAGTTAGTTTAAGTAGTGTGTAAGTCTAGGGACCGATGACCTCAGCAGTTTGATCCCTTAGGAATTCACACACATTTGAACATTTAACGAAGTACTTTAGCAGTGAAATACAATACTCTATTTGCTTTAAATAGTTAAAAACGGGAGGAGGCACAGCAAACTTGTCATGTCATGTAAGGAGAGAAGATTTACAATGCTCTTTGTAAAAGAAGGTAAACCTGACTGATATAGCTATAATTTTATTGTCGTGCTATAAACTTGGGATAATGACTAAAACCTTATTTTTAGTTTGCTTCAGTCTGAAAAACTGAAACCATCCTCAAGTGACGATACAGGAAAATCATCAACTTCTGACGTTTCGCTCTAGTCGTGGCTGCACCCGTCTCCTTCACCTTCGTAATCTTCGCTAGAGACAATGAGACCGATTCTGTCGCAGCCTCAGCCACATATCGATCGTGATCTCTGACTCGTTCGCCTCTGTTATAGCTTTTCAATCTTTATTCCATGTTTATGTTTAGTAAACATTAACCAAAACGGTCTTGCTGTGCTGGTACTGCGAACGGCTGAAAGCAAGGGGAAACTACAGCCGTAATTTTTCCCGAGGACATGCAGCTCTACTGTTTGACTAAATGATGATGGCGTCCTCTTGGGTAAAATATTCCGGAGGTAAAATAGTCCCCCATTCGGATCTCCGGGCGGGGACTACTCAGGAGGACGTCGTTATCAGGAGAAAGAAAACTGGCGTCCTACGGATCGGAGCGTGGAATGTCAGATCCCTTAATCGGGCAGGTAGGTTAGAAAATTTAAAAAGGGAAATGGATAGGTTAAAATTAGATATAGTGGGAATTAGTGAAGTTCGGTGGCAGGAGGAACAAGACTTTTGGTCAGGTGATTACAGGGTTATAAATACAAAATCAAATAGGGGTAATGCAGGAGTAGGTTTAATAATGAATAAAAAAATAGGAGTGCGGGTTAGCTACTACAAACAGCATAGTGAACGCATTATTGTGGCCAAGATAGACACATAGCCCATGGCTACTACAGTAGTACAAGTTTATATGCCTACTACCTCTGCAGATGATGAAGAAATAGATGAAATGTATGACGACATAAAAGAAATTATTCAGGTAGTGAAAGGAGACGAAAATTTAATAGTCATGGGTGACTGGAATTCGTCAGTAGGAAAAGGGAGAGAAGGAAACATAGTAGGTGAATATGGATTGGGGGGAAGGAATGAAAGAGGAAGCCGCCTTGTAGAATTTTGCACAGAGCATAACTTAATCATAGCCAACACTTGGTTCAAGAATCATAAAAGAAGGTTGTATACCTGGAAGAATCCTGGAGATACTAGTAGGTATCAGATAGATTACATAATGGTAAGACAGAGATTTAGGAACCAGGTTTTAAATTGTAAGACATTTCCTGGGGCAGATGTGGATTCTGACCACAATCTATTGGTTATGAACTGCAGATTGAAACTGAAGAAACTGCAAAAAGGTGGGAATTTAAGGAGATGGGACCTGGATAAACTGAAAGAACCAGAGGTTGTAGAGAGTTTCAGGGAGAGCATAAGGGAACAATTGACAGGAATGGGGGAAAGAAATACAGTAGAAGAAGAATGGGTAGCTCTGAGGGATGAAGTAGTGAAGGCAGCAGAGGATCAAGTAGGTAAAAAGACGAGGGCTAATAGAAATCCTTGGGTAACAGAAGAAATATTGAATTTAATTGATGAAAGGAGAAAATATAAAAATGCAGTAAATGAAGCAGGCAAAAAGGAATACAGACGTCTCAAAAATGATATCGACAGGAAGTGCAAAATGGCTAAGCAGGGATGGCTAGAGGACAAATGTAAGGATGTAGAGGCTTGTCTCACTAGGGGTAAGATAGATACTGCCTACAGGAAAATTAAAGAGACCTTTGGAGAGAAGAGAACCACTTGTATGAATATCAAGAGCTCAGATGGCAACCCAGTTCTAAGCAAAGAAGGGAAGGCAGAAAGGTGGAAGGAGTATATAGAGGGTTTATACAAGGGCAATGTACTTGAGGACAATATTATGGAAATGGAAGAGGATGTAGATGAAGACGAAAGGGGAGATAAGATACTGCGTGAAGAGTTTGACAGAGCACTGAAAGACCTGAGTCGAAACAAGGCCCCGGGAGTAGACAACATTCCATTTGAACTACTGATGGCCTCGGGAGAGCCAGTCCTGACAAAACTCTACCATCTGGTGAGCACGATGTATGAGACAGGCGATATACCCTCAGGCTTCAAGAAGAATATAATAATTCCAATCCCAAAGAAAGCAGGTGTTGACAGATGTGAAAATTACCGAACTATCAGTTTAATAAGTCACAGCTGCAAAATACTAACGCGAATTCTTTACAGAAGAATGGAAAAACTGGTAGAAGCCGACCTCGGGGAAGATCAGTTTGGATTCCGTAGAAATGTTGGAACACGTGAGGCAATACTGACCTTACGACTTATCTTAGAAGAAAGATTAAGAAAAGGCAAACCTACGTTTCTAGCATTTGCAGACTTAGAGAAAGCTTTTGACAATGTTGACTGGAATACTCTCTTTCAAATTCTGAAGGTGGCAGGGGTAAAATACAGGGAGCGAAAGGCTATTTACAGTTTGTACAGAAACCAGATGGCAGTTATAAGAGTCGAGGGGCATGAAAGGGAAGCAGTGGTTGGGAAAGGAGTAAGACAGGGTTGTAGCCTCTCCCCGATGTTATTCAATCTGTATATTGAGCAAGCAGTAAAGGAAACAAAAGAAAAATTCGGAGTAGGTATTAAAATTCATGGAGAAGAAGTAAAAACTTTGAGGTTCGCCGATGACATTGTAATTCTGTCAGAGACAGCAAAGGACTTGGAAGAGCAGTTGAACGGAATGGACAGTGTCTTGAAAGGAGGATATAAGATGAACATCAACAAAAGCAAACCGAGGATAATGGAATGTAGTCAAATTAAGTCGGGTGATGCTGAGGGAATTAGATTAGGAAATGAGACACTTAAAGTAGTAAAGGAGTTTTGCTATTTAGGGAGTAAAATAACCGATGATGGTCGAAGTAGAGAGGATATAAAATGTAGACTGGCAATGGCAAGGAAAGCGTTTCTCAAGAAGAGGAATTTGTTAACATCGAGTATAGATTTAAGTGTCAGGAAGTCGTTTCTGAAAGTATTTGTATGGAGTGTAGCCATGTATGGAAGTGAAACATGGACGATAACTAGTTTGGACAAGAAGAGAATAGAAGCTTTCGAAATGTGGTGCTACAGAAGAATGCTTAAGATAAGGTGGGTAGATCACGTAACTAATGAGGAGGTATTGAATAGGATTGGGGAGAAGAGAAGTTTGTGGCACAACTTGACTAGAAGAAGGGATCGGTTGGTAGGACATGTTTTGAGGCATCAAGGGATCACAAATTTAGCATTGGAGGGCAGTGTGGAGGGTAAAAATCGTAGAGGGAGACCAAGAGATGAATACACTAAGCAGATTCAGAAGGATGTAGGCTGCAGTAGATACTGGGAGATGAAGAAGCTTGCACAGGATAGAGTAGCATGGAGAGCTGCATCAAACCAGTCTCAGGACTGAAGACCACAACAACAACATGTTTAGTACTGGAAGTCATAGAAATAAAGCGTAAAAAATCGGTTACTTCAGAAACGGGTTATTTTAATCGGTTTTAACAGTCAGGTTAAACTGCATGCGGAAAGAATAGGTGTAACCGAAAACTGGTTGTTTCAGCGATAACCACAATCCCAAGCTCACTCTCGCACTCCTAGTAGCCCAGGACGCCAGTCATCTGCCAAAGATGAGTATTGTTCGAGACACTGAGAAGTTTCCCTTTAGAAAAGATAAAAATCTAAGGCAGGTGCAGCCCTTCACAGAGAGTGTGATGTGAGAACTGCTGCTTGCCTCAGCAGAAATAGCATCAAAGAATATTTGTTTTAAACCCTTGTAACAAGTGGTTAGCATACAAAAGAGACTTATAGTACAGGGTGTGGGAGGTGAATGTTGAGGCAAAATTTCGCCGTAAATCAGACGCTCCTTATCTCTAGATAGTTGTGTTCATACTTTTTAACTAAAATTTTACACTGAGCTGCTGGCGTCGTAAATGAAGCTGAAGCACTTTCACCTACACTAGTACGACTGTCGCTGGCGTGGATACTATGGCGCCAAATCTAGGACTGCGTTTCACTGGCCCTTGTAAAGACAGCGTATGCCCGATTCAGAAGCCGAACCAAAGAAAAGTGGCCATAATCAAAACGAGACCGTAGTAAAACGCAGTAAAACGTAATTCCAGTCATCTGGTCAGTTTCCTAATTAATTTCCATTAGGTGATCACACAAATTTATTATACTTCTAGCTGTTCGGAGACATGTTTAATGTGCTGAGTCTTTCGAAGCTTATGGGTCATGACATTTGAGGTCTATCTAGATGTGAAAGTCGGTATGGAGAAACAAAGGTTTTTCATGGTTTTTTTATACACCGTTTATTTTGTAGCGGAAGACAGGGCAAATTATGTCACATACGTAGTGTATGGAAACAGGAAAGGCATTAACTAACGTTGGTTTGTAATTCTTTTTTTGTGTGGGAAATAACATTCCACTCGAAATGGAGAAGCACATTGATTGTTTATTTTGAAGATCATGTATTGTCCCTCACAGTCACACTAATTTCGAAACGAAATTACGACTGCTGTGGAATCTATTTTATGTTCTTAGGGTTGCTTGCGATGGCCAAAATTCGTAACTTCGTTTTAAAACTAGTGTGAACGTGTCGGAAAATAAATTACATTGAAAACAATTTTCTCGGGTTTCCAGTCAGATGGTAGTGTTAAAAGGCCGCGACGTATTTCTTTTCTTTTTTTTTTATTATTTGCTTTCAGGTCATTCCCATTCAGCCACCTCAATAATGGACAGACAAAACGACACTGTATTGGAGACTGTTTCCTTATCAGTTACGACGATAACGAAAGTAACGATAACACAACACTGAGTCCCCGAACGAAGAAAATCTCCGAACAGGCCGGGAACCGTAGCAATACGCCTTTGGGTGACAATGGGCCGCGCTGGCCCCGCAGCGACCGAGGACAAACCGGGACGTTTCGTAGAGTGTCTTAATCAACATCTTCTGGTTAAGATTCTGGCACTTCGCTAAAGGATGATGGGTATGAACTTTCCGAACTAAGCGCTATTTTAACACTGCCACAGGGCTGGAAGCCCCTGTAACTTTTCCCCAATATTATAAAGCAGAAAAAGCCTGCATCCGCACAAAAATTGAGCTTTTGTTCATTTACTTAATTTATGATGTGAGTTCACATGTGCTGTAGCGGTAATGCAACATCACCATCCTTCCCCTCGATCGTGGACGTACAGTCGGCAAGCCTCCTGAAACAACTACGTTCTGCTCCATCTATCAGCCTAAAGAATGCCGATAGCATCTCAAATATTTAGCCGGCCCCTCATCTTGGCTAAAAAGGTAATAGCGGCGTACGTAAACAAATAATTGCGGACCAATTTTCAGTCAGCGTACGTCACCAGGGTATTAGGCCGTCGGCGAGGCGTATAATGCGATAATGCGGATTGAAACAGTTGCCTCCCCCGCATGGGCAGTGATGGGGGTCACCTCTATAATTCGCCCCAATAGCGGGGCAGCGGCCCATCAAAGCGGCCACGAACCTGGGAGGTGGGGGAGAGGGATGTGGGTAGGGGGGTGGAAAGGCGTGGGCGGCGGCCGCGGTGACCCAGGGTTGACCCCGGCGCCATTACACAGACGGCCAATTTCGATGCCGCGGCGTTAAGGCTGCTCGCGCGGTGTCCTATCGACGCCCAGCGCGCGCAAATTCCGCGCTTAGCGACGCGTTACCCACACTAATAGCTGCGGTTTGATCCCGAAACGGCTGCCGTGGGAAAAAGAATTGCAGGGCAGCAGCGGAGAGAAGCGCGAAGCGTGTGCGGCATCCGCCGTCCGCCCACGCTTTCTGGTGAACAGCGCTTAATGGAGCAATTCGCGGCGGGACCAAAACTCCGACGCGAGAGTTGCGTCTTCTGTGCTGCTAATAAAACGCAGTTTTTTGGTTCGCCTTCCCCCATAACATTTTCTGTGTGATAGTTCCTATTTAAGTTATTTACGATTGAAAACGCTACTTATTTAACGAATGCACAAACTTTAAATTTGTATTACTTATAGAGTAACCTAATTTTATCCAGGATTTACGTTGACGGTCTCATACTTTTATTTGTTAAGGGTTAATTGCCTCTTATCGCAACATGCAGATCTTGTCATACGTCCGACCTTTGTATGTGCACAGTGAGTGTACTCATATGTGCAAACTCAGCATACCGCTTAGTGCGCAAATGGACAAAACAACTGAACTGTCTTCTCAAGCCCAGGGTGTCAGACTGACAGTATAAATAAATATGACCCTGGCCCTGTAAGGCAGCTAATAAGAGGTGCAGATCGTAACAAAAATCATTAGAAATGCTGCTGAAACATAACTAGAATGCATAAATTAATAACAATGAAAGTTTGGGGTCTATTCTAGAAAAACAAAACAGCAATTCCCGTATTTATTCTACATGTAATTTATCAATTGTTGCTATCAGGGACCAAGTGATAAACAATAATCATGTTCAATTACTTTTGACACTCAATAACAAAATATTTAATTATTAGGACATATTGAAATGACAATTATTAAAATCGTTATCTCTACACATGAAAACTTTTATCACAGGAAAGAATGATTATTAAAAAACCTCATCAGTTTATTTAAATCTACGTTGTCATAGCTGGTCAATGCACTGAGTTGGTGGAGAATAAATTTACTTTTTGAACCAATGAAAAAACTCTCATGTGAGGGTAGATTAGTATCCTAGCTTTTTATATTCAATGGTCAAAGCGTACGCAAGTTAGAGTGAGCAAAATCTAGACTCAACATCTATTGTGGCCTAATGCGTGATGGTACTTTACCAAGCGGCATCTGCAACGGCGTTGTCTCCATGCTGGATCTGAAATGCTAATTCCCAACGCTGGCCTTGACTGAATTCACTCTGTCGCAACTTTCCAGCATTCTTTAGAATGTTAATCTTTCCCGAGTCGAAATAACGGCTATTGCACACTTGCTGTAGATTGGAGCGATGTGCGCAGTTTCTTTGCCCACAAAAATTCACACAGGAATAATTAACTACCACTTTGACATCTGCCACCACAATACGTGAAGTGTATTGTCCTCACGCCACGAGACGAGAGAGATAGATAGAGCCTTAATTTTAGGTCTCCAAATTCTTTTGTATAATGGGGATCTCCCCACCATGTCACGTCTGCGTCGCCAAGTATGGCTTCAGCCAGTCACCGTCTTGCTAGAGGTGAGTACATTTTTATTTTTCTGACTGGGTCACAGCCTGTCCCTGTTAATAAAGTGCAGCCACTTACCCTCAGTCCCAACCTTATTTACATTAAAAGTAATAATGTATTGTTCTGGCCTTATCCCTTTCTGCACTGATGCTCGCTGTTCTCTTGCTAAATGGGAGCTTTACAATATTATTAACCACCTGCTCGGTTCGTCTCCAAAATGCACTTTGCTTTAACTTGTTTGTTCCATGCCATTGTCCATTTGGTAGAGATTGTTTTGTTAGTTTTAGCTACATGAGATTAACTGCAGTTGCATTTTGTTTATATAATGTAATTATTATTTTCTGAGGATCTCATGCTGTATTGTCCTGTCGTTATGGATCAAGCTCATGTAAGGTCCATAAGATCCAGATGTCTTATATGTGCTGTCACTTCCAAATTAATTTTGTGTTGATGTGATCAATGGTGGAGACATTACTCATTGCAGTGCAAAATTATAATTTCAAATAATTTAATCATTGTCCAGCTACTTGTCTTTCTTATGCTAGATAATGTCGTTTTAACATTATATTTTTATTTGAAGTGTATTGCTTTACAAGGCATTTTCTATTTAGATGGTTATTATGTGGCTTTACATTCCTTTATAGACAGTTCTTTGACTAATCTTACAACATTTTTCTCTTGTACTTGTGGTTAAATTATATTGAAATGGTTCTTCCAACCTTTAGATTCTCTCTTTACAATAACGACAGGCATTCCACAATTCTCAAACATTCATGATTGTGAAAGATGAGTGAAGTTAAGTTAATGTTTGTTTCTATTTTTAAAATAGTTAATATTTTTCCATATTTTGTATACATTAACATAAACTTTATATTCATTGACATTATTTATCATTAAAACATATGTTTCCAAAAATCTACAATACACAAATTCTTATTAACATATACTTAGATTAAATGGACATTTACAAATTACACATGAAATACAAAATATAAAACATGGTACATTTATGAATATACGTCCAAATCAAATTACAGAATACAAATGAAACACATCAAGTACAAATTCTCAGTGGAACAGGTGCGACTGAATATTTACAGGTATCTCAACTCCTTTATGAAGTGATTATCTTTTACACTCTTTAAAATATTACAGTAAATTTGTTACATGCATCACCTTCTTTCTTAATGCACTTTACCCTTTTAAATTTGGGTTGGGTTTGGTTTCCGATGCTGTTGTGGATCAGTGGTGGTTGCTGCTGCTAGTCAGTTGTAGACCGTGCATGATGTTGATGATAATTATTGACATTTACAGTTCAGTGTTCGAGCACAAATGCCATTACATGGTTAATTCCATGTTGCATTGTTTTGATGACCAACTGCTCGTCCAAGTCAATGCCATGATCTGACAACATAGGTGGCATATTCTTTATTGGTGTAGTTGCCATCGAGGTTGATGAATGTGATCCCTTAATGGTTGCTGCATTTTGATGTCCCCATTATGCATGCTCCGATTGTTTGACACCTTTGATTGTTTTGATAGTTCGAATGAAACAACTGCCATGGATTTGTTGAATATTGTTTTCTGTTGATTCTGCCAAATCTCATACTGGTTACAGGATTTAGAAAGGAATCTTGCTGTCTTCTGCCCTCATCTTGGGACTCTTTCTTCTCTTCATTACTTGCTGTGTCTTCATGTCTTCTTTCTTGGAACTTGGAACTATTTGGGCACAGGGATAGGATATGTTATTCAGCAAAAGTTATTCGAAAAGACTACCAGTTATGTTGTTATGAGATATGGTCAAGTCTGAATAGATAATTTCTGAAGTGATGTATGTTTTCAGTTATCAGCTTCTCCATCTGGTAGATTGAGAGAAATGTTCTGAGTTTATTTTTCCATTGCTATTGTGTGTCACTGCTAATGGGTTCACTTGGCCTTCCTCACAGGTGTGCGGCCATTGTGTCCCTTGCTGCTACTGGGTTTTCCTGTCCTCTCGCTACTGGAGTGAGGCATGGGACAATATTCACCAAAATACACCTGGCTCGGTCTCCACACTATTGTGAAGTGTGAAACAGTAAATTCCTTACTTCTGTCTTCAGTTTGTCCCCAACGCCATATTTTACAATCACATAAGCTCTCACACTTAGACCATAGCGACCTGTCGACGTTTTGCTTCTCTCATCAGCTTGGCTCCCTTCCTCAGACGATTGTATTGATGTGTTGCATGTCTTCTTTGTTTCATTTGTTTCAATGACTTTTGCTTAATGCTATTACTTACAAGTTTCTTTGTCTAAATTTACTATGAGCTTTACATTTCAACATTTACATGAATAATACAAAATAAACGTGCAATTCGTTTTTTTTTCTTTACTCTACATAAGAATTTAAAATATACCTCTGGCACATTAAGTTACTTCATTTTATTATGGTTCCTTTACTTCTTGAACAGCATGGATTGATGATGTGTGGGTTGGTTAATTAGTACATCATGCAATTAGTTTTCTTTTATTTTTTCTAACCTACTTTGATGATTTCAATGATTAATATTATCCTATCTATATTTGTATATTTGAATATTTACATGTTTGTAGCTCATCCTGTGTGCCTCTACATATCTGCTGCCACCTGAAACATATCTACATTCTTTTGCTGTATCATCTGTTATTCATTTATATTTTAGTTTTCATGGCTAATTGCCGTATGACCACTGCAAGAATTATCATTCATTATAAGCCTTAAAGTGGCTGACGTGATGTAGACCTATATTTTTTCCCTTTCTTGGGTTCACCAAAGCTGCCGCATTTGTATGAACCACTTTACTAATTAACATAGGTCCTTATAAACTGGATAAAATTTATGGGAAACCTGTTTCCCTTTATTAGAAAAATATGTGAGTTGTAACAAGAACTAACTGTCCCACAGTGAATACCCACATAGACGCACCTTTGTCTGCTCTGAGCTTCCTTCTTGCAGTTGCTCGTTCAATGTTCTCGAGTGCTAATTTTATTATCTGCTGGTGTAATGGTCCTCTGGCAGGGGAAACTGTACAACTTCTCTTACCGTATCCACTGGTCTTTTAGTTTTGAGAAATGTGACTGGTGGTAATCGTGTAGTGCTGTGTGACATTTCGTTAATAATAGTCTGTAAATGATGTAAATTGGCATCCCATGTGGTATGCCGTGAACTACAGTACAGACAACACCATGTTCCAATATCCTTCATCATTCGTTCTGCGCAATTAGCGCTTGGTTTATACCTGGATATGACGATGGGTTTAATTTTATGTCTTTTTAAAGTCGTCAACCAAGATTTAGTTCTATGTTGGAGCCCATTATCTGAAATTAATCTTTCTACATGCTCTACCTGCTTGAGGAAATCGCGTTGTAGTGCCTTACTAATTGTAACACCAGTTGCACGTTTCAAAGGGGTCAAAGTGACGTACTTTGATGTTAAATCTAAAACTACAAAGATAAACGTGTTCCCATTCTTTATCCTTGGTAACGATCCCATCAAATCTGTTGTTGCTAGATGTTTCATCTTTTTCGGTATTGTGGGTGACAATGGTGGTTTAGTCTGAAAAGTAACGTGTTTGGCACCTTCACAATCCTTATATTTTTTGAATACTTGCCGACTACGTCTTTCCATGTTGGGGAAATGTGCGGTCTCTTTAAGTTTCATGAAACATTTCTTCGTCCCAAAGTTCCCATTACTTAAGCGAGTGGACCATATATACTTGTTCACGAGTTCATCTGGAACGCATACTGTCCATAAACTCTTACTTGGGTCTCGGCTGTAGAACAGCAAGTCATTCTTAAGCAAATAATGCTGACGAATGTCAACCGAATTCTTGTCTTTCCACTTACGTTTGACCCTTAACACCTCTGGGTCTTTGTTCTGTTAGTTTGAAATGTTTGAGAAAGCTGCTGTTATGTAGTTTTCAAAAAGAACTCCTTTTATGTAATATATAAAATTTGGTCTTCATTTAGAGTTTGGGCAGAAGTACTTCCCTTTTTTAAATTGTCCAACTTTAGAGTCGCTGCTTCTAGATCAGCTTATAATCTAGATTCTACACCCTAATTTTCACACCTTGCTACATCCTCTAAGTGTGACAGTACTCCACACTTAGAGTCTGGGGAGTCGTCAGATTCTACGTTAAGTGTGTCTGTACTCGCACCCTGATTCAACTCATTATCATATTTGTTATCTACCACTGAGAGTTGCAGATTCAAATTTTCAACTGTGTCGTCATTTATTGTTCCCAATTCCGACTCTTGTACGTCACAATTGCTGCTGATGCTTTATCATCCGTCTCTTCAGAAAGCGTGTTATCTGCTTCAACTCCTGGAATACCTAACGCCAGTCAATCCTCACACTTCCCAGGATTTGGTGGCCATAATTCAACCTCAATCTATGGTTCGTTTCTCCGGTAATTACCCGAAGCATTTGCCTGTGGCTGCATTCTCGTACCTCCTCCCCATCTGCTTTCTCTCCATGGACCTGGAGATCGCTGATTAAAGTCAGTCTCGATTATCCCGAGTTCTCCAGTTTCCATTCCTGTTTTCGTCTCCATTCCGCCTGTTCCAACCACTATTAAAACCATATCCATTACGCTGTGGTCTAGTGTTTCCACTAGTTCCATTTCCGTAATTATTCCCATTTTGTCCTAAATTCAATCCCACTACTGGCCTACCATCGCTACCATTATTGTTGTTCTCCTTACTATTACATGTTTTTTTCAGAATTACTATCTCTTGAATCGCGACGTCTTTGAGCGTCGTTTTCATACATGAATTCTACCTCTCTCAAAACACCTTTGAATGTTTCTACGTTGTCGCCCCCATGTCCTATCAAGGCTTGTTTGAACTTCATTGGCAGTTTCGTTTTGAATATTTGAATCACTTCTCCGAAGCTATATGTGTTATCTAAGTATTGGTTCTTTTTATCCATATTGTCAAAGAATCTGACTGCTGTTTTCTCACACGAATTTTCGAATGAGAGATTTTGTAATAATCCATATTTTATTCTCATCTGAGACTCAGGAGACCAATATCTCGCTATAAAGGCAGCTCTAAACGAATCATACGAATCGTAAGTTTTTGCTATCTTCTGCATAGTTTCGGCTACACTTCCCTCCATATAAGCGCAAATAAAATCTAACTAATGTTTCAATTGCCAATGTGTCGGTATTTCTACTTTAAATTGGTCAATAAATGTGCGGGGTTGGAGAATGTTTGCATCTTCCTCACTGTAAGACAGTGGTTATCATCAAAACCTCTCGCTTCTCTCTCTGATGTGTCTGCTGGGTTTTGAAGACTGGAATTCTGTCCTTGGTTTGCGTCAAATATACGCAGACGTGTGCAACTTGGTCCATTCTGTGACATTTGTGCCGTAGAATCACTTGCAGGTCTCACTGCGCAATGTGCGTGCATAACGCCCGCTACCGGCTCTGTATCTTCACGTGTAAGCAATTCTGGCTCGTTAGACGCCTTACTGTAACCCGTCGGTATTCGTCCTACAGATTGTGGCGTTGCGTAACGCGTCCCTATGGTTTGATCAGCGTATGTCACACTCTGTGCTTGACGTACGGAACCATGCTTCAAACCACGCTCTTGTATTCCAGACTGACCTGTTATTCTTTCTTGAACAAGTGGTCGCAATCCAAACTGTTCCCTACGGTTACCGTGATGTCCTGTCTGCCCCTGGTAGCTGAATGGTCAACGTGACGGATTGTCAATCCTCTGGGCCCAGGTTCGATTCCCGGCTGGGTCGGGGAATTTTCTCCGACCAGGGATTGGGTGCTGTGCTGTCCTCATCATCATCCTGTCATCCTCATCGACTGTAGGTCACCGAAGTGGCGTCCAATTGAAAGATCAGCACCCGGCGAACGTTCTGCCCGACGGGGCATACGATTAAATAAAACCGTGATGTCCTGGCATGCTCTGGTTTGGACTAATTTCCCGTTCGCGTTCTGCGGTTTCGGACTGACATCCACATGTGCCTTTCCGTCTTACGTCAACGTAATTTCGGGTACCCTTTCTGTCGTAATATCGGCAAGTGTTGATTTTGCAGTATTCACAGTAGTAGCTACCAACACTAAAATGGATTTTGCCCTCGTCTGCAACTCCTTACTAACGCTTTCAATGCCACCACGACTTTCGATCGAACGTAAAACTTCCGATCTCAGCCGTTGAAATTGGTGTTCGTTTTTCTCTTCTATTTTTAAAATACGGGCATCGAATTTCTTTAATGCTGCTTCTGTCGATCTTTTGTGAGATGTCGTCTCAGCAGTAACATGTTTCGTCTTCGTTGTCGCTTTGACGGCATAAGCTTCAATCTCTTGTTTAACCCGTTTGACACTTTGTTGCGTATCTTCACGCAACGTAATCATGTGTGTTTGGGCCGTGTCAATGTTTGTTCTCAGTTGTTTGTGCCCTTTAACGAGCGTTTGAAGCGTGATTTGCGCTTCCTTAGCTTCAGTTCGCATTTGATCTAATTGGCCTTGAATTTTATCACGCATGTTTTGTATTTCCTTGTTAGTTTCTTTCAGCCCCAGTGTTATGTGCCTTTCTAATTATTTTTACCCTTGTGTTATGCGCCCTTCTATACGCTTTTCTGATTCTTCGAACTGTGTTGTTTGGCGTGTTATACGCCCCTCTATAGGTTTTTCTGGTTCCTGAGATTGTTGAAATAAACGTTGCAACATTCCAAATATGTTGGCGTCATCATCTACACCATTTTCGCCACTTGCATCTGATGCAACCGTTCCCTATCTCGTTTTTCGTGAGACGTTATCTTCACCTCCGAACATAGTGTAGAAACACTAACACTCGTTCTTTCATGCAATTGCAAGCGTGGCTCATTCAATATGATTATGTCTGGTTCAGTATACTGTAAATCGCTATCTACAGACTCAGCGTCTGATTCATTAGCAACGCCGTTCTCATGTCCATTTCTTGGACCATGTTGAACATCATGTGTTGCATTTTCGGTCTCATTCGGTATTTCTACATGTTATATCTCGTGTTGTTCACGTTGATCTACCTGTTGCGTGTCCAACTCGATCATATCAGGACCATCCTTGACTTCTCTTTGTGTTAATTGATTATTTTCTGTCATTTTTTATCGTTCCACTAAGCTTTGTTGTTCGCGAATTTTCCTAACGTGACTACGCGTTAACATTTGAACATAATACTTGATTCTACCCCAAAACATCATCCACAGTCATATATTAAATTTTTAACCTGTTTCCTCGTCTTTTATACAGCCCATTGCTTACTGGAGTTGAGTCAGAACACAACACAACCTAATTCAACGAATGATGCACTAGCAAATAAGAAATACATGAATACAATTCTATCTACACTTGCTACACAGTTGAGTCACATTTACATCTTTTTTGCTCCAATTTGCGTCAGCTTATTGTTTGGGAGGATTATGTGTTTTGTACCTATCAAAAGCAAACCCTCAATCTATCAGACTGCTATAATTTCGCATCCTCACAGGGTTGCCATTTTATCATACATCCGACCTTTGTATCCGCACAGTGAATGTACTAATGTGTGCAAACTTAGCTTAACGCTTAGTGCGAAAATGGACAAAACATCTGAACTGTCTTCTCAAGCCCAGGTTGTCAAACAGACAGTATAAATAAATATGACCCTGGCCCTGTAAGACAACTAATATCAGGTGCAGATCATAACAAAAATCATTAGAAATGCTGCTGCCACATAACTAGAATGCATAAAATAATGAAAGTGGAAGTTTGGAGTCTATTCTAGAAAGACAAAACAGCAATTCCCTTATTTATTCTACATATAATTTAGCAAGTGTTGCTTTCAGGGGCCAAGTGATAAACAACAATAATGATCAATTACTTTTGACACTCAATAACAAAATATTTAATTATTAGAACATATTGAAATGACAATTATGAAAATCGTTATCTCTACACACGAAAATTTTTATCACAGGAAAGAATGATTATTAAAAATCCTCATCAGCTCATTTAAATCTACATTGTCATAGCTGGTCAATGCATTGAGTTGGTGGAGAATAAATTTACTTTTTGAACCAATGAAAAAACTCTCATGTACTCAATGTGAGGGTAGATCAGTATCCTAGCTTTTTATATTCAATGGTCAAAGTGTACGCAAGTTAGAGTGAGCAAAATCTAGACTCAACATCTATTGTGGCCTAATGCGTGATGGTACTCTACCAATCGGCGTCTGCAATGGCGTTGTCTATGTGCTGGATCTGAAATATTAATTCCCTACTCTGGCATTGATTGAATTCACTCGGTCGCAACTTTCCAGCGTTCCACAGAATGTTAATCTTTCCCTAGTCGAAATAATGGCTATTGCACACTCACTATGGGATGGAGCGATGTGCACAATTTCTTTGCCCACAAAAATTCCTACAGGAATAATTAACTACCGCTTTGCTATCTGTCGCCACAATACATGAAGTGTATCGTCCTCACTTCGCAGAAAGCAAAGATTTCAACGCCCTCGCTTATTTCCACACACTTGTGCGGTCTGCTATGAGATGAGGGAGAGAGATAGAACCTTAATTTTAGGTCTCAAAATGCTTTTCTATAATTGGGATCTCCGCACTGTGTCGCGAAGTATGGCTTCAACCAGTTACCGTCTCGCTAGAGGTGAATACATTTTTATTTTTCTTTCTGGGTCGCAGCCTAGCCCTGTTAATGACGTGCAGCCACTTACCCTTTGTCCCGGCCTTATTTACGTTAAAAGGAATAATGTATTTTCTGGCCTTATCCCTTTCTGCACTGAAGCTCGCTGTTCTGTTGCCTAATGGGAGTTTTACAATATTATTAAACACCTACTCGTTCATCTCCAAAATGCGTTTTGCTTTAACTTGTTTGTTCCATGCCATTGTCCATATTAGTAGAGACTGTTTTGTTAGTTTTCACTACATGAGATTAACTGAAAATGCCTTATGTAATTATTATTTTCTGAGGATCTCATACTGTATTGTCCTGTCATTATGTATCAAGCTCTTGTAAGGTCCGTAAAATCCAGACACCTTACAATCTTCTTCTACGTAGCGTTAATCCCGCACTGTAAGGATTCCAATGTACTCAAGGTTCGCTAAATTTATTTTATTTCGTCACGCAGTTGTCAGTTACTCGAGGGAAGCCGTGTGCATCACCTGTGTGCAAATCGTGTAAACTTAGTTCTGTGTGTGATCGTATTTTAACTGTTTGTGTGAAGTATTTCCTGAGGAGGAAATTGAGGAGCATCATCTGCAAACACCCTATGATGGCTGTTAAAATTGTCTCCTATATCGTTTATGTATATTAAGAACAGTAGAAAATATATAACTCTTTCTTGAGGAACTTCAAACTGTGACCTTTCAGGAAGGAAATCATGAATCCAATCGCACAACTTATAACACTAGTGTGTATGTCACTCTTCCCTAATAACCGAACCTTTAGTTCTGTCACGGGAAAAGCCATATATAATACTAACATGCTGTGAAACACGCTAATGTTACCGAGAGGATTTCGAATTCTGACCGCACGTGTGTTTAATGGACAAAAGTATCGGACTACAATTTTGAATATGGTGAAATTAGCAGAAAAATCAAACGGACTTTAACCTTGGGACTTAATAAAGTGGTAAAATCATAAATGAATGAAAAAATGAATGGTCGCCAGCCCAATGAGGCACATTAATTTGGAAATCTATGTTTAAGAAAATTTAATATTGGTTATTGAAGTTACTTTCGTTGATATTTCCCTTCGAATAGCACACAGGATACAAACTGACACAGTGCACTCTGAACTGTATGTATCAGCAGCAACAAGCTCACACTAATGACAGCTACACTCGAGACCATTACTTAATCAAATACTGAAATGTTACTACATGGAATGCGGAACTAAATTTGGACATGAGGAGCTTTTATCTTAATTGACGTCAGAAAAGTGAATAAAGATGAATAATGTCATAAATACACTCTTTAAACTCCTCTACATATATCTGTTTTCCTTAACAACTGTAATAGTTCAATTTTTTTCCTAATAGGTGGAAAATATGATGGGGGCCCATAAACTAGTATAGCTTGCCTAGTCAATGCTCTCTGATTATTACAGTGGAAAAGGCTAATTCAAAAAGCTAATCATTCACTTCACTTGGAATAGTTCATACTTTACTTTTCAAGACAATAAAATACAATACTGGGCTTAATTAACTAAAAAAAAAGGAACCATTCATGCCAGAAATCAAAAACCACATTATTTTTAAAATGAGCTTCTCATTGCCCTTTTTATCACCTGTGAAGCAGGTATTCTAGACAACAATGTTTACACAATCTTGCACTGTAATCAGACAAAACTGTATTTTGTAATAAACTAAGGATACTTTAGCAAAAGCCTATCCAACTTCACTTTTGTGGTTTGAACTTTAACTATTACTACTCCTTTTATACTAGATAAGAAATCACTTTTAAACACATGAATGCAAGAATTGTTCTTTTGAATCAGGATACTCGGTTTTAGTAGCACTTAGGTGAGGACCCTGCATAGTTTCGTGATCAGGTTAGAAAATATGGCTCCGGACACGGATTTATAATGTTGTGATTATTTTTAAAACCACACACAAATTAACTGGTCCATGCCTATATACATTACTGAATGTATGAAGTTAGTGAAGCAGTGGCGAAGATTGGTGGCAAGCGACATGGCGGTCAACTGTACTCACGGCTCTTGATGTTCTAATGCTCTAAAAGTCTCCTCTTGGCGTCGGATTTTCAACCTATTAGAGCCATTCCTTTATGGCAAGAATATCAAATAATAGCCAGATCCACGTCCGAGGCAAATCCTTTGTAAAGCAGCTTCCAATTGCCCCTATACTGTACCGTGCTACGTCTAGCCACATACTGCGTACCTTTCACACAAATGAGCCACTCAGTTCGACCTTCAAAACCTCCTTTTACATCGCGCCATGGCACTTCCGCTCCGGAGGGAATTCCCTACAGATTTTACATGTTACAAATACAAGTGCCCTAAGCATGAACCAGCTTTCAATAAACATTTTCTTTTTATGAACATACACATATAATAATTTATCATTTTAACTTATCCTTTTGCTATTTCCTTATATACATTACAAAACTCTAATTTTCTTGTCACATATAAAGGAGTTTAAATAAATAGAAAACACAATCCATAATTGCAGATACACAGTTATATACGCTACTGATTATTAAAATTGCTACACCAAGAAGAAATGAAGATGATAAAAGGGTATACATTGGACAAATATATTATACTAGAACTGACATTTGATTACATTTGGGTACATAGATCCTGAGAAATCAGTACCCAGAACAACCACCTCTGGCCGTAATATCGGATTGATGGCGTGTACAGGTACAGCTGCCCATGCAGCTTTAACACGATACCACAGTCATCAACAGTAGTGACTGGCGTATCGTGACGAGCCAGTTGCTCGGCCACCATTGACCAGACGTTTTCAGTTGGTGAGAGATCTGGAGAATGTGCTGGCCAGGGCAGCAGTCGAACATTTTCTGTATCCAGAAAGGCTCGTACAGGACCTGCAACATGCGGTCGTGCATTATCCTGCTTAAATGTAGGGTTTCGCAGGGATAGAATGAAGGGTAGAGCCACGGGTCATAACACATCTGAAATGTAACGTCCACTGTTCAAAGTTCCGTCAGTGCGAACAAGAGGTGACCGAGACGTGTAACCAACGGCACCCCATATCATCACGCCGGGTGATACACCAGTATGGCGATGACGAATACACGCTTCCAGTGTGTGTTCACCACGATGTCGCCAAACACGGATGCGACCATCATGATGCTCTAAACAGAACCTGGATTCATCCGAAAAAATGACGTTGAGTACACCATCGTAGGCCCTCCTGTCTGTGATGCTGCGTCAAGGGTAACCGCAGCCATGGTCTCCGAGCTGATAGTCCATGCTGCTGTAAACGTCGTCGAACTGTTCGTGCAGTGGTTGTTGTCTTGCAAACGTCCCCATCTGTTGACTCAGGGATCGAGACTTGGCTGCACGATCCTTTAAACCATGCGGATAAGATGCCTGTCATCTCGACTGCTAGTGATACGAGGCCCTTGAGATCCAGCACGGCGTTCCGTATTACCCTCCTAAACCCACCGATTCCATATTCTGCTAACAGTCAATGGATCTCGCCCAACGCGAACAGCAAGGTCGCGATACGATAAATCGCAATCGCTATAGGCTACAATCCGACCATTATCAAAGTCGGAAACGTGATGGTACACATTTCTCCTCCTTACACGAGGCATCACCGGTCAACTGCCGTTTGTGTATGAGAAATCGGTTGGAAACTTTCCTCGTGTCAGCACGTTGTAGGTGTCGCCACCGGCGCCAACCTTGTGTGAATGCTCTGAAAAGCTAATCATTTGCATATCACCGCATCTTCTTCCTGTCGGTTAAATTTCGCGCCTGTAGCACGTCATCTTCGTGGTGTAGCAATTTTAATGGCCAGTAGTGTAATATAAACTTACTTCTAATCGATATAAGTGTTACAAACTGAGACCACACTCCAAAGGCATGCAACTTCATTCGAAGCTACGTCTGAGAAATGGCGTCACAAACCTTCTGGAAACGTAGAAATTTGATATAAACTTGAGATCCTCCGTCGATACGCTCATTACTTCGTGTGAATGAAGAGCCAGTTGTGCTCCACAAGAACGACACTTCTTTAATCCGTGCTGGTTGTGTGTCAATAGATTTTGTATATCTTCAACGGCCAAATTTATATTGCTCAAACTCCTTTGAATTTCTTGGTACCACTGAAGTCACGGTCTTCCTCGAAGCCTTCTGTTTTTCGGTCTTTTGTGTGTTCTTTCTTGTCCCGTTATCATTAAGGTCCCAACGAAAATGCAGGGTGGTGAAAAATAAGTATCAGAAAGTTTTTTTCCGCTGCGTCGTAACATGGGGTGATAGATTTGTGTTATCATATTTAAGCTATAGCAAACAACCTGAAATTTAATACAGAATGTTTTTAAAGTGTTTTTCTCCTGCAGTAACGAGTGCGTAGAGCATTGAACTGAATTCTGTGATGAACTTCTGAGGAACTTTATTTTAAACTGTTTGAATCTCTCTGGAATTTTCGGTACGAACATCCTGAAGTGCAGCAGACTCATATTTAATGACTCTGTCCTTCAGATGACGCCATTAGAAACAATCACACTTGCTTAGATCGGGACAATAAGGGGGCCATTCCACACCATCTCCTGTGAACGTTAAGGTGTTCACGGCATCGATCTGATCTTTGAACGCCTCCTGACAGAAATCGAAGATCTCCGCAGTACAATGCGGACGTCACGCATCCTATGTGAACCGATAGTGTCGGAGCACTGGCTACGTCATGCACCTGGTACAAATTCATGTTGTAGTATCTGTCTGTACTTGTCTGCTGTGTCAGATTCCTTAGTAAAAATGTGGCCACTAATGCACTGTTCACCGATTGCGCAGCAGCCATCAGCTTCCTGTTGATGAGTTGGAGCGGCAGCTTGAATGTGTGGATTCTCAGTAACTCAGTAGCTCTGTTTGTTGACGTACCCATGGAGTTGGAAGTTTGCCCGATCGCTAAGCCAGATCTGATCCGTATCGACTGTTCCATTTTTAAAGGCCTCAGTCATCTCATTCCTAAAAGAATATCGCCGCTCCACATCCCTGTTCTTCAACGGTTGGCACCGTTGGCTTAGTGAGGGAAAAGGTTAAGTTTCTCTGGGCCGCACCACACAATAGCTCTGGGTTTGGTGTGGAGCGGCGGTGGGGTGGGTGGACTGCTGCGGCCTATTGTGGGGTTGTGAACCACTGAAGGGCTTCGCCGGGACGAAGCCTCTCCGTCGTTTCTAGGTCCCCACTTTAATACACAATACACACACACATGATATTAACGTTCTGTCCTCTTACAGTCTTCATCAATCATCGAGTTTTACATCTGAAAACTAGAGTATTTTTACGAGATAAATATATAATGACCCTTATATTAAAATCGTATTTTGTGGAAAGGAAAAAATACTCTTAAGCAGGTGACCAGCCGCATGTGTTTGGTAACAATATAACTTTTTAGATTCGGCCCGTAAATTTGCTAATTTAGTGTGAAAAAATTGTGTTTAAAAATTTGTTATTGGGGTTCCGTATCAGTTGGTAAAAACGGAACCCTTATAGGATGGCTTTGTAGTCCATCTGTGTGTCCTTCCGTCTGTCCGACACCTAAGAACCCTTTTTCTTGGGAACGGATAAACGTATCAAGTTGAAATTTATGTTACGTACTAAGGACTACGATCCTATGGTGGTGTAAAACATTTAAGCTTCGAAGTTAATGCAGTCGAAAGACAAATCCATTTACGTCCTATAATTCGATACTCGCAAACTCACGTAGCAAAGCGTATAGGTACTTCTCGGTTACCTAGAATCATGAAATTCGGTAAGGAGCAAGGTTTCACAGTACAAGTAAAGAGTAAATTCCGAAAATTGTTAAACTGTAATTATATCACATAATTTTTTTTTACCAATACAAACTTGTATTTGCATTCGTAATCTGTAAAAATCTTAGGAACTCCTGTAGGGAATTTGATTTGGTTTTCAATAACAGGTAGTGTGATTCACAAGGAAGGTTTGTGTGTACGAGGGTGAGTCAAATGATAACCTTAAATATTTTTTTAAATGTTATTTATTGTGCGGAAGTGGTACAAAGCTGTATCAGTTTTCAACATAATCTCCCCCACGCTCAATGCAAGTCATCCAGCGCTTGCAAAATGCATAAATCCCTTTAGAAAAAAATTCTTTTGGAAGTCCACGCAACCACACATGCACAGTGTGGCGTACCTCTTCATCAGGACGGAACTTCTTTCCTCCCATTGTGTCTTTGAGTGGGCCAGACATATGGAAATCACTTAGGGCAAGGTCTGGTGAGTATAGTGGATGAGGAAGACACTCAAAATGCAGGTCTGTGATTGTTCCAACTGTTGTACGGGCAGTGTGGGGCCTTGCATTGTCATGTTGCAAAAGGACACCTGCTGACAGCAATCCACGTCGCTTTGATTTGATTGCAGGCCGCAGATGATTTTTTATGAGATCTGTGTGTGATGCACTGGTGACGGTGGCCCCTCTAGGCATGTAATGCTCCAAAATGACGCCTTTTTTTGTCCCAAAAGAGAGTCAGCATAACCTTCCTTGCTGATAGTTCTGTTCTAAACTTCTTTGGTTTTGGTGATGAGGAATGGCGCCATTCCTCGATCGCTCTCTTCGTTTCCGGTTGGTAGAACCCACGTTTCGTCCCCAGTAACGATTCTTGCAAGAAAACCATCACCCTCTCGTTCAAAGCGCCGAAGAAGTTCTTCACAAGCATCAACACGCCGTTCTCTCATTTCAGGAGTCAGCTGCCGTGGTACCCATCTTGCAGACACTTTGTGAAACTGGAGCACATCACGCACAATGTGGTGTGCTGACCCATGACTAATCTGTAAACATGCTGCAATGTCATTCAGTGTCACTCGGCGGTTTTTCTTCACTATGGCTTCAACTGCTGCAATGTTCTGTAGAGTCACAACTCGTTGTGCCTGACCTGGACGAGGAGCATCTTCCACTGAAGTCACACCATTTGCGAACTTTCTACTCCATTCGTCGACTTGCTGCTGTGACAAACATGCATCACCGTACTGAACCTTCATTCGTCGATGAATTTCAATAGGTTTCACACCTTCACTACGCAAAAACCGAATAACAGAACGCTGTTCATCCCTTGTGCAAGTCGCAACTGGGTCGGCCATCTTTATACTGATACTGTGACGGCATGTGTGCATCTGCACAATGCTGCCACCTACAGGCCTTCCTGCAAGTTGTTTGTAGCACGCTTACCAACTTACAGGATAACGGTGCGAAGTTTCGATTTGTTATTACAAATTTGTTTTCATTTGATTCACCCTCGTATGATTTACAAATATTTCGTCCTAAATGGCTGAAATACGGTTAAATGAACTACCCTGCCGCTGTGAAAGCGATGTCTTTGCCACCTAGCGGTGGTAGAACACGATGCCACCTGTCTACTGTGCTGACAGTCTGTGCCTACGACACGTACAGCAGCTGTAATGTTTCAAATCAAAGTAATACCAGTAAATGACGCATGATTGCACTTCCATTGTTTGGGATGAGGTTCGGATATCTCATAAAACATACGTCGAAGTGTGCCAGAGAACAATTCGACATTTGCGAAAGAACGGTAGCTCTATGGCTGGCTGTACCGTTTTCTTTTACCGGCCGTGGTGGCCGAGTGGTTCTAGGCGCTTCATTCTGGAACCGTGCGTCCGCTACGGTCGCAGATTCGAATCCTGCCTGGGGCGTGGATGTGTTTGGTGTCCTTAGGTTAGGTTTAATTAGTTCTAGGTTCTAGGGGACTGATGACCTCAGATGTTAAGTCCCATAGTACTCAGAGCCATTTGAACCATTTTGAACCGTTTTCTTCTCTGGAGACTTCCTTCCTATTTTACCAGTAATCGCAACGGGGTTGAGAGCAGAAGAAGTCAACGAATCTGCAATTGCCATTGAGAGCAGCATATTAATATAACTCCAAATTAATAAAATAAATGATAAGCTACAATAGTAAATGTGAAACTGCACAAAAAATGTAACCTTAAAACATAAATTAAGTGATTCTCTAAAGTCTTGGAATTCCTGGGACCGTACCACGCCTGCACCGATATCGATAAAAGGCAAAAATCGTCCAGATTCTAGATTTCTGGGGTGGATGAACTACTTATATACATAATTAAGTTTCTACGGAATCCTCGGTGTGCGAGACCTACTCGCGCTCATCCAGATTTTTGTTTATAAAACAACTTTACCTCTTAACCGCGCGGAATTAGCCGAGCGGTCTAAGGGCGCTGCAGTCATGGACTGTGCGCCTAGTCCCGGCGGAGGATCGAGTCCTCCCTCGGGCATGGGTGTGCGTGTTTGTCCTTAGGATAATTTAGGTTAAGTAGTATGTAAGCTTAGGGACTGATGACCTTAGCAGTTAAGTCCCATAAGATTTACAAAAAAAAAAAAAAAATTAAAGAAAAAATATACCTTTCCCTTTCCCTGACAAATTTACCGATGCAACCAAAAGCTGCACAGGGTTTCGCAAATGTAATAAATAAACCTTTCCTGAAAATCTTACAACTAAGACAAAGACAGTTGAACAGTATTCGAGAAGTCGCCTGGAAATGTGTGCTGCCACCAGTTGACTGATCGAGCTGTCCGCAGCTCGTGGTCGTGCGGTAGCGTTCTCGCTTCCCGCGCCCGTGTTCCCGGGTTCGATTCCCGGCGGGTCAGGGATTTTCTCTGCCTCGTGATGACTGGGTGTTGTGTGCTGTCCTTCGGTTAGTTAGGTTTAAGTAGTTCTAAGTTCTAGGAGACTGATGACCATAGATGTTAAGTCCCATAGTGCTCAGAACCATTTTGAGCCAGCTGATCGAGCTGTTGATTCCCATATAATGACGTACTAATTCACAGTCTGTGTCATCTGTAATCTAGGTTCTACGCACACATGGACAGTGTAATTTGAAATTAAGGGAGGCAGTCAGTTAGGTCCGTGACTAGCTCAAATACGTTGTGCCATTTTTGTATTTTTTTTTTATTTTTTATTTTTTTTTTTAGTTTGACAGCGTACGGTCTCGACCAAACTGGCACACCATCAGAGCATTTCTGCAAGGTGTTGCTGGAAGGAGCGATAGCGGCACCTGCCCCGCCGGGTAATTGTCCCCGCCACGCAGAGCTGCTAGAAAACGACGTCACGCACAGCAGTCAACCGCGGGAGGGCGGTGCCGATAGGCCGGCGCCGGCAATTCACGAACGCCGCCTCAGCACGCGCCGCAGGCTAGCCAACCGCAGCACCGCCCGCTGCCACTCTAATTGCAAGGTGTAATGGGCGCTAGCCCGTTGGTAGCCCTGCGACACCGCGATAGGGTTGTTTAATTGGCCCACAATCACGGTACTGCAGTGCCGCCAACACCTCACCTCGAACGATAACCCCACCTCGAACAATTTCGTCGCGGCACTGCGGCGCCCCAGCAACGCCACTTCCAACACACCAGGCGGGTCCACGTTTTCCGAAACACATAATAACCCTCCGAAATTAGGAAATGAGGGCTTATATAGCGCCCGCGGTCAACATTATTACCCTCGCCGGCACCGGTTTTCCCGTTCCCTGCTTCCCATAGTCTTTTAATCCTGTCTTTCCCTTAGGAATCCTGGCTGGGACATGGCGCCGTGAATGTCATCTGATGACGTGTGTTGTTTGTTTTACAGCAACCATTTTGTCTTCGTTGACCTAAATTTCATGTCCTTCAATCGTGTCCCTATACAATATTCCAAAATGAAATAGCGAATCAGATATTTTATTACACTGCTGCTTCCGACATACAGAGCGCTTCGAAGCTTCTTGTCGGCGCAGCTGACGTCCGTAATCTACTAAATACACTGTCCAATCAAATTAATTTGATCACCTATGGAAAACCTGAATATGGTCCCCAAGGACAGAAGCATATTTGTATTGACTGTGCCTTCCAGATGACGAGATAATCCAGGGAATGCCACGAAAACATTCCCCAGACCATAATGCTCCTTCCTGCGACTTGGACCCTTGCGACGATTGTTGGAGGTTGTTTGCTTTAAGACTTTTCACACGGGACTCGCCCATAGCCATCTGTCCGATCGACCATAAAAAGAGATTATTCTGAAAAGGCCACTTGTCGCCGTTCTGTGGACGTCCAGATGCGGTATTGGCGTGCAAATTTCACCCTTCATCGCCAATGAACAGCGGCCAGCAAGGGTGTATGAGCCAGGCACCGGCTACGGGGGCCCATACCCATCAACGTTCGCTGAGCGGTCGTTGAGGAGAAACTGTTAATAATCCCTCGGTTCATCTGGCCCGTCAGTTGCTCGACAGTTGCACGTTTGTTCTTCAGTACATACCTCCGCAGCCGTAGTTCACCCCTGTCATCTGTGACCCGTGGTGCACCACAGTTGCTTTGGTGCTGGTTTCGGATAGCACCATTTTGCCATTCACCTTACACTATAACCACGGGGGCACGCGACCAGTTTCGGAAATGTTTCCACGCTTGGCCCGAAAGCCAGTGATCATGCCTTCTGGAAAGTCAAATAAATCTGTTTCGACTTACGACAACGTCAGCAATGTTTCCCGTCTCACTTGGCTTTATATATCCTCCACTGCTAGTGCTGCCATCTGCCGTCTGTGCGTGGTTGTGGCACGTCGATGTCGAACAGAGCCGATGGTCACAACGTAACTGGACCGTGTTCCAAGATCCACTAAAGAACAGGAGACATAGCGGTAATGAGTGTGTTAAAAGATGCCTAAGCAACAGTGTGACACAATGGACAGTGATACAGACGCAAAGGGTACCAGCAAATCGGACCCGAGCTGTCGGTGACCGTTACCGTTTGTGGCGTCAGACAAAACATCAATACGAGACAAGATGCTCCAGCATTGTAGTTCCTGGATGCGCAGAAATTTCCTCCTCCTCCCCATAGTTCAGGCCGTGAAGTGTTGTTTGCAGTAATGCCTGCCAAGCTGAGCAAGAGCCTTCTGGGGGTTAGCCGGTGTCTGTAGCGCTGTTAGTTGAATTGCAATTTTCTGCCTATAACGTCCCATGCAGATTCAGTTTCGTTTATGCTGTGTCCTCCAGGAGCTACGGGACACAAGTTAACATAGAAGAAAGCCGATCTGCCTACGAGTCAGCTGCAACATGGTTAAGGTTCGACTTCTTGGGTGGGCACACACGACAACGACTTTGTTATGCAACCACCTAATACAAGTAGTTCCCAAGTGGACATCTACCTGTCAAACGTGAATATAAGCAGACACAGCTCCACTCAGCAGCTTTACAGTACCTGCTACCAGGTCAGTACCTCAACATAGGACACATCTAGAGTCAGCGTCAAGAAGAGTCAAACTGGACATTTTGGATGCGATGTTGGTCGTCGTTGGCTGAGTCTATGACTATTAGAGAGTTTAAAGACGGATCAGTGTTGGTGAACACTGATCTGCCACCCACAATCTTCATACTCCGGTTATGTGTTATAAGACATCTTGTAATAAGCCACTGTAAATTGTTCCTGATCTGTGTTACCATCTTCTTTGGAACAGTTGTTACCTAACCCTGTTTAGCCCTATGATAAAGCTGTATAGTTCGTACAGCCAAGCAAGCCACCCCATACTAGCAACTACTCATGGTAGGGAGTTCTCTTCCTGCCACATATGTATGTTTGACGCCAAGTTCATTTGATGAATACCAATAGCCAATTTAGATGTCTAGGTCGGGTCTGTGCGGTTATGTGGGCGGAAATCATCATTCATCAGATGAAATCCAAGTTGATGTGCACTATGTACAAGACACGCACACAGTTATAGGGTGTCATCCCTCCAGACCACAGCCGCCTCTCTTCCCGAGGAATCACTTTCGTACCTCTTCTAATACGATGTCACTACGCAATGCTGGCGCCACCCTGTCGGTACCTTTCTACTACGATACCCACACTATAGTAAAGTCTCCAACAAAACCGCGATTCATCCGTGCGCAGGACACTGCCTGGAAGTTTGTGGAACCCATTCACTGTTAGCAAGATACTACATTCATCGGAAGCACGCATTGCCTTTATGTGATTCGCAACGTAAAAGAGCCAATTACGCACTCTAACAGAGATGTGACATCCAGAGGTTGCCGCACGAATGTTGGATGCTGCATTCGTTGGTCACACTGCAAGATAACGATCGTAACATTAATTTGACAAACATGGTCAACATTTGCCGAACTGCTGTTGAAATTATTCTCCGTCCTGGGTTCTGCCCAAAGCCGTGAAATGATGCTACGGATGATGTTCAAGCCGTGGCCCGCCGCGAGCTCAGTGTCGATAGCCCCTAATCTGCCAATGACCATGCCACGCATAATGTTCTTCAGATTTATTGTCTGTGCCATCTTGCTTTTCTTCGATTACAACGCACACATGAAAACAGAATCACTATATAAAAGACCTTTAGCCACATAGGGTGTTGCGGACGCACTAAGGGTTCCTGAACTGGTATAATGTGAGGAATCATTCTGTTGTTCCGCCAAAGATTAGTGCACACGTTGTCACGAGGAAAAATGGTTCAAATGGCTCTGAGCACTATGGGACTTAACAGCGATGGTCATCAGTCCCCTAGAACTTAGAACTACGTAAACCTAACTAACCTAAGGACAGCACACAACACCCAGCCATCACGAGGCAGAGAAAATCTCTGACTGCGCCGGGAATCGAACCCGGGAACCCGGGCGTGGGAAGCGAGAACGCTACCGCACGACCACGAGATGGGGGCTG
Source organism: Schistocerca cancellata (assembly GCF_023864275.1). Classification (NCBI taxonomy): domain Eukaryota; kingdom Metazoa; phylum Arthropoda; class Insecta; order Orthoptera; family Acrididae; genus Schistocerca; species Schistocerca cancellata. The sequence goes on along the minus strand of NC_064626.1, from coordinate 495,279,748 downwards.
TCACGAGGCTCATGAAGATAGCTTGACGTATGGACACAAATACAAATGATGTATCAGTTTTTGAATTTTTTTGCAAAAACACCTACATGAATCAGAGTGAAATACTTCTATCTTTATTTGCAAAAAATTTACCGACGAGTCTTCCGATGTTTTTTGTATGGTCGCGCTCTATGAAATATCCCTGACTCTTCGTCCAGAGCTGCGTTAGGTATCTTCAGAGGAGCTCCTGGCTCCTCCCAGTCTTGCCTACTGACGATTCGGTCGCCGGAGGGTGACATAAGTACCGTGAAAAGGGGCGAAGTATAAGTTTAAGTGTGGTCAGTAGAGACAGGCCACTAACTACGACAACCGATCGTGAAAATTCTTCATTATATACGGAGTAATGTCATGAGGTGCAATAAACAAACTTTTGTTTGTTAGCTGTGTGTGTGTGTGTGTATGTGTGTGTGTGTGTGTGTGTGTGTGTGGTGGGGAGGGGGGATGGGGTGAACATGGGGTGGGGGCGCTCAACGGTGGGGTTATCAGCGATTTGCTACCAGTTTCTATCTGCTCATCACACCTAACATAAAAATTTTAAATGCAAATATTTCAGAGTGCTTAATATTCCACAAATATCTTCCTATGAGTATACTCTATCTTTCTAAGTCTGCAAACTTTCGAGGCCTCTGTCAATGTCGGTTAAATCTTCTGAAATGTTAGGCAGCGTCATGTTGCCAACAATAATATTCTGATAATATGGTAACATCATCGAAGGCTCACTTGTGTGCCCTTCATGACTACATGACACAAAGCTTTACACCTCGCCTGGGCCCAACAACGACACTGGACTGTTGATGAGTCTCTACCCTCCATTAGGTTAACTGACGATTACGGTGACAGGAAAAGTAAATGTCCTGTAGGTTAAAATAAAACATATTTGCCGTATCATGAAAAGGATGGATCTACAGTAGGTACACCGAAGAGCAAAAGACACTGGTACACTTGCTTAATATCGTGTAGGGCCACAGCGAGCAAGCAGAAGTGCCTCGAAACGACGTGACATGGACTCGACAAATCTCTGAAGTAGTGCTGGAGGGAACTGACACCGTAAATACTCCAGGGTTGTCCATAAATGCATAAGAGTACGAGAGGGGTGGAAACCTCTTCTGAACAGGACGTTGCAAGGCATCCCACATATGCTCAACAATGTTCATGTCCGGGGAGTTCGGCGGCCAGCGGAAGTGTAGCCACTCTGCAGCAATTACGGACGTGTGGGGTGTCGCATTGTCCTGTTGAAATTGCCCAAGACAGTCGAAATGCACAATGGACATGAATGGATGCAGGTGATCAGACGGGTCGCTTACGTACGTGTCACGTGTCAGAGTCGTATATAGACGTATCAGAGGTCCCATACGCGTACACGCCCAGCCGCTCGTTACAATTTGAAACGAGACTCGTCTGACTAGGCAACATGTTTCCAGTCATCAACAGTCCAGTGTCGGTGTTGGGCCCAGGCGAGGCGTAAAGCTTTGTGTCATGTACTCGTGAAGGGTACACAAGTGAGCCTTCGATGATGTTAAGCTAAATGATTCGTACGCTGACACTTGTTGATGGCCTAGCATTGAAATCTGCAGCAATTTGCGGAAGGGTTGCACTTCTGTCACGTTGAATGATTCTCTTCAGTCCTCCTTGGTCCCGTTCTTTCAGGATCTTTTCCGGCCGCAGCGATGTAGGATATTTGATGTTTTACCGGCTTCCTGATAGTCACGGTACACACGTGAGATGTTCGTATTGGAAAATCCCCACTTCAACGCTACGTCAGAGATGCAGTGTCTCATTCCTCGTGCACCGACTATAATACCACGTTCAAACTCAGTTAAATCTTGATAACGTGCCATTTAGCAGCAGTAACTGATCTAACAACTGCGCCAGACACTCGTTGTCTTATATAGGGGTTGCCGACCGCAGCGCCTTATTCTGCCTGTTTACATAACTCTGTATTTGAATACGCATACCTGTACCAATTTCTTTGGCGCTTCAGTGTATAAACGTTTGAAAAATAGCGTTCATTGATGCAAACAAAGCATCCAAACGTCTTTGACCATTCAATTAAAGTATATTTTCTCTGCCCTTTGTTACCTGACATTGCCAGAGGTTGCTCATAAAATGTCGTACATACAGATTGTCTATGTATCATAAATGAAATTTATCTCCCTGATGATAGAGGTATAATCCTTCGAAAAGTATAGTGGAAAGAATAATGAATGTGACAGGGCCTTTTCAACTGATAAAGCATACATTAGCCGGCCGGAGTGGCCGTGCGGTACTAGGCGCTATAGTCTGGAACCGCGTGACCGCTACGGTCGCAGGTTCGAATCCTGCCTCGGGCACGGATGTGTGTGATGTCCTTAGGTTAGTTAGGTTTAAGTAGTTCTAAGTTCTAGGGGACTGATGACCACAGCAGTTAAGTCCCATAGTGCTCAGAGCCATTTGAACCATTTTTTGCATACATTATATCAATCATTTAGTGGGGTCAGTAAGAAAAATAAAATTATAAGAAGTAATTATGTGTCACTGTGGTCAAAAGGCTAAAATTTGTTTATACATTACAATAATCTTAGTACAAAATCCACTTCTATTCGCTGCTGTTGTGTAGAAGGCTCATTTGCATACTGGTGAACAGAGCGGCTAGGTTCTCCGAAACAAAAACCAATTGTCCAGTTCGACAACACAAAAAGAGCACACCATATAACTTTTGTGGAAAATTATTCTTTATATTATTTAGCAGTTTCTAATCGATTTCTGATTTTTATTTCCTTCTTTAAAGAAATAAGGTAAATATCTAAGTAAGCTGAGTAAAGACGAAAGGATGGCGAGTTGTCAAACGAAATAAACACATATTTTCCACTTCACTTGATTAGAGACTGAGTCTACAATTTTTAAGGATTCTAAAACATTAGTACAAATCTGAAGCCCTTCATTATGTCCCTTCCCTATCACACATCCCATATGTAAACTCACTCAGAAGTCGTGCACCATTTTTGATAGATGTTATGCATATATTCATAAGGGAGATGGTACAATATTGCAATGAACTCACATTCATGAAGAGCTGGGTTGAAATCTCCTGTCCGATCACCTTGATTTAGGTTTCCTATAATTTTCGTCGTATAAGGTAGGCTTACACACTGTTTCATATAGTACGCTCAGCACTAGTAACGATTCCAGAGCTATACTGTTCTATTATGGACCCATCCGTCACACTCAGTTTTATTCTTAATTATTGATTAGCTAGTAGAAGGCTATACTTACTCTTTCCCATCTTGGCTTTACATTATATGATATGAACGCATGTATAATGAGCAATTTTCACTTGAACCACTTGTCAAAGACATTTATCATCAAAGGACATCTGGTAATAATCAGAAAATAAAGTCAAGTTTTGTTTTTTTGAAAGAATTGTATTTATTTTTCTCCTTCGATGTTGTCCTCTCAAAAATAGTCCCCTAATATATTACATACTTACGCTAGCATTTCTTTCAGCCCCCAGAACACATCTGGAACTCCGTTTTTGGAATAGCTCTTAGCTATCTCAATGAAGCGTTTTTAATCTCCTTATCTATGCTTGTAAAACAACGACACCTTAGGTTTTTTTTATTGTTGGGAACAGAAAAAAGCCACATGAGATCATGATGGCGAATATAGAGGCTGGGCCACAATTTTTGTTCAAACAGTCACAAGCCAGCAGCAAATGTGCACGCGCATTATAACAGTGCAAAAGCCATGACTTGTTTCGTCATAAATCCAGGAGTTTTTTTCACATTGCTTCTAGCTACCGATATTAAACTAACAAGACATGCGCCTTATTGATAGTTCGACCTTGAGGAAGCAAGAAATCATGGCGAACTACGCAGTTTAAATCGAAGAACACAGTAAGCATAACATTCATGTGTGACCATACTTGTCCAGATTTTCTCGGTCTTGGAGCCGATCCAAAATGCTTTCACTGGGACGACTGAGGCTTAATTTCGACATCTTATCCGTAAACCCACGTTCCATCATTCGTTAACACTTTCTAGTAGTTCTGCACCGTTACTGACTTCATCAAGTGGCTTCTCACTCGCCGCTGTTTTTGTTCGAAATTCAACAACTTTGGAAAAAATTTCCTGTCGCACGTTTCACACCCAAATTTCCTACATGTTTTAATGAAAACAGCCAACTGATGTGCCACCATCATCAGCGACTTCTCCGATTGTGATTCGGCGATCGTTCATTATCATTTCTCTCATTTTACCCACGGTTTCATCGGCTGATGTGCTGTGGCGTCCTGGGCGCTCGTCGTCTTCACCGTCTTCACTGTCTTCTTCGAAACGCTTATTTCACTCGCAAACCCTTCTTTTACTCATAGCAGACTCATCAAAAGTCGTATTTAATCTTTTCAAAAACTCTGCTACAGTTTATTCCCTTCTTACAGTAAAATTAAATATAAATTTTCTGGTCCATTTAGAAAAGTAAATAATCGCCATTACTACCAGAACTCATGCAACCTCTTTGATAGCTGACCACAGATCAAATATACGATGTGACTAACACTGTACGGATGCTTTTCAGACAGATTTGGTTCACAACAACTAAAAAATCGCGTGAATCTGCCGAAATAACATTCTAAATGACAAGATTCCCGTTACTTTTGAATACTCCTCGTTCAAGAGTAACAATGTGTTTGGTGTTGCATACAAACGCCAACGGCCTTGCCGTAGTGGTAACACCGGTTTCCGCCAGATGACCGAAGTTAAGCGCTGTCGGGATGGGCTAGCACTGGATGGGTGACCATCCGGTCTGCCGAGCGCTGTTAGCAAGCGGGGTGCACTCAGCCCTTGTGAGGCAAACTGAGGAGCTGCTTGATTGAGAAGTAGCGGTTCTGGTCTCGTAAACTGTTATACGGTCGGGAGAGCGGTGTTCTGACCACATGCCCCTCCATATCCGCATCCGGTGACGCCTGTGGGCTGAGGATGACGCGGCGACCGATCGGTGCTGTTGGGCTTCATGGCCTGTTTGGGAGGAGTTTAGTTTAGTTTTTAGATTCAGAGTCGTATGCAAATCATTGAGAAGCACTCACGTTCTAGCTCATATTCTCGAGGACAAATAGCAGTTCAATGAAATGGTTTACTGAGACAACAATAGCATCACATGTTAACGTGTTCACCCACGTGTTAGTTATCAGCTTCAATACATCCCTCTGACTTTGGATCTACAGCGACATCTGCGTCTACTCTCTGTAGGTCGCTTTACGGTGTGTGAAGGAAGGTATTACCTGTACCACTACAACTTCTCCCCTTCCCTCTTCCATTTTCGAGATGTGCGTGAGAGACTGAGTTACGCTGAACCTTTCCATGAGTTCGAATTTCTCTTATTTCCGTGTCAAGTTCATTTCGACGGGTGTCTGCGAGAGGTTGCTGGCCTCTTTTTGAAAAGATTGCTGTAGAACTTCTAACAGTAAACCATTCCGTGATGCAGAACACCTCTCTTTCATCGTCGGTCAATGGCAATTGTTGAGCATCTTCGTAAGGCTCTCACGCTTGCAAAACTAATCCTTGACGAAACGCGCCGCTCTTATTTTGCATCTCCTGTATCACTCCTACCAGGAAAGTATCTCCCTGTGTCGAGCAGTACTCAAGAATTGTTCCATGGTTGAATTATGTTGTCTCAGTACTCTTTCACTGTGTCTCGGCCTGGCATCACCTTGCACTACAAACGATTATTACTGTTTTATCGTCAATGACGTAATCGAACAGAGAACGGTCTTTCCCCTCATTTATGCACAGTACGTTATATTTATTTACATTAAGCGCTCACTGCCTGTCCCGCCACCAAGCGTCAGTCTTCTGCATGTCAGCATGTCTTGCTTTCGCTACAGTTTCATGGCGTTTTTGTGCAATAGCACCATCTACGATCAGCCTCAAGGGGCTTCCTACGTTATACACCAGATCATTTATAACCATGTTGCGTTGTTGTTGTTGTAGTTTCATTCAGTTCTCAAAGTTAATATTTCCTGTACAAGTATCTTCATCTCTGTGTAACGACTACAAACTGCTTCGATTTCAAACTGCTTACTGTGTTCAGGCCTTGGTCTCACTCGACATTTTTTTCATCTACATCTACGCCTACATACATACCCCGTAAGCCACCATATGGAGTATAGAGGGTTATACCACGTCATTTCCTTTCGTATAACACTTGCAAATAGAACTAGGGGAAAACGACTATCTATATGCCCCGTACGAGCCATAATTCCTTTTACCTTGTCTTCGTGGTCTTTACGCGAAGCATACGTGAGTTACAATAGAATAGTTCCCCATTCAGCTTCAAATGCCGGTTCTCTAAATTTTCTCAACTGTGTTTCACGAAAAGAACGGCGTGCTCCCTCCAGGAATTTCCATCTGATATCACGAAGCATCTCCATATAACTCGCGTGTTGATCAAACCTACCAATCTAGAAGCACGTTTCTCAACTACTTTGATGTTTGCGAGGCCTCTCCCGCCGTAGGTTCGAGTCCTCTCTCGGGCATGTGTGTGTGTGTGTGTTGTTCTTAGCATAGGTTAGTTTAAGTTAGTTTAAGTAGTGTGTAAGTCTAGGGACCGATGACCTCTGCAGTTTGGTCCATTAAGAACTCACACACACCTTCATGTCTTCATTTAATCCGACCTGGTGGGTATCCGAAACATTCAAGCGGTATTCAAGAATAAGTCGCACAAGTATTCTATACGCGGTCTCCTTCGTAGATGAACTACACTTGCCTAAAAGTCTCCCAATAAACCGAGGTTGACCATTACCCTTCCCTGCTACCGTCCTTAGGTGCCTGTTCCATTTCGTATTGCCTCAAAACGTTATGCGTCAGTATCTAATCGATGTGACTGTGTCAAGCAGCACATCACTAATACTGTATCAGAACCTTACAGATTTGTTTTCCTGCATTGTATTTTTCTGTATTTAGAGCAAGCTGCCATTTATCACATAAAATAGAAAAATCAGGTATTACTCCACTTGCGATGTGAGCTTCAACGCCAATAAAAATAACAAAAAACCCGCCGGAGACACATTAACTATGTAACCGTACCCAAGAAAGCCAGATTTTTTATAACAGTCCCCCATTCGGATCTTCGGGCAGGGACTACTCAGGACGATGTCGTTATGAGGAGGAACAAAACTGCCGTTCTACACATCGGAACGTGGAATGTCAGGTCCCTTAATCGGGCACGTCAGCTAGAAAATTTAAGAAGGGAAATGGATAAGTTAAAGATAGATATAGTGCGAATTAGTGAAGTTCGGTGGCAGGTTTGGTTCAAATGGCTCTGAGCACTATGGGACTTAACAGCTGTGGTCATCAGTCCCCTAGAACTTAGAACTACTTAAACCTAACTAACCTAAAGACATCACACACATCCACGCCCGAGGCAGGATTCGAACCTGCGACCGTAGCAGTCGCGCGGTTCCGGACTGCGCGCCTAGAACCGCTAGACCACCGCGGCCGGCGTTCGGTGGCAGGAGGAACAGGACTTCTCGTCTTGTGAATATAGGGCAATAAATACAAAATCACATAGGGGTAATGTAGGAGTACGTTTAATAATGAATAAAAAAAATAGTAACGCGGATAAGCTACTGTGAACAGCATAGTGAACGAATTATTGTAGCGAAGATCGACAGGAAGCCCGTACCCACCACAGTAGTATAAGTTTATATGCCAACTAGCTACGCAGATGATGAGCAGATTGAGGAAACGTATGATGAGATAAAATAAAGTATTCGCATAATTATGAGAAACAAAAATTTAATAGTCATAGGGAACTGGAATTCGATAGTAGGAAAAGGAAGAGAAGGGAAATAGTACGTGAGTATGGACTGGGGGAAAGGAATGAAAGAGGAAGCTGCCTGGTAGAATTTTGCACACAGCATAATTTAATCATACCTAACACTTGGTTTAAGAATCATGAAAGATGGTTGTACACATGGAAGAGATCTGGAGACACCAGAAGGTTTCGGATTGACTATATAATAGTAAGACAGAGATTTAGGAATTAAGTTTTAAATTGTAAGACATATTAAGGGGCAGATGTGGTTTCTGACAGTTTATTGCTTATGAACTATAAATCAAAACTGAAGAAACTGCAAAAAGGTAGGAATTTAAGGAGATGGAACCTGGATAAACTGAAAGAATCAGAGGTTGAAGAGAGTTTCAGGGAGAGCATTAGGGAACGATTGACAAGAACGAGGGAAAGAATACAGTAGAAGAGGAATGGGTATCTTTGGGAGATGAAAAAGTGAAGGCGGCAGGGGATCAAGTAGGTAAAAACACGAGGGCTAGTAGGAATCCTTGGGTAACACAAGAGATACTGAATTTAACTGAGGAAAGGAGAAAATATAAAAGCAGAGTAAATGAAGCGGCGAAAGAGAATACAAACGTCTAAAAAATGAGATCGACAGGAAATTCAAAATGGCTAAGCAGGAATGGCTAGAGGACAAATGTAGGGATGTAGAAGCTTATATCACTAGGGGTAAGATGGATGCTGCACGCAGAAAAGTTAGAGAGACCTTTGGAGAACGAGAACCACTTGTATGAATATCAAGGGTTCGGACGGAAAACCAGTCCTAAGCAAAGAAGGGAAAGGAGAAAGGTGGAAGGAGTATGTAGAGGCTCTGTACAGGGTAGATGTACTAGGGAGCAATATTATGGAAGTGGAAGAGGATGTAGATGAAGATGAGAAGGGATACGTGATGCTGCTTGAAGAATTTGATAAAGCACTGAAAGACTTAAGTCGAAACAAGGCCCCGGGATTAGACAACATTCCGTTAGAGCTACAGATAGCCTTGGGAGAGCCAGCCATAACAAAACTCTTCCATTTGGTGAGCACGATGTATGAGACAGAAGAAATACTCTCAGACTGACAGAAGAATATAATAATCCCAATTCCAAAGAAAGTAGGTGCTGACATGTGTGAAAATTACCGAACTATCAGTTTAATAAGTCATGGTTGCAAAATACTAGCACGAATCCTTTACAGAAGGGTGGAAAAACTTGTAGAAACCGATCTCGGGGAAGATCAATTTGTATTCCGAAGAAATGTAGGAATACGTGAAGCAACACTGAACCTACGACGTCTCGTAGAAGATAGGAAAGGCAAATCTAAGTTTCTATCATTTGTAGACTTGGAGAAAGCTTTTGACAATGTTAACTGGAATACTCTCTTTCAAATGATAAAGGTGGCAGGGGTAAAATGCAGGGAGCGAAAGGCTATTTACTATTTGTTCGGAAACCAGATGGCAGTTATAAGAGTCGAGCGGCACGGAAGTGAGGCAGTGATTGAGAAGGGAGTGAGACTGGGTTGTAGCCTATCGTCGACGTTATTCAATCTGTATACTGAGCAAGCAGAAAAAGGAAAGAAAACAAAAATCTGGAGCAGGAATTTAAGTCCAGGGAGAAGAAATAAAGACTTTGAGTTTTGCCGATGACATTGTAGTTCTGTCAGAGACAGGAAGGGATTTGGAAGGGCAGTTTAACTAATCGAACAGTGTCTTGGAAACAGAATATATAATGAACATCAACAAAACCGAAACGAGGATAGTCGAATGTAGTCGAATTAAATCAAGTGATGCTGAGGGAATTAGATTAGGAAAAGAGACACTTAAAGTCATAGATGAATTTTGCTATTTGGGAAGAAAAATAACTGATGATGGTCAAAGTAGGGAGGATGTAAAATGTATATTGGCAATGGCAAGGAAAGCATTTCTGAAGAAGAGAAATTTTTTAACATCTATTGTAGATTTAAGTGTCAGGAAGTCGTTTCTGAAAGTATTTGTATGGGGTGTAGCCATGACCGTAAGTGAAACATGGACGACAAACAGTTTAGACAAAAAGAGAATAGAAGCCTTTGAAATGTGGTGCTACAGAAGAATGGTGAAGATTAGATGGGTAGATGATGTAACTAATGAGGAGATACTAGTCAGAAAAGGGGAGAAGAGAAATTAGTGGTACAACCCGACTAGAAGAAGGGAACAGTTGGTAGGACACATTCTGTGGCATCAAGGGATCACTGATTTAGTACTGGAGGGCAGCACGGGAGATAAAAATCGTAGGACACCAAGAGATGAATATACTAAGCAGATTCAGAAGGATGTTGGTTGAAGTAGTTACTCGGAAATGAAGAGGATTGCACAGGATAGAACAACATGGAGAGCTACATCAAACCAGTCTTTGGGCTGAAGATCACGACAAAAACAACATAATATAACAATAATTAAATTCCTTTTTGTAATAAAAGAAAATAAAATTTCAGCATACCTGAGATCAACTTGATTAAGAGACGATCCGTATCTCAGTTTGTCTCACATACATGCTATTCCATCCCCTGTAAGGTTCGTATGTGTCTCAGTTCTTTCAGGGAGCTGATTCTGACCAAGTGGCTATCAAATTTATATCAGTCATCTGGCCACCCATTTCCAGTTGCAGGCAGCCTATCTAACGGCTTCCAGGAGCTAAGAATTTGCACTAAAGTTTTAATTCTGCAAGTCAAGTATTAGAGCTAGATACTGTCTATGGGACTGGCAAGAGCACTGCTCGTTTGTGATGCTCATGCACGAGTGCCGACCTCTCTGGTTAGAGTGCCCGCCTGCTCCACTACCACACCACATTGTTTGAGGAAAACAGTGAAAATGCCGCATGCAGGTTTTTTTTTCATATTTCAAGTTTGTCAACAACATTGATCACTAAGAAAACAAATTTTTATTGTTATGTAATTAACTTTGGCGCACTGAAGACATAATAAAATTTATATCTGGCACAAACTGTCGGTAAATGGACAGATGCAGACAGTTTTGCAGATTTCCGTTCCTCACGTTGCCACGTAATCGCGACTTACTTCGTTTCATAATCGAAAGAAGCCTTTCACACACGTATGTTGATCAAAACATTGATATCAGGTTTGGGACCTCGTTATGGAGATATAGAACCTATTCCCAAGGAAAACACCGTAGAACTCCTGGACAATTTTAACCTAAAGGAATTCGCCTTTTAAGCGGGTATTACAATGCAGATTGGCCAGTCACACCTACAGATGCACAGGAACGATTTCAAATGAGATGGCAAATGGTCTCAAAAACAGCTAAAAACGGATGTAAGATTGGCAGTTCCGTCAAACGTCTGGAAAGCTGTTCCTGGAATTCTTTCAACGCCACCAGAATTTGCGTTTTCTTTAACGGCAGTGAGCTTAGGAAAGTAGATGGTTATCCCTCCCACAATTCATATTTTCATTTCATATGCACCCGCTTTCGCTACGCAATCAGAAATAAGTTGCTTCTCACCTTGCAATCTGTAGTCAAACCTATTTAAAATGCAAGATTTGCAGTAAATTCCGGTCCTTAACAATTTTCGTTACTGCTTTTTCTTTTTTCCTTTAGAATTTCAGCAATAAAGAGTATTACATTGAAAACCCGTTCCAGGTATGTCCTTTGATTTAACCAACGTATTTTGCAATATACGTCTTCATACTCTTAGTTCAATGTCTTCAAAAATTGCTGCCAATACGATGCAAAGTACGTGTGATTTCAGAAAATTTACCATTCGTACATACAATATTATTACGAGTCATGCGTGTTAATTTAACACAATGTGCTTTTTGCTGTACAGAACGACGGATCTCATACAATTTGTCTGTCGATCGTTACATTTTTAGATCTTTCATCGTCAATTAAATCTTTAAAGTCCTCCTGCATGGTGTTGAATGCCGTTTCATAGCAAATTTGCGGTAACCGTCGATTACGCGACTACATAATGGGTGATGAGAGTTCATCCTTCTGCCCTGTGACACCCAATCATGTTTAGAGAGTTACGACGACAGACCGCCAGACCGTCTCTTTTTGCGCAAAAAGTGACTGAGCCTGTGAACGTACTTCATACAGCGAACAAATAGCGAAGGATAAATAGCGCTTGCAACCCGATCCAGCCGAACTGAAAGTAAGAGGTGTTGGCCAAAATAAGCCGCGCCAAAAGCTGGAAGAAAGTGTCGCTTCGCACTTATGATTGAGAACTCACGCTTTTCCGAGAAAGACCGGGCGTAACCGAGATCTGCAGAGTAGTGCCGAGACATGCCGAGCCTCGGACCGCATGCGGACCGCATCGTGCACGCGTGAATTTTTACACGACGTGTCCGATCGTTGTGTGTAAATGGTTTTGCCGACCTAGGTGGCCGAGCGGTTCTAGGCGCTATATCTGGAACCGCGCGACCGCCACGGTCGCATGTTCGAATCCTGCCTCGGGCATGGATGTGTGTGCTGTCCTTAGGTTAGTTAGGTTTAAGTAGTTCTAAGTTCTAGGGGACTGATGACCTCAGAAGTTAAGTCCCATAGTGCTCAGAGCCATTTGAACCATTTTTGTAAAGGGTTTTTGTTTTGATACAGCTAGATATCTCGAATACGACGCATAGTACCAAAAACATATTCTAGGTGCAGTCAGTATTGATAAAGAGGACATCTTTCTGCGCTACAACTGGCCATTTCTAACCCCCGCCCCCCATTTCCATTCCATGTTCGGATTACTGCGCCAAAAAATTAGCACTGTTTACTCAAACAATTGTTTTTCATTCGTGATAGATGGCCTGTAATCTACAAATATCAACAGTACCTGTTTCAGCAGTTAAGAACCGACGCATTTTATTCTACGCTTCATTTACGGAGCAAATGTAAATCTTTGTTTTCTAACGCTTGATATTTATGTTTGAAACTTACTTTAGTGTTGCAAATTTGATTATACAGCACAATACGGTTAGTCACTTCATTGTATGATTAGAAACTACGTTTTGCGCGGTCCAAGAGCAACGACGTGGATGTAATAGTTTTCTGTTCCCATCGGGATGCTTGTTTCGGAGTCCCCTTGCCTCTCACCACTGGGGTACTTGATTTCCGTGAGTATCCATGGAAAATGTGTTCGTCACTATCACTTTTTTGGACGTTTTACCTTACTGATCTGTATTCCGCCGGTAAATGCGTTGCGGCCGGCGTGAGAGTTACGACGGTTAGATGGAAACACTCAGCAATATTAGTCACCGTGATAGCGGGGAAATTAAGCATTTCGATGATTTGGTGGCTCACCGCAATCAACCTCGTAGGGAAAATAAAACTATGTTACCATACAAGTAGCTTATTTGCCAGAAATGTCACTGCCTAGCCATATAATTTGTTCTGCACAGTCCTTATTAAACGCTCAAATAAAGTTTGAACATCAGAACCAACCGTTAGAGCACAAAGGTTTATATTTACACCGTAAATGAAATGTAGAATCAAATGCGTTGGCTCTTAATTGCAGAAACAGACACAGTTGATACTCGTCGATTACAGTGCATTTACCATGAATGGAAAACAATTGTTTGGATAAACCCAACGCATTTTTCCGCGCAGAATCCCAAAATGCAATAAAATAGTGGGTTCCCATTTGAAAACACAAGGGTGGCCCCGACCATGCAGGAGGCGTGGTTAACAGGTGGGCACTTCTAGCACAGAAAGATGTCCCCTTTACTTACATTATCTTCTCACCTAGAACTTTTTCTTCGTACTATGCGTCGTTTTCGACATACAGAATGAGATCAAAAGTATACAGACACCCCCAAAAACGACCGTTTTTATATGAGGTGCGTTGTGCTGCCACCTACTGCCAGGCACTCCATATCAGTGACATCAGTAGTCATTAGACATCGTGAGCGAGCAGAATGAGGCGCTACGCGGAACTCATGGACTTCGAACGTGGTCAGGTGATTGGATGTCACTTGTGCCATACGTCTGTATGCGAAATTTCCACACTCACAAACATCCCTAGGTCCACTGTTTCCGACGTGATAGTGAAGTGGAAGCGTGAAGTGACACGTACAGCACATAGGCGTACAGGCCGACCTCGTCTGTTGACTGACAGAGACCGCCGACAGTTGAAGAGAGTCGTAATGTGTAAAAGGCAGACATCTATCTAAACCATCACACAGGAATTCCAAACTCCATCAGGATCCGCTGCAAGTATTATGACAGTTACGCAGGACGTGAGAAAACTTGGATTATTTGGTCGAGCGGCTGCTCATAAGCCACACATCACGCCGGTAAATGCCATACGACGCCTCGCTTGGTGTAATGCACGTAAACAAATGGTTCAAATGGCTCTGATTACTATGGCAATTAACATCTGAGGTCATCAGTCCCCTAGAGCTTAGAACTACTTAAACCTAACTAACCTAAGGATATCACACACATCCATGCCCGAGGCAGGATTCGAACCTGCGACCGTAGTGGTCGCGCGGTTCTAGACTGAAGCGCCTAGAACCGCTCGGCCACACCGGCTTGCGAGCGTAAACATTGGACGATTGAACAATGGAAAAACGTTGTGCGGACTGACAAATCACGGTACACAATGTGGCGATCCGATGGCAGGGTGTGGGTATGGCGAATGCCCAGTGAACGTAATCTGCCAGCGTGTGTAGGGCCAACAGTAAAATTCGGAGGCGGTGGTGTTATGGTGTGGTCGTGTTTTTCATGGAGGGGTTTTGCATCCCTTGTTGTTTTGCGTGGCACCATCACAGCACAGGCCTACAGTGATGTTTAGGCACCTACTTGCTTCCCACTGTTGATGAGCAATTCGGGGATAACGATTGCATTTTTCAACACAATCGATCACCTGTTCATAATCCACGGCCTGTGGCGGAGTGGTTACACGACAATAACATCCATGTAATAGACCGGCCTGCACAGAGTCCTGACTTGAATCCTATAGAATACCTTTGGGACGTTTTGGAACGCCGACTTCGTGCCAGGCCTCACCGACCGACATCGATACCTCTCCTCAGTGCAGCACTCCGTGAAGAATGGGCTGCCATTCCCCAAGAAACCTTCCACCACCTGATTGAACGTATGCCTGCGAGAGTGGAAGCTGTCATCAAGGCTAAGGGTGGACCAACATATTACTGAATTCCAGCATTATCGATGGAGGGCGCCACGAACTTGTAAGTAATTTTCAGCCAGGTGTTCGGACACTTTTGTTCACATAGTATATTTAGTTGTCTCAAGTTAAAACAAACACTCCGAGTCAGAGTAACGCACAGCGCCCAGATTACCGAGAGTATAGTCACCGGCATTTGAGAATGAGACCACTTAGCGACTTAAAACAAACCTTAGATCATAATATCAAGTTCTTTAGAAAATTTTTCTACCCGATCCCGCCGCCCCCCCCCCCCACCCCCCCAAAAAAAAGAACAATAAAAGGAAGAAAGGTTCGTCGCTTACTGCGCTACCGCTATTCACCTTGTAAGACTTCAGCATCAGCCTCACGTTTAAATTCATTATATTCGTATCTTTAGTATTAACACTCTTTGCAACACTTTTCGCTGACACTATACACATATACCACCGAATATACCTCCAAAATTATATCACTGTACCATGTACACTTCAGGAGATATGATATCGTGAACACTGAGATGCGTGAAAAATTCGCTTCACCTGCAGGGTGGCGCACGAAATGTGTTACCAATTGCCTCTTTCACAATTTACGACGCACATTAGATATCCCGCTGGGATCTCTACAGCAGTATCAGCAGAGCTTGGAAAAACAAATGAGTTACAAATGACGTGTAATTCACGATACTGCCGCTAGGAGACTAGTAAGAACCAATGGCTGACAATGGAAGACTGACGACACAGCAACGATCGGCAATTGTGTTACTTTTTCATGAAACGAAAAGCCTTGTTGAGATTCAGAGGCGTTTTCGACAACAGTTTAACATACGATGGGTCCCTTGCAAGAAGACCATCCACAGGTTGTACGATAAATTTGTACAGGAAGGAACAGTATTGGAAGCGAAGCGACCTCGGCCAAAGCCTGTTTGTTCGCCGGAGAATACTGAAGCGGTACGAGTTGTTGTACAGAGAAGTCCCGTGAAATCGTGTACAAAGGCAGCAGTGCAACTGGGAATATGCAGACGCTCCGTTCGACGCATTCTTAGAAGTGACCTCCATATGTACCCATACAAGATGACCTGTGCACAGAAGCTCACTGAAGAACACAAGCAGCAGAGACTACTGTTTGCTCAGTGGGCGGAGGATAGGGATGAAACTCTCAACAACGTTTGGTTTTCAGACGAGGCGCATTTTCATTTAGACGGTGTGGTTAAGAAACAAAATGTACGCTTTTGGACCACTGAAAACCCACAAGTGCTTCATGAACGACAGCATTACGCTCCGAGGATTACAGCGTGGGCAGCAATTTCCAGTCACGGATTTATTGGACCCTTTTCCTTTGAAGAAACTGTGAACAGCGAGCGTTATTTGAGCATGCTTCGCAATAGCTTCATTCCACAGCTTCTTGCTCTTGCCTTGCCCTTCAACACGTAGTGGTTCATGCAAGATGGAGCAAGGCCACATACTGCAAACACTTTGTTGGCGTTTTTACACGAGCATTTCGACATGCGGATCATTTCCCTCAGGTTTCCAGGTCGCTTCAATGACGGATAAAATTGCCCCCCCCCCTCCCCCCCCCCCCACCTTTAGTCCAGACCTCAATTCATGTGACTTTTTTCTTTGGGGATACCTAAAGGAAAAAATTTTCTCGAAACGTCCACGTGATTTAATGGAGCTCAGAAGACTTATTCTTCAAGCTTGCATTGAAATTACGGAAGACATGTGTCGTAGGGTAATCACCGACTTCAGTGTTCGTTTGAAGGAAGTAAGGAAACGAAATGGTGGACATGTTGAGCATGTGCTGAGTTACAACAAATCTCCATGGACGGCTCTTCATTGTAGTATATGTTCGTTTCAGATTGTATTGACAATAAAGTTTATATTCAAAGACAAAATGGTAACACATTTCGTGCGCCACCCTGTATTTACTAATTTCTCAAGTAAGTGGTCGTCTGAACATGGGAGTTCGGCTCTTTAAAAAAACGGTAGTTGGGTTTGGGGATGGTGGTTTTGCTAATCGATACTAAACGCTGAGTCCAAGAAGAATGATAAAAAATTTAAAGAAATGAGAAAAATCTGAAGTGACGTACATGCAAGCCAAACAAGACAAATTTCACGACTCGCATTAGTACAGAATATCTCAAGGTGACCGACGGGTAAAGGCGAAAGGCGAGGTAGCAACTACGGCGTAGCCCTCGGCACATACAGAAATTATTTCATTACTTCGAGGAAGCGGTTATAAATTATCAAATATGCAATTTCCCCGAGTACAGCACTCTCGTTCACAAAAAGAGGCACAAACGATTAAGGTAATCGTACGTCAGGTGGTACTAAACGCGCGTGCGCCGATGACAGCGGATTGTAATTTGTGCTTGCCGGTATGGCCTGTGTCCCACCCAAGTTATTTATTTGTGCCGACGGCGCTGTAATTTTCTGTCGCCGCTTCAATCTTCCCCATCCGACTACTTACAGTGAGAGATGCCACTGTAGATAGACTTCCACAAAGACCCGTCCGATACGCAAGCGAACTGCAACTACACAAATTACCTGCCGCCGATTCTGGTTCCGTACGGTGGAAAAATGTTTAAAAATGAATTCTGTGTATGAAATTAAATAATGGATTACTTACTTCACTTGTCAAGAACTTCTGGTCCGTTTTAATATGCAATTCATCCCTTCGTTTTCAGTCCCAGGCTAAACATGTCCAGTGTTTGACTCAGTCAGAGGCACCACCAGTGTCAAGGTCCGTCGTGGTCGTGGCCGAGAAAGAAAGTGTGTACCAGCTCTCGCAGCGGGCACGCTAGCGGAGTTTGTAGAACGGTGGAAGCCTGCTATTGTGATAAGAGAATGGAATAAAATTTTCGCAAATGTACTTTGACATTTGCCTTCCGTTACGTTTTCAAACGTCCAAAACTATCCGAACTGGATCAGTGGTTTCGCGACAAGATTGTCTTACGGGACTGTGGATTATTAGTTTTACAGCACAATTTTGTTGCAAATACCGTATTGTGAATAAATGGATTTTATGCATGCAAAGGGAAGGATCGGTAAAGTAGCTATCACGTAGATCTAGAGAGGACAGTCAGTCACACATAATCGATTTGGAAAGGTATTTACCTCCTACGGAACGACTCTGCAGATAACTTTTTAAAAACGGAGCGGAAATAAGTACTGTAACATAGGCAACGGAGTTAAGAGTGCAAGAATTGTGTTACAGGAACATATTCCGTCATACTTATTCATTCAGGGATTTAAAGTTTTAGTAATAAATAACAGACAACAGCGCACCGAGCGAGGTGGCTCAGTGGCTAGCACACTGGACTCGCATTCGGGAGAAGGACGGTTCAATCCCGCGTCCAGTCATCCTGATTTAGGTTTTCCATGATTTCCCTAAATCGCTCCAGGCGAATACCGGGATGGTTCCTTTGAAAGGGCACGTCCGACTTCCTTCCCCGTCCTTCCCTAATTCGATGAGACCGATGACCTCGCCGTTTGGTCTCCTCCCCCAAACAACCCAAACCAACAGCGCACCTGCGCCAATTGCATATCTGCCGACCACCTAAAATCAGCGTGTGCACAGGTTAACAAGCAGCGCTAAAATTTTCATTTGCACCCGGAGACGACACAAGGAAACCCAGGAAACAGTCTGAAATATACAAGAGTAATAGACACTCCGGCAACATGAGGGAGGAATCCGGAGCAGCCGGTTGTACCTTTAAAAGGAACTCCGGCCCAATAGATAACCTCACAGCGCGAAATGAGACGCCGCCGCTTAACCCAGTAACTAACGTTTCCGTGCGAGCAGTGGACAAACTAATGTGTGCACCCAAGCCGGAACAGAATAAAGTGCAAATGCCTCGGTCTGCAGTAGCTAAACGCATAACTGCGGAACTTGTAAGTGAACAAAACAAATCTTTCGCAATATTAACCAGAACTCTGCATAAGTCTCAAATACAACCACGTTCAATAAGTAATGCAACATCTTTGATCTGAAAGTAGGTTGGTTTTATTCAGGATTCCAATGGACTATATTATTCCCCACGCTTTGTGCTACAAAAACCTATTTTTCAACATAATCTCCGTTCAATGCGACGACCTTATGCCACATTACTGGGAGTACCTGTATGCCCGCGTGGTGTGTCTCTACTTTTTTTTCTTTCTTTTTGTTCAGTATTGTTCGTTGCGTTTGGTCTGGACGGACGTCACAAGACATCCGTTCAAGCTGATCGTTGATTCCTGTACTCAGTTTTATTATTACAGAGGGCGACAAGCCCTCTGACCGAACACGCTGACCTACCGTGCCGGCATCTACTGGTCGGTGTCGGAGCCAACGTCTTGGTCCATCAATAACCTCACCATCATCTATTTATTGCTTCCTGCGGAGTGCATCCTTCATTGGGCCAAACAGATGGAAGGTGCAAGAGCAGGTCTGTAGGGCGGATGAGGAAAAACAGTCCAATGCAGTTTCGTCAGCGCCTCTCGGATGTTCAGACTTGTTGCGTTACATTGTAATGAAGAAGAAAATTTCATTTGCATTTTTGTGCCGACGAACACGTTGAAGTCGAACACTGGAGGAGTCACAGCTGTGTGTCGTTAGCCGTCACGCGTGAGATCGGACTGGTAGGCGCGGCCATTTTGCGGTTATGACAGACGCCTGGTCCAACGACTCACCGTGCTTTTGTTCACTGGCAAGTCTTCTTAGACATTCTGAAAGCTCCTATGAATATATGCGATGCTCTGTTTTTCCGGAAAAAAAAAGAAAATCTGGGGCAAGTCTCTGCTTGGAACTTGATGAAACTATAGGGGCTGAGTGGGAATATTCCAAGATGTCCCACACTAAAATTCCCCATTTTTTCAATCGAAATTGGCCGAGAAAAAATGGTATATTACTTATTTAACGCTCTTTGTATAATACTGACCACCACGACAACATTAAAAGGCAATTCAGCATCCCATGAGGCCAAAAGCGTACCCGACGAGGAAAAGTGACAATACATCTCAAAGACCCGGCACATCAAAACGTACCGCGCGTCATCAAATCTCAGAAGGGTTTCAGAATGAGAAAATAAATTACGAATTACCCGTTAAGTGTAAAAAAAAGATAAAAAAGGAGAGGGGGGGGAATGTCTCACGGATATAAGAAAATGAGGTAATGCTGACAGAGAGATTGCCGAAATGAACGTAGACTTGCAGGAGACCGAGACAGAGGAAACAACTGACTCTAACGAATTGAAGAAGGTACCGAAACTGACCAAAGGGCATGGATGACTAAAAAACATCATAAAATCGCAACGGAAAATATTAAAAGAATCGAGTCAGACGTTAAAATTAAAGTTTTAAAGATTACCTATATGCAACCGATTTAGACATCACCTTTATCCACGAAGTTGTGAAGTACAATATCAGCGACATTGTAGCTTTCGATAAAGATTTAAACACAGGAACAGAAACCGGCACACCTATTTTATTTAAGCAAAGCATACAACCCAAAACGCAAGCAATTTTAACTTCAGGCAGAGGAATCTCAGTGGTTTTACAGGGCATTTTCTTAGTCAACACATATGAACATACTGGAAGTAGTGAACGAATACGACTTAGCATAATTTTCCATGATTAATTAGACGACTTGTTTATCAAACCCTTCGCTACCGGAATAAGTGGTGCAGATTTTAACCGAGTGCTAAATAAAAAGGACTAATTTTAGTTTATCTTAGAGATAAGAAAATTCCTTTTCAATTGAATTTATTTCTGTGTATCATAATGTTTCACCTATTCATGTTAGGCATCTTCAATAGTATTAATTTTACGCCCAAATTTTTGCCATAAGTTACAACTACTCATTGAAGGTCCTCAATAAAAGACTCTGGATACACCTCCGTTCAATTACGCCACGATTTACCCATGTCATTGACCACTTAGATTCTCCGACTACAATGCCTGTCATACAGGGGGAACGTTAATGAAACCGGCAAACTGCAGGGACAGATTCCTGAACAGAAATGGTGGAAAAAAAATCCTATGAATATGTGTCTGGAAATGAACGGGGTGCGTGCAACAATAACAAATCGTGTCGGAACACAGCACTGAGCTGCATCGCATCCACGTCACAATAGGTGTTCAGAGTGGCCTCCGTGGGACAGCAGGTGATAATAGTAGTAGCGGTTGTCATGCAGGAGACAGAATAGTACTTCGGCCTACACCGTGTTTGGCGGGCCACTTGTCTGGAGCTTGTACTGGGGTTCGTCTCAATAACCTGTAGAACCCGGTTCTCCATATCTGGTATGCGCACACTCCGCTGCCTTCCTGTACGTTTGTCTGTCTGAAAGGACCCATGATAACCCCAACGCCCAAAAAGGGCTTGAAATGTTGTGTGATGTGGTTGGTGCGCGTGAGATACTTGATTTGGTACAGCCGTGCTGCCTCTCGACCGTTTTCATCTGCTTGGCCACACTCGAACATCATTTAGACTTGTTCCCGACATGAATACCGAACCACTCTGCTACTTACAGTACGCTGCATCAATCACACAGCTTGCAACACACAAGGAACACACCGCACGTCGTCAGAGGAACTGTCATTCGCCAGCGCCGTCTACTGTGGCAACGATGGCGTTCCCGGAAACCAGTTCATAGGACATTATTTCCTCCATTTCCATTCAGGAACCGTCCCTGCAGTTTGTCGGTTTTATTAATGTTCATCCCGTATATCTCTGAAACTCACACAACAATTTTTTTTTAATCTGAGGTGGGGCATGTGGCAGATGAATGTCTTCTTGTTAAAAGATGCTTTTCTGACTCAGGAAGTCGAAGATACTTTGGAATAGACATATCCAGCAGCTACCAACGTACAAGGATAGCGTACTGCGATGGATTAACCTGACGCAACAAAACCTCCAGTAAAGTATAAAAAACATCACCAAAGAAAAATCGTCCTGGAGGCGACGCAAACATGAATACTACCTCACGCTATTGCGAGGCAAGTACGAAAATGAAACGAATGTAACTGCAAACGTACGAATGATGATGATGATGATGTTTGGTTTGTGGGGTGCTCAACTGCGCTGTCATCAGCGCCCGTACAAAGTCTCAATTTTTACACAGTCTTGTTTTTACACAATCCAATCTACCCACTCTCACGAATGATGATGATGAAATGATGAATAAAACACAAAAATCCAGTCCCTGGGCAGAGAAAAATCCCCAACCCGGCCGGAAATCGAACCCGGGGCTCCGTGATCGCGAGGCAGCAACGCTAGTCACTAGAGCACAAGCTGTAGACGCAACTGTAAGTATGATTAAGCTTACGAAAGCAAATTAAACGAGCAAGGCAGAACATGCTTGGAAGGCATCCGAGTTAGGTCACTCAATACAAGCGATAGTCCCAATGGGTCGAACTGAATAAACCAAATTATTCCTGAAATTAAGAAACTAAAAGGGCTAAGCAGAAGATAATTACAGGAATCGTGGACTCACACCACAATAATTACAACACAGAGGGCGCTATCAGGAACTATATCGTCAGCTACTGAGCGTTACACAGAACCGAAAGCTAGTCACAGCGCGCAAGACATGTTAGAAAACACAGAAAGCATTGCCTAACTCGACAGGCAACGCAAAACTAGTAGAAAGCATAACTGTCACGGAGAAATTAAAAATTATTGTCGATACCCCAAAGTAATAAGCGGTTGGTTTAGACGGGCTACCCAATTAATTGAATGCCTTTTACTGGTACATCAGCGGCGCAAAACTTACAAAGATGGTCAGAAAATTACTCTCCCACCGAATTCTTTCCCCGCTACAGAAGATTTAACACTAATAATACAAAAAAGTCTTTCAACAACCTTGTTAAACAACCAACCAATCACGCTGTTCAATTCAGATTTCAAATTATTCTCGCTCTTAGTTAATAACGGATAAAAGCCATATTTTCAAAAGTGACTGAACATTATCAGTCCAATACTATAACCAGGTGTTCAATGTTGAATGCGCCAGTAGAGTAAAGAGACTTCACAAGTCTATGTGTATGGTATGGGCCTGAAAGTCAAAAACAGCTGAAGCATTTCTTGACATCGAACAGGCCTCCGATGGCGTAAATCGCATGCTCACGTGGAATTTAACAACAACGTTCTGCAAATAATAGCAAAATGCATGTGCGGAACACATTCTAAATGTAAAATTAATGATTAACTGAAGTGGCCTATTCACATAAAACGGGCGTCACGGTAAGGACGTTTACTCTCGACGATACTATACGCAATTTTCGTGCAGTGACTTTTTAAAAAATCTAACTAGAATTGTCAGGTTTACACATTTTGGACAACAAAAGTGTTTTTCACGAGTATGCAGTCAACGTCATTATAACAGTCATAAACGACCAAGTCGTACAAAGAGACAATTACAGGAATACACCAGTGCTACAGAAGCCAAATTAAACGCAACAAAATCTAAGCTCGTATTGTTAACACCACACTAAAATTACATTTCTACCATCTTGTTCCTACAAACAGAAAGAAGAAAACAATTGGGTATCATTGTTACTGCAAATCTCAAATTAATGTTGAAGCGCAGTTGGCAAGAGAAACTCGACGTGGTACGCGCTGCTATTAAAGATCGCATACAGAAAGTACAACTAATAAATCGTTATATGTACACGAAAATACATCATTTAGTAACAACGTCGCCCATATTTAATGACTTGCCTAACCTGGTTTTTGGCTTGTCCTGGTAGGTACATCTGACAGGGAAACATTTTTCAAGTAACCTTAAAAACATAGGAGTTAGTACGTCACCAGGGTGGATTAGGTCTCAAGGATGTACAATGACAATGTACTCAGCTGTTGCCGGGAAGAGCTTTAATAATACTACAAAATAATCAACAGACGTTAACAAAAACGTTGTTTATGTGTTTAGAACTTCGAGACCAATGTGTACCGAAAAACACATTACAAATAAATTCTGATCCAATACACGTACGAAAAGTCCATTTAGAACTGAAATACACCCGAGCAAATTATCTCAGCCAATGCTTCTTCATTAATCTCGAACTTTTCAGGGGGCTCCCTATGCCACACTTAAAGAGTTCCTGAATAACTGCACAAAATCTGGGGAAATATCCACAATACGGCGCTAGGAACTGCAATAAGCTCACTGTGATACGACGTCATGCACGAGACGATACGTACGGAAGAAAATCCCTATAATGATCGACGCATTATTACCTGTAAAGTCACTTGGTAGATACTCTAGCACACACGTTCGTTAGCAGAAACAAAAGTGATGTTTTGAGCTGGACTAGGAAAAAACGTGCAATTCTGAACACGTCAACAGAAGCAACAACAGATGCTTTGCACATAACCAGCCTGGTCCACAAGTTATACCCAGGAACAAAAATCAACAGTTACATTTGGGTCATCGGTCAATATGGCTACCACGCGATCGCCACAAAATCTCCTCCCCTACAGGACTATACATCTCAGGGTGGAGCTTCAAAGTATGGGAAAGCATAAACATAACAGGAAAAGACTTCAAAACTTTCTATCGGCTACAATTCCTACGGAGTAAGCGTCTCTAAGACCCGCTAACAGACAATACTAATAGGCCCGACAGGTCTTTTTTCCTCTGTAATTTAGAGGTAAAACAATATATATTCTTAAGTCTTTTTTCTGCTGATTTTGCGATGGAGTTAACTTCGAAGAAATGGTTACTTTCAGCACACCTTAACACGTCCAAAGGAGCAGCAGGAGAGCTAGTTTCTTTTTATTTGTCTTAATTTTTACGTGTCTTTTTATCAGTCAGCCGGAGTGCGCTGAACAGTCTTCCCATGAGAGGACTGTAAAGGGACTTACTTGCATGCATTCTTTTTTTTGTTTTTAACTCTATGTTCAGAGATTAAAAAGAGATTCAAGTAGTCGGGCGTTACGTCACTGAAGATAGGTGCAAAAGGAGTAGACCTACATTCTACCTAAAACATAAACGTTATTTTACAAGAAAAATGTAGAGATTCTACTGTACTCATTTACTTTCAGCTATCACTTAACCAATTACAATGAAGACATTATTTTAACTTAGGAAACTGTTTATTTTATGAACCATGTTACACTTCACTGAATTTTCTAAACATTAGGAAATTTTACAAACGCTGGTACGCCAAGAAGATGTCTTTGTTTACATAAAAAGCTGCATTTTTAGACCCAGAATGTTAGTTATTAGATAGAGAAATATTTTCACAATCGCTAGCATGGCATGCGAAGCTAGCCGAAGGAGACAGTTAAGGTGAGCGCATGGTATAAGCTAGAACGGGAAGCTTTTATTCTATTTTGCCTTGGTTTTACCCTGTGCGATCGATGAAGAAGCTACACTCGCACACAAATAATCAGGTCAGTACGAATAAGTGAACGTAATATAAATCTGTTCTGACAACGACGCTGTCAAATAGGGCGGAGATGAGGTTAGCGTTTCGGCCCACGCTCTTGCTCTTGGGGTGAGAGACTGCCTCTGAAACGCAGAAGAATCCGCAGTGATCAGCGGATGAGGATGCAGAAGTCAATGGAAACTATAGGCACATAATGTGTGTTCAAAGAACGTGTTGCCTGCAACTGAAAATGTGTCATGATGACCGCTCCGTTGGCAAAAGATGTCAGATTAGTCCCTCATTAGCATTTCCGCTACGGGGGAGGTGACCATGAGAAAAATATTGACTATCTAACGAAACGGCAACATTTTACGGGTCGTAGCGTGGAATGTCAAAAGTTTGAAAGTGGTAGGGAAACTAGGAAATGTGGAAATCGAAATGCAAAGGCCCAGTTTCCATGTACTCGTAGTGGGGATCAGTGAAGTGAAATGGAAGAAGTTAAGGATTTCTGGACAGAAGAATGTAACGGATGTAGAATCCGTGATGAACAGAAAGCTATGACGGAGACTGAGTCACAGTGAACAGTTCAGCGGAAGGGTTGTTCTGGTTAACATCGACGGCAAACCAACGCCAGCAACAATAGTTCGGGTACAAACACCGACGTAACAAGCAGAAGATGAAGAGGTAGTTCATGAGGACATTAAAAGTGTAATTTATTACGTAATAGGGGGATATAAATTTAATAATCTTGGCTGACTGGAATGTCGTCCTAGGGGAAGAAATATAAGGCAGAGTTTCCGGATTGTGGCCTCCACTTGGATCTAAAAGGTCAATTACAGCTGAGCACATCCACATTCTCAGCATTCAGTTGAACCAGTCAACCAGCCACACACTCACTGACCCCAAGCCTAATGATCGCATCCATCTACACAAACTTGTGCCACAGTACAGTTGTCATACCTTACTTTGTCTTACATTACAATCTTTTCTATTAGCCGCGCGGGATTAGCCGTGCGGTCTCAGGCGCTGCAGTCATGGACTGTGCCGCTGATCCCGGTGGAGGTTCGAGTCCTCCCTCGGGCATGGGTGTGTGTGTTTGTCCTTAGGATAATTTAGATTGAGTAGTGTGTACGCTTAAGGACTGATGACCTTAGCAGTTAAGTCCCATAATATTTCACACACACTTTCTATCACAATCAGACAACTTGTATACTTTAATATTTTGTGTCTTCGCTACGTACTGTGCTTGACACTATTCATCTCCTGAATTATAATTTAACACTACTGTAATTTAATACGCTTGGTACAGAAAACGAGTCATGAGAGCTCGATTTCACATTTCTCGCCTAATGTAATGACCAAATATTCTGTGCGTGTTGATAGTATCTAGGGGAAGGTGGGGGAATTACACGCATGTGGGTAATCCCACGCAGGCTGATTTATGCAGTTTGAATGGTGCAAGCTGTTCCCAGTTGGTGCTACACCCTGCCGGCAGGAGTAACTACTATGCAGCTTACGCCAGCCATTTTCCAGTGCCATTGTTGGAGCAGTGAAGTATTGTTTATTTTCGGTGTGTTTCATGTAATTTTGGTCAGATGTATTTTGCAAGGTAAGTGCTACTGTAAGTTGCTTTCATGTAATTCTTGCGTATCAACTACTAACCCTAGATGAAACCTTTAATTTAATCGTAGATTTGTCCCGTTATTTGAATTAGGCGCCGAGTTATGCTTAGGTTAGTCATCAAACTTACGGTGGGGTAATGCCATGCAGCTGTTGAAGTGCGTGGTATTCCCCCTTGCAGGTTATATTTCAATACTAATGAGCGTTTTTTTTTTAAATTTCAGATGGGTAGATGTTATAAAAGAAAAACCCAGAAAGCAAAATGGACGCAAGAGGAACTTTGTAAGACTCTTGATGCCATCAAATCTGAAAGAAAAATAAAAGAAGTATCAAGAGCTTTCGGGATACATGAAGCTACACAGCGAACGAGAATGAAGGTTAAAAATACCGAGGGTCCAAAACTTGGAAGAAACCCAACATTTTCGACAGAACAGGAAATTGAGATTAGGGATCATGTTATTACAATGGCCAAGCTGTGCTATGGCATTACATGCATCCAGCTGCGAAAGATTGCATTTGAGTATGCAGAGGCTAACAACATTGCAAACAATTT
Organism: Schistocerca cancellata; assembly: GCF_023864275.1. Taxonomy (NCBI): domain Eukaryota; kingdom Metazoa; phylum Arthropoda; class Insecta; order Orthoptera; family Acrididae; genus Schistocerca; species Schistocerca cancellata. Next base: position 495,252,263 of record NC_064626.1, on the reverse strand, counting down.
TGATAAGTCATCTAGGTTAGCTGGAAAGGATTGGCTAGCTCTATTTTTAAAAACAAACCCAAGTATTATCATGAGAAAACCTGAAGCAACTAGCATTAACAGAATACAGGCATTTAATGAAGAAGAGGTTAATGCATATTTTAAAAATTTAGAACGTGTCTTTGAAAAATATAAATTTAAAGAGGGGCGAGTGTTCAACGTCGATGAAACGGGCATAAATACTGTACAAAAGCCCGACAGAATTTTGGCTCCTAAAGGTGTTAAACAAATAGGTGGGGCCACGTCTTGGGAAAGGGGGAAAAACGTGACTGTGATATGTTGTTTCAGTGCTGCTGGTACCTACATCCCCCCTATGTTTATCTTTCCCAGGAAGAGGATGTCAACTCTCTTAAGTAAAGGTGGACCAGTTGGAGCAATATATGGTTGTTCCGTCAATGGCTGGTCCAATGAGTCATTATTTTTCGAATGGATCCAACATTTTCAGAACAATGTAAAATCAACTACTGATGACTCTGTGCTGCTGACTTTAGATAATCACAGCAGCCACATTTCACTTGATATTTTTGAATTTTGTAAAAAACATTCTATTGTCATGGTAACCATACCTTCACACAATTCTCACAAGCTTCAACCACTAGATGTTACATTCTTTTCTCTTTGAAATCAGCCTTCAATCGTGAAAGTGGTATATATATATATATATATATATATATATATATATATATATATATATATATATATAGTCACAGGTGTATCAAAAAATTACACCATATGAGTTAGCAGAACTTTTTAATAAGGTCGCTACCATGGACAAAGGGCAGTCAGGGTTTAAGGCATGTGGGATTTGCCCTTTCAATCGAAACAAATTTCTGCATGACGACTTACAACAATGTGAGATCTTCAGAGATGTTGTCCTTGAAGATGAAGAGGTTCCGAATGCAACAAATGGAAATGAAGTGGTTGCATCTACAAACGAGCCGCATATCCCCAAAAGGAGTCAAGAATAGATTCCTGGATCTTCAGCAGAAGATGTTCTACTTCTAGTAGGCCTAGAAGAGATCACAACAACATCAACTAAAAGTGCACGTGTCAAACACGTTAGTATATTTGACATATCTCCTGTTCCAAAACAAAAACAAGTTCTTCCTAAGACGAAACAAGCCAAGGGAAGCCTAAGGGAAAGTCAGTGATCCTTACAGCAACTCCAGAGAAGAATAAATTGCTAACGGAGTTATCATTAAAGAAACCAAAAGAAGCCATGAAAAAGAAAGCTGAAGGAAACAAGAAAAGAAATCTTAAGGATAAAGCAGGTAAGTGCAGAATTCTACAATAAGTCTCAAAGAAGAAACAGACATATGAGAAGAAACACCTCCAAGAAATTGAAAGTAACAGCGAGGATGACCTAAATCTGGACTTGGAGAACATTTGTGATGAGGATGAAATGGATGATATTGATCCACTGGCGATTTCAGAAGATGTCTGTTTAGTTTGTGGAGAGTTTGGGAAAGATGGAGAACTATGGTACCGATGTATTTCTTGTAGCAGATGGAGTCATGAATAATGTAGTGGCTGGAACAATCCAAAAGGTTACAAGTGCGATCTTTGCTGTATGAGAAAATGAACTCTTTTCACATCAATAAAAATGTAAAAAACGAAAATTATAAGAGATGTTTGTAGAATTACATTATTTCGTTCTTAAATATACTGTTTACTATTTGTAGTAACTAATAAGCAAATAAAAATAGCAATTATTATGCATTTTTATGGTTTGTTTGTTTTACGTGTTATTACCAATCTAATCTTCAGCATTCTTCTGTAGCACCACATTACGAAAGCTTCTAATCTCTTCTTGTCCAAACTAGTTATCGTCCATGTTTCACTTCCATACATGGCTACGCTCCATACAAATACTTTCAAAAAACGACTTCCTGACACTTAAATCTATACTCGATGTTAACAAATTTCTCTTCCTCAGAAATGCTTTCCTTGCCATTGCCAGTCTACATTTTATATCATCTCTACTTCGACCATCATCAGTTATTTTGCTTCCCAAACAGCAACACTCCTTTACTACTTTAAGTGTCTCATTTCCTAATCCAATTCCCTCAGCATCACCTGACTTAATTCGACTACATGCCATTATCCTTGTTTTGCTTTTGTTGATGTTCATCTTATACCCTCCTTTCATTATACTGTCCATTCCGTTCAACTTCTCTTCCAAGTCCTTTGCTGTCTCTGACAGAATTACAATGTCATCGGCGAACCTCAAAGTTTTTATTTTTTCTCCATGGATTTTAATACCTACTCCGAATTTTTCTTTTGTTTCCTTCACTGCTTGCTCAATATGCAGATTGAATAACATCGGGGAGAGGCTACAACCCTGTCTCATTCCCTTCCCAATCACTGCTTTCCTTTCATGCCTCTCGACTCTTATAACTGCCTTCTGGTTTCTGTAAAAATTGTAAATAGCCTTTCGCTCCCTGTATTTTACCCATGCCACCTTCAGAATTTGAAAGAGAGTATTCCAGTCAGCTTTGTCAAAAGCTTTCTCTAAGTCTGCAAATGCTAGAAACGTAGGTTTGCCTTTCCTTAATCTAGCTTCTAAGATAAGTCGTAGGGTCAGTATTGCCTCACATGTTCCAACATTTCTACGGAATCCAAACTGATCTTCCCCGAGGTCGGCTTCTACCAGTTTTTCCATTCGTCTGTAAAGAATTCGCGTTAGTATTTTGCATCCGTGACTTATTAAACTGATAGTTCGGTAATTATCACATCTGTCAGCACCTGCTTTCTTTGGGATTGGAATTATTGTATTCTTCTTGAAGTCTGAGGGTATTTCGCCTGTCTCATACATCTTGCTCTCCCAAGGCCGTCAGTAGTTCTAATGGAATGTTGTCTACTCCTGGGGCCTTGTTTCGACTCAGGTCTTTCAGTGCTCTGTCAAACTCTTGACGCAGTATCGTATCTCCCATTTCATCTTCATCTACATCCTCTTCCATTTCCACAATATTGTCCTCAAGTGCATCGCCCTTGTATAGACTCTCTATATACTCCTTCCACCTTTCTGCTTTCCCTTCTTTGCTTAGAACTGGGTTTCCATCTGAGCTCTTGATATTCATACAAGTGGTTCTCTTTCCTCCGAAGGTCTCTTTAATTTTCCTGTAGGCAGTATCTATCTTAACCCTAGTGAGATAAGCCTCTACATCCTTACATTTGTCCTCTAGCCATCCCTGCTTACCCATTTTGCACTTACTGTCGATCTCATTTTTGAGACGTTTGTATTCCTTTTTGCCTGCTTCATTTACTGCATGTTTATATTTTCACCTTTCATCAATTAAATTCAATATTTCTTCTGTTACCCAAGGACTTCTACTAGCCCTCGTCTTTTTATCTACTAGATCCTCTGCTGCCTTCACTACTTCATCTCTCAAAGCCACCCATTCATCCTCTACTGTATTTCTTTCCCCCATTCCTGTCAATTGTTCCCTTATGCTCTCCCTGAAACTCTGTACAACCTCTGGTTCTTTCAGTTTATCCAGATCCCATCTCCTTAAATTCCCACCTTTTTGCAGTTTCTTCAGTTCTAATTTACAGTTCATAACCAATAGATTGTGGTCAGAATCCACACCTGCCCCTGGAAATGTCTTACAATTTAAAACCTGGTTCCTAAATCTCTGTCTTAGCATTATATAATCTATCTGAAACCTGTCAGTATCTCCAGGCTTCTTCCATGTATACAACCTTCTTTTATGATTCTTGAACCAAGTGTTAGCTATGATTAAGTTGTGCTCTGTGCAAAATTCTACCAGACGGCTTCCTCTTTCATTTCTTAGCCCCAATCCATATTCACCTACTACGTTTCCTTCTCTCCCTTTTCCTACTACCAAATTTCAGTCACCCATGACTAATAAATTTTCGTCTCCCTTTACTATCTGAATAATTTCTTTTATTTCATCATACATTTCTTCAATTTCTTCGTCATCTGCAGAGCTAGTTGGCATATAAACTTGTACTCCTGTAGTAGGCATGGGCTTCGTGTCTATCTTGGCCACAATAATGCGTTCACTATGCTTTTTGTAGTAGCTTACCCGCACTCCTATTTTTTTATTCATTATTAAACCGACTCCTGCATTTCCACTATTTGATTTTGTATTTATAACCGTGTGTTCGCCTGACCAAAAGTCTTGTTCCTCCTGCCAGCGAACTTCACTAATTCCTACTATATCTAACTTTAACCTATTCATTTCCCTTTATAAATTTTCTGACCTACCTGCTCGATTAAGGGATCTGACATTCCACGCTCCGATCCGTAGAACGCCAGTTTTCTTTCTCCTGATAACTCCTTAAAGCCATTATCTTTCATTTATCCACATTTAAAGAGATGTGCTATTCATTACAGCAAGTGTAAATGTTTACTACTGGCCTATCAGGACACTTGATACAATTCGATGTTTTCAGTGGCCGATTGTGTCGTGTCTTATCGCTCTCCGCTGTTCACGTTGTCTCACGGACAAGTGTAACATACGCTGTCCCTCTCGGGGCGTAGGAAGCATCAGCTTTTCCGAGAAATTTAGGCCATCTCCGATCTCCGAGGTATCTGGCTTTTTGTCTTCCCCAGGAGACTTTTCTCGGAAGCGCAGCAGCAACAACAGGGGCAATCGCTCAGCAAGATCGCGGTTCGGCGGAAGGCCGTTTTTACGCGTTCGAGGAAATGCAAAACCTCGCAGGCGGGCACGTTAGTGCTTTGTTTTTTTATTATTTTTTGACTCCCCATTTACTGCTGGTTCCAACCTCGCTATTGACGGGAAAAGTCTGCTCCGCTGATTGAGTGGCCCGGCACTAAAACGGGAGTCCGTAGCCTGCAAAAAGGCCGCCAGCGAATGGCCGCCGCAGACGATGGCCTTGCTCGCTCGCGGGAACCACGAAATAGCGGACTGCTCCCATTCTGGTAATAACCAGCCAGACCTCACTCGAGCACAAGTTTCGTAATGCGTGCGCGCGCGCACACACACATACACACACACACACACACACACACATTATCCCATTTGCGGAAGGTACGCATTACTGTTTTCATTTACCTGGTTTGTTGTTCGTTATCCTGTCTGTGAGCGAGAACACATTACCGCAGAAACTAACACACCAGACAAGTCTCTCATATGCGCTTCATTTCTAGTAGCAATAGTGCAGATCCCAATTATTTACATACCTTTGGGCAAAATGCAGTTCCCCGTCTACGGGGTTGTAATACTCATCATTTTTTTTCATCTAATAACGTAGCTGTTCAGTTATTTTCACTTACAGAAAAACAATCTTTCTAGCCAGAAGGGAGTCAATCTCACATTCCTTACGTTGATTACATTCGCGGGAGAAAATTTTTGTGGTGCCATCTACTGCTGCGTGTGTGTGTGTGTCTTTTCAGATAGTCTACTGCTCCGCAGGCTTTAACGTATAATTTGCGTACCAGGTTTATATTTTCCCCATTGAAATGATATCCATTTTCGTCTCTACTAACTACTACTGGCTTACTGGACATAAAAGGTTTGATCTCTTTCATTTCTAGTTTGTCTAAGCTTAGAATCAGTAAACAAACAGTCTAAAAGAAGAAGATTCACGTTCGTTGTCTCGTTGCCGCTGGAGTTACCAGAAACGGATTTGCAACATAGTCTGGAGAAAGAAGAGAATCCAAGCATTTGAGATGTGGTGCTACAGAAGAGTGTCGAAAATTAGGTGGACTGATAAGGCAAGAAATGAGGAGAATCTGCAGAGAATCGGCAGGGAAAGGGATATATGAAAAACACTAACAAGGGGAAGGGATAGGATGGTAGGATATCTATTAAGATATGGCGGAATAACTTCCATGATACTAGAGGGAGCTGTAGAGAGCAAAAATTGAGGAGGATAACGGAGATTGAAATATATCCAGCAAATAACTGAAGACGTAGGTTGCAAGTGCTACTCTGAGATGAAGAGGAATTCGTGGTGGGCTACATCGAACCAGTCAGAAGACGGATGACTAAAAAATAAATAAAGCACTCCGTCTTCAGGCCACAAGTGGCCGATCGGGACCATCCGACCGCCGTGTCATCCTCAGATGAGGATGCGGATAGGAGGGGCGTGTAGTCAGCACACCGCTCTCCCAGTCGTTATGATGGTTTTCTTTGAACGTAGCCACTACTGTTCGGTCGAGTAGCTCCTCAATTGGCATCACGAGGCTGAGTGAACCCTGAAAAATGGCAACAGCGCATGTCGGCCCGGATGGTCACCCATCCAAGTGTCGGCCACAACCGACAGCGCTTAACTTCGGCGATCTGACGGGAACCGGTGTATCCACTGCGGCAAGGCCGGTGCCAAAAATAAATAAATCAATCAAAAATAAATTAGCCTAGGTCTGAACAGCATGGGTGAGGGATTCGGCTCCGCATTGTTCATCACTTGTTACGACAGCAACGGCACGATTCACCAGAAAGTTGTACCTGATAGCGAAACTGTACCGCAGTTCTGAAACGGTTGCTGCTGCGTATTGGGTGAGCTTGCTCACACGTACATAGCTGGAAATTAGAATCTGTTGCTGGAGGATGCCCCACAGCTAGCTGCAGAAGATGTGTTACTGTTCTCCAACATGAACCGTGTTCTCCCGACCTAATACCTACAGGCTTCTTTTGTTCCACCACCTCAAGAGAATTCTGAGAGGTATACATTTTGCAGAACAATCGAGCATCCAAATGTGTGGAACATAAATGATTCCAAAAGGAGTAGCTTTACAGACCTTTCCAGCGGAAATTACGCTCAAAATTTAGAAAGATATTTAGATTCGATCTTCTCTTTTCGTAACACGTCTGTTCTAAGCTGGTACGGAGTGAATGGCGGACGAGTAAATTATTCAAAACGTATTTCAGTAGCCTTAAGTGGTCTAGGTGCGGGGCGAGACACAGCATGCCCATAAAGAAAATGGCAAACAATCGCTGGTAGTTGCAGGAGATATTGATTAGGAACTATGGAGGACTGATATGCTAACGTTGTCGGCACCGTTTAAGCTCCTTTTATACGAGCGACTGACGTCTCAATTGACTACGCTACTGAAATAATACGGCTCGAAAATCACAAAATGAACAGACTGATGCCGCGTGGAACGAAACCCCATTCCCCTGAAAACTTTACAATGTGTGATTTAGAAAGTAACGAACAGGACATATTTGTTTGTCGAAGTACACTGTTCAAAAGAAGTGGGGAAATACTTGTTTCAGCGTCCTTTATTTAAATCTGTTTTGATACAGGCAGTACCTTTGGTCTTATTGCCTAGCTTGAGGTCTTCGCTTTCATCGTAGACAACAGTTAAAATCAATTGCCATCTGTTACCTGTGTTATGCTTCACAGTATCAGGTGTCCTCTAAGAAGGAAGTGAGTACCAGTGTCCAGTGTTTTCTAGTGAGGTACACCAATGGCAGTTGCCATTTGTGGACAGCGTATTCAAACAAGCGCGCGCAGAGGGACATCTTCAATGCACTGCAAGTTGCAAGAGCGGTCTGTTTGATCCAAAAATCACAGATTTACGATCGTGTTGCTGCAAATGCCAGTGCCTTTCCGTGTGTCATCCATAGGTTGTGGACACGCTACAGTGAGACAGGTCAGTACAAAAGACGAGCTGGACAAGGTCGCCGACGTATTACAGCCCCATGTGAAGACCAATAACTGGTCATCTCTGTGCTGTCGTATGGATACCGCCAGAGCACTGCATGATTGTCTCAGAAGGGCCACTGGAGCCGCTGTGTCCGACTGGACTGTAATGAACAGGTTAAGAGAAAGAACCTTACGATCCAGGCGTCCTGTTCGAGTGCCCCGCTTGACATGACAACATATTACAGCTCGCCTTCACTTCTCCCTTTCCCATGTCAACAGGCAACTTCGTCATTGATGAAATGTGTTATTCACAGACGAGTCGAGATATTCTCTGACGCGTGGTAACGGCCACTTTCGTGTGTGAAGACCTGTGGTGACCGATACCTGCCAAATGTTGTCCAGGAAATCGACAGATTTCCAAAGTTCTGTGATGTCCTTGGGAGGTTCCACTGTTGACACGCATACGGATCTTGTCGTCCTCCATGGCCGCCTTACTGGCAGGCAGTACATCGAACTGATCCTGTTGGACCATGCTGTATGCTGCATGTGGTGGAGATCCTGATTTCCTTCTAATGCCAGGGCCTGTCTGGAGAGCGTTAGTAGGTATGTCTTGCGAAGTGTGGACATTGAAGTAAATGAATGACCGGCGGCGAGCACAACTTAAACCTTATCGTGGATGTGTAGGACAAGCTTGACAGACGCGTTCGTGGTCGTTCTGTTCCACCACAGACTCGCCAACAACTGTAATGGGCTCTCATTAAAGAGTGGGAGTGGATATCACAGGGTGACCACTGCAGACTTTTACGGAGCATGCCAGGCAGACTTCAGGCACTGATAAACGCTCACGAAGGGCATACAAGTTTCTGACGCTCTCGAAGGCCAATGAAAATCACCCAGTATGACGGGACGAATGATTTTTTCCATTTTGTTTTCCACATCTGTCGTACATTTCAATTCTTTTCACATAAACGATCGAGGCTGTAATGATGTTTTGTTGTGTACTTAATTTCTGAAAGATAAAGACATAATTTGGTAACATATCCAGTCCTCATTTATTGCTCACTAGATAATGACAGATGCTCAGTGTCACGTTCCTCTAATTCTTTTGAGCAGTGTATATCCTATTATCTCAGAACCGTGGTGTTGACAGCACATGCTAGACCGACATATACGGTTTTTTTCCCCCCCATCTGACTGTTTTGATGCGGCACGCCACAACTTCCTCTTAATCTGTGAGGAGCACTTCCACCCAACGTCCTCTAATTACTTATTGTACTTATTCCTATCTTTATCTTGGCCGGCCGCGGTGGTCTAGCGGTTCTGGCGCTGCAGTCCGGAACCGCGGGACTGCTACGGTCGCAGGTTCGAATCCTGCCTCGGGCATGGGTGTGTGTGTTGTCCTTAGGTTAGTTAGGTTTAAGTAGTTCTAAGTTCTAGGGGACTTATGACCTAAGATGTTGAGTCCCATAGTGCTCAGAGCCATTTATCTTTATCTTTTCCTACAATTTTATCCTCTACAGCCAACCTAGGGTGGCCGAGCGGTTCTAGGCGCTTCAGTCTGGAACCGCGCGACCGCTACGGTCGCAGGTTCGAATCTTGCCTCGGGCATGGACGTGTGTGATGTCCTTAGGTTAGTTAGGTTTAAGTACTAAGCTCTAGGGGATTGATGACCTCAGCAGTTAAGTCCCATAGTACTCAGAGCCATTTGAACCATTCTTTATCCTCTACAGCAGTATCAAGGTGTATTGTCGCATATCCTGTCATCCTAGGTGTTATTATTTTTAATGTTTTCCTTACGTTTCTCTCTACGCCGAGGCTGCGGAGAACATCTTCATTTCTTGTCAATACTCTTGATTTTTAACGCCCATCTGTAGCAACACACCTCCAACTCTTCGATTCTGTACTTGTCTGGCTTTTTCACAATCTACGAATCACCATCTCACGATGCTACGCTCCAAGTGGACAGTCTCAGAAATTTCTTCCCCGTATTAAGGCCATTGTTTGATACTAGTAGACTTCTTTTGGCCAGGAATTCCCATCTTGCTTTTGCTAGTCTACTTTTATATGTTCTCCTTGCTCTGTCCGTCATGAGTAATTTTGCTGCTTACGTAGCAGAAATCCTTCACTTCGCCTACTTCGTGATGAGTAGTTTTGATGTTAAGTTCCCCACTACTCTTGTTTCTGCTACTCGTCATTACTTTCGCCTTTCTTCGGTTTACTCTCAGTCCATATTCTGTACTCATTATATTGTTTATTCCACCCAACAAAATCGGTTCAAATGGCTCTGAGCAGTATGGGACTTAATTTCTGAGGTCATCAGTCCCCTAGAACTTAGAACTTCTTAAACCTAACTAACCTAAGGACATCACAAACATCCATGCCCGAGGCAGGCAGGATTCGAACCTGCGACCGTAGCAGTCGCGAGGTTCCGGACTGAAGCACCTAGAACTGCTCGGCCACCGCGGCCGGCTCACTCAACAGATCCTATAATTCTTCTTCACGTTTACTGAGAATAGCAATGTCATCAGCGGAACTATTATTGATATCCTTTCATCCTGAATTCAACCCCGCTCTTGCACCTTTCTGCTATTCCCGTCAGAGCTTCTTCGATGTACGAGGAGCGTTCAATAAATGATGCAACACTTTTTCTGAGTCAATTTCTGTCGGCAAAGTACGCAATTTGCTGTGTAACATGGTGGAATATTCTTGCTTCAGCCTCTATAGTTTCATGAAATTCCGATAGGTGGCGGCGATATAAGTGGTCTTCAAAATGGCGTCTGTAAAAGAGGTGCATTCCAAACAGAGAGCTATCATTGAACTTCTTTTGGAGGAAAACCAGAACATCAGTGATATTCATAGGTGTTTGCAGAATGTCTGCGGAGGCCTGGCAGTGAACAAAAGCACAATGAGTCGTTGGGCGAGTCATCTGTCATCATCGCAACATCGTCACGCAAACCTGTCAATCTGCCGGTCGCCCACAGCTGTAACCCCTGCAATGTTGGACCGTACGGACAGTCTCACTCAAGGTGATCAGGGAATCACAATCAAACATATAACTGCTGAAATGTACGTCTCCGTTGGTAGTGCTGACATTCATCAACCATTTGAAGCGCTCACAGGTGTGTGTCCACAGGGTTCCACGCCGCCTAGGAGAAGACCATAAAGAGCAACGAGTTTGACCCATTGAAGCATGCATTCAGCGGGAAGCAGTACGTGGATGATGGGAAGGTTATTGTTTTCCACCTTGGTTCTTGTACATGTTTTACACTACTGGCCATTAAAATTTCTACACCACGAAGATGACGTGCTACAGACGCTAAATTTAACCGACAGGAAGAAGATGCTGTGATATGCCAATGATTAGCTTTTCAGAACATTCACACAAGGTTGGCGCCGGTGGCGACACCTACAACGTGCTGACATGGGGAAAGTTTTCAACCGATTTCTCATACGCAAACAGCAGTTGACCGGCGTTGCCTGCTGAAACGTTGTTGCGATGCCTCGTGTAAGGAGGAGAAATGCGTGCCATCACGTTTCCGACTTTGATAACGGTCGGATTATAGCCTATCGCCATTGCGGTTTATCGTATCGTGACAATGCTGCTCCCGTTGGTCGAGATCCAATGACTGTTAGCAGAATATGGAATTGGTGGGTTCAGGAGGGTAATACGCAACGCCGTGCTGGGTCCAACGGCCTCGTATCACTAACAGTCGAGATGACAGGCATCTTATCCGCATGGCTGTAACGGATCGTGCAGCCACGTCCCGATCCCTGAGTCAGCAGATGGGGACGTTTGCAAGACAACAACCATCTGCACGAACAGTTCGACGACGTTTGCAGCAGCATGGATTATCAGCTCGGATACCATGACTGCGGTTACAGACAGGAGCGCCTGCGGTGGTGTACTCAACGACGAACCTGGGTGCACGAATGGCAAAATGTCATTTTTTCGGATGAATCCAGGTTCTATATACAGCATCATTATGATCGCATCCGTGTTTGGCGACATCGCGGTGAACGCACATTGGAAGCGTGTATTCGTCATTGCCATACTGGCGTATCACCTGGTGTGATGGTATGGGGTGCCATTGGTTACACGTCTCGTCACCTCTTGTTCGCATTGACGGCACTTCGAACAGTGGACGTTACATTTCAGATGTGTTACGACCCGTGGCTCTACCCTTCATTCGATCCCTGCGAAACCCTACATTTCAGCAGGATAATGCACGACCGCATGTTGCAGGTCCTGTACGGGGCTTTCTGGATACAGAAAAGGTTCGTCTACTTCCCTGGCCAGCACATTCTTCAGATCTCTCACCAATTAAAAACGTCTGGCTCGTCACAATACGCCAGTCACTGCTCTTGATGAACTGTGGTATCGTGTTGAAGCTGCATGGGCAGCTGTACCTGTACACGCCATCCAAGCTCTGTTTGACTCAATGCCCAGGCGTATGAAGGCCGTTATTACGGCCAGAGGTGGTTGTTCTGGGTACTGATTTCTCAGGATCTATGCACCCAAATTGCATGAAAATGTAATCACATGTCAGTTCTAGTATAATATATTTGTCCAATGAATACTCGTTTATCATTTGCATTTATTCTTGGTGTAGCAATTTTGAGGGCCAGTAGTGTATGTTACCCGATTCTCTATATAGCTTACACATATTTTCCAGAGAATTTCTAACATTTTGCACCATTTTACATTGACGAACGCTTTTTCTAGGTAGACAAATCCTATGGAACTGGCTTGATTTGTCTTAAGTCTTGATTCTGTTATCAAGCGGAACATCAGAACTGCCTCTCTGCTACTTTTTCATTTCCAAGGGGCCAAACAAATCGTCATCTGACAAATCCTCAATTTCATTTTCCTTTCTTCTGGCTGGCCGAGGTGGCCGTGCGGTTCTAGGCGCTACAGTCTGAAACTGCGTGACCGCTACGGTCGCAGATTCGAATCCTGCCTCGGGCATGGATGTGTGTGATGCCCTTAGGTTAGTTAGGTTTAAGTAGTTCTAAGTTCTAGGGGACTGATGACCTTAGAAGTTAAGTCCCATAGCGCTCAGAGCCATTTGAACCAACCGTTCTTCTGTATGTTTTTTTGCCTCGGCAACTTGGGCGTATGAGATGTTAAGGGCTTATCTGCCCTCTCTATCTTCGTGATAGTGTGAATGGTGTTTTTTTTTTTTTTAAATTCTTATGGTTCGGCTCTAACCACTTGATCTTTAATACTTGGCTCACTGTGCAGGATATGTTGGCATGGATAGCAGAGCTAGCTCCGGTCCCAGGTACCGGCCACTGGCGGTTGGGCATGGTGCGTCGGGTGAGAGGGAAACCGCAGGCGAGGTGGCGAAAGCTAATTCCTCCGTAATCTCTCTCCCCCTCCCCCCCCCCCCCCCCACGGCTGAATCACTGCTGCAATTAGCTCTACAGGAGCGACCTTGAATTACGCTGCACAAATCTCTTCTCAAAAATGTAGTCGTGACTTCCGTCAGTGTCTTAAACACACTTTGAAGATGGGATGGCGTGGAATAACGTAACTCTTAATTGCGTACATTACGTGCGGGCAGAAGATGTAAGCTGTCTTGGACACCAGTGGGTGCAATAGCACTTCTCAGAAGCTGAACACAAATAAGGTCAACTAAAAGTAAAACAACACTTCAGCATCCAGTTTTTTTTAAATAACTTATCTTAGAAAATCCATAAGTCTGTGAATTCTTCTTCCACTTCCAAAAATGATAACTAAAAAAAATGAGTGTTGTTTTAAATGATGACTGTGTGGATTCAAAAAAGGTTTTTTTATTTCACATATTTTGATGTCATTGATCATTTTAGAATCAGTGCTAATATAACAATCGGCACGTAGTATGGTGGCTCTTTACAGCTGAAAGAAAACGGGACTAAAACTTTCCTGATGCAATTCTAACGGTCCTGATCGCAGTATAGTGTAATAACAACTAGAGGATACCCGGTTTCGGTGGACTAGCAACCATGCTTATATTATAACTGGTACCTACCTACAGTGATAACCACATGAACTTCTTTACTAAGCATATTTTGTCCATATTCATGACTATTAGCATATAGTACGAGTAGAAGTTATTTATCGTTCAAACTTGCACTACCAATTGGTCTTGAGGTGTGATCTGAAAGGCTATAGGGGACTATGAGTTTACATCCTAACAGCAATTACTTTAACTAGCAAGCCTTCCGCTTGTCTACTTAGACCATGTACTTGCTAAATTGATTTTGCCCTTTGACATTCGTTGTTGTTGTGAGCCTGCATTAGAGTTTACCACTTTTCTCAGGATCTAAAGAAATTTGAATGCTGAAATAATTTAACGAAATGGTGGCCAAGTCATTATTGTAGTCAATTATTGATGGGTGATTAATATAACAACACTGGATTAATCTTTTATGAAAAAATTATGAGATAAGTTTATTGATCATAAAATAGGACAAACAACACAAGTGAGATGACAGATCATGAACTGTTCAAACAAATTTCGGGCTTGCAGCCGGTCATCGTTCAATACTTCGCAGGATATTTCAACTGGGCACCTGCCAGTCATCTTCAGATGAGCCGTCGCAGACTGGCGATAACGTACTCCGCTCCGCAATATATAGCGTACTGTAACTATTCTGCGCATGCGTCGAAAACTTGATAGTTGCATGCGCAGAATAGTTACAGTACGCTATATATTGCGGAGCGGAGTACGTTATCGCCAGTCTGCGACGGCTCACCTGAAGATGACTGGCAGGTGCCCAGTTGAAATATCGTGCGAAGTATTGAACGACGACCGGCTGCAAGCCCGAAATTTGTTTGAACAGTCAATTCGTCGGGAAAATTTTAAAATTCACATCAGATCATGAACTGTTTGCAACACAAATAAATGCAAGAAATAGTTAACACTCCACTGAGTGGCGATTGGTTGGCAAAGACTAAGGTTGGTCTGATTAAACTATTTACTCTTTCTCAAAGCATGAGAAAACCTGACACTAGCTGCATATTGCCGGCCACTTTGCACACAAAGACCCTATTGGCTAACTTCTACGGTAATTAACTAGGAAACGGCGCAACGTATCGAAATATACTATTATTTTAGCAGTTGTTTCTCCTCACAACCTACCATGCAACACACTAACAAGCTTTTCAGACTGTTTCTGACCACCCTGTTTATTCCACAAGCCACTCTCACATCGGTGAAGACACTCGCTAGGATCTTGTCTTCGCTAGTAGCCAAGGATGTAGTAGAGTGTAGAATGTCTTTCTGAAATCTGAGAAGACGGTATCTACCTATCCATTTGTATCTGTTTTTTTGCAAAATTTTTTTAAACAATCTGTGCTTCAAACGATTTGTTGTCCAGGAATCTGAATATATTCTTTGGGAGAAGCATGTCTGCCTCAAGCAACGTCATAATTTTTAAGCTTCGAATATACGCTAGGATTCGAGAATCTGGAGTCAGTGCTATTGGTCTGTGTCTCCGACTTTTTAGCATTTTCTCTAAACAGAAGTAACCTGCGTTCGTTTCCAGTCACACGGGGCAATTCGCCTCGACGAATGTGATTTTGGAATGGAGCTAATTCCACGATTTATAGAACGTAAAAACGAACTGTAAATCTGCGACACGTGCCGTAAGAGTATGAAGAGGGAAGGGGTGATGGAGGTGACATTTATGGATTTATGGAGTGACCTGTGTCGTGATCACCGTGAGTCAACAACTGACTGAGTTCAGAAAGAATTTTTCACCTGCAGCAGAGAGGGCGCTGTTTTGAATCTTTCTTGCAGATTAAAATCTGTGTGTCGAATCAGGAGTCCAGTTCAGAACCTTGCATTATAGGGCAATAGTCTTACCGACTGAGTTATTCAGACGCAACTCATGACCCAACCTCACAGCTTCCTTCCGTTAACTTTCTCCCACTTCAAGTTTTACAAAAGTTCTCACGTATATCTCGCGGGTATAGCTTAGCAGAAGCCTCGAGGATTGTTTCCCGAATGAATTTTCACTCTGCAGCGGAGTGCGGGCTCCTCCGAAAATTCCTAGCAGGATAAAATTATGCGCCGGAGCGAGACATTAACCCAGAACCTTGTATTTCGCTGGAAATGCTCTTACCGATTTTTCTTACGCATATTTAATAGCCACTAACATTATCATGAATCACACTGACAAGCCAAAACATTATGGCCACTGCCCAACGCGACGTTGCATGCCACCTGGTAGCGCTGCGGGCACATTATGCGACCAAAAGTATCCGGATACCACCAAAAACATACGTTTTTCATGTTAGGTGCATTGTGCTGCAGGAGATCCGTCGTCACTGCTGGCGGTTACTTTCACCCCCACCAGTGCGTAGATGACCGTCTGACGCTTTCAGTGTCAACTGTCCTTTTGTCTCTTGCTGTCGCTGTTGCTGTATTCGTTCCTTATTTAGTTAGGGCTCCGTAATACAATCAACAAAACTTTCATTGCCAGAAATTTCTTCCTCATTACGGAATTCCAGAAGATCTGGCAAAACTGTCATCATATGGTAACCGTACCCATGTAGAGAAGAAGCGAAAACATACTCCACAGTTTCAACTGGTTTACGTAAGAATCACGGACGTTCTCGCAATTGATACAGAGAGAGCCTCTTTTCAGGGTTTTACTTCAAAATCCCTCTTATGAAATCTCTTAGAAGATTGTCGAGTTCATTTGGTATCGAATACTTCCTGTTTCCAGTGTTTTCATACAATCTCGAGCGTCTAAGGCGCTGCAGTCATGGACTGTGCGGCGGGTCCCGGCGGAGGTTCGAGTCCTCCCTCGGGCATGGGTGTGTGTTTGTCTTTACGATAGTTTAGGTTAAGTAGTGTGTAAGCTTAGGGACTGATGACCTTAGTAGCTAAGTCCCATAAGATTTCACACACATTTGAACATTTTTTTGAACATACAATCTATAGAGGTCAAGCTTTTAGCGGTACTGGCCAGTAATGATGTTACATAGAGTAATTCTACTGCTTCAGATATCAACCTTGAACTCAGCAAAACTTTTACGTAACCCTACAGATAAAAGTCGCAATAGAAAAATTCTCTAAGCACGCCCCATGTTACCTGAATGACACCATTCCAGGACGTTGGATTGGAAAAGGAGGAACAGAAGATGAATTTCATAACCGGTGTCCTCCCACGTCTTCAGACCCACACCTGACTTTTATCTGTGGGGTTAAGTAAAAGACCGCGTTTGTATCTCCTCTGTGCCTGGCACTCATGAAAGTGCGCGACATCGCATTGTTGAAGCTGTGAATTCGATAACGAGAGCCCACCTGCTCCGTGTGTGACAGGAGATGAGCCACGGCTTTGATATTTGTAGTGTAACATTGAAAATTTGAACTTTTCTCTTTCTAGGAACGTTGGAATTGTATTTCTACCTTTTGTTGTTTGGAACCAATAAATGTTTGAAATCTGTTCCTTCTTTTTGAATAGTTCTCCAATATAAGTTTATCCATATATCGCAGCTTCAAACGTGACTGTACTCAATACGATCGAGTCATAAATTAAAAAATGCCTTCAGTCGCAACTTTTCGAGCTTTATTCATTAAACTATGCATTTCGGATCCTGTGGGTCCATCTTCAGGTGTAATACGTCTTAATACATGCTTTATTTATTCTCTTGAATGAGATGAAATGCATATTCCTGCCACGAAAAATTTTGGTGTTAGGTTGTGAATTTGGTAAGTCAAACGCGGAAAATATGTGCGAAATAGTGGAAAAGATGAACACTATACACTTATCAAATAATCCAAGAAAAGCGTTTTTAACGTTTTAGCAACAGCATACGTTTGCCCTCTAACAGCATCTCCATTTACACTATGTGATCAAAAGTGTCCGGACATCCATAAAAATATATGTTTTTTACATTAGGTGTATAGTGCTACCACCTGCTGCAGGCTAATCCATATCAGCGACCTCAGTAGTCATTAGACATTGTGAGAGAGCAAAACTGGGCTCTCCGTGGACCTCACGGACTTCAAATGGTTCAAATGGCTCTGAGCACTATGGGACTTAACTTCTGAGACCATCAGTCCCCTAGAAATTAGAACTACTTAAACCTAGCTAACGTAAGAACGTCACACACATCAGTGCCCGAGGCATGATTCGTACCTGCGACCGTAGCGGTCGCGCGGTTCCAGACTGTAGCGCCTAGAACCGCTCGGCCACTCGGGCCGGCAACTTACGGACTTCTAACGTGGTCAGGTGATTGGGTGTCGCTTGTGTCATAAGCGAGATTTCCACACCCTTAGACACCCCTAGGTCCACTGTTCCCGATGTGATAGTGAAGTGGAAACGCGAAGGGGCACGTACAGCACAAAAGCGTGCAGGCCGTCCTTGTCTGTTGACAGAGACCGCCGACAGTTCAAGAGGGTCGTAATGTGTAAAAGGCAGACATCTATCCAGACCATCACACAGGAATTCCAAATTTCATCACGATCCACTGCAAGCACTACGACAGTTAGGTGGGAGGTGAGAAAACTTGGATTTCATGGTCGAGTGGCTGCTCATAAACCACACATCACGCCAGTAAATGTCAGACGACGCCTCGCTTGGTGTAAGGAGCGTAAACATTGAACAGTGGAAAAACGTTGTGTGGAGTGACGAATGAGAGTGCACAATGTGGCAATCCGATGGCAGGGTGTGGGTATGGCGAATGCCCGGTGAACGTCATCTGTCAGCGTATGTAGTGCCAACAGTAAAATTCGGACGCGGTGGCGTTATGGTGTGGTCTTGTTTTTCAAGGAGGGAGCTTGCACCTCTTGTTGTTTGGCGTGGCACTATCACAGCACAGGCCTACAGTGATGTTTTAGGCACCTTCTTGCTTCCCACTGTTGAAGAGCAATTCGGGGATGGCGACTGCATCTTTCAACACGATCGAACACCTGTTCATAATGTACGGACTGTGGCAGAGTGGTTACACGACAATAACATCCCCATAATAGACTGGCCTGCACAGAGTCCTGACTTGAATCCTATAGAACAACTATGGGATGTTTTGGGACGCCGACTTCGTGCCACGCCTCACCGACCGACATCGATACCTCTCCTCAGGGCAACACTTCGTGATGAATGGGCTGCCATTCCCCAAAAAATCTTCAAGAACAAGATTGACCGTATGCCTATGAGAGTGGAAGCTGTCATCAACGCTAAGGAGGGCCAACACCATACTGAATTGCAGCATTAGCGATGGAGGGCGCCACGAACTTAAAAGTCATTTTCAGCCAGGTGTCCTGATACTTTTGACCACATAGTGTATAAACATATTTCTTATTTTGACGTAAATAACGTCAGCCCTTCAGTTCCAAGGATTCTTTTTCACAACACACTTGAAGTTGCACAAATGATTCACTTCGTAACAACAATAAATCACTCATTTACACCTGTGCGTCTCCGTCTTCATCAAATTGTCTTCGCTCACCTTGCACTCTACTAACCACTTTATGAACCACCGAGTGTGATATCCGGGAATGACTCAAGACCCTCACCCCCCCTTGCAGTTTGACTTGCGTTAGTACCTCCCTCCTACTTTCTAAGCTTCACAGACGTTCTCCTGCTCACCTTGCGGAACTAGTACTCTTGGAAGAAAGTATACTGCCGAGAAATGGCTTAGCAGAAGTAAATTTCTGAGGGGCTGGACAGCTCATCCTCTAAGTGCATTGCTCATGAAAGGCAAGGTTCTGGGCCCGAATCCTGGTCCAGCACATATATTTAATCTGCCGGGAACAACCTAAACTGATTGGTTGCTCATCCCAAGAGCATGTTCCCCGGTATGGAACCTAGCAGCGCCTCTTTAAGCCCACAGCTTGCGATGAAGCTATTGCGCAGTCCCTGTAGTATCACTCGCATTAATTGAAATAACTCCTGGGCCTGCGGAAGAACGGACCAGCTGCCTAGTCCTACCAATAACACAAGTACCAGGACCAGCTGGACACGGTAGACTCATTATGTTAATCCCACGGCTTGCGGCGTTAAGGCCTAATGGGTGGCTGCTATCGGAAAATTAGATCTGCGCGTATAATCGAAAAACTGCGCCTGCCAAGGGGTCGCACGGCGCGAGCAACTGGCCCGAAAATTGGGAAGGGCCGCGCGAATTGCGGCCGTGCCTTATTACCACAACCTCCGGTACCTCATTAGGGGGCCCGCCTCTTAAACAATGTGCTGTACGAGTTAACGCCACTCTTCTTGTTCTTCTTCTGGTCGACCGTAATTGGTGAAGTATTACCCGGCGCGCAGGTCGCCGGTAATTGAGGTGTGGGCCATCGCCGTCCCTGCCTCGTACAGCTCTGGTCTCTGGCTCTTTGTCCTAAGCATGGATCCAGCTACACCGACTCGTTAAGAACAGTCGATCGAAATGAACGACGACCTCTGAAATGTTCTTTCTTAACGGCAGAAAGTGTAAGCGCTTACGTGAACTAACGCAAAAATAGTCTGATATTAAACCTGATGAACTGTGTCTTTATAGCCCCGATAAACGCAACGATGTTTACTCAGCTAGCTTAAGAACCGTGGTTACGGTTGTAATGTCTTCTGACTTCAACAGACCATGCACATAACAGCGTAAGAGATATACAGACCACAATTTGCAGCCTTTAGAGAGTTATCTGCATTGTATCCTCTCATATTACTAAAGCGCATTCTCTTTTATGTTCAGTTTAATTCGCAGTTTTTCCCCCATCCATAAAGGTAGAGTAGGTAGTTCGATTCCTGACTAGCTGCAGTGTCGGCCTTTCCAGCCAAAGTCCAGGGAAGCTGTTAGTGCGGTCAAAGAATTCCCAATTGGGAATATTTGGGACAGAATTTCCTGTTACTGCATTTGCCTTACTTCCAACAGAAACCTCCAGAAAACCTCATTCAGGACCGGCAGATGGCAAATGGTTTTGCTTCAGTTTTGGGACGATGTGTCCCACACAAAGATATGAAAGTCTAATGTATGTGTTTGTATTTAGGTTTACTTGCATTCAGAAATGTTCAAATGTGTGTGAAATCTTATTGGACTTAAATGCTAAGGTCATCAGTCCCTAAGCTTACACACTACTTAACCTAATTTATCCTAAGAACAAACACACACACCCATGCCCGAGGGAGGACTCGAACCTCCGCCGGGACCAGCCGCACAGTCCATGACTGCAGCGCCTTAGACCAGTTGCATTCAGAGTAAAATCGATTATCTCTCGACATGCGAAGTGTACCTTCGTTGCTGTTAGTCGCATGGGGTGAGATCGACGGAGACTGTTGAAGGTACTTGAAAGAATAATGTGGACAAAAGTAGTTTCCTTTCGGTTAAAATAAATCATGACCAGCGCTAAAGATGTAAAAATAAGAAGCGTTTCCCCAAGTTCACGCTCTTCATCTTGAGGCGATGTGTTAGGATAGAATTCTCCAATAGCATCTTAATCAGTTCATCTTCGCATCTGTACTACACCCTCCATCTCCTCACATGATCTAATATTCGTTAGTACTTTCATTTGTTCCATTTTGCTCCTTACATTGCCACGTTAGTTATTACTCGTGAATGTAGTGCATATGCTTACAACGTTTACTTCCTGTGAGCAGGGTCCTCTTTCGACAAATTACCACGTGTATTTTAAGACTTGAGGTTATGAACTGTGTCTCAATTCCAGCTATGAATGAAACGATTTCGTTCAGCTAGCCTAAGAACCGATATTGTGGTTGTAGTGTCCCTAAACTTAAACAGACACACCTACTGTGCCAAGAGGTACTACCGCACGGCGGGTTGTTCTCTCACTATCCTTTAAGCAATCAGTCCACCAGCCTGGATATGTTTCACGTTGTCTGTTCCTTCACTCTGCAATGGTAGATACTGGTTTAGCCGAGAAAAGCAGCGTTGAGAAAAAGTTGACTAAAAACCTACCACGCAAAGGCCACATAACTCCAGTCCATGGACAGTAGCTGAAAGTTAGTTAAACCATTGTGCGTTCGGGATTCTTGCATCACTCATTTAAAAAATTTCTAAAATTTCCTTTAAGTTGGTTTATTGTTTTAAAACACGGAATATAGCTATCAAGTCTGTATTTAAAATCCCGACATCAATTACACAATGTTACTGACTGACTCTGTTACAAGTTCCACCCGAAAGAAACCAGAAGATATTTAGTCCTACCCGATATTTTCGACGTCCTAAGTAGTCACTGACCAACTGCTAATTGCGAGTTAACACATTCAGTCGTTCAGTAGGCTTCTCGTAAAACAGTGCTCGCAATACCGTCTCGTAATCTGCGCGAACCACACCACGAGGAGTTTATGTACGACAATATCTCCGAAAATAAACCACTCACAAAGCTCAAACTTTCACAAAATATTCAATACTGTAGTCGCTTTTCGTCAACGACAAGGAAACCAATCAAACGCGCGATTTTTTTCATTTTGCCACAAATTTGATCAGCGTGGTTTAACGTACGTGTTTACCAGAAGACGGCTCCGAGCGACTCTGTCGACTCATAGATGTGGGCACAATACACCACTCAAGCGGGTGGCAAATGCTGAATTCCTATTGGCTAGCATGTTAAGCAGCCAATCTCGAACATTTCTGTACTCGCGGTATTTCTGGTGTCAGCCAGACTACCACAAGTAATTTAGACTAGCAATCTCGTAATTCCGATACCAAAAAAAGTTTAATGAAAACAAAATACGATTTCTTTCTACAAAATAAATTACTAGTAAATTTAATAGTCAACGCCCCTTCTGGTTGAAATTTCAAAATAAAGCTCACTCGGACATACGTCTCAAATTCCCCTATTGCAAAACTACTTTCTGGCGCAAACATTTACATGGTTTTACATAAAGTACCGTATTCTCGATTCACATATTTCCTCCATTCATTCTCTCAGTATCTACAAAACACTCACACAACCAAAACACGATGAAATAATAATTTTCCAAAGTACCTTTAAGTACCTATGAAATCTGTGGTAATGAAACTAAAGAAATTTACAGAAAATTAGATTATAGGAACCTATACTCTTGGTTGAAGTTTCAGTTGATACTGTAGATGAATACATTACACTCCCTAACTCAGTTTGACAATGCCAGATAGCACGGTTATTAAGTGTTTGAGGTACGAATTTATATCTCCAAAAGTATTGAAGTTATTGGTTTGAAATTGTAACAGTATAGTTGTGTTATCCGTAGAATATGGTGTACTAAGTTTGAAAAAGATCTATTTAATAGTAATTTTTCACACTCATAGAGAGAATGTGTAACGTACTGCACGCAGCGTTAGACAATTACTAGGCTCGCACGGCCCAGTAGCCAGCGTCAGCGCCGGCCGGAGTGGCCGTGCGGTTCTAGGCGCTACAGTCTGGAACCGAGCAACTGCTACGGTCGCAGATTCGAATCCTGCCTCGGGCATGGATGTGTGTGATGTCCTTAGGTTAGTTAGGTTTAATTAGTTCTAAGTTCTAGGCGACTGATGGCCCCAGAAGTTAAGTCACATAGTGCTCAGAGCCATTTGAATCATTTTTTGAACCAGCGTCAGCTGTGCAAGCGTGAGAACCAAAATCTGCTCTTCTCAAGGCTCCACGGCAAGCTACGCTTTCAATGCGGGATGACAACTCGTAATAATTTTCTACGTTACAGTATTCTCCGAATATTTTCAAATCCTACTAATGCTCAGTTAGTGTCTTCTAGATGGAAAGGTATAAGAAAAAGTAGTGTAAGGAAATGAGTTTCTTTGGGGTCATAATAAAGTTCAGAGTAATAGCAGACAGAAATGACGATTTTAGAAGAAATCAATAACGAGAACTGAGGAAATCTTCACGAGTTGTCAATCGATTAATGGCAACAAAAGACACCTAATCTGTCTGTCGTCTTTTTATAGTATTCTTATCGAACATTTGGTCGTGAAGACGCTATTTCGAAGACGGGCGATTGCTTACGGTTGGCCAAAAACGGAATCGGGAGAACATTTGCCAGCAGTGTGATTGAGGCCCTATATCAAGGACAATTAAACGAAACCTGCAGCATGAGAGCAAGAATGATCGAAGCAGCTGATTTCATTTTGGGAATGTGTTTATCTTTGAATATCGTACACTTCCAACGGAAGACCTCACAATTCAGAAAGGAAGTAAGAATGGTTTGAGTTAGCTTCAGAATAAAGAAAGGAAGAAAAAATGGTTCGGCTATGCTACCCTGTAGATAACGATGTCATCAGAAGCAACACATAAGTTTGCTTGCACAGAGGAAGAAAACCGTTCATGTCCCATTCAGAGAAGCCATCAGCAACTTGATGGAACAATCTGAATGAACAATTAGTATAAGTTAGAAATCTTACTACGATGCGAGACTGAAATGTTATAGGGGAAGAAAGGCAACCCAGAATTACCTGATAATATGGCAAATAAAGAAGGAAACGACAGAAGAGAAAGATTATATATTTCTGTAGTAGATTTAATTTCGTTGAAGCAACCATTCTTTTGAGAGTCAAAAGAGGTAAAGGGTTACTTCAAAAGAAACAAGAGACGCAGGAGAACATCAGCTGGGTTATTTTTGGTAAGGCCAAGATATTGGAAATACAGGGCAATGCAAAGCTTGCTCTGATGCTGATAAACACACCTGACAAAACCTAGTCCTCCCCCCCCCCCCCTCCCCTTCCCCGGCCAAGGGACATCACACTAACATTCTGTAACGCACTCTCCATCCTTGATAAAGACCTCAATACAGCCAGAACGACGGTCCACAAGTTTCTGTAGGTGTGCCATACCCATCTGAAGCCAGTGATTAATGATTACGAGGGCTTTCAATAAGTAATACAACACATTTTTTCTCGGCCAATTTCGGTCATAAAATCCAAAGTTTGTTGGGGAACATCAAAGAATATTCCCGTTTCAGACTCTATCGTTTCATGAAGTTCTGTTAGGTAGCGGCGCTATAGATAGCTTTCAAAATGGCCTCTGCGTTCGAAGTAGAGGGCTATCATTGCGTTTCACGTGGCGGAAAACCAAAGCACACAGATATTCATAGACGCTTGCAAAATGTCTACTGAGACCTGGCAGGGAACAAAAGCATGGTGAGTCGTTAGGCGAGCCATCTGTCATCATAGCAACAAGGTCGAGCAAACTTGTCTGATCTCCCGCATGGCGGCCGTCCGCACACAGCTGTGACTCCTGCATCGTTTGAGCGTGCGGACACTCTCATTCGAGGTGACCAACGGATCACAATCAAACACCTCTCTGCGCAACTGGACGTCTCTGTTAGTAGTGGTGACTCTCTCGTACACTAGTAGGGGTACTCAAAAGTGTGTGACCATAGGGTTCCCCACTGCCTAACAGAAGAGTGCCATCTGTTTGGCCCAATGAAGGAAACACTCCACGGGAAGCAGTACATGGATGACGCGGAGGTTATTGATGCCGCAAGACATTGGCAACTCAGTATCTCCAATCAGCTTTCTTCTCGTGTCAACCATAGACTTCTACAGTGCTTTGTCGGCATTACAGTAAAAAGAGGAGGAGAAAACCTAGAGAAAATAACCATGGAAGAGAGGATCGGGCATACAGGTCATCGCAGTAAGCTGGCATATGGCGGTCGCACTGAACGGAGATTATGTTGAAAGAGAGAGTTTTGTACCCAAAAGTGTGGGGAATAATATGGTTTACTGGACTTTTAAATAAAACCAAACTGCTTTAAGGAAAAAATGTTGCATTACTTATTAAACGCCTCTCGTAGATCCTGTGAAGCTCCCTAATTGATAGGCTGTTGTCTGCTGTGTTTCACCAATCTCGCATTTTCCTTGGGATTAACATTGGACGATGTAGTACAGGTGCCTTGGTATTCATCAAACAAGGTGTATACGCTTGCAGACTTACGAACACGGTTGTTATCATTTCGGAAGATGAAATACTCATAATGAAGATGTGGAAGAAAGGGCAACACTTGGTTACCGAGAATATTGAAATAACTGTACTGGTTCATGCCCACGGTAATCAGAATGAATGAGCCCAAGTAGAATCGGAGAGGATAGGAATGCATGGGAAACAAGGACAAGCAAAAGAGAGAGGTTGATAGGACATCTGCTAGACATCGAGAAATAACTCCCGTTGAACCAGGGGGAGCTGTGGAGGGTAAAAACTGCAGAAGAATGCAGAGACTGCCAAACGTCAAACACATAATTGAAGACGTGGGGTGCAAGTGCTACTTGAGATGAAGCGTTCGGCAGAAGAGAAGAAATCGCGGCGGGCCGCATCAAACCAATCAGATAACCGATGAAAAAAAAAAAAAAAAGAACATGTTTCCCCAAGTGCACGACTTCAGAGCTATGGACGCGCAGAGGAATTACATATTTTCTAACGGACAATGTCTTAGTGAATACCCACACTTAAGATTGTTGTAATGTACATAAAAGCACCAAAAATTATGTTATCGTGTCGCGGACGGTAGATGTCAACCTACCAAAGATAATTAACGAGTGTAAGACGCAAATGCAAGGTCGCCGTATGAAGCCTAGCTTTTCTTTTGAATTTTACTACAAGGTACGAAGTAAAGGAAATGAGACCTGGATAAGTTCAAAGAACGAGAGGTTATTGAGAATTTCAAAGTGAGCATTAGGCATCGATTGTCTGAAGCGGGGGAGGGGGGGGGGAGTAATGCTGTGGAAGACGAATAGGTAGCTTTGAAAGATGAAACAGTGAAGGCAGCAGAGGATCAAACAATTAAAAAGACAAGGCCTATTAGAAACCCTTGGATATCATAGGTGATATTGAATTTAACTGATGAAAGGAGAAAGTACAAAAATGCACAAATGAATCATGTGAAAGGAATTACAAACGTCTAAATACTATGACTGACGGAAGTGCATAACTGCTAACTAGGGGTGGCTAGCGGACAAATCTAAGTCTATAGAGGCACCAGCTGACAAACCCGACATTGCGCGGGTATTCATTTTGTCGATTTCCTGTTAGAAACGAAAAAAAATTGACTGTGTCTGTTGATAAGCATAGAACAAATTTCATTTCCATGTATTCGTGAAAACACCTTTAAAATTATGGAACAAATGATGACTAACCGAAAACCTCAGCTGCCGACAGGTGTTGTTGATATACCTCGATGTGGACAGCTGAAAATGTGTGCCTCGACCGGGACTCGAACCCGGGATCCCCGGGGAGTAATCCGATCCGGAATGTCCCGCGTTAGAAAAGCCACAATACGTCGAACCAAGTGCCAAACCTCCGCCGCCGGTCCGCAAACAAACCGATGTTCATCATTGTCTGGCAGTCCACACGTGGAACATAGAGGTGATTGGGCGAGGTGGATACGATGAAGGCGAAATTGGTTGATTTGCTTACCATTGACAGTTAGGTACCAGACAGACTGAACATTCGTGTCAAGGTAACAGGCGAACACCGCGCGCCATACATGACGCCAGTCAACCTGGGGGAACTTTTGTTCAATCGCGTTAGGTGGACGACCTAATTGGAGGACATTGTATACTTCCTTTGTCTTGAGTAAAAGCGGTCTTGGTAAGGTGAGGCGTAGATAACTGAGTTCAAGAAAGAAGTACCGTATATAATGGAACAGGGCCGGAACATCCGAGATCATCACTGGGGCTGACAGTGAGACCGGCGAATATGCCGACAGGAGGAGACCAGTGAGGCTCGTTGGGCAACGTGTCCATACCGTCATCTGGGAGCTGACAAATAGGGCGCGAGCTCTATCCGGCACGTGAAACAGACCGATCCCACCTCGTTCACGGGGAAGAGTAAGGGTTGCATAGTTAACTTTGAACATCAACCCAGAGCTGACGAAAGATGCCATCGCTGCCAACATGCGACGTGCCACAGTAAGCGGGAAAGGTAGAACTTGTGTTACATGGGGAACTCGGGATGCGATATATATATTGACATATTGAGCTCGTTGGAGAATATCTAGGGATCGAAGGTGATGGTCCATAAGACCTGCTCTGATCATTAAAAGGAGGCGTCGGCAGTTGATGGTGGCTGAACGCCGGAGATCAGATGAAAAATCTATTCCCAAACAGCGAATGGTATCAACGGTGGTGAGAGGTGTAACGCACTCCACGGGAAGTCCCGTGCCAATGAACATAACTTGTGACTGACGTACGTTTAAAGAGCTGCCCGACGCCTCACCATAAGTCGCTACCCACATCAAAACAGCTCGAACCTCGTCGGCATTACGTAAACAGATGACTACATTGTCAGCATAGGCCGTGCAACAGAATCGGTAGCGATCTATGGACAACCCTACCAAACGTTGTCTTAGTCCACATAGCAAGGATTCCAAGGAAAAGGACTACAAAATCGCTGATAGAGGGCAACCTTGACGTACGGATCGACCTATTTTTATCGGTGGAGTGAGTCTGCCATTGTACATAATCCTGGACGAGGCACCCCGCAGAAGGCGCATCACTACCGTGATAACGGCAACTGGGAAACCCATATGGTGGAGAACGGCCGTAAGGAACGAATGGTCAACCCTATCAAAAGCTTGACTAAAGTCCAAAGACGCAAGTGCCCCAGAGAGGCGTTGCGCTTGGGTAACGGCGATCATATCCCTGTAGCGGCATAAAGACGTGCGGATATTATTATCCCCTCCCAAAGATGCTTGGTCTGGCGACACAACATATGGGGCAACGTTTTTAAGTCGTGCTGCCAAAAGGCGAGTGAAGATTTTCATATCACTGTTAAGGAGGGTGAGGGGCCGATAATCACTGATATTGTTGCCACCATGCGGTTTATGTACAGGAATAATAATTCCTTCCATGAAAGCGTCCGGCACAGGTACTTCCGGAGACATCAGTTCCCGACAGATGGAGGTGAAGGTGGACTCTAACAAATCACGGAAGGTGCGATAAAATTCGAGGGGAAGACCGTCGGGTCCAGGGGAGCGATTGATGGTTCCTGCCCGGATCGCATCGCGGACTTCCTCATCAGTCACCTCTGACATCAAGTCAATCGCCGCATCGCCTGGGATACCACCGAAGTTGAGCTGTGTGACTTCCTCGATCAACTCTGGGGAATGTGGAATTGCGGCGTATAGCTGCTGGTAGTGGGCGTGAAGCACATTCCCTATTGCAGATTGGGTTACGTAGCGACGCCCTTCTTGATCTGTTAGGACGTGAATCAATTTTCGGCGTCGATGTTGGCGTTCTTGGATGATATGGTACATCGACGGATGTTCATGAGGCATGCGATCAGCAGTACGAGGTCGTACTATCGCTCCTTCCAAATGCCTTCGCATGAGATTGGAGATTTGGGCCTTAGCATGGTTCACCCTTGTATGGCGCTCAGGGGAGGCTGGCATCGTGGAGCATTCTCGTAGGATCCTGTAATAAAAGTCCATAGTGCTCTTCCTCCAGGCGACAACATCTTTGCCATACCGGATCAAAGTTTTTCGAAGAGCAGGTTTTGCACACTGGATCCACCAGGATATGGTAGACGGATACGTGGGTCGGCGTCTATTACATGTGATCCAAGTGTCTTCTATTAGAAGTCGACAGTCAGGTGAATTAAGAAGTGCCGTGTTCAGTTTCCATAAACCACGTCCGTGCCATACTGCCTGTCTTGTGAGAACAACATCACAGAAGTAAGCCTCATGATCTGAGAAAGCAACAGGCCAGATTTCAGCCTGTTGAGTGTGTTGAATAAGGGATCGCGAGATGTAGATGCGATCCAGTCGGCTAGAGGAATGCGCAGTGTAGTACGTAAAGCCCAAAAGATCACCGTGAACATGTCTCCACGTGTCAACAAATTGTAGCCGCGTGACGACTGTTTCCAGAGCTGCGCATGGTGAGTGACGCGGCAATTGAGCCTGAGGTCGCTGGGTGCAATTGAAGTCTCCACCCATGACCCAGTCATCGTGTGGTCCCATAAAAAGGGGTGTAACTTCAGTCGCGAAGAAGGCATTGCGTTCACGACGGTAGCTGGAGCCCGACGGCGCATAAATGTTGACGATGCGTACACCAAAGAGAGTAAGGGCCATACCTCTGCCGTTGGGGAGGTATAGGACATCTTCGGCTGGAAGACCTTCGCGTAAGATGATGGCAACACCACTACCGGTGTCCGAAGCGGGAGAAAGATGCGCCGTGAAGCCATGTGGTGGTGAAAAATCGGCGACATGCACTTCCTGAAAAAGCGCAATATCTATGTCCGCATCATAAATAATATCGCGGAGCAGCGCTAGTTTGTGGGGCGCACGAATGGTCGCGAGGTTAATCGTCGCGACACGATAATGCTGGTGTTGGAGTCCCACAGGCACAGGTGGGGCTTCTTCTTCAGGAGCGAGAGGTCGCCGATCTTGCCGTTCCACTGAAGAGGCTGCTATTGTGGAGAGTTTGCGGGCGCGGGCGCAACCGATAGGGGCGCCCCATCATCAGCACCGTCCACCCCAGTCCCGTCGATCTCCACGTCGTCTGCCCAGGAGACTGATTCTGCGGTAGGGCATCGGCTGTGCACATCATCCACGTGGAGAGGAGACGTAGTTTTCGGCTCAGCAGATAGGCTCTCTTCAACGTCGACCTGTGGGGGCGACGGCGCCAGTAAGGAGGGGTGGTCGTTGCCAGTGGTCGCCTGTGGCGGGTCGTTCGCATCAGACTTTTGGTCATCAAAGAGCGGTTTGCCGTCCATCTTCGGGTCTGCATCCCTGGTATCCATCCGTAGAATGAATTCATCAGGGGATGTACGGCTACGTTTCTTTCTCTTTCGTGTCGTCCCTTGTTTTCGAACATGTCGTTCAGAGTCTGATTGCGGGTGGCTTTCGTCTGACTCCGGACCAGTCTGAAGGAAAGCAGAAGTAGGTACCACTCCCGGATCAACGTCCATCTCATTAGCATTTTCAGTCACATTGCTGCGAAGATTCGGCAGGTCAGGATCTGGCGTCTGTGGCACCTCAGAAGGATTCTCAGTAGCGATTGCATCTACCTGATCAGACGACGGCAACGAAGCAGGAAGACCCTGTGGAGAGATGCTACCCTCCTTGGCAACCTTGGCATATGTGACAGGGATCTGAGTGATCACCGCTGGGGACGCTTCCTCTCCGACCGGCGTCTGGATCAGGCGGCGTCGCATGCAGGCGGATCTGACGTGGCCTTCTTGTCCACAACCCGCACATGTTCGGGGTTGGCCGTCGTACATGACAATGGCTCGCACCCCGCCAATTGTCAGATATGATGGTATATGTTTCTTCAGTTCAATTTTGACCTGACGCACACCATTAAGGACGTGGTAGGTCGTGAAGGTTTGCCATTTTTCCTCTACGTAACCGATGACGTTACCGTATGGTTGTAACGCAGAGACAACTTCGTCCTTCGGCACTTCAAAAGGTAGTTCAAACACCCTAATCGTACGTTGACCGTACTCTGCGAGTTCAAGTGTTACAGCTCCGACGTGACCATCAGAGTATTTGAACTGAAGTCCATTGGCATGGCGGTGAATAACATCTTCACACATCTCGGTGTTTGTCATTTTAATATAAACGACACTACTCATGATCGAAAAATGGATTCCGATAACGTGGTTAGGATCTAAACGAACTTCTTCACGTATGAACGTTTCAACTTCATGTGCACGAGGTCGTGCATGTTCAGCTGGGAAGGAAACTTTAAGGGTCGCACGGCGGTAAGCGCTCGACATGTTGTTCATGGTGGACGGACACAAGCCTTGAAGCTACGACGCGGAAGTAAACAACGCCTGCAGCGGAGCACTGGCCGGCGCGCGGGGCCGTCCGCACGCTGCCACGGCTGAGAGCCGACTGATCCATCTGAGCCACCGAGGACACAGGTGAATAGCGCGACTGCAGGGACTTATCCCTTGCACGCTTCACGTGAGACTCACATTCGCAACTGTCCACAAATCTACACATGTATTGTACCTTATAGACATTTGCCCACCCACTCATTACTCGCGCACGCTTTGGCGATTCCCGTAAGAGTTTGGGCAACCTGTGCGCTTTCACACAAACGAAGGTTAATGGCTGGGTAGCCTTTAAGTATATATACGAAGACAGTAACTCGTTCTCGAAAGAACAGTTACTGTTGATGGAACAGTCGTACAAAGAAATATGCATAAAGTACAAATGTATAAGAACAGTATCCAGATTAATAAACATGATTTCAGACAGTTTCTGTACAATGAGTGCAGTTGCTTAGCGTGTCTACAACACGACTGTGTAAATTTACCTATGGCAACGCCTCTTCATAGCTGTGTAGACCGCTACTGTTTTCGCCTACAGCCGTTTGCGCTTTACAGTTTGAGAGTTGTCAAAAACGTAGCCAGGTTTCAGGGATTTCCTTAATTTGATTCGACTGTACGAGTGTCTTAATAGTAGAGAATAAATGTATTAAAACTTCATGCATGAAGCGGCAATTTTTCTCGCATCTCAGTGTTTATGACGTCATATCTCTTGAACTACGTGTCGTAGAATCCGTAGGTACATTCAGCGCCATATGTGGATATTGTCTGCGAAATATGCTACGAATAGTGTTTTAATGCTAGCAAGGAGTAATAAATTTAAGCGTCATGAAGAATGCGGGAGTTTTTCACGCATTTAATTGTTTACGACGTCAAGTCTACCGAACTATGTTAGGTAGGTGGTTCTTACCACCACAGCGATTGTTACCTGGCAACGAAGGATGTGTGTATCAGGTTCGGTTGAAATCGCTGCGGTAGTTTAGGAGGTGACGTGAAACATACACACACACACACACACACACACACTCACTCACTCACTCACACGCACACGCACACGCACACACACACGGACTTCCTTTCTTATTATATGTATGGATGTGTATTAGGGAAAAGGTAGAGACCGCCCACAGGTAATTTAAAAAGGCCTTTGAGAGAAGAAAAGCAGTGTTATAAGTATCAACATCTCAGAAGGAAAACCATTACCAGGCAATGAAGGGAAAACTGAAATGTGGAAGGATTATACAGAGGTAGATTGACCAGATTTCTAAGAGAAAAAACCAGGAACTTCTGTTTGTACTTTACATCCAGCTTCATTACTACGCTTACGCTTACCTTTCTTGTCAGATATAGTGATATTTTGAAATCGATCATAGGCCTATGACGATGCAGCAGCTGAAGAACCGATAGCAAGAAATTATCTTCATGTATTCACACATAAATAAAATTATTTTCTTCAGAAATAAAAATACTTGTATATACGTTTCTATCATAGTAGCCAGGTTATGCTTTCTGCAATGCTTGGTCACTTCTTAGTTACTTGATACAATTTGTTCATCTTAAAAGCTGTATAATATTACTAATCAGTAAATCAATACAAACGATACGATTCATACTACAATTTAAGATTTCGTTAGATTCAGATTGTTAAGGGTGCTTGCATGCCAAACAGTATTTAATAGGCACTGCTAACAGACGCTGCATAGCTCACATATTCCACAAAATTAACTTCCATATGGCTGCAGTTCCGTTACAAGAAATAATTTAAGTGATGCTCCTTTACACCTCCCACGGTTTTGGTTTTCGTTTCACTTGTCTCGGGGGCCATAAAGTGGAAGGTCGGAAAGTCAGAAGCGGTTAGGTAATACCTTCTTTTCTTTTCAACATATATTTTACTCTTTCCTCAGGCGTAAGACGAGTTAAAACAAATGCGGTAGGTCTATAGGTAGTACTGTGAAAACCTATATTTCTATAAAGTTCTACTTCTAGGAAACTTATTTTTCACAAATACTTAATTAAATGAGAAATATTATTGCACGCATTTTGGTTCTAGATTAAAAACCGGGACTATTATGTGTTTTCTCGGTACACTACATTAGCACATTTATGTGGAAACTGGAACTCTCGCGGCAAAACAGGGACACCTGGTTAGTCTATATTTGAGGCTGTATAAGGGAAATTAACTTGAAGGCAATATCATGTAATGGAAAAAAGAAGTACATGAAGATCAAATGAGAGATGTAACACTGCCAGAAGAATTTGTGGGAGCACTGTAAGACTCAAGCCGAAAAAAGGCCCTGCTGTAGACGACCTTCTCTCATAACTGATCCTTGAGAGACCCAGCAACGACTAAACCATTCCACCTGATATGCATGGCATATGAGGCAGAGGAAATACGTTCAAACTTCAAGATGAATGTAATAATTCCAAAAAGTAGATCTGAATGTTACTGAAGTATCAGTTTAAAAAGTCACATTTACAGTGTACTGACACGAATTGTTATTTACAGAGGAATGGAAAAACGGGAAGAAACCGACCTCTGGGAAGATCAGTTTAGGTTCCGGAGAAATGATGGACCACTCTAGGTCATACTGCTCTTAAGACTTACCTTACAAGATAGGTTAAGGAAAGACAAAAGTATGTTCATAGCATTCGTTGATTTGGAGAAAGCTTTTGACATCGTTGACTGCAATATACTCTGTACATTTTTGAAGGTAGCAGGAGTAAACTATAGGGAACGTAAGATTATTTACAACCTGTATAGAAACTAGACGGCAGTTGTAAAAAGTCGACGGGTATGAAATGGTAGCAATGTTGAGAATGGAGTCAGACACGGTTGTAGCCTATCCCTAACGTTAATCTATCTGTACCATGAGCAAAGAGAAATTTAGAATAGGGATTAAAGTTCAGACAGAAGAATTAAGAACTTTGAGGTTTGCCAGTGACATTATAATTCTATCAGAGACAGCAAAGGACTTGGAAGTGCAGTTGAACGGAATGGACAGCGTCTTGAAAGGAAAATATAAGATAACCAAAACAAAGGTAAAGAAATTAAGTGGAATTAAATGCTGAGGGAATTAAAATAGGAAATGAGACACCAAAAGCAGTAGCTGAATTTTCCTATTTGGACCGTAAAATAACTGATAATGCCCGAAGTAGAAAGGCAACGGCAAGAATAGCATTTCTGAAGAAGAGATATTTGTTACCATTGAATATAGATATAAGTATTAGAATGTCTTTTGTGAAGGCATTTGTCTGGGGTGCAGCCCTGTATGGAAGTGAAACATAGGCGAAATGCACTTAAGAAGAGAAAATGGCTCTGAGCACTATGGGACTTAAAATCTGAGGTTATCAGTCCCCTAGAACTTAGAATTACTTAAACCTAACTAACGTAAGGACATCACACACATCCATGCCCGAGGCAGGATTCGAACCTGCGACCGTAGCGGTCGCGCGGTTCCGGACTGAAGCGCCTAGAACCGCTTGGCCACACAGGCCGGCAGTTAAGAAGAGAATAAAAGCTATTGACAAGTAGTGCTACAGAAGAATGCTGAGGATTAGACGGGTAGATCGCGCAACTAATGAGGAGGTACTGAAGATAATTGAGGAGAAAAGAAATTTGTGGCACAACTTGACCAGAAGAAGAGGTCTGTTGATAGGACACATTCTCTGACATCAAGTAATGGTCAGTTTCGTATTGGAGGGAAGTGTGGAGGGTAAAATTTGCACAAGGAGACCAAGAGATGAACACAATAAGCAGACTCAGAAGGATATAGCTTGTAGTAGCATTCGGAGACGGTGAGGCTTGCACAGAATGGAATATCTTCGAGAGCTGCATCAAACCAGTCCTCAGGCTGAAGACAGCAACGATAACATAGTCTATGAATTGTTCTAGTTTCAGGCTACGTTCAGTGTTCAGTACAGAGTAAATCTCTAATTGTTATTGGCGTCACTAATTCTGGTGTCGTAATTATTTGTTAGTTAGAATTAATTAAATTCAAAACTATGACTTTTACGATAATCATCTGGGTTGCCGTTAACTTGACTGAAATACAGTGTTTCCTGCTCGCTTGTTTGGTTAGGTAGATGCAATTTGACTGCAAGGAGCTATTTAAGTCAAGAAGGATCTCAAAATTCAGTTACGATCCGAATACTAGCTGAAGGCAGAGCAAACACTCCTTTCATAAGATATTATGAGCTATACGCAGATTTGCATACGTTTTTATGATTTAAGTGAGATGCAGAAATGCAAATGCCGAGAATTTTCTATGCTTTTTTTTTTTCAGGTAGGGTGGGTCATTCGGCTGATGAGCCGTGTAGTCAGACTTTTCAGTCAAGCACCAGCTGACTTTTCAGCCAAGCACCATATGAGCTGGTACTGGTGCAAAGGAAATAGCAGTTGGGAATTTTTAAGAGTTGATTCGCAGTTCAGGCGTTTCTCTTGAACCAAGGAAAAACCCTCGAAAACCTTAGGTCAGAACCGGGTGACGCGACTACTTTTAATTTTTAATCAGTCAGACAAAAATGAAGTCACAGTGCATGTGGAAGTACATTTGTATATAGAGCAAAGTCGATGACTTGGTCGACATGTATGATGTACCTATATTGCTGTCGATCATCTGACGACTTTTTTTTTTCTTTGCATTTTTCTAGAAGAGGGCAGGCTCATATAGGACTTCGTCATTTTCACCCAGAAATCCCAAAAGGTTGGGAGTAGGATACAGCGTATCTCAGTTGGGGATCTTTTGGAGGGAATTTCTAGTTCCGGCTTTCGCCTCATACCACAGGGAAACCCCCTGAAAAAAAAAAAAAACTTATCACGACAACTGAATGTGTTAAACAATTATCCTTATCGTTGTAAATTAAACAGCGATTTATTTATTACTCGCAACTACGCGGTGCACCAAGAATTTCTACTGACCGTTGACAACTGTTGAAGTTCTCATTCTAGTGCCAGCTGCACCGTAATTAAAAAAAAAAAAGGCTCATCCGCAATTGCGCCATAACTCTCTATTACGGAGACTGGTTCGCGAACACAAATAGTATTGCTCAAAGAACAAGTGTTGTAAGTCCACGAAGTGTTTAACCATCTTTCAACAGATCTTTTAGGAAGTATCTCATGTGTGAACTACAGCTTTCGATCTCATACTTTTTTCTGGGTTGTATTTTGTGATGCACGTGAAATAAAGCATGTTAATTATTTATGTACAGCACAGGCACACATATGTCGAAATAAAAACAAAGTTTATTATGTTTACAGTAGACTTTTAAAAAGCTGTTGCTGTCATAACTTATGGTTCAAAAACTTTTGATTAAGATTATCAAAAAATTTCAGTAATTAACTCATAGTTTTTTCTTTAATAAGTCTTTAATTTTTAAATTTAAGTCATAAGAATAGTCTAATTTTTAGTTAAGTATGCTTTAAGATAGTATACAAAATTTCATTCCTATATCTTCAATAGTTTTTAACCAATGTTTCCTCGAACATCAAAAAAGTTAACTTCCAGGAAGTTCAAGTTCAATTTAAAGCTTGTTTCTCGCACTAATGCATCCCAGGCCCATATTTATCCAATTTCTGATGTTGTTTTCCCTCCCTTTTTTTCAGATTCTTCTTATTCTTGATTCTCTGGTGGCTCCAACACTGATTTTTCTGCTTCGTAGAGTCTCCTGTGATCAATGGCAATTAGTTCTTTGCATATTTAGACCACCAGGCACTCCCACCAACTCCAAAACCTTAAACCTTGACACTGCACCATCACTGAAACATACTAGTGCATCCAGCACAACTATTATCAAAGTATATAGTCCTACCAGAACAGTTTTTGGTATCGATTCCCATTTTTTTTTTCGAGCCATTAGTCTTCTGACTGGTTTGATGCTGCTCGCCAGGAATTCCTCTCCTGCGCCAACCTCTTCCTCTCAGAGTAGCACTTGCGACCTACGTCCTCAATTATTTGCTGGATGTATTCCATCTCATTCTTCCTCTACAGTTTTTATCCTCTACAGCTCTCTCTAGTATCATGGAAGTTATTCGATGATGTCTTAGCAAATGTCCTAACATTCTGTCCTTTTTTTCTTGTCAGTATTTTCCACATATTCCTTTACACTCCGATTCTGCGCAGAAGTACCTCAGCCGGCCAGTGTTCTAGGCGCTTCAGTCTGGAACCGTGCGACCGCTACGGTCGCAGGTTCGAATCCTGCCTCGGGCATGGATGTGTGTGATGTCCTTGGGTTAGTTAGGTGTAAGTAGTTCTAAGTTCTAGGGGACTAATTACCTCAGATGTTAAGTCCCATAGTGCTCAGAGCCATTTGAACCATTTTTTGCAGAAGCACCTCAATCCTTATCTTATCAGTCCACCTAATATTCAACACTCATCTGTACATCGTCTCAAATGCTTCGATTTTCTTCTGTTCCGGTTTTCCCACATTCCATGTTTCAATACCATACAATGCTGTTCACCAAACGTACACTCTCTGAAATTTCGTCCTCGAATTAACACCTGTGCTTGATACAAGTAGACATCTCTTGGCTAGGAATGCTGGTCTGCTTTTTGACGTCCACCTTGCTGCCTCCGTCACTGGTTATTTTGCTGCCTAGGTAGTAGAATTCCTAAACTTCATCCACTTCGTGACCATCAGTCCTGATATTAAGTTTTTGCTGTTCTGATTTCTTTTACTTCTGATTATTTTTATCTTTCTTCGAGTTACTCTTAATCCATATTCTGTACTCAGACTGTCCATTCCATTCAGCAGATCAAGTAATTCTTCTTCACTTTCACTGAGGATAGCAATGTCATCAGCGGATCGCATCACTGGTATCCTTTCACATTGAATTTTAATTCCACTCCTGAACCTTTCTTTTATTTTCATCATTGCTTCTTAGACCTATAGATTGAACTGTAAGGGCGAAAGACTGCACCCCGGTTTTACACCCTTTTTAATTTGAACACTTCTTTCTTGGTCTTCCACTCTTATTATTCCCTCTTCGCTCTTGTACATATTGTATATCACCAGTCTCTCTCGTTAGCTTGTCCCTATTTTCCTCAGAATTTCGAACATCTTGCACTATTTTACATTTACGCTTTTTCCAGGTTCCTAAGAAAATCCTTTGAACATTTCTTGATTTTCCTTTAGTCTTTCTTTCGTTATCAACCACAAAGTCAAAAATGCCTTTCTGGTCCTTTACTTTTCCTAAAGTCAAATTGTTCGTCAACTAACAAATCCTCAATTTTCTTTCCCATTCTTCTGTGTGTTATTCTTGCGAGCAACTCGGATGCATGAGCTGTTAAGCTGATTGTGCGATAATTCTTGCACCCGTCAGTTCTTGCAGTCTTCGGAATTGCGGTAATCATATTTTTCCGAAAAATCTGATGGTATATCGCCAGACTCATACATACTAACACTAACGTGAATAGTCGTTTTGTTGCCACTTCCCCCGATGATTTTTGAAACTGTGATGAAATGTTATCTGTCCCTTCTGCCTTATTTGATCTTAAGTCTTCCAAAGTCCTTTTAAATTCTGATTCTAGTACAGCATCCTGTGTCTCTTCTAAATCTATCCTTTTTCTTCTTCTAACACATCAGACAAATATTATCACTCATAGAAGCCTTCAATGTACTATTTCCACATATCCACTCTCTCCTCTACATTTAACGGTGGAAATGCCTGTGCATTCTTACCATCATTGCTTTTGATTACACCGAAAGTTGATTTGACTTTCCTATATGCTGAATCAGTCCATCGGACAATCATTTCTTTTTAGATTTCTTCAAATTTTCCGTGCAGCCATTTCGTCTTAGATTCCCTGCACTTCCTAGTTATCTCATTCCTCTGAAATTTGTATTTTTGTATTCCTGAATTTCCCTGAACATTTTCACACTTCCTTCTTTCATCAATAAACTGAAATATTTCTTGTGTTACCCCTGGTTTCTGTGCTGTTGCTTTCCTTGTACCTATGTTATTCTGTCCAACATCTATGTTGTTGCTGTTTTTAGTGACGTCCATTCCTCTTCAGCTGTTCTGCCTACTGAGCTATTCCTTATCGCAGTATCTGTAGCCTTAGAGAACTGCAATCTTATCTCTTCATTCCTTAGTACTTCTGTATCCCACTTCGTTGCCTATTGATTCTTCCTACTTTTCATCACTACTTCGTTGTGATTGAGTCTGTATCTTCTCCTGGGTACGCCGTACAGTCCAGTATCCGATTTCGGAATCTCTGATTGACCACGATGTAATCTAACTGAAATCTTACCGTATCTGGCGGCCTTTTCCAAGTATACCTCTTCCTCTTGTGATTTCTGAACAGAGTATTCGTTATTAAACTGAAATTTATTACAGAACTGAAGTAGTCTATCCCCTTTCTCATTCCTGTTACCAAGCCCGTATTGTCCCGTTATCCATTGTCTTACTCCCCCTACAAGAGCATTCCAGCCCCCAAGATTATTAGATTTTGACATCCCTTTGATTACTCAATTACGCATTTAATATCTTCATATACTTCATCTATCTCTTTGTCTTGAGCTTGCGACGTCGGCAGATATAAATGAACTGTTGTTGTCGGTGTTGGTTTGCTGTCGATTCTAATAAGAACAACATTGTCACTGAACTGTTCACAGATTCATAATGAATCCTACTCCCGTTATACCATTTTCTGCTGCTGTTGATATTACCCTATACTTATCCGACCAGAAATCCTTGTCTTCTTTCCACTTCACTTCACTGACCCCTACTATAATCTAGATTGAGCCTTTGCATTTTCCTTTTCAGATTTTCTAACTTCCATGCCACGTTCCAGCTTCTGACATTCCACACCCCGACTCGGAGAACGTTATCCTTTCGTTGATTACTCAATGTTTTCCTCAGGGTCACCTTACCTTAAAGGTCTCCTCCCGGAGATCCGAATGGGGGCTATTCCGGAATCTTTTGCCAGTGTAGAAATCATCATGGCACTTTTTCAATTACAGGCCACATGTCCTGTAGATACACATTCTGCGTGGTTTCCATTGCCTTCTGGTTCCTCATACCGTTGATCATTGATGATTCTTCCGCCTTTACGGTCGGTTCCCCCCCCCCCCCCCCCCTATGGGCAAGAGAGTGTCCTGAACCTCTGTCCGCTCCTCCGCCCACTTTGACAAGGCGATTGACAGACTGAGGGTGACTTCTTATGCCGGAATTCTTCGGCCGTCAGTGCTGATTTTTATTCAAAACTTAAGGGGAAGGAGGGAGGGGGGGGAGGGAGTTCGAATCCGTGACCGAGGACTTTTTGATTACGACGCAAAGACGCTACCATTACAACAACGTACAGCCGTAGTCTGCGAAAATTATCGTCCCGAGATTCTCCGTGATATCCTGCGTCGTCTTTTATATGTGTCTGTACAGATTTAGCTTGCAATTTCAGCTTTAGCTGCTGGCTCTTGCTGGTTATGCGCACTCCAGGCACTCGATTTTCACATCGAAAAACCTTTTAAGGGGCAACAAATACGAGGGTTGGCAACTATTTATTTACAACCGATAAACACTCGGCATACACATATACACTGCCGAAAAAAAAGCAGCACTGTCAAGGACTGTGTTCAGTGCCTACAGAGCGTATTTAAGTAGTTGTAGTATTAGTGATTCATTTGTCACGGGAATCGGCAGTCAGATGGCGCTCGGGATGCCTGTCTGTGCACGCTCTGTTTTGACTCCGCAGGCGGTAATTGCACTGAGTTTAGAGGTGAGAAGTATTTACAACATTCATTCTAATTTACACCCGTGCCCCGCCGAAGAGTAAGTAAAGCTGTTGAACAATGAAATCATTGAGCGGCATCGCATTTTGTCCCTGCGGGAAGCTAGGTGGACGTGTCGAAGGATTGTTGCACATGGTGGACACAGTGTATCGGTAGTGTCTCCCTGCATCCAGTAGTGATCAGGGACATGGTCCCACACCCGTAGTCCAGGTTCTGATGACCGTGTAGTACAGACGCACGTTAAGAACTACGTATTTTGCGAGCAGCTGTGGCCGACCAAACATCGTCAAGGAAGAAATCTAGCCACATGTTGCACCAGATTTGTCATCAAGGACAGCTGACAACTGTCTGTTTGCAGCAGGATTAAGATCCGTGTGTCTCTGTCCAGGCTATCACTGACACCATGACACAGCCAAGCACGACTCCTCAGTTTCTCTAGTGGCGTGTAAGAGTCAGATGGAGAGTGGGACACAGCTATGATGTCTTCAGTGATCAAAGTAGATTATGTCTGTACGCGAGTGAAGAACGTACAATGAACACTTAGGTCCCAGCCCACGCTTCATGGTGTGAGAGGCCATCTGTTACAACTCGCGGACGCATGTGATGCTTCTGCAGTGTAAAGAAACCAGTCCAGCTACATTGCACAGGTGCTACCGTTATTTCATCGACAGGAAGAGTCTGCGAGAATTATTGCTGAAATGAAACAAAAGGTGTCAGATACTTGGGACAATCTATCGAGGGATGCCCTCTGGCATCTCTATGATCGTTGACATGCGAAAATACACTCCTGCGTTGCAGCAAAATGGGTGGGTGGGTGGGGGTGGGAGGTGCGTTCACTATGTACTGATGCGTATGTTTGCGCACCCGTAACTCTGACACATTGGTCTCATTTGACCTGAATTTGTTATCATATACTCCTGCATTGATGAACTACCAGTCATGTCACTCTTCAACAAAACTGAAGATGTCACATTTTGCCGCGCGGAGTGGCCGCGTGGCTTGAGGCGTCTTGTCACGGACTGCTCCCGCCGGAGGTTCGAGTCCTCCCTCAGGCATG
This sequence comes from Schistocerca cancellata, assembly GCF_023864275.1. Taxonomy (NCBI): domain Eukaryota; kingdom Metazoa; phylum Arthropoda; class Insecta; order Orthoptera; family Acrididae; genus Schistocerca; species Schistocerca cancellata. The sequence continues at coordinate 495,210,179 of NC_064626.1, read as the reverse complement.
GGTGTGTGTGTGTTGTACTTACAAGGGAACCTCCCCATCGCACCCCCCTCAGATTTAGTTATAAGTTGGCACAGTGGATAGGCCTTGAAAAACTGAACACAGATCAATCGAGAAAACAGGAAGAAGTTGTGCGGAACCTTGAAAAAAATTAGTAAAATATACAAACTGAGTAGTCCATGCGATGATAGGCAACATCAAGGACAATGGGAGTCAAGGAGCGCCGTGGTCCCGTGGTTAGCGAGAGCAGTTACGGAACGAGAGGTCCTAGGTTCAAGTCTTCCCTCGAATGAAAAGTTTAATTTTTTATTTTCAGTTCATGTGACAAACTCTTATGTTTTCATCACTTTTTTGGGAGTGATTATCACATCCACAAGAAAACCTAAATCGGGCAAGGTAGAAGAATTTTTTTTACTTATTCGCTAAGTGTACAAGTTAGGTGGGTCGACAACATATTCCTGTCATGTGACGCACATGCCGTCACCAGTGTCGTATAGAATATATCGGACGTGTTTTCCTGTGGAGGAATCGGTTGACCTATGACCTTGCGATCAAATGTTTTCGGTTCCCATTGGAGAGGCACGTCCTTTCGTCTACTAATCGCAGACACTAAACTTATTAGAGTGAACAGAGACGTCAATGAACGAACGGACAGATCATAACTTTGCGAAAATAAAGAAAATAAAATTTTCAGTCGAGGAAAGACTTGAACGAAAGATGTCTCGTTCCGCAGCTACTCACGCTAACCACGGGACCAAGGCGCTCCTGAGCTCAGATTTCCCTTGATGTTGCCCGTCTTACGCATAGACTACTCAGTTTGTACATTTTACTAATTTTTTCATAGTTCCACATAACTTCTTCCTGTTTTCTCGATTGATCTGTGTTCAGGTTTTCAAGGCCTATCCACTGTGCCAACTTATAACTAAATCTGAGGGGGGTGCGATGGGGAGGTTCCCTTGTTAGCATAAGCTAGCTTAAATTAGTTTAAGTAGTGTGTAAGTCTAGGGGCCGATGACCTAAGCAGTTTGGTCCCTTAGGAATTCACATACATTTGAACATTTTTGTCACATTTTTTCCGGCAGTTTAAGTGTTGCATCGCCTTAAAATATCGTGCACTGTGTTGCTGTTGTGACTGTTTCTGAATCCATCGGAAGGACACCACTGGTATTGATTTAAACATACACCATGAGCGCTACCTGCGGTTTTGTCGCCGCTCTCGAATGTATTGCAGCATTTCAGTTGAACGTAAAGGACCAGTATGGACGCCATAGAGACGTCTGTGGACCAGTAGAGTGAACGTTCATCATGCCACAAAGGACAGTGGCGATCAGTGATCGGGTGCGCATCATTATGTTACGCGCAGTTGACTTGTTAACCAGAAAAGTTGCTCGTCGTGTACGCCAGAGTCAAAGAAATGTGGTGCGGACACGGAATAGATTCCAAGTGACAGATTCTGTTGAGGATTTACAACGCACAGGCCGTCCACGTTCGACAGGTGCACAGGGTGACCGTTATTTACGACTTTTGAGTCAAACCACCCTGGACTGAGTGCTCTAGAAATGAATTCGGCTTCGAAGAGGCTACAGGATGTCATGTATCGCATCATACCGTTAGGAAATGACTGCATGATGCGAATCTCCATTCCCAACGATCACTGTGACCAACTCTTTCTACACCACAATATAATGGACTCAGTTACAGATGGGGAAAAAATCATGCAGAACGGACGTCCCAGAATTGGGCCGATAGTAGGACCGTATCGCCAACATTGTGGATTACTCACTTGCTCATCGTGTTGTTCTCGTGACCTCGTTCCTACAGCATGCCAGGATCACCAGAATGGAGCCGCTTACCTGTACCCCGGGCAAGAACTCAACTGGACATGTGTGGGATCGAGTGAAACGAATTGTTGTTGGACATCGACAATGAGCACCTCATATACCTAGAGGTGCGAACATGTAATGTACCCAGGAACATTATCCTTTTGGTGGTCCAGGTGTTAAAGTGAGATGAGACATAATGCTGCATTTCTGTACTGACCTCCAAATCTTGGAACACGGCACACTCACCAGTCAAGGTGATTGTTGAACTGTAGTCCTTCCCCATGTGCGTCTTTTTAGGGGTGCAATCGGCTCTCACTTCATTTTTGTGGATGACAATGTGCTACCGCATGGAACAGTGCAAATGGAGGAGCCCTAGGAACGAGAGGATATTCGGCGAATGGACTGGCCTGCCCGTTCCCCGACTTACATTCCATCGCGCATGTGTGGAATGCGTTGTAGATACGTGTTGTGGGGCGTCCACATGCAGCAACCATCACACCAATTATCAACCGCGCTGGTGGAAGAATAGAACGATCTACCGCAAGAACTACTTACCAGCCATCCAATGGGCCATCACAAATCACGGTCACTTCAGTGTATTTCTTGACTTTGAATAAAACTGTCATTTCTGTTCGTCTCATTGCATGTTTGTTTCTGTTACCTGCCGTGCTATGTTGTAGCACTTCTTCCTATGTATGGTCCAAGTTTCATCGAGCTGATGTTGCTTTGCAGTGTCACATCATACGAAACCTACTTTCGTCCTTTAGTTTTGCACACCATTGTATATAACACTTACACCATTGAACTAACCACAAAACACGAAATTTAAGTACGCTCAACGTGTCAGTGCTGCACAAACGTTATTCTGTACTTGCTACTGTATGTGTAACACTTCCGTTTGGCCCAAATACATTTTTGTAGTAGTTTTGTCAAAATGTACCCTTATAATACCTGAACATTCAGAACTACCTCCTGACTATGGGGTGGAGAAGCCAGGACCCCACACGTGTACTTCTACTCCCCTCAGATCACACTGAGCAGAGAATAGCATGCTTTCGATTATCCAAAATATGTGAAAGAGTTGTCACTAAATATATGTAATGTATTGTTACGTTCTGATGTACAATCATTAATTACAGATGGAAAAAATTCAGAATAAATGTCCAGAATACTCTGTGACTGCAACCCCCGTATTCGCTAGTTTTTTTTTTTTCTTTTATGTTGCAAGACGGACTTTTGGAATCTTTGCAACATGCAGACAAACCAGGCGGTGTTGTTATTTTGTGCGTTATGACTTTTTTCATATTTTAATTGGCTACCACTGTCAGCTAAATGACATGTTACATGTCTACCCTTATATGTTGTTGTTGTGGTCTCCCGTCCAGAGACTGGTTTGATGCAGCTCTCCATGCTACTCTATGCTGTGCAAGCTTCTTCATCTCCCAGTACCTACTGCAACCAACATCCTTCTGAATCTGTTTAGTGTATTCATCTCTTGGTCTCCCTCTACGATTTTTACCCTCCACGCTGCCCTCCAATACTAAACTGGTGATCCCTTGATGCCTCAGAACATGTCCTACCAACCGATCCCTTCTTCTAGTCAAGTTGTGCCACAAACTCCTCTTCTCTCCAATTCTATTCAATACCTCCTCATTAGTTATGTGATCTACCCATCTAATCTTCAGCATTCTTCTGTAACACCACATTTCGAAAGCTTCTATTCTCTTTTTGTCTAAACTATTTATCGTCCATGTTTCACTTCCATACAAGGCTACACTCCATACAAATACTTTCAGAAACGACTTTCTGACACTTAAATCTATACTCGATTAACAAATTTCTTTTCTTAAGAAACGCTTTCCTTACCATTGCCAGTCTACATTTTATATCCTCTCTACTTCGACCATAATCAGTTATTTTGCTCCCCAAATAGCAAAACTCATTTACCACTTTAAGCGTCTCATTTCCTAATCTAATTCCCGCAGCAACACCCGATTTAATTCGACTACATTCCATTATCCTCGTTTTGCTTTTGTTGATGTTCATCTTATATCCTCCTTTCAAGACACTGTCCATTCCGTTCTCCTGTTCTTCCAGATCCTTTGCTGTCTCTGACAGAATTACAATGTCATCGGCGAACCTCAAAGTTTTTATTTCTTCTCCATGGATTTTAATTCCTACTCCGAATTTTTCTTTTGTTTCCTTTACTGCTTGCTCAATATACAGATTGAATAACATCGGGGATAGGCTACAACCCTGTCTCACTCCCTTTCCTTTCATGTCCCTCGACTCTTATAACTGCCAGCTGGTTCCTGTATAAATTGTAAATAGCTACCCTTATATACAATGTTGATGTCCACAGAGATGACAGAATTCATGGGATAGCGATATATATACAGATGCCGGTAGTATCACGTTCAGGAAGCACCTAAGGGCAGTGCGTAGGCGGAACTGTCATTTGCACTCAGATGATTCATGAGAAAAGATTTCTCGTGAGATTACGGTCGCACGACGGGAATTAACAGACTTTGAACGTGGAAAGGTAGGTTGGACCTAGACGCGTTGGACGTTCCATTTCGGAAATCGTTAGGGAATCCAATATTCTGAGATCCACAGTGTCAAGAGAATACCAAATTTCTGGCATTACCTCTCACCGCGGACAACGCAGTGGTCGAGAACCTTCACTTAACGACCGGCAGCAGTGGCGTCTGCGTAGAGTTGTCAGCGCTGACAAGCAACACTGCGTGAAACAACCGCAGAAATCAATGTGAAAAGTACGACTAACGTATCCGTTAGGACAGCGCGGCGAAAACTGGCGTTAATGGGCTATGGCAGTACACGGCCGACGCGAGTGCCTTTTCTAACAGCACGACATCGCCTTAGGCGCCACTCCTGGGCTCGTGATCATATCGGTTGGACACTAGTCAAAAACCGTCACCCGATCAAATGAGGCCCGATTTCAGGTGGTAAGAACTGGTAGTACGGTTCGATTGTTGTCTAGATCGCATTCCGCCATGGACCCAAGATGTCAACTAGGCACTCTGCAAGCTGGTGATGTCTCCATAATAGTGTGGTCTGTTTTTGCGGGGAATAGGCTGGTCTAACGGAACCGATCATTGACTCGAAATGGATACTGGGAGACCATTTACACCCATTCATGAACTTCATTTTTATGGATGTCAACAAGCCTTGTCAACAGGCCATAATAATGTTTGCTGATGGTTTGAAGAACATTCTGATAACTCGAGCGAATGAATTGGCCATCCAAATCACCCTTCATGAGTCCCGTCGAACATTTAAGAGACATAATGGAGAGGTCAGTTTGTGTACAAAATCCTGCACCGGCAACGCTTCCGCAATTATGGACAGCTATAGAGGCAGCATTTGCGAGCACGGAGCAGCGCGAGCACGCTACCCCCACTACCGGACCAGAGCGGAAAGTGGGGAGAGTCACGTGGGGCACACAACAGCTGCCGCCAGTCAATGTAAATCCGCGGCCACCTGCAGGGATATCACTCACGAATTATTACTGCGACAAATGAAACAAATAAAGGAGAATGTACACGTGCCACATAATTTTATTAGCTTAGTGTCTGCCTCTACATTCGTATTAATTTGTGAACTGTTACACAATAAAAGGTGTCACTGAAGTGTGGGATTCTCGGTTGTCTTGTACTTTTTGTCCTTTACAATTGCGTTTATGTTCGGAGTAATTGTTCTTGTGCATTGTAGGCGCAGCGTGCAGTTTACATTTCGATCAGACAATGCGTTTCTCAGGCGCGTCTTGTTACATTTCATTGCAGAGAACAGTTGTCCACAAACATACGTGGAACCGAACATTGATATTATTGTAGCCGCCAGTTTGTGCAAACGAGGAAATCTATCCTGATGGAAGTGTCTGTAGAATTACAAAATGTTTTTCTTGTTCTGAAATTTGTCTCTATTCTCTGTCACACTGCAGGTCAATAATTTCTAGTTGCAGCTTAGGACGAATCTTTTCAATATTCGCTGAATATGGAGAGGCGAACAGATCAAAATCTCTGTCTAGTGCTGTCAGATCTTGAAAGTGTTGATCAAATTCTTCCTTAAAGGCAATTTAACTATGTGAATGACGTTCACAGTCTTTGTGAACATCTTTCATGGATGATAATTTAGGAAAATGAGCTAGATTTCCTGTTTCCAGCTGACTCACACAAAGTGTCAATTTCATTTTAAAAGCTCGTATTCGATCTATGAAATGAGTAATTAGCAGATCTTTACCTTGTAGTGAAATGTTCAAAGCATTCAGATGGCTAGTTAAATCTGCTAAGAACGCGAGATCACATTTCCATGAAGGCTCTTTCAATTCAGGAACACACATGTTATTTATTTCCATGAACACATTTGTCTCATCTAATAGGCAAAAAAATCGATTTAATAATTCGCCACGACTAAGCCAGCAGACCACGCTGTAATAAGGCATAAGGCAGGCTACCATACTGGCTTTCTACATCCTCAAGAAAGCTTTTAAATTGCCTGTGTTGTAGTCCATGCTTCCTTATATAGTTGGTTGTACGAACAACAAAAACCATCACATTTTTTAGAGTAATACTCTTTGCACATAAGTTTTCCTGGTGGATCACACAGTGAACGGTCAGTTTTTGCATTTTCTCCTTCAACAGCGCAACGAAACCTGATTTTTTCCCTGCATTCGGCATGGTCAGTTTTTGCATTTTCTCCTTCAACAGCGCAACGAAACCTGATATTTTCTCTGTCATCGCTGGTGCACCGTTTGTAGACATTGAAACTAACGAATGCCACGACAATCCTATATTTTCAACACTTTCTTCCACACTACTTAAAATATCACCTCCGGTTGTAGTGTTCTTCGTGGCTACTACATCGACGAGCTCTTCCCTCGCCTGAAGATCTCTATTAAAACCTCTAATAAATATGGCAAGCTGCGCTGTTCCAGTGATAACAACACTTTCGTCCAGAGCTAGAGAATACGCCATAAAATCTTTACAGATATTTGCAAGCTGGCTCTGGACATCGTCTGCCATGTCCTGTATGCGACGCATAATGGTTATGTTAGGTAATGGCACAATCCGAAACTGTTCAACTTGAGATGGACACATATGTTCCGCTGCAACTACCAAACATTATTTTATTAAATCGCCATCAGTGAAGGGGCGCAGGGATTTTGCTAAAAGCAAAGCAGTTTTGTAACTCACTCTGAGAGCTGCCTCAACTGATTTTTCTTCGTCGTCCAGATCTTCTTCGGGTAGCTTCCTTTTAAGTTTAGTAACTTCCTGTGCACGATCTGGTCCATCACATTTTCCACTTCCGTAGTCTTTCGCGTGGTACGACATATAATGTCGCTGCAAATTAAATTTCCTGAAAGAATTCTGCGTTTTGTGACATACTAAACATTTTGCAACACCAACTTTTTCTGTGAACAGGTACGATTCCTCCCAATGGGGGTTGAACTGCGAAAGCATGGTTGCGGTTACACAACGGCGACTTGACATGATTCTTAACCAGCGCAATGACTGTTAGAGCTGATCGTAGTGCTTTAACGTTACACAGTCGGCGCGAATTCAATAGGCACGCTGCGGCCCTATTTAAACGTGCGCGCGCATTTCCCCTCCCTCCCCTCCCTCCCTACTCTGCGATCTTGCACCTGCTCGCGAGCACGTGCCTGAGCAGACGCGAGTACTCGCGCTCAAAACCGGCCAGTTGTTAAGCCCTGCATTAGGAGATATGGCTCAAATGGCTCTGAGCACTATGGGACTCAACTGCTGTGGTCATAAGTCCCCCAGAACTTAAAGAACTACTTAAACCTAACTAACCTAAGGACAGCACACAACACCCAGCCATCACAAGGCAGAGAAAATCCCTGACCCCTCCGGGAATCGAACCCGGGAACCCGGGCGTGGGAAGCGAGAACGCTACCGCACGACCACGAGATTCGGGCCTGGATTAGGAGATACCCCCCACTAATTTCGCCACCTGAATATATCTCTGTTTCATTTATGTATATTCTGATTGTATGTATTTCTCTATAGCAATTTCGACACAGTCTGCCTAGTAATGACTGCTGAATTATTAAGACGTGGTAATAAATTGCGGTAAAATGGTAAATCTCCGCCATTGCACACAAGAAGAATAGAATTAAGTCGTCTGAACTGATGAGTCTTGATTGATTTTTATTAAACGCTAATCGCTGGCCAAAACCCGATGCATCCCCCTTGATAAGACGGTCACTTCCTTGTGGTCTTTGATTTATCTACCATCGTCTCTCGTCGGTTTACCATAGAGAAACTTGCTGCCTGATCTTTTGCAGCCGTCTGGTCGTCTACAGCTCTACATTCTACGGTATCTGTCAGGCGACCTATACCTTCAACAATACAAAACAGAATGCCACCTGTCTCGGAGATGGGATGGCTTTTGTAGCCCCTCCCTCTCCACAAGTCATCTGACTTTATCCATACTGAACAGATTTGCTACGTCATCGACAGAGATGACCACGGTAGCCAGGAAGTATCTGAGAGGTCATGGCTCCGAATGGCATCCCCGCGTTTCAATGCCTCGAAGAGTCCACGCCAACGAAATATATACTAATAGGTAACACTGATTCACGTGTTCGTTAATGTGAAAGCAGGTTCGAAGGCTTGTGTAGGAACGTTGTTATTGCGGGAGCTTCTCGTAGAGAAGGAAGGTGAGAGCTGAGATCGAAGTTTTAATTTCTTATCAACGACTAGGTAATTCGACAATCTTTGCAAGGGTATAAGAATAAATTGTCCGCGGCCTTGTTTTAGAAACCGCTCTGCCGTTCAGCTTAAAGGAATAACCAGGGTAGAAATTAATTTAGCATAAAAATTTTAATGGTCTAAAATGTTGCTTAGAAAGTCTATTTTTAAGATTAATTCATACAAAGTTTGTCATAAATGTTAGTGCGGTTTACTGCATGAGGATCTGGCGCATCCGAGTGCTCGAATACAGCTGATGAAATGCCATAACAGTTACCGAAGAAATATGGGTTCTGTTAGTTTCGGACAGCATCACAAAGAGCGTTAGTATCAACTAGAATACTATTCTCAAGAAGATTGTTTTCGTAATATGATGCATTTATGGTAAACAATCTGAAAACACGTGCTTGTCTCGCGTCTGCTTAACTGTGTCATTTCGCTTGTGTTCTTTTTTCTTTTTTTACAAAGTAAAACGTGGGCGCTTAAAAATGACAAACAAGTGTATTTACACAGAAGAAAAGGTTAAAAAGTTATCCCAGATGTGCAAAAACCGCTTCGGCTGGTAGGCGGAAGCCAGCTAATCGATATAATTTCGTGAATATGAGAGTGTTTCGATATCGGCGAAAAAAAGGCCAACTGTACAGTGCCGATTAAAGTTTTTTTTTCAGTCCCAATATTAAAAAATAAAAGTTGAAATTTGACATGTTTGTTTTTTCAAAACAACATTTTTCAATTTTGCAGGAACTACGACCTTTTTGTTACTTGTGAGTCGGCGTTTTTTATGCTGTAGCACGTAGGATTTTTGCGATTTGTTTTAATTTCGATTTTTGGTGCATGTTTTATACGATTCTTCTGTCAAAAACATTGACTTTATTTTCATAGTGCCGCCATTTTGTTAAAACCATTTTCAATTTCAAAGCAGTTTTTGAAATTTTATTCTAGGTTGAACAGTGAGGCATTCAGAGCTCCCACCAACCGCCCTCGCACTCTGCGAAGGCCATTCGTCGCTGTCGTGTAGTTTTCTGTATGTGCATTTTTTTTTACTTAACAAATACATTATCAACCTTAAGGACGTACAATAAAGGTCTAAAGTCAGTTCTGGAATTTGTTTGTTATTTTATTGAAAAAAATCATGAAATCGGTTCCAAAATCATGAGTCACCTTGGTATATCCCCTTAAGTGATTTAGGGACGCCATGGAAAACTTGCATTAGGATGTTGGGACATGTTGTATCAGTTGGAATAACGCAGGTTAATGCGGAATAAAAAACAGATAGCGTTACAAATTAAACCGATGGATAAAATACCAGACTTATGAAGACTGCTGAATATGTCAACAGGTGATGTGGACAGTAATTCGTTATGCACATGTATTCGAAATCCCATGACTATTTGATTGTAGCTAAGGTCGTAGATTGGTTTCCAATATAAACTGTGATTACAGAGAGTGGTAATCTATCTGCACCTCGTTTTAATGTAAAATTATGACAATGATCAAATGGAGTTCGAAATGCACTTGAACTTATGGTCAAGTTCTGATCTGGTTATACACCTACTATTATTCTTGTAGCGTTAACGATCCTTCCTTCTTAAGCGCACTGTATGTTCTATATCTGTGTACCTGAAAAATTCATCGTATTCTCGAACGATTTAGTGTCGTAAAATGTAATGACTGTTGTCTTTAAGATTGCTCAGCCATTATGCTCAACAGTGACAGTATCGCTTCGGTGGACATTCTGTTCCTTTTGTGTGCTTCTGAGGCACAAGTCATAGGAATGGTGCAAGGAACACACGATTTTTAAAAATGTTTTCGGTTTGGAACCGAGTGGTGGGTCTCTACCAAAGTCTTCGTTGACTACGTGATGATCTTGGCTGCAGATTTCTGGACCTGCATTTTGGGATGGACTCCCTTTTTTTTTTTTTTAGGCTGGACGGCAGTCTGAGGTCCTCTAACGAACTTCGCCAATCGATACATAGAGAGCTAAATCAGACCGCGTAAAAAGTAAAGACGCTTGGACTGTCAATATTTTAATAATAAATTGTCGAAGTATTTGTAACAAAGCTATTGAATTTAGTACGCTCCAGGAAAGTTGTCGCGCTCAAATTACTCTCGAAACCGAGAGCCAGCTGAAACCCGAAGTTAAAAGCTCTGAAATACTTAGCGAGTTATGCAACATATATCGAAAAAACAGATTAGACGCTACAGAAGGGATAGCGTACATTGCAGTCGACAAAAATATTGTGCCTGTCGAGATCGAAACTGAGTCTGGCGGTGAAGTTATCTGGACGCATGTAACAGGTCTAAGTGAACTGAAGTTAACTACCGGATTCTTTTACCGGATACCAGATTCCGCTCAGACAGTTTTAAAATATGGCAAAGAAAGTTTTCCCTCAGTACCGCGGAAATACCCAGATCATGTAATATTAGTTGGAGGCGACTTAAGTCTACCGAGTGTAGACTGGGACGTCTATGGATATGTTGTAGCTGGTACGAACAGGCACTCTCGTGAATAGTTTCGAACACGTTTTTCCGAAAAATGTCCTGAGCGGATAGTTCGACGGGCCACACGCAATGAAAATATTTTATATCTTGTAACTTGAAACAGGCCTGACCTCATCGACAAACTCAGTATAGAGCCAGGGATTAGTTATCATGATGTCATGACAGAGACAAAGGAAGTTAATAAATCCATCAAGAGGGTTAGGAGAGCGTTTTTGCTAGAAAGAGCAGATAAATAGTTGTAAAATGAAGGGAATCATTTAATTCCAGTGGGATCGATGTAGAGAACTACACTGATACTCAAAAATATTATGAACACCTACTTTAAGGCGTGTTGATCCATATCTGGGACGCAATTCAGCAGTGATTTTGCGTGCCATAGATTCGACAAGTACTTGAAAGGCTTTCGGAAGTTTGTGGCACCAGATGCCCGAGCACAGGTCACACACTTTCCGTAATTTACGGGCGATTGGTTTGTGGGTGTGCAGCTGGCGTCCGATAGCGTCATCATTGCGTTTCATCGGATTCAGAGCTGAATTTCATGTCCAAGACATCAACGTGAATTCACTATCACGATCTTCAAACCATTCCAGCACGGTTCTGCCCTTGTGATTCTACCCTTGCTGGTAGATGCCACCGTTGTCAGAGAAGACATCAAACATAAGGAGTTGAAGGTACTCCCTATTAGTCTTCATGTAGTCCACAGCTATCTTGGTGACTTCGATTACTACCACAGGTCCCACGGAAGCCCAGTTGGATCTCCCACATAACATAATAGTGCTCCCACCGACCTGAATACGTGGCGCGCTGCTTGTTTCGAGTAGCTGTTCGCTTGGATGACGGCGTATCTGGACACGGCCATCCTCTTGATTTAACAATAAAAGGGATTCATCCGACCAGCCGACACGATTCCAACTGCCCAATCTCGATGATCCCTTGCCCACTGTAATCATTCACTACTGGACACTAGAATTGCTACACCAAGAAGAAATGCAGATGATAAACGGGCATTCATTGGACAAATATATTATACTAGAACTGACATGTGATTACATTTTCACGTAATTTGGGTGTATAGATCCTGAGAAATCAGTACCCAGAACAACCACCTCTGGCCGTAATAACGGCCTTGATACGCCTGGACATTAAGTCAAACAGAGCTTGGGTGGCGTGTACAGGTACAGCTGTACATGCAGCTTCAACACGATACCACAGTTCATCAAGAGTAGTGACTGGCATATTGTGACGAGTCAGTTGCTCGGCCACCATTGACCAGACGTTTTAATTTGGTGAGAGATCTGGAGAATGTGCTGGCCAGGGCAACAGTCGAACATTTTCTGCATCCAGAAACGCCCGTACAGGACCTGCAACATGCGGTCGTGCATTATCTTGTTGAAATGTAGGGTTTCGAAGGGACCGAATGAAGGGTAGAGCCACGGGTCGTAACACATCTGAAATGTAACGTCCACTGTTCAAAGTGCCGTCAATGCGAACAAGAGGTGACCGAGACGTGTAACCAATGGCACCCCATACCATCACGCCAGGCGATACACCAGTATGGCGATGACGAATACACGCTTCCAATATGCGTTCACCGCGATGTCGCCAAACACGGATGCGACCGTCATGATGCTGTAAACAGAACCTGAATTCATCCGAAAAAATTACGTTTTGCCATTCGTGCACCCAGGTTCGTCGTCGAGTACACCATCGCAGGCGCTCCTGTCTGTGATGCAGCACCAAGGGTAACCGCAGCCATGGTCTCCGAGTGATACTCCATGCTGCTGCAAACATCGGCGAGCTGTTGGTGCAGATGGTTGTTGTCTTGCAAACGTCCCCATCTGTTGACTCAGGGATCGAGACGTGACTGAACGATCCGTTACAGCCACACGGACAGGATACCTGTCATCTCGACTGCTAGTGATACGAGGCCGTTGGGATCCAGCACGGCGTGGCGTATTACCCTCCTGAACCCACCGATTCCATATTATGCTAACAGTCATTGGATCTCGACCAACGCGAGCAGCAATGTCGCGATACGATTAACTGCAATCGAGATAGGCTACAATCCGACCTTTATAAAGTCGGAATCGTGATGGTACGCATTTCTCCTCCTTACACGAGGCATCACAACAACGTTTCACCAGGCAACGCCGGTCAACTGCTGTTTGTGTATGAGAAATCGGTTGGAAACTTTCCTCATGTCAGCACGTTGTAGGTGTCGCCACCGGCATCAACCTTATGTGAATGCCCTAAAAAGCTAATCCCTTGCATATCTCAGCATCTTCTTCCTGTAGGTTAAATTTCGCGTCTGTAGCACGTCATCTTCGTGGTGTAGCAATTTTAATGGTCAATAGTGTAACAGACGATGTTGTTGGGTCAACATGGGAACACGTAGGGGTCCTCTGCTGCGGAACACCATGTTCAACACAGTGCACTTAAGTTGTGCTCCCAAGGGGCCTATATCTGCGCCAGAATTGTTCTCTGCCGTCACATATGCCACAGATCGCCGCCTATCCTGTTTGAGAGAGCGGGCAAGCTCCCTATGTTCAGTGATCAGGTATGGACGTCCAACGTCTTGTCGCCAACTCGCGGTTTCAGCATTCTTCAGCCAATTTCCAAAGATGCTCATGATAGCAACACGCGAACAGCCAACCAGCTTCGCCGTTTCCAAGATGCTCGCTCCCTGGCACTGGACCACAACAATCTGGCTTTTGTCAAAGTCGCTGAAGTTGGCGAACTTCCGCATTTGCGCCACATACTGTCGCTAGAACGATTTCCCTTTTGTCTCTGCTCCACCGCGTCACGTGTCCTCAGCGCCATCAGGCAGCATAGAACCTTGCGGTTGGCAGTGGTCATAGTGTTTTGGCTCATCAGTGTACGGGCAAAGTTTAAACAGACTGTAAATTCCCTTCTTGAGAAGTATGTGCCGACCGCCTAGTAAGTATGACTGCCGAGTAAGTGGATTACGGACGGAAAAGACCCACCGCGGTTCCATAACGACGATCGGAAATTGTCGAGGAAGCAGAGACTGTCGCACTCGGTTCAAAAAAGAACGCGCAAATGACGACAGGCAGAAGTTAGCAGAAATTCGTGGATCTGTGAAAAGATCGATGCGCGAAGCTCACAGCTATCACCGCTGTATCCTAACAAAAGATCTTATCGTCGAGCGGTCTGAGGCGCTGCAGTCATGGACTGTGAGGCTGGTCCCGGCGGAGGTTCGAGTCCTCCCTCGGGCATGGGTGTGTGTGTTTGTCCTTAGGATAATTTAGGTTACGTAGTCTGTAAGCTTAGGGACTGATGACCTTAGCATTTAAGTCCCATAAGATTTCACACACATTTGAACATTTTTTTTTTTTTTTTATCTTGTCGAGAACCTGAGAAAATTCTGGTCCTACGTACACTTGCTAAGCGGATCCGGTCTTTCGTTGGCCGGTGCGGTATGGCAGTAAGAGATAGCAAAAGGAAAGCCTAAGTTTTAAATTTCGCGTTTAAGAAATCGTTCATGTAGGAGAATCGTGCACACATACTATCGCTTGACCGTCGCACAGACTCACGTTTGGACGACATAGTAATAACCATCACTGACGTAGAGAAACAACTGAAAGAGTTGAAACCAGTTAAGTCGCCAGTCCGGACGGAATCGCAGTGCGGTTTTATTCTACGGTACTGACCCCTTACTTAGCCTGTATTTATCGCCTAGCTTTCGTCCAGCGCATAGCCCAAGCGACTGGAAAAAGGCACAGGGGCCTGTTGTATAGGAGAAGGGTAAATGGACGGACCCGCAAAATTATAGACCGATATCCTTTAACATCGGTTTGCTGACAAATTATTGAACGTACTCTGAGTTGGATACAATAAATTTCCTTGAGAGAGAAAAGCTTCCGTCGATGATTCAACGCGGATTTAGAAAGCATCTTTCCTGTGAAACTTTTCTTGCACGAATCTACGAACCATGGATGAAGGGCAGATTCTATATTCCTAGATTCCCAGAAATCGTTTGACACAGTGCCCCAGTACAGACTGCAAACGGAGGTACGAGCATAGGAATAGGTTCCCAGATATGTGAGTGGACGTCTTAATTAGGTAACAGAACCCAGCACGTTGTCCTCCGCGGCGAGTGTTCATCAGAGACAGATGTATCGCCAGGAGTGTTCCAGGAAAGTGTGAGAGGCCTGCTCTTATACTCTATATACGTAAGTGATCTGATGGACAGGGTGATCAACAATTAGCGACTGTTTGCTGATGACACTATGGTGTGCGGGAAAGTCTCGCCGTTTAGTGACTGGGAAGTGTAGAATAATGCAAGTCTCATAATGTTCAGATACAGTAGACTGCTTCTCGAAAGAATCACGTCGGTTAATTATCTACGCGTAACGTTGCAGGGTGATATAAAATGGAAGGGGCAAGTAAGGACGGTAGTATAGAAAGCGAATGGTTGACTTGGGTTTACTGAGAGAATTTTAGGTAAGTGTAATTCATCTGTAAATGAGACTGCATGTATAACACTAGTGCGAGTAGTTATTGAGTAATACTTGAGTACTTAAGAAGTTCTTCTTATCCGAAATCGCTGTAAAAAAACTTCATTGTAGATCACACAAAGTCTTTCCATTGAATTTCCACTTACAGAAAGCATGAAATGAGCGACGCTTTGGCACGTTAAAATTAAAATTGCTGTGTACATCACATTTAGCCAAAACATCGTTCCCCTAATGCAGCACCGAGCGAGGTGGCGCAGTGGTTAGACACTGGACTCGCATTCGGGAGGACGACGGTTCAATCCCGCGTCCGGCCATCCTGATTTAGGTTTTCCGTGATTTCCCTAAATCGCTCCAGGCAAATGCCGGGATGGTTCCTTTCAAAAGGGCACGGCCGACTTCCTTCCCCGTCCTTCCCTAATCCGATGAGACCGATGACCTCGCTGTCTGTTCTCCTTCCCCGAAACAATCAACCAACCCTAATGCAGCACGTCACGCCTACGAGATCGCCAGAACCTTGTGGCGCCATGGTAGGCATAGCGTGTTATATTATGGGAACGACGTTATGGCGAATTGTGAGGATAGTAATTTTAATTTTGACGTGCCAATGCATCGCTCATTTCATGGTTTATTTACTTGGAAATTCAATGGAAAGATATTTGTAATAACCTTCATGAAGATCTGAAGATGCTAACTTAGTTTACCGAAGCCGTTTATCTACGGTAAAGTTTTTCATAGCGGTTTCGGTTAAGAAGTTGTTGTTGTTGTTGTTGTTGTTGTTCAAGGCGAGTGAACTACTGCTCGAGTGTTTTGGATCCCCACTAGGTCAGATTGAAGGAAGACAATGAAGCATTTCAGAGGTTCGACGTACGCGAATATTTGCAGGGTTGCTTCATGAACTCAAGTGGGTCTCTCTGGAGGGTAGACAACGTTCTTTTCGTGAAATACTATAGAGAAAATTGGAGAACCGCATTTGAAGCTGACTGGAGAACGATTCTGCTGCTGCCAACGTACTTTTCGCACATGGACCACGAAGTTATGATTCTATTTGCGAATGGAACAGGAATGGAAATCACTGTTGGTGATACAAAGTACCCTCCACCACACGCCATACGGTGGATTGCAGATTATGTATGTAAGAGAACCGCTCTTTATAAAATGAGTGATACATTTACTGCAGTCCTTAAAGGGAATGATAAATGGGGAAGCAAGGCCAAGTCTAAGGAAGTAATATGATGGCTTTATTTTGGAAAGGGTTTTAATATATACAATAGGCTTATGTACCTCATGCTTAAGTATTTTTTACTCCGTTTTAACTGTTGATGGTATACTGTTAACAAGACTTATGGGCGCGTAATTAACGTAATTGTTCATTTTATTGTAGTTGTCATGCGTAAGTACGTAACGATTGAGTCTGAATGAGTAAAAGCCGTTGAGCAGCTAATGTGAACAGATTTGAAAGGTTTCAAGTGTTACTTCTAATGTTTATCATTTCTTCATGTACGAACTGCTCCCTGAAAATATTATTGCGAATGAAATCTGATCTAGGATCTTTCATTTATTTTTCGTTTCGTATGAAAAACTTACGTGCGTCTCTTGGTATCGAAACCAACTGCACGAATCATTGCATCGGTTTCTCCATACTCTGAAATCCGAAACAATACAGTTTTTGGAATGACACACGCTCATTGCTACACGCTAATGCAATATCGCCACAATGTTATGTTAAGTGGTGTAACACTTGAAGTATATATGGACACCAGATTTCTCATACTCTCTGACGTCATTCCGGTTCCTGAGAGTAAGCTGGTGAGGTTATACCACGTTAAAAGTGAAAATCGAGACAAAAACATTAAAACGAAGACTAGTCAGGAGACAAATCAGGTAAATAAAGTTATTAGTAAACGAAATTTATCTTAAGCGTGATAATTGTGCTTGTCATGTTTTAGCTTCACGGCGCGTCCGTATTTTACCGGTTTTGTAGTTGCGTTTAGGTTATGTTATAAGCTTTTGTTTATTTATTAAAATCACCAGTAACTAAATGTCACACATTTGTTTCTATTTTATATTTGATTTGTAATGCGATCAAGATGATGTCAGGATAGCTTCATATACTTAAATGCATGTTCTAAACAGTACACAGCGTGCCCCCCTCCCCCAACCCACGTTCTCAACCGCTCTCAACAGTACACAGCGAGCCCCCCCCCCCCCCCCCCCCCCTCCTGTCGGACTGTTGTTTTCGCTGATAAGGTACTAATGTCACAACTTTCGTAGACATCATGAATTCATGTGATGTTCTGACATATGGTTTAGGAAGTATACACTTTGGCATTTGCTTAGTTTACTTTTGTTACCTTGTTTTTACGGATTGACAGAAACGGAACATGTGATATAAACTTTTAATCTGTAACTAGGGAAAGCATTACTTTGTGTCATTACTTTTTATTTGTAGCAGAGCAATTGATATTTTGTTGACAAGATGTACATAGTAAGTCTGTATCATTTGGACATTACTGCGATACAGAATGTAAAATGAACTGTCATGATCAGAAACATTGTACCGCGGGTTTATTTAATCACTTTGAGACATTGCGAGAGATTTCTGATTCTATGATCTATTTTTTTTAAAAATCATAGTTACGGAAGGTTATGTTACTGTCAGTGGTAAATAGTGGTAACTGGAAAGATTACCCTGCGAACTGTATAGCGTCTGTTGCTTAGAATTAGGTAATCCAGTTGTTTCTCCAATGAAACTGTACACTTTGTATATCAAATTATAGTAAAAACAGGTCTGATTAATGTTAAGTTAGTGAAATTGCAGTTCATCATGAAAATTAGATTGCATGTCTCCCTTATATGTGTCTTTTTATTTGATATTGGACATTAGATGACTTATGAACAAAAATTTCTTCTGTACAAGTGGCTTATATTTAAGAGTCCAGTTTCCCTTTGCTGTAGCACCTCTCACAAAAGATTTCTGGCTGTAGTTTTTGTGCATTATAAGCAAAATTTAAAGCTTTTGTGATTTTTGCATACATCTATGCTAGTGAATTCTACGAATTACTCTTTGGTGTGTGGTAGAATAATTTTATAAATACATGGATTATTTAAACATGTTAAGCCTCTGTTTCACACATTTCACAAGTTATGTTGTAATGAGCTACAGTGTGATATTTATAGTGGGAGTGGCACTGGGCTGCCTCTAAGAATGTAGTCAGTGTTCTTTAATAACTTGAAGATCAACCTGTGTAATGAGGCTAGAATTCTGTGTTTGAAAGTAGTAACTCTGTGAATAAAATTGCAGTGTAGTGTAGATCATAACTTTATTATACTACAGGGTGTTGTATGGCAATTTAAGAGAATTATGCAAGTTATTCTGTTAATATCATGATCCGATAACTGAGGGTATAAGTTTTCAGATGTTTTAAACAGAAAATAGGTTTAATTTTTTAAAAATATATTTTGGTTTGCTGAGAGACTTCTGTTTGTTTGAAAAGATAAGTTGTGATTTTGTTCTGAACCGTATCACCTGGGGCACTCCTGTTATCTACAATCCTCCACAACTGTTTAGTTGATGGTTTCTAGGCTTATCATTTTATTACCTCTCATTATATTTCCAAGACAAATACTTTGTGCAGTCTAAAATGTGTGGGCATGCTGAGAACAATTATAATGAAACAGATTGTACACATATGATGTATGGCAAGGGACTGCACGATTCCTTTCCACTCAGATAATTTATGTACTATCTGTGGGGATTAACTAAGCTTCAATAAGACTTCGACAGTTCACAGCTAGAATGCCATTTTCCAGCCCAACCCAACCCAGCCCTTGGGCTATGTTACAGATAATTCTGTCATCACAACATACATTCTATAAAATAATTTAGATGCAAAAGAAATATTTTCTGCATTCTGTGCTCTATCTGGTTAGGCACGTATGTCGTTACATGCGACATTGTCATTGCGTTATGGGATGAAGCTGGCATGCGGTATTGGTAGAGCCATTTGATCTGTCTGGCAGAGTCCCATATAGAACAAATATTCCATTTATTATATGTGCAGCACATTGAAGAACTGGACGTTACACATATGACACCATAAGCTAGGGTCTTTGTGTTTGTATCATATAACTAGACAAGAGCTTGGCTTCTGTTCTACTGAGTGTTTTAAAAATGCCATTTCCTGTTGTCACACTAAGGTACTAGAGATAAGTGTGGTACTCTAGCATAATTGTAGTAACTAGTAACAAATGAAAATAAAATATTTTTGTGACAGAAAGTAATACAGCTGGATGAAGATTATGGATTAAAAGTTGTCAACTTACTATTTAATTCATGTAAGATTTATGGTTTGTGATTTAGTTTGGTATGTCTATAGGACTGCACGTCAAAGCTAAGCAACTCACACACACACACACACAAAATTCCATCATGAATTTTCTACTTTTCATGAAGAAAAAAAATGTTTATAAATCAGTTGACTTGCTCCATGTAAGAGTGAGATAGATACAATGAAAAGATTCATCGAGCATACAGAATATAACCAAATAACCAAATCTTGGGGAGAAACAAATCAGTAAGTTGGCACTTTTTCATTCAGTAATGTCATTTGAAATAATGTTCTGGGGTAACTCTTCTTCAAGAAAGAACTTCTGTAAGAGTAACCTTTGGTACTTACCCATGATCATCTTGTAGACATCTGTTTTAAGAAGTTGGGCACTGGGCATTCTGACAACTGCTTCACATTGTATTCATTCCCTCAGGAAGTTTGGTGTAAATAATCCACTACTGGTCAGGAATAACAGTGGCGTAAATTATCACAACACAGAAGGAAAATGACGTTCAGTTCGTTATTCCACATTAAGGTTGGGTTTGGTGTTAAAAGTAGGGCTCAGCTGAAATTTTTGATCCCTTACCTAGTGATACAAAATGCCCGACAGACTGCAAAATCAAATTTGAAAACAAACTGTAAAAGCTTCTCCTTGTATTCCGTAGAATAATTTCTAGAATAATTTCTATTATTGTAATGTGTAAAAGGTGGTGAATGTTTATTACTATCTCAAACCTGCATATTTAAGAAAGTGTTTAGTATGTAGCCACAATTACAAATTAATTTGTAATGTGAATGTCAAATGATTCTGTCCATATCATTGTACTTTATTGTGCAAAATGATCCACTGAACGTGAAAATAACCAACCAACCAACTAAAGTGGAATAGTTTTTGAACTGGAAATGAATTGTCTTGACTCTTCAGATAAATATACGTCCACATAAACAATTTGTACAGATAGCAATGATTTAATACTGCATTATGCATTATGGGTCTTCAGTAAGACAGTGTGTTCAGCTGAAATGAAATGAAAACATAAATGGTGGCATTGCAACCATTAGTTTGATGATGTACCTGATGCATTTGGAAAGAATTAATCGTGTAGGGTGTTTGTTGCCTCAACAGCAGAATTCAATGGGGTTAAACAATCTGCTATACATTCGAGTGCTCCCACTCAGTTTGTGTACCATGTAGTGTCATTGACAGGAATTTATACACTTACCTTCCTTGTAATTTTGTGCAAGTGGGTATATAAGTATACATGGGGCAGAGTTATGGTAAGAATAAAAAATGGATTTGCCTGAATAAAGGTTAGCAAAGTTTGCAGTATTATGTATGCACCTTTCGATGAATTAGCACCTCTACTTAAATTCCGCTGTGGCTTTCCTTTATCACAGTTTTTCAGTTTGAATGATTTATTTGAGTGGCATATTTCATTATCTGTGTATCCATTATCCAAACTACAATGCTCTATTTGTGTGCAACCCCCCCCCCCCTTTCACACTTACACAAAAAGCCACTATACTGTAAGGCATTGAACTTGAATCTGACTTAACAAAGTCTGTTCATATACAGCACGTAATATATATTAGAATGTTATCACAGCTCTTCATTGCAGCTGTAAATAACCACTGTTAAGACAGAAGTGGTCACATAGGACAAAGGTGCTTTAGTTAATGCATACCATTTCTCACGGCTTGGTAATCAGAAATCTAATGAAGATGACTTGTAGTTACACAGTTGCCTCATTGCTTTTGTTCTTCTCATTGTGATTATTTTGTGAGGTGTGTGTGGGTGGAAGTAACATGTGACCTGACTTCTTGTTAAAACCGGCACTTTGGAACTTAAATAGTAAACTTCTCAGTGATGCACAAAATCTCTCTTATAGAATCTGGTATTGTTTAATGAGCATCTCAAAAACACTTGCATGCTTTCTTAACACAGCCATGACAAAATATGCTGCTGCTGTTTGAGTCTACTTGGTAAGGGGACCAGACCGGTGAGCAACACTCAAGAATCAATCAGAAGTGTTTCTTGTAAGCCACTTTCTTTGTGGATTAATTACTTTCCTTAGTTTTTCCAGTGAGTCTTGCCTTTGCGCAGCTTCTCATACAACAAGTCTTATGTGATCATTCTACTTAAGGTTGCTCTGGTATTTCACAGTTATTACTGAACAGTATTATCAGGAATAATGCAGTCACAGTTATGGCTGCACCTGTTTGTGTGATTTATTTACTGTCATGGTTAACTACCAGTCCCATCACAAATTATCAGCCCCTGCAGTTCTTCCTGCATTTCACTAGACTTGTTCTGGCATTCTTATGGAGAACAGAATCATCAGTGAACAGCCTCATTTGGATTCTGACATCAACCATCAGATCATATATATATATTGCCAACAGTAAGAGCCATATAGCTTTCCCTTTACATACCCCCAAGCTACTTTTATATCTGTCAAGTCATTCCATTAGAAATGATGGATACTGTCTTCTAGGAAGTCCTGAATCAAGTCACAAACCTAATCTGAGTGTCTCATATTTGGTTAACTTAATAACAATGCAGAACATTATCCAATGGTTTCTGAAAATCAAGGAACACAGTACGAAACTGTACACCATTGTCTACAGTGATCTTGAACTCATGGGAAAAAAAGTGAGTTTCACAAGGTCTCCGCAGGACTCATGTTGATTTTTATTGAAGAGGTGTTTGGTTTCTGAAATAGTTGTTATACTTGTGCATAAAACATGCTCTATAATTCTAACAACAGATTGACGTCAGTGAAATAGGCCTGTAATTCCATGCATCTGCCCAATAACCAGTTCTTGAAAACTGGAATAAAAACCACTTTTGTCTTTCATTTGCTTCCATTCGTCAGCCCTGCAACTTGTGATAAACTGCTGCTAGAAGGCTTCTAGGGATAAGGCGTCTGAATCTGATGAGACATCTTTACAAGTCTATATGAATTATGCAAAGAGGCTTATAGTCAGTTGTCAGTTCCATTGTTGGTTACCATACTGTATGCCATCCAGGATTTGTGTGATAATTGAACCAATTGAACCAAGCCGCCATATTACAAACTTCCAGAGTGAAAACATTTTGGGAGACAAAATTTTATGTTTCAATATTTTGTTTATCACGTTCCACTTCAGATCATGTATGATCACAGAGTGAGTGAAGGGGTGATTTTGATCTGTTTGCTAACTTTACGTAAGACCGAAACTTGGATTGTTAGCCAGATCGGTTGAGAAAATTTTACTTTGGAATTTGTCAGATGGTTCTCTCATAGCTCTCATTATGCTCATTTAGCTTCATTCTGATTCCCTTTGTAATTAAGAGCTTTACTTTACTTTAATCTGTGATTCAACTTTTTTTGTAGCAGTTACGGAACATAATAATTTTACAACACAGTTATGGAACCAGGACGAGTCATTCCCATCCCTCATAACCCGCCTTGGCCCATGCATGTGTAAGGTGTATTCTACAGTGCTTTTGATTTTTATTAATTTTTGTACTACATCTTTGTAGCCAGAACTGAATGTTTGATGTTGACTGTGCGATACTCATAGGTCTGTTTTCTGTTCCTCTTACCAAGCAATATTGTTTTCCTAACTTCCTTAACATTGTGTTCATTGATGCGACAGCAGTTGCTGATTGCTTCCTCTTTGTTAACTGTTCAAAAAGTCCAGGTCTTTTAGTTAGTGGGAGGCCTCAAGATGTTGGCATCACAAGTCAAATGTCTAACTAACAGCACAAAGTATTAAAGAATGTTTCACACAAATTCAAGTCTTTGGCACCTGTTTTAATTGCACAATTCTTTTATTCTTATCAGCCATATTGGAGTGTCCCCTTACTACATAGTGTGATAAGGGGACACTCCACTCCATATTACAATAGTGCGATTCCAGGCTTCAAGACTTTTGCAACTAACAGTCTAAGAAGTTAACCTTTCCTAGGGTATTGGATGGGTCACAGGTGGCGGATAGTGAATGTTCCATCAGATATGGTGGACATATGCGAATACAGAACAAGCAGTCCTGGACCAAGGCAAAACAAAACCAAATCCACTGTGTGTCCATCTTGTAGAAAGCGGCAAAGTGGTCAGCATCTGTTTACCAGTGGTGCGGCTGAAATTTGTATTCTGGGACTAACCCTTCCAGTCTTAACACTCTGAGTTCACTCAGTGAGTCTACTCAACCCCACCTAATTTCAGGTACAGTCATCGTGGAGCATTTTGTATTATCCCAGATGGTCAATCCAGCACCAGTATTACTGGTGCAACTGGCATTTCAGATTCTGGGGGGTGGCGCAGTGGTTAGACACTGGACTCGCATTCGGGAGGACGACGGTTCAATCCCGCGTCCGGCCATCCTGATTTAGGTTTTCCGTGATTTCCCTAAATCACTCCAGGCAAATGCCGGGATGGTTCCTCTCAAAGGGCACGGCCGACTTCCTTCCCCGCCCTTCCCTAATCTGATGAGACCGATGACCACGCTGTCTGGTCTCCTTCCCCAACCCAACCATTCAGATTCTGGGGTGGCCAGGTGAAAGTGCAGTGTGATTCAGCAGAGGAAGTTGGAGTCCTCTGGTCAACTTAAAACCAAAACAAATGCATTTTTTGCAACACTTAACATAGGAACACTTTTGCAACCAAAGTAAACTTCATAAATTGGGAGACACATTAAAAGATCAGAAAATTCAAATTGTGGCACTTCAATAAACATTAATTGAATGATGGACCATAAAACCATGGGTTTTGGCAATTACTTTCTTTTTAAAAGTAAAACTGGTAAAAGGATATTTAATAATACACCACATCTTGGAGTCGCTTTTGCAGCCTCCCAAAAATATTTTAAATTCAATAACGGAAGTAAAACCCATTAATAATAGACTAATGACAATTTCTCTTAAATATGCAAATAGGGCATACACTTTAACTAATGCTCTGTGCCAGCCAATGAGGATAACTATAATAAACCTGAAGTAGTTAATGAAGCTGGGGAAACGTTAGAAAGCATCATCTTGAAAATTCCCTCAAACCATGTTAAAATTTTAAAGGATGATTGTAATGCTCAATTAGGTAAAGAGAAAAAAATAAAAGAAAACAGTGGGAGGATTTCCTGCACATAAATGGACAAACCAAAATGGTCAAGACTTTTAACCTTAAAATCATGTCAACACATATTAAAAAGCACCATTCTAAACAAGAAACTTGGCAGCCACGCGGTACATTTATTGGGGAATTTCAAATCAATCATGTAGCAATTTCATACCCTAACTAAAAAGAAATTTTTAATGTATAAGGTTAGTTAACGGGCTAATATTAAGTCTGACCATTATTGAATGCAAATAAAAGTAAAACTCCAACCTCTAAAACTCTTCAAAACAAAAAAGTGTTCTCCCAAAATGTGACACTGCTAAAATAACCCCTGCACTAATAAGTGAACTTGACAAAAAACAATCGAACAGTTGGCAAAGCCCAAAAGAAAAGTTCATCAAAACAGCGCAAAATTTAATTCCAGTTTGAAGGAAACAAAAACATCCTTGGTGGAATCTGGATTGTGAAACTGCAGTTAAGTCTTGGAATTGTGGAATTGTAACAAAACCAAAAACGGATACAACACTTCCCTAACTGTAAGAAAAGAAACACCTAAATTAATCCGACAGACCAGAAGATACTATGAAAATGCTCAACCTTTAGAAATTGGGGGGGCAGGAAAGAGGGCAATGAGCAACATATGGCACTGCGCTGACGATCTACAGATCTAGAAGGATCAGCCATTTAACAAATGCGGTTTAACACCCACATTAGAAGATGCTTTGAAACAAGATAATGGTTATGAAAAACCTGAAGTAAACCTCTGATATTCATTTGGAAGATTAATGTTTTCAAAAAGAAATTGTGTGTGTTTAGTGCCCATAACAAATTGTAACCAAGCATATGATATTCGGAATCTGTATGTCTTACGGATTGCTACACCTATTTCTAATCAACACTTGGCTCTGTGTGTTCCTGACTAACACCTGTTCACAGAACAGGTGAACGTTAGATCCTCTGCAATGGCAGAAAATCTCCTTGTCCTCAAGGAGATCCATGAATCTGCCCTTCTCGGCATTGTGCAGCAAATTCATGTGTGACTCCACTCTCAGTGAGGTGGGCAGCAAAGTTGAACTTCTCTGCTGCATCCTTCTTATCTGTAGCCACATGCTCACCTGATCGGATCTCCATTGTGCAATATGTCGGTCCAACAATCGCTGCACAATGGGATCTTATGTATTCCAATATAAATAAGCCAGATACAGTTATTATATAGTCAGCATTTTAAAAATCAATGTGTGTGTTCCTACTTTACCAACAACACAATGCTTCAACCATGCCATTATTGCCCTCTACCATGATTCTATGGAAATATAGTATTTCAGTGTAATGTCTTTAGAGGTGTCATTACAGTTATTAGTAGTTTATTTATTGCGACTGTTACTGGTTTCTAGCATTTAAACACTTTGGATCATTCACATTAAACATATTGAGGTTTCAGCACAGCAGATATCTATCATTTAGCCATGAGATAGCAGCATAACTGAACTAGCAATGTGATTTAACTGCAAAAAATGGTGTCTTTTCATAGGTGACTGTACTACATTTAATAACAATTTGTATCTGCAGAAATGTGTAAAATAAGTAAAACGTATTTGATTTATAGAGAAACTTTGAGCAGCAGTCACTTTTTTAGAATTCTTTGCAGTAAAACTGTCATCAGTTTTTGAGGGTGTACGAGTATAATATCCTCCAATCTTTGGATGACATTAAAAATTGTATACATTGTTTTCATGTTACAAATACAGTGCTTCATCACATGCGTATTTCAACCTTTTGTGTTGGATATCTATGAATGTAGCTCTGTGAATGTTGTTTGTTATACATTATGTGAAAGGACAGTGTGAAAGAAGGGAAATTCTGATTATTAGTTGGTACTTTCTCTCTCCGCTGTAAAAGTAGTTCATTCTTTGGGATGTGAGAAATCTGTATTAAAAATGGGACTCATATTAATGAAGTATCTTTTGATCTTTGCAGTCGATGCACACACAAAATCCTACCACCTCATATAAAGTCCTTCCCCTCTCCCTCTTTTCAGGAAGTCTCTACCTGTAGGCACTGCTTCACTACCATGTTTCATAGATGCAGGGATCACTAATCACTGGTATAAACAACAAAATCGCTAATGCAATAAAATATTGCAGTGCACTCACTTTTAACTAAGAGGCTTTTTTTCTTTTTGTTTTGAAATTGCTGTTCAGTAAGTGTATTTTGTCAGTTGCTGTTTGTCAATGAAACAGTATTAGTTATATTGTAGGTGCTTTGTTATAAAACATTCTGCCATTGTAGTTAGCTCTCTTATATGTGCTATGAAATCCCTCGTGGCAGTGCAGGAAGTACACACATGCACAGCTAGTGGTGTTGAAGGCGTCATTCACATCTAAGAACTGTACATTGCCACACATCGTGCCAAACATGGAGACCTATACCAAGAGTGGGACAAGATAGGCTCCCGCCAGGGGCACAAAAACTGGTCAAAACGAAAACATGAAAGAAAGATGTTTGCAGAATTAACTTTGTTCTCCAACGCCTTTTGTTCTAAATGTGTGCTGTTGTCACAGTGTTAGTTGCACCGTGTCATTTCATCCAAATAGCATAATTAAGAAGTGATTACTACCAAACGCCTAATAGTTCCATTGTGTGGAAAAGTGCACTTGATTCACATAGCTGCCTGTCACAGTTCTCTCATCTTCAGCTATGGAGTTTGATGAAACAAGTCTGCATTTCACTTCAATTTATTTCATTGATACATTAACATGACGCTATCCTATCACATCCAAAGAGATGACAGTTAGTGTTCAAGTCCTTGCTGCTATTGGGCTATAATATCATAGGATCTCAGTGGTTGGCAAGTGGGCACTGAAACTGTTATTCTTATTTGGCCAAAGGCTTCGAATTTTTACCAATCTTTCCTGACGTTGGAATGAGATGCCACGGCAGATGGAACCAGCAAAAACAGTGGACAGGATGTGTAATTTACTAGCCTCTCCAGCCAGTAATATTTGTGTTCCCAAGTTTCAATCTGCTGCTTAAATAAAAAAAAAAGAATTAAAGAATAAGCTTTCTGTGGGTTATTAATAATGTTACAGGAGTTGTTACTCATTGTGTATATAGACAGCTATGCTCTGCTCTTTTAAGTTTAGCCCACGTGCAGTCAAATGTACGCCCCTCCATTGGTCATCAGTTGCATTGCTTAAGCATCTCGTGTTGTAAGACCATTGGAAGTAGACCTAACTGATGTTTTAGGTATTTTGTTGTTACTGTAGCAGAAATGAAACTCTGGCACATGGTAAAGCAGTGATTAGCACAGAAACTTAAGATTGAAAATCTTACATTTCTGTGCTAATCACTGTGATAAATATTTAACACTTGTAGTTCATGTGTCTTATCTCAATGGGCAGTTACTGTTGCTGTGCCTGCCTATCATGCCCGTGTGGCTTTGTCATTTGTATCCATTTGTTTTTGCACTGTAAAAATTGCAGAAAGGTTAGTTTCATTGGGGAAGGGGCAGCTTCTTTAGTTCTGCCAGCAGTGTAGGATCACCTTGGTATGGCTTTGCAAACATGCCATAACAATTCTTTTGAACATAAATATAAAAGTTTTATTGGAAGGACAGTGCCTCTCAAAGAAGATCGTAAGTGTTGTCATAGCAGTTATAGCATAATGTCCACAGTTATGAGCTTTGGCCAGTTCTCCTTATTCATGAACAAATTTGCAACTCTAATCTCGGTAGCAGTTGAACCAGTTGCGTGTTAGAAGAGACTGACACACACACACACACACACACACTGATTCATATTTTTTTAAAGGGGTGGTTGTGACTATCAACATTACTGTTGGTTTTAACCTTACAAATTACAAAACCCCCCCTGCAGGTCCTGGGATTAGAATAGGCTCGAGCTATTCCTGCCTGTCGTAAGAGGCGACTACAAGGAGTTTCCACCGTTTCGGCCTCCCATGTGATGGTCCCCCTTAGGGTTTGACCTCCTTTTTTCAAAATTCTACAGAAGTACGAGCCTTTTGGGGAAGGACGCCTTACGTGGTGTATCACTGGTCCTCAGTGCACTAAGACCTTGGCACTCAGCATTGTAACGGCGTTGTAACCACACCCATTATTCCTCAAATTGGGCCTAAACGCCTGATGGGTTGCACAAGTTACGCCCATAGTGCGTCCCCATCTGCACCTACGATCATGATGGACTTTCCACGGCACCCGAAATCCAGCACGGTAGCCAGCCCGTTGTGGTGGGGTCGTCATGTACCCTCTAGGTTGTAGCCCCCTGACAACACAGGGATCGTACTGCCGATACCTGAGCTGCACCCTCCCCACGTCGGCCAAGGAGTAGATGCCCGTCTCCTTGGGGCATCAGGACTCCCGGCAACGGTCATCCTGCCAGGTGGCCCTTGCTGAGGCTGGGTGGCGGCCGTGGGGAGAGCCCCTGGTCGGAGTGGGTGGTATCGGGGCGGACGTTTCTCAGATGAAACGTCAACATGTATCAGGTCGATCTGCGGCCGAGTCTTTTAAAAAGAAAGGTACTGTCTCTGGTTCTGGTTCTCCTGCCCTTTCCCCCTTGGCCACTCCCTGGGAGGAAGGACAGGCCCACCGGATTGGGGCGAAGTACTTCCCCCGCTATTTAGTCTGTTCTCGGACCGATGGGGGGACGTTCGCCACCTCCAAGCCCATGTTCTTTGTCCAGCTCATCGAGGACATCTTCGGGGAAATCGAGGCTCTCAGTAAAATGCGTTCGGGGTCCATTCTTATAAAGACCACCTCCGCCACACAGTCAGCGGCGCTCCAGGCGTGCGACCGACTAGGGGACATCCCAGTGTCCATTGTCCCGCATCTGGCACTGAATAGGACGCAGGGGGTTATTTTTCATCGGGACCTCCTGCTGCAATCTGATGAGGAGCTCAGGGCCAACCTGGAGCGCTGAGGCGTGCATTTCGTCCGGCGAGTCCAGCGTGGCCCCAAAGACTGTCGCGTCGACACCAGGGCCTTTATCCTCGCCTTCGAGGGGGACGTTCTCCCAGAGAAGGTAAAGGTGATGTGCTACCGGTGCGACGTGCGACCTTACGTCCTGCCTCCTATGCACTGATTTCGGTGTTTGCGCTTTGGGCACATGTCGTCACAGTGTGAGACTGAGCCCCTTTGTGGCGATTGTGGATGTCCTCTTTGTGAGGAACATACATGCACCCCACCACCTCAGTGCGTCAATTGTCCTGGCATCCACTCGCCTAGATCTTTAGACTGCCCCGCGTATCAGATGGAGAAGAAGATTCAAGAATTAAAAACTTTGGATCGTCTCTGAGGCCAGGAAGAAGTATGACCGCCTCCATTCCGTCTCGACAACTTCGTTTGCCTCAGTTGTGTCCACTCCTTCCACAGTATCCTCACCCCTATCCTGTCCCCCCTCCACCTCCTCACCCCATCTGGGGTCTATGCCTCCGCCTCCCACATCCCTCCCTTCCAAATCCTCCTCCCTCGTGGCCCCTGCCCCCTCTGCCCCAGGGGCCACCCTTCCTCCTCCTCCCCCTTCACCGCCTGAGAAGCGATCCTCTTCTCAGGCGTCCATCGGGGAAACGTTCCGGACCCCGGCTTCCGAGGTCCGGCGTTCCAAAACGGACCCCGCGCGTGAGGACCTTCTTCGGGTCCAGCCCAGCATCCCCGTGCCTCATCGGACTTCCAAGAAGGCCTCCAAGAAGAAGTCTTTATCCCCTTCTCCACCCCAGCGCATTTCGTCTGACGCTCCATCCGTGAGTCGCTGTTCCCGGCCGTCTTCAGTTTCGCCGGGACGCTCTGCTGCCAGGCGCTCAGCTGGCCTCTTGTCGGCGAATGATGCTGCCCCTCCTACGCAACCCGGGAAAGCGGCCGCAGCTGGCGATGACTCGATGGAACAGGATCCGCCTCCCGCCGGTTGTAGCGTTGTTCCCTCGAAACCTGGCCCCCCGCGGCCGTCGAGGTGACCAGCTCTTCACCCGTTTTGTTCCCCCTTTTTTCTGACTAGCGATGGCTTTGTTACATTGGAACATAAGAGGTATTCGATCTAATCGGGAGGAATTACAACTGCTCCTCCGCCTGCACTGTCCGCTTGTCCTTGGTCTCCAGGAAACCAAGTTGCGCGCAACTGACCGTATTGCTTTTACCCACTATACCTCGGAGTGGTCTGACCTACCCCCTGTGGATGGTATTCCAGCTCATGGTGGGGTCATGTTGCTCGTTTGGGACGATGTCTATTACCATCCCATCCCATTGACCACCCCACTCCAAGTAATAGCTGTCCGTATTACTCTTTCTGCCTTTACTTTTTCTGTTTGTACCGTCTACACTCCATCGTCCTCCGCAGTTAGTCGGGCTGACATGATGCACCTGATTGTTCAGCTTCCTCCGCCGTTTTTAATGTTTGGCGACTTCAATGTCCATCATCCCCTTTGGGGCTCTCCTGCATCCTGTCAGAGAGGCTCCCTCTTGGCGGATGTCTTCAACCATCTCAATCTTGTCTGCCTCAATACTGGCGCCCCGACTTTCCTCTCGGACTCTACTCATACCTACTCCCACTTGGACCTCTCGATCTGTTCTACCACTCTTGCCCGTCGGTTCAAGTGGTATGTCCTTTCTGACACCTATTCGAGCGACCACCTCCCCTGTATCGTTCGTCTCCTGCACCACACCCCATCCCCACGTCCTTCGAGCTGGAACATACCGAAAGCTGACTGGGGACTTTACTCCTCCCTGGCGACCTTTCCGGACCACGATTTTCTCAGTTGTGACAGTCAGGTCGAATACCTCACGGCTGTTATCATCAATGCTGCCGAACGTTCCATTCCTAGTACTACCTCTTCTTCACGTCGCGTTTCCGTCCCCTGGTGGAATGAGGCTTGTAGAGACGCTATCCGTGCTCGACGACGTGCTTTACGCACCTTTCGCCGCCATCCTACGTTGGCAAATTGTATTGGATACAAACGACTCCGAGCGCAATGCCGTAGAGTCATCAAAGACAGCAAAAAAGCTTGTTGGGCCTCTTTCACCAGCTCCTTTAACAGTTTTACTCCCTCTTCTGTCGTCTGGGGTGGCCTGCGCCGGCTGTCGGGCATTAAGGCCCACTCCTTGGTACCTGGCCTGACTTCAGGTAATGAGGTCCTTGTTGATCCTGTGGATGTCTCCAACGCCTTCGGTCGCTTTTTCGCGGAGGTTTCAAGCTCCGCCCATTACCACCCTGCCTTCCTTCCCAGGAAAGAGGCAGAAGAGGCTCGGCGACCTTCCTTCCAGTCACCGAATCTGGAAAATTATAATGCCCCCTTTACTATGCGGGAACTCGAACGTGCACTTGCACTGTCCCGGTCCTCTGCTCCGGGACCAGATGCCATTCACGTTCAGATGCTGGCACACCTTTCTCCGGCAGGCAAAAGCTTCCTTCTTTGTACCTACAATTGCGTCTGGACCGAAGGTCAGGTCCCCATGCATTGGCGTGACGTCGTCGTTGTTCCTATACCCAAACCCGGGAAGGATAGACACCTTCCTTCTAGTTACCGCCCCATTTCTCTTACAAGCTGTGTCTGTAAGGTGATGGAGCACATGGTTAACGCTTGGTTAGTTTGGATTCTTGAATCTTGCCGGCTGCTTACCAATGTTCAATGCGGCTTTAATCGCCGCCGCTCTGCTGTTGACCACCTTGTGACCTTGTCGACATTCATCATGGACAACTTTTTGTGAAAGCGCCAAATGGTAGCCGTGTTCTTCGATTTGGAGAAGGCTTATGATACCTGTTGGAGAGCAGGTATCCTCCGCACTATGCACAGGTGGGGTCTACGCGGTCGACTGCCCCTTTTTATTGATTCCTTTTTAACAGATCGAAAGTTTAGGGTACGTGTGGGTTCCGTATTGTCCGACGTCTTCCTCCAGGAGAACGGAGTGCCTCAGGGCTCCGTCTTGAGCGTAGCCCTTTTTGCCATAGCGATCAATCCAATTATGGATTGCATTCCACCTAATATCTCAGGCTCTCTTTTTGTCAATGACTTCGCGATCTACTGCAGTGCCCAGAGAACATGCCTCCTGGAGCGCTGCATTGTCTAGACAGCCTATACTCATGGAGTGTGGCAAATGGCTTCCGGTTCTCTGAAGAGAAGACGGTTTGCATCAACTTTTGGCGATATAAAGCATTCCTTCCGCCATCGTTACATCTCAGTCCCGTTGTTCTCCCATTCGTGGAAACAACTAAGTTTCTAGGGGTCACACTGGACTGGAAACTTTGTTGGTCTCCGCACATCTCTTATTTGGCTGCCCGTTGTACACGTTCCCTTAATGTCCTCAGAGTTCTTAGTGATTCATCTTGGGGAGCGGATCGCACTGTCCTGCTTCGCTTGTATCGGTCCATAGTCCGATCAAAGCTGGATTATGGGAGCCTCGTCTACTCGTCTGCTCGGCCATCCCTCTTACGCCGTCTCAACTCCATCCACCATAGGGGGTTACGTCTTGCGACGGGAGCATTCTACACTAGTCCCGTCGAGAGTCTTTATGCTGAAGCTGCCGAATTACCATTGACCTACCGGTGTGACGTACTGCTTTGTCGGTATGCCTGCCGGCTGTTGTCAATGCCCGACCACCCCTCTTATCAGTCCTTCTTCGCCGATTCTCTCGACCGTCAGTATGGGTTGTATGCGTCTGCCCTGCTGCCCCATGAAGTCCGCTTTCGTCGCCTGCTTCGACAATTGGATTTTGCCCTCCCTACCACCTTCAGAGAGGGTGAGAGCCCGACACCACCTTGGCTCCAGGCTCCGGTTCATATTTATCTCGACCTCAGCTCGCTCCCGAAGGAGGGTACTCCGGCTGCAGTGTATTGCTCATGGTTTGTCGAACTTCGTGCGCGACTTGCCAGTCACACCTTTATTTACACTGGTGGCTCCAAAACTGACGATGGTGTCGGCTGTGCCTTTGTCGTCGGGGCCGTCACCTTTAAATACCGGCTCCTCGACCAGTGTTCCAGCTTTACGGCCGAGCTGTTTACTCTCCGTCAGGCCGTTCAGTATGCCTGCCGCCACCGCCATTCATCGTATGTACTCTGCTCTGATTCACTCAGTGTTCTTCAGAGCCTTGGAGCTCCATATCCGGTCCATTCCTTGGTGCAACGGATCCAGCAGTCCCTCCATTCTTTTGATGATGGTGGCTCTCCTGTCAGCTTTCTGTGGGTTCCCGGCCATGTAGGAGTGCCTGGGAATGAGGCTGCTGATGCTACAGCCAAGGCTGCAGTCCTCCTGCCTCGGCCAGCCTCCCATTGTGTCCCGTCATCTGACATTAGTGGGGTTGTTTGTAAGAGGCTTGTGTCATTGTGGTGGGATACTTGGTCATCACTTCAAGGAAACAAGCTCCAGGCAGTAAAACTGTTCCCAACTGCTTGGACTACCTCCTCCCGACCATCTCGGCGAGAAGAGGTCCTTCTGACCAGGTTGCGGATTGGGCATTGCCGGTTTAGCCACCGCTACCTGCTCTCCGGTGACCCAGCCCCACAGTGCCCTTGTGGTCATGCATTAACAGTGCGCCATGTTTTATTGTCGTGTCCCCATTTTAGTCAATCTCGTGTTGTCCTGTCTCTGCCATCTACTTTACAGGATATTTTAGCTGATGACGCTTGAGCAGCTGCTCGTGTTCTTCGTTTCATTACTTTGACTGGCTTGTCCAAAGACATCTAACTCTTTCACTTATTTTATCTGCATCTTTGTAAGAACTTTCTGGTGCCCCCCCCCCCCCCCCCCCCCTTGAGTTTTACTAGATTCCATGTGCTCTAACAATTGACTGGCCGCTAATGACCTCAGTAGTTGAGCGCCCTTAAACCCCCCCCCCCCCTCCCCAAAAAAAAAAATTTAAATAATTAATTATGTTGAAAATAAGAACAGTGCTCTAAGAGTCTGTAAGGACAATCGAAATGTAGCTCAGTCATAAACTGCTAAACACACTTAAAGATTTTGGAAACAGGTTGACTAGCACATTAAAATTCCACTGGCCATTGGGAGCAGACCAAATGTGACTGTTCAAGTTTTCAAAAGCTTTCTTGTGGCTTCAGCATGATTACTATTGCCATTTTATTGTCTGTCCACTAAGCGTAGTTTTTTAACTAGACACAGATGTCTACAGATTCAGCCCCACATAAGCCTCTCTGCTTTATCCCGATAACATCAGGTGGTTTGGCTGTAGTCGGCCATGTTTATGTCTTACCTGATCTACAGTCACAAATATGTGTGTTTAACCTTGTTGAATGCTTTACTGTAAAAGTTAAAGCTCTGCCTTTAGGCCCAGTAGGATCTTTCTGTGCCGACTGACCACCTTGTTATCCTCTGCCAGTGGCATCATTCAGATGCTGGATGGAGGGGCGTGGGATCAACATTCCACTCTCCTGGTTGTTATCAGCTTCCTAGATGTTGGAGCCGATACATATCACTCTTCTGAGTCTGAATGCATCCTGTTCTGGTACTCTCACTCGGGAAGAAATCCATGGGAGTGTTGGAAATGAAGCCAGGTGCTTCACATAGCTGTCTGTGTGGTTGATTCCTTAGCTGCTGATGACTTATTATGGGAATGGATTTGTCAAATCATTTGAGTATGACGAAGCAACCTGAATCCACATGAAGGTTAATATTTGTGTACTTGGTATGAAGCCGGTATTGAGGGGAACAGCGGGGAACAATTAACAGTCTGTTTCACCTGTGATGAGAGGATGTCTTCTCAAGTGTGTTTGATGAACTTTAGTATTTTTCATTGTGCAGGTGGAATGCATAAAATTTGGCCTGCCTTTTCACAGTTGTGGGTTTTTCCTTTGCGTATTCTTGAGAGATCCCAAAAATAACTATTTCTTACTTGTAGGATCACAGTCATCAGCACTCCACCTTCTCAAGATGGGTAAGTGTTGAAGTATGTAAGGAGTATGTTCAAGAATGTTGATACTTACTGTTGCCTATGATCAGTACCTAAACAAATCATCATAAGTCAATGCTTACAGTCAAAACTGCAACACCTATCTGGTGAACAGCAAATAATACAATTGGAGTTATTGTGTCCATAAAGTATAGTAGGAAGAATACATTATTAAATTTGTAGGTGCTTTGTTTGTATAGAGGACGCAAAATTTAGCACAGAGAGCTGCCACCCCTGACAGCAACAGTTGCTCTAACCTAGCTGGTCACCATGTTGAACTGATCTTGGATGGAAGACGCAAGTATACCATTCCATGCTGCTCAGCTCAATGCAGAATTCAT
Organism: Schistocerca cancellata; assembly: GCF_023864275.1. Taxonomy (NCBI): domain Eukaryota; kingdom Metazoa; phylum Arthropoda; class Insecta; order Orthoptera; family Acrididae; genus Schistocerca; species Schistocerca cancellata. The sequence goes on along the minus strand of NC_064626.1, from coordinate 495,173,980 downwards.
CAATCATAGTGGCTAGGTGATTGGTGGGGTGCTAGTCTCTCAACAACCTGTGCATGACCAGATGTTTTCAATTGATGAAAGATCTGAAGAATGTAGTTTTCAGGGAACAGTCAAGAACCTCTGTCTCAAGGTAGGTCAGCATAGCATGGGTAACATGCAGTATTGCATTACCACATTCAAAAATATTGTCATAGACCCCTTTAAGACAGGGTACAGCCGCTGGTCTTAACACATCAAAAGTGTAACGGCTGCTGTCCAAATTACTGGATATGTCAGTTACCGTATTGTATAGCCAAAGGTACACCAAAGCAAATGCTGATCCAGTTCGATGATGATGAATGCAATCTGGCAACTTTCATTCTCCTCTGTGCTGTGACTGGTAGTCTTTATCCAGATAATATCAAGATTTTTTTCCCACAAGATAAGAAAGTGTCCAGTCAGCTAGGTAAAATAAAAAACAGAGAATGATTTCACTTCTTCCTGTGAGGTGCTGTGTACAAGTTGTAATTTATCCTATTGTGACCGTGTGGTACGTCACGTGCCACAAGTCTGAGTCCAGCTTTCACATGAGAAGAGGTAGTTGTGTACTACAACAGTTCTCAGAAGCTAAACTGTGCTGTCCGAAAGCTGGATCCTGATTGTTGGTGGTAACTCCAATAACATGATCCATCACTTTTCAGACTATATCCTACATATTGGTCTAGAGACCTCCGTTTCGGTTAAGAGCAGTGGCTGGGCAAATCTTAAATCTCCCAGATTTTCTGAAAATAGCCTCCAACACAAGTTTATCCACTGTTGTTGTTGTTGTTGTTGTTGTTGTTGTTGTGGTGGTGGTGGTGGTGGTGGTGGTGGTCGTCGTCTTCGGTCCTGAGACTGGTTTGATGCAGCTCTCCATCCTACTCTATCCTGTGCAGGCTTCTTCATCTCCCAGTATTTACTGCAACCTACATCCTTCTGAATCTGCTTAGTGTATTCATCTCTTGGTCTCCCTCTATGATTTTTACCCTCCACGCTGCCCGACAATGCTAAATTTGTGATCTCTTGATGCCTCAGAACATGTCCTATCAACCGGTCCCTTCCTCTTGTCAAGTTGTGCCAAAACTCCTCTTCTCCCCAATTCTATTCAATATCTCCTCATTAGTTATGTGATCTACCCATCTAATCTTCAGTATTCTTCTGTAGCACCACATGTCGAAAGCTTCTATTCTCTTCTTGTCCAAACTGTTTATCATCCATGTTTCACTTCCATACATGTCTACACTCCATACAAATACTTTCAGAAATGACTAGCACTTATAAATCTGATAGAACAGCACGCAAAATTTAAATCTGTGCAGGAAATTCTGGAGGACCCTCAAAAAGTATAATGCTCAGTTCTGGTCCATACTGTGGTACATTAATGCTTCTACGTTGGTTCTATTGTAACACAGTCACTCCTTGTTCTTAATTGCTTTGACAATACCTGTATGCCAAACATTAACATAATCTGCCTTATTATCCTGAATGCAACAAAAGACTGCTAGCATTACAAATGCAACACCAGGTGGATGGCATGCAACAAACATCAAATTGGCATAAAATGTGCTACAAGATTGGAGATTCAGATCAGGCTCCTTGGTGTTGCAATCCTGTAAGACAGTACTCATGTAACTGACACCTTCACACCATGTTGTTGCTCACCCACCAATGGAACAACTTTTCAGTAATCAACTGTGAGCAATGAGGCATTTTGGTATGTAAGTAAAGGACTGCCTTACAGAGATGATGTGGTTTATTCTACGTCTACACCGATTCACTACAAATCACATTTAAGTGCCTGGCGGAGGGTTCATCCAACCACCTCCCCAATTCTCTATTATTCCTATCTTGTATAGCGTGCGGAAAGAGTGAACAGCTATATCTTACCCTACGAGCTCTGATTTCCCTTATTTCATTGTGGTGATGGTTTCTCCCTACCTAGGTCAGAATCAACAAAATAATTTCGCATTTGGAGGAGCATGTTGGTAATTGGAATTTCATGAGAAGATTTCATCACAATGAAAAACGCCTTTCTTTTAATGATGTCCACCCCAAATCCTGTATCGTTTCAGTGACACACACCCCATATTTCGTGATAATACAAATCCTATCTGGTGAGGATCCCACACTATGCAGCAGTATTCTAAAAGAGGATAGACAAGCGTAGTGTAGGCCGTCTCCTTAGTAGAATTGTTACATTTTGTAAATGTCCTGCCAGTAAAACGCAGTCTTTAGTTAGCCTTCCCCACAACATTTTCTACCTGTGCCTTCCAATTTAAGGTATTCGTAATTGTAATTCCTAGGTATTTAGTTGAATTTACACCCTTTACATTTGACTGATTTATTGTGGAACCAAATTTTAATGGATTCCTTGTAGCAGTCATGTGGATACCTTACGCTTTTCATTATTTAGGGACAATTACCAATTTTTGCACCATACAGATACCTTTTCTAAATCATTTTGCAATTTGTTTTGATCTTCTGATCACTTTATTTGTCAATAAACGACAGTATCATCTGCAAAAAACCTAAGAGGGCTGCTCAGATTGTCCCTCAAATTGTTTATATAGATAAGGGACTGTCTCCCAAATCGTTTATATACACTCCTGGAAATGGAAAAAAGAACACATTGACACCGGTGTGTCAGACCCACCATACTTGCTCCGGACACTGCGAGAGGGCTGTACAAGCAATGATCACACGCACGGCACAGCGGACACACCAGGAACCGCGGTGTTGGCCGTCGAATGGCGCTAGCTGCGCAGCATTTGTGCACCGCCGCCGTCAGTGTCAGCCAGTTTGCTGTGGCATACGGAGCTCCATCGCAGTCTTTAACACTGGTAGCATGCCGCGACAGCGTGGACGTGAACCGTATGTGCAGTTGACGGACTTTGAGCGAGGGCGTATAGTGGGCATGCAGGAGGCCGGGTGGACGTACTGCCGAATTGGTCAACACGTGGGGCGTGAGGTCTCCACAGTACATCGATGTTGTCGCCAGTGGTTGGCGGAAGGTGCACGTGCCCGTCGACCTGGGACCGGACCGCAGCGACGCACGGATGCACGCCAAGACCGTAGGATCCTACGCAGTGCCGTAGGGGACCACACCGCCACTTCCCAGCAAATTAGGGACACTGTTGCTCCTGGGGTATCGGCGAGGACCATTCGCAACCGTCTCCATGAAGCTGGGCTACGGTCCCGCACACCGTTAGGCCGTCTTCCGCTCACGCCCCAACATTGTGCAGCCCGCCTCCAGTGGTGTCGCGACAGGCGTGAATGGAGGGACGAATGGAGACGTGTCGTCTTCAGCGATGAGAGTCGCTTCTGCCTTGGTGCCAATGATGGTCGTATGCGTGTTTGGCGCCGTGCAGGTGAGTGCCACAATCAGGACTGCATACGACCGAGGCACACAGGGCCAACACCTGGCATCATGGTGTGGGGAGCGATCTCCTACACTGGCCGTACACCACTGGTGATCGTCGAGGGGACACTGAATAGTGCACGGTACATCCAGACCGTCATCGAACCCATCGTTCTACCATTCCTAGACCGGCAAGGGAACTTGCTGTTCCAACAGGACAATGCACGTCCGCATGTATCCCGTGCCACCCAACATGCTCTAGAAGGTGTAAGTCAACTACCCTGGCCAGCAAGATCTCCGGATCTGTCCCCCATTGAGCATGTTTGGGACTGGATGAAGCGTCGTCTCACGTGGTCTGCACGTCCAGCACGAACGCTGGTCCAACTGAGGCGCCAGGTGGAAATGGCATGGCAAGCCGTTCCACAGGACTACATCGAGCATCTCTACGATCGTCTCCATGGGAGAATAGCAGCCTGCATTGCTGCGAAAGGTGGATATACACTGTACTAGTGCCGACATTGTGCATGCTCTGTTGCCTGTGTCTATGTGCCTGTGGTTCTGTCAGTGTTATCATGTGATGTATCTGACCCCAGGAATGTGTCAATAAAGTTTCCCCTTCCTGGGACAATGAATTCACGGTGTTCTTATTTCAATTTCCAGGAGTGTAGATAAGAAACAGCAAAGGACCTATAACACTACCATGAGGAACGCCAGAAATCACTTCTGTTTTACTTGATGACTTTTCGTCCGTTACTATGAAGTGTGACCTCTCTGACAGGAAATCACGAATCCAGACACATAACTGAGATGATGTTCCATAAGAATGAAATTTCACTACAAGTCACTTGTGTGGTACAGTGTCAAAAGCCTTCTGGAAATCCAGAAATGCAGAATCGATCTGAAATCCCTTGTCAGTAGCACTCGACACTTCATGCGAATATAGAGCTAGTTGTGTTTCACAAGAAAGATGTTTTCTGAATCCATGTTGACTGTGTGTCAATAGACCATTTCCTTTGAGGTAATTCCTTATGTTCGAACACAACATATGTCTTTGACAGTATATCCTTTGCTATCGCGCGGAGAAGGCATTGATTGTGTCTTGCTGCTGCTTTACATACACCCTGAATCTGTTTGCATTTTATTCCTGGTTTCGAGATAAAGTTTTGTCGTGGAAACTATTATAAGCGTCTCGCTTTGAAGTCCACGCTAAATTTTGAGCTTCTGTAAAAGGTCACCAATCTTAGAGATTTTGCATCTGTTTAAATTTGGCCTGTTTGTTTTGTTGTTTCTGCAATGGTGTTCTGACCCATTTTCTGTGCCAAGGAGGACCAGCTCTGTTGTTAGTTAATTTTGTCTTCTTTCGCTTGTGCCATTGTCATGCAGTTTCACAGAGTCAGCATTGTTACAATCAGATTTGGTATGGTTAATGTGGAGAGGTGGCCAGATGCCGTTCGTGTCGCCAACCCGTATCCCCCCGGAATGCAAACAGTATATCCCAGCTGTCTGTGTCTAGTGCAAATCATGAAATAGTACGAACGTGTTTCAAATGTCTGCGAGTCATGTAACTAAGGCGGGACATGGGGACCAGCTCAGTATTGACCTAGTGGGATGTGGTAAACCACCTAAAAACCACATCCAGGCTGGCAGGCACCCCAGCCCTCGTTAATCGTCTGGGCAGATTCAATCTGGGGCTGGCGCGCCTACCCAAGTCCAGGAAGTAGTGCATTAGTGCTCTTCACTAAGCTGGTGGGTGCTATAGTTTGTTAATTTATATAGTTTAAATCTCTCAGTTGCTGCTGATACTAGTACTTTGATTTCAAGCCACATCTGGTATACACTTACATTGTTAATTTGGAAGGAGTGGAGATTGTCTGTCAGGAAGGTGTCAAGTGAATTTTTATCTGCATTTTTTAAGAGGTATACTTTTTGTTTATTTTTGGAGGATTTGGGGGTTACAATATTCAATCTCGCTTTGACAACCCTCTGTTCACTAATTCCTGTATCCATTTTGATGCCAGTTATTAACTCAGGATTTTTTGTTGCTAAGAGGTTGTTGTGTTTTTTCTCAACCATTTACTATTCCTGAGATTGCGTTTAGCACAATTTCAGATGATGTTTTATGTGTACCTCTGGAATTAAACATGTATTTTCGCCGACATATCGAGAGTAAATTAAAGTCACCACCTACTATAATTGTATGGGTCAGGTACATGTTTGAAATCAAACTCAAGTTTTCTTTGAACCTTTCAGCAATTGTATCACCTGAACTGGGAGGTTGGTGAAAGGATCCAATAATTAGTTTATTCCAGTTGTCAACAATGACCTCTGCCCATACTAACTCACAGGAACTATCTGTTCCAATTTCATGACAAGATAAACTACTTCTAACAGCAAAAAACACACCACCACCATCTGTGTTTAACCTACCCTTTGGGAACACCATTAGGTTCTTCTTAAAAATTTTAGCTGTATTTATCTCTGGCTTTAACCAGCTTTCAGCGCCTATAGCGATTTGAGCAGCAGTGCTTTCTATTAGTGCTGGGAGCTCTGGTACTTTCCCCAACACAGATATGACAATTTACAACTGTTGTACCGATGGTTCCTGTATCTATGCTCTTCCTGTGTTCGTCCTGCACCCTTTGTGACTAAAGCCCTTTTTGTGTTTTCCCAAGAACCTCTAACCTAAAAAACATCCCAGTTACACCACACAGCCCCTGCTACCCATGTAGCCACCTCCTGTGTATAGTGGACTCCTGGCCTATTCAGCGGAACTTGAAACCCAACCACCCTTTGGCCCAAGTCAAGGAATCTTCAGCCTAAACAGTTTCAGAATCTTCTGAGCCTCTGATTCAGACCCTCCACTCGGCTCTGTACCAGAGGCTGCAGTCGGTCCTGCTGACTATGCTGCAAATGGTCAGCTCTGCTTTCATCTTGCAAGCAAGACTGGCAGCATTTACCACTTTTGTTAGCCACTCAAAACCAGAGAGAATCTGTTCTGATCCAAAGTGCCACATATCATTGGTACCTACGTGAGCCACCACCTGCAGTTGGCTGCACCCTGTGCTCTTCAAGGCATTTTGGAGGACCCGTTCCATGTCTGGAATGACTCGACCCGGTATGTACATGGAAGTGCACATTGGCTTTCTTACCCTTCTTGGGAGCCATGGCCCTAAGGGGCCCCATAACACACCTAACGCTGGAGCTCCCAACTATCAATAATCCCACCCTCTATGATTATCCGGATCTTGCAAGCTGAGATGTTTTGTCTGAAACAGGATAGGCGATGGCATCTGGTTCAGCGAGTGTCAGCCACAGACAGCACCTACAACCTTTTTGTCAGAATAACTGAGCACCTACAACCTTTTTGTCAGAATAACTGGGGGGGGGGGGGGGGGCACTTACGTGCGATTCCCTGGGAAGTCTTTCTCGGACTGGTACACCCCGGGCAACTTCCCACTCGAACACAGGTCAGGGGTCAACCCCAGTGCGAGCAGTAACTGGGCTGGCCACCGGTGGGGACCAATCGGAGGACTTGGATGTGCTGGATATCCATTGGATCCTCATGGCCAGCCCCCAACAGTGGTGCCTATCCACTGCAGCCTCAAGCTGTGCAACCGAAGCCATCACAGCCTGGAGCTGAGATCAAAATGTCACCAACACAGCTCACACCCACACACAACAATCACAGTCTATATCCATACTAAAGATCCTGGAAAACTAATCTACCCAGATAAACGAACTATCGGCATGTGCTGCGGAACTCTGCTGTAGACACTGACGAAAATGCATCTGTGTCTAATAAATTAGATTAATATGCAGGTATTCGAAAACCTAACTACCGAATCACTCGGGTGAACCTAAATATTCATCCCTGATTAAGAACTTGTAATATGTCACAAAATTGGTTTACTTTCCGACGCAAACAAAAATGCGAGAACCTTAGCTAATAGATATTGAATTAACATGCAGAAACTCAAGAAACTAATGTATTAAAGCAAACAGATGATATTACAAATTTGTTCCTGGTTATAGAAACTTGTAAAAGTCACAATATCGGTTACTTCCCTGTTGCTGTGTCTGCATCTGTCGCGGCCGGCTGCTGTGTCCTGACTGGCAAGTTTTATGCCATGGTTGGTAGTAGATCTTTATTTTGACCTCTTAAGAGGCTTAATATTATTGTGGGTCTGACAGATTTTAAGAAGGAATGCAGTCCAGATTTCAAGTCATCCTTTTATAACATCCAGTATTAACACTATTAAGTTAATATATTATACACTGATACTTTGAGACAAGATGATTTCCTTGATTGTTAAGTTTTTCCCCTACCATGTCCAAGGGATTCACCTTCTCTGTGAATATACTATATTCAGCACATAACTGGATACAGTCCTGAAGGCAGTGGAACAAGGTGAGGTGTCTTAAAAGCAAAATGTTTCTAACCTGCCCCGGTTCCTTTAGTGCCCTACAAGGATTGCAGCAAATGTGACGAGAAAACGATCAAACCAGTGCAGGGTAAAGTCCTCCTTCAGCAGCAAGGGAATCATATACCACTCTGCTGGGCGTCAGGGCACATGAAAATCCAACAAACAGTCGAGGTGGCTTGCAGGGAAAATGTGACACAGCATAACATTGACCTGTGGGCTGTCATCTTGCTGATGAGTCAAGAGTCTCATGCAAGTGTAGGAGGAATAGTGGCTAACTGCGAGGGCCAGGAAGTTACAACTATCCAGCAGTGGCATTCTGCTGACCACTCCAAGTTGATAAAGATGCTCTGGACTAAACTAAACTCGTCCCATGAAGGTCCAACGGTACCAGTACTGACCAGCCACTGTGTCATCCTCAGCCCACCGGCATCACTGGATGCGCATATGGAGGGGCAAGTGGTCAGCACACCGCTCTCCCAGCCGTATGTCAATTTCCGAGACTGGAGCTGCTACTTCTCAATCAAGTAGCTCCTCAGTTTTCCGCACAAGGGCTGAGTGCATCCCACTTGCCAACAGCGCACAGCAGAACGGATTGTCACCCATACAAGTGCTAGCCCAGCCCGACAGCGCTTAACTTCCGTGATCCGATGAGAACTGGTGTTACCACTGCGGCAAGGCCGTTGGCAAAGATGCTCTGGACTTGCCTCCAAATCAGACTCAGTCTGTTAACACATGACTTCATACTCAGATGAGAGGGTCCCCCCAGTGTACAATGTGCATATCACTGTATGTTTCAATTTAACTGAGTGTGTTTTATAATTGGACAGGAAGGCAGATGCAGACTTAAGCAGGGACCTACCCTCTGTTTTAAATGACAATGAGACTAGCATTGCAAATTTTAAAATGTTGTGTAGAGTCTGGACTTAAGTCTAACCTTTTACGGTGATGGTTATAGTGTCTCATTGTGTGTCTGTTTTATCCTCTTTAGTCCAATGGTCAGTCAGCACATTTCTCTGTAGTACTATTTGAGATCTTTGCTTCGAATATCTCTTCTATGGGAGGTTCTAGAACCATAAATATGATTCATAATATATCCGCTTTCACAACTGTGTGTTTGTGTGTTTGTGTGTGTGTGTGTGTGTGTGTGTGTGTGTGTGTGTGTGTGTGTATCATCATCATCCTGTCACAAAACTACATGAACATTGTTTTCTTCAACACGATTGTTTGAAACGTGCCTATGTCTAGGTGTTTACTTATTTCTTAACTAACATGTTGTGGCTGTTTAGAAATCATTGTGCTTCCAGGTGGTAGAGTCACTCATTGCAGAACAGTTCAGGTTTCAAAGTGCCCACTAATCTCAATTAAGCATCATTTAGTATCATGTACACCACATTGACACAAGCTGTCAGGAAGTGTGATGAGAAACGAAACATCTTGATGTTGCCTACAATGTTTTCATAAAAGGATACATCTTTAGCTGTCTCCAAGATAGAAGCAAAGCCTTCATTAGTGGAGTTCAAGACACCATTGGGATCCGTGAGAATATTGCCGTAGTTTTAAGGACGGTCCTCCTAATGTCCTAATATTCAGTGTGTAGCCGGTCCTAACACATATGTGGCAGTGATATTTCCTAATTCGCGAAAAAATGGAAAAGACCATTATTCGGTGTCTCCTAAAAGGGTTTTAAACTTCTATTTAGTTACTGTAGTGTTGCAGTCATCTGCAGCATGCAGGTCTTCCGTCTCTTTGCTATCTTGATAAAAACTCTCCACATTATTCCTCACTGGCACACTGTGCTGCCATTCTCAGTGCTACTGCCTGTTATCTCACTGGTGCCCAATCCATTATCATATAAAGTGGTGTTTCCAATTACAAAACTACAGGACCCTCTACAACTTTCTGATGGCCTGATGGTGTTTGCAGAAATTTTTATCTTGCACACTTCTTTTATGATACTACCCAAAAAACTGTTTGTTTGTTTAGTAATAGTTGTTTTATAAGTGCTACTTGGGATCCATTTTTCAGAGCATGTGATGCTGCTACTAATTTCTCTGGATACTGTACACAGAAACACCTCTATGTTCTGTATGACACTGTTCAATAGTGTGTGCAACATGTTCAACATAAGAAGAGAAGAGTGTGTCATTAATAATTTTCTCCCTCAGCCACCTTGACCACATACATTTTATGGTCTATTAAAAAAAGTTTGTAAGGAGGCCATGTCTCTACAGACCATCTGAGTGTCATAAGATTGCCAATTTACAGACTTGCAAAACATCTAACCAGCATGCATACTCCACTTGTTAGTCACTGTATGCAACTTAATGAGAATACAATCAACATCATCAGCTGAATTAAATGTCTACATTGTGGAGAAGGAAGTGCAGTAATCAGCCTTGATGTGTGTCATTATTCACGCACATTCTCATAAAACACTCTGTAGATCACCTCTCCCAGTTATGTGATGACATCATTATCAATTTATTGTTTATTTACACACTGATGTTGTCATACTTTCATGGTGGAGAATATTTTAACCAGTTGGATGACTACGCAGTGGGAAACCCAATAGCTCCAGTTATATCCAACCCGTTCGAGGAACAGTTTGAAGATGTTATTCTGGACATGACTTCTGCAGAGCTTAGTTGCTTTTCTTGATTTGTTGATGACACAACGGTTGTCTGGTCTTGTGGAAGTGAAAAGCTGGAATAGTTCTTGGACCACATCAATACCATGTGGGTGTGGACAGTTTTATGTTTTACAGACTGCGCACACTATGGAAGAGTGCCATAGAGAACATGAAATGTACTTCCTCCTATGATATCCTGATAAACCAGTAGTAGCAGAGCACGGTACGGAAAACAGAGCCCAATTTTCATTCAGTGACACAGCTGTTGTTGAACTAAGAGCGGTTTCTGGGATAGCATCATAAAAGAAGTGATAAAGATAAAAATTTCTGAAAACACCATCAATAACAACAGCAGTCTTCAGTTAAGCACAGCTTGGAATGTGGTCATCGGAAGTTTGAAACAGGTATGTCATCTTGCAATGAAAACATTACCTTAAATGGCACTCGATTAGGCACTAGTGACATCGCATGTATAGGGATGATAACAACCACCACATGACAGTTACCTCTTGACAATGATCGATAAATTCTCTATTGAAAGCTCATGGGTTTAAAACCACTTGACACATCTGAAAGTCCAAGACTTTCCTGAGTGTTAATTGTGATAAAATAGTGGCTTATGCAAGGATGTTGTCAGGCCTAATAACTATTCGAAGGTCCAGGGTTCAAACTTCATCATTGTTAGGACTTCTTGTAACTCTGACAATGATCTGTTAATGTGGAACATGCCAGGTTACAGTGTGATTGGGTGTCCACATTAATTGTAGATCACCCTTTCGCTAGCTGGGTGACTAATTTAAGAGGCCAGAGGAAGGCAAGACAAACCACTTCCATCAGGATCATACTTAGTAAAGTAGTGTGGTATTCAAACCTATTTGAGGTCACCATTTTAGAAATTTGTGCTATTGACATATTACACTGCCCTGTTCGCACTAATGTGACCATCTGTCAAAAGCCAGAATAGCACCTTTTGCAGTGCGGGCTGCTGCAAGATGTGCCAGAAGTGAGTTAGTGAGGTTCTGGAAGGTACCAACAACGTGGTGCCATGCTGTGGCCTGCTGTGCTAGGTTTCTCAGTTGAGGATCCACAGTGTGAACAGCTCAATTGAGCTGGCACCACAGATTCACAATTGAGTTTCGATCTGGGGAGTTTGTTGGCTAGGGGAGATGGTTAACTCGTCCATGTACACTGTGGGCCATGTGACATGTCACATCGAATTTCTTGTAGATGTCAAACTTCATATAAGGGTGGACATAGTCCCCAGGGATAGAAGCACACTTGTGTTGACCCATTGTGCCTTTCAGAATTATGCAATCATTCAGGGAATGCCACAAAAACATTCTCCAGACCATAACGCTCCTTCAGTTTCATGCCCTACTCACCAACAGCCATCTGTTCAATGAAGTGAAAAACGTGATTCATTTGAAAATGCCATTTGTCAACACTCAGTGGACATCCAGTTGCAGTACTGTCATGCAAATTCCAGCTTTCATTACCAATGACCACCAGTTAATGTGGGTACATGAACCAGGCACCTGCTGCAGAGGCCACTCAGGCAGAAATGTTCACTGACTCTTCATTGAGGAGACACTGATGATAGCCCCGTGGTTCATCAGAGAGGTCAGTTGCTCAGTGGTTGCACATCCGTTCGCACATACATAAATTCGTAGCTATCATTCATTCTTATCATCTGTGGCTCGTGGTGCATCACTGTTGCCTCGGCGCCAGTTTTGGATAGCACTATTGTGCCATGTATGATATACTTTAACCAAGGTGGCACTATAACCATTTACAAACTTAGCCATTTTAGAAATGCTACCACTATGGTCCAAAAGCCAATGATCATGCCCTTTTGGATGTCAGGTAAATTGCTCGATTTCTGCATTACAGTAATGACTGCCCTGTTTTCTGCATCCCCGCTACATATTTTATATACCTCCCACTGTAAGTGCTCCCCGTGCCCCTGTGAGTGGTTATTACACATTGACTTCAAACACAATTGGTGGTCACATTAATGTGACTGGGTTGTGTATGTGATGAAAATATTGTGATTCATGGTGTTATTTTGTGTTGATTACTATTCCTGATTCTGCAGGAGTGTTATTCTTTATGCACAATAGTTCTCTCTCTCTCTCTCTCTCTCTCTCTCTCTCTCTCTCTCAACTCATTAAGATGTATTGAGAAGGTATGCATAAACACAAACATGTTTTCTGTTATGTCCAAGTCATTGTGGAAATATTCCAACCAACACTACATCTTTTATACTTTGACTGTGAACATTACAGTCTTCTTCACGGCACATCAGTTACTAAGCTCTAAGTATCCAGTTGTGCATATTTATTCACTGAAATTCTTAAAACTATATGATACTTTGGTACAATGTGTAGTAAAATGTCCCTGTATCACAGTCAATGCAGCTGGCACAAAAGAGTATAATTTTGCCTTTGACTGGCACTGCTGTGCTGATTGTGTTATCTGTGACACACACACATTTTATTTACCCCACGTAGAGCTTTGAATCATGTAATTTTAGCATTTCACCATATAAATAGGTAAGCTTGGATACCCGGAACTTGGTCATCGGCTCGTCGTGAACGTGACTGTAAGGTTGACTGCCAAAATCTTAGATAAAGAAGTGTTGCTGTCCTAGATGCACACATAAAAAATGAATGAATATTCTATCTGCTGGGAAAACTTCCAGAATCATGTGTACATTGTCTGTGTCTTTAATTTGAATAGAAATGTGGTGGTATCCATCAGCTGATGTTTGCAACAGGGAAAGAATTCAGCTCCACAAGAAGCCAGCTGCAAGGGGAACTACAAATGAGATTGCTGTGGAAGGTGGTATTTTCAATTCCGTTGCTGTTACATTCTAATATTGACCATCACAAGTGAAAGTTTTTTTTATCAGAATGAAAGTAATTAGACTGATAAGAAATGACTCCTCGGGTTTACACTGGGAAAAAGTCTTTAGTTGCAGACAAGACAGATATTGTTTGGCATAGTGACTGTTTTAAAGGGTTGTAATTGTTTGGTACTGAGAAGTTAGATAATTTAAGTGGTTGATATAAAATTCTTGAATGTTTAGTTCATGCAGTTATCATCATATTGCAGTAGTGCAAATAGGTTCTTCTGAAAGGCTGGACGAGTTCTGGTTTCATCTGCATTGCTTAAAATCCACAGTTCTTTGTAACAGACCAAGTGAGGTGGCACAGTGGTAAGCCACTGATCTTGTATTCATAAGGGCAACAGTTCAAACACCCACCTGGCCATCCAGATTTAGATTTTCCTTGAATTCCGTAAATCGCTTTAATGAATGGCGGAATGGTTCATTTGAAACAGCTCATCCGATTTCCTTTCCTATCCTTCGCCAACTTGAGCTTGTGGTTAATCTTTAATACCGACCAAGGTGGCACAATAGTTAGCACACAAGGCTCCGGAGGATGGTGCTTCAAATCTTTGTCCAGCCATCCCAGGTTTAAGTTTTCAGTGATTTCCCTAAACTGCTCCAAGCAAGTGCTGGGATGTTTCCTTTGAAAGGGCACAGCTAATTTTCCTTCCCTATCCTTGAAACATTCTGAGCATGTGCTCCATCTCTAATGACCACAATGTCGATGGAATATTCATCATGTTAGGTCTTAACATTTAAGGTGGCAGACTCCATTAACTTTTAATGCTTATTGGGACTCATTGTAGCACAGGATAATAAATGTTGCATAGTCTTGCAAGAAAATTTCACAGAGTTGCTCAGGTACAACAGTTTTTGGTATTTATTGTTATTTTTGTGTGCTTCTGTGAGTAAGTGGTTAAGGTTTATGACTATCACACAGAAGACTTCTGTTCAATCATTGTTACCAAAGATTTTCATCTAAATGTTGGCTTAAGTGCTGGTCACCGAGTCTCGGGAGGAGCTACTTTAAGGAGAAGATCTGCTGATAATCAGTAGAGTTGTGTGCTACCTACGTGGCCCTCCAGTAATGTCCTACAGTGATGCTTGGCAGATCAAAATCCTATGGCACTCATCTGTCTACCAATGTACAGTTCGCCTCCTAAGATGACCTGAGGACTTTGGGATGGATATCTCAGAGGCATGATGGATCGCTCGTGTGATGTGGTCCACCCATTCCTGGACACTGTCACGATATTCAAATACAGCCAGCTGGCTAAATAGCATCTAGTTGGCCCTGCTGACCATCTATGTTGATTGCTTCTCTTCAGGTAAAATTGTATCCACTAGGTAAATGTGGAGTGGGAAGTAGTCTTTGGAACGAAAGTCATCAATGCGCTCCCATTGAATAGACTCTGTGAGGGCTGAATAGCATAAAGAGAGGTCGGTAGCTGAGAATGACCCCATAGCAGTACAGAAATGAGTCTGAATATGCATGTTAAGAAAGCACAGTTCATGAGATGTCATGAGGCTCACCAAAACCTGACATCCAAGGGCATGTAGATGTTGAGCCCCACAAGACACGGTGGGCATTGAAGTCTCTCAGTAGGAGAAATGGTCATGGGAGTTGATCTACAAGATCAGTGAGAGCCTCAGAGTCTATTGCATCCTGCAGAAGTAAATACAGCAAGCAAACAGTAATCCTCTGACACTCATGAATTTCGACAGCGACTGCTTGCAGTTCAGTTGCCAGTGGGAGAGCAGAGGAATGATGTGTGTTATTGAGAAACACAGCAATTCCTCCTTTGTCTCTGTCCCAAGTCAGGTCATCCTTACGGTGAAGGGTATAGCCACATAGCACATGAATGTCAGTGGCTTTAAAATGTGTTTTTCTGTAAACACAGGCACAGGGGGCATTCTTGCATTAGCAGTTTCAGTTCCTCTTCATGTGTTGTGAACCCATTAACATTCCACTGCAATGCAGGAACCATATATCACAGGGGTTGCACTTTCACCTTGTCTTTCCGCTGGGGAGGGGAGCCCGTAATGGCCTGGGGCTCAGTCTTGAAGCAAGATGATTGTCCCAGTCTGATATCAAGATCTGTTAGTTCTACCAAAGAGTCAAGAGATAATATCAGATAGTATCATCAGACTGTTTGCTTCCCGATTTTGTCAGTGGTGGATGCTTGGCCTTCAGCTTTTTGCCCTGGTTAGGTTTTTGAGCCAAAACTGCGGCAGTGGTAATGTAACCGCTGCACAGTGGACCATACTGAATCTTTGGAGGAGCAGGAAATTCTGCAACATTAGCAACAACAGATTTGTCGGAATGGCAGCAGGACAAGTGCACTGGCAAATGCAGTTGCTGGTGCTTACACTAGCAACCTCCTTTTTGGGTAGCAGCATCGATCTTCTGAAGTGGTTGTTTGAGAGCATACACAAAGGAGGTAGCAAACTTTGTGGGCTGCCTGGCCTTATAGCTCTATTTGGCCTCACCATGCAAGAATGCTTAGTTGTTTTGATTTCTTGTATAATCTTTTCTTCAAGTAAGATACTGCAATCCCTACTGGAGACAGGGTGATTGCCAGAGCAGTTTACACACGTTGGAGGTGATGAACAATCAGTACCACATTTGCCACAAGTGCCTGCTCCCTTACAACCTGAGGAGGTGTGCCCAAAGTGCTGGTGTGTAAAACAGTGCATTTGGTTAGGAAAATAAGACTACTTGTTGAGGTGGAGGAAACCAGCTTGTACGTGCTCCGGAAGTTTTGTTCTGCTGAAGGTCAGTATAAATGAGCCCGATTTCACGAGATTGCCATCCACCTATTTTATTATGTTCTGTACATCAACAGTCCCATCCTAGGATCACATACTTTTCAGTTTTTCTCAGGGAGTGTCAACCAGATCCCTGCAAGTCGCAACACCTGTGCTATAGTTGCAAGGTTTTGTGCAGTTCACTTTCTATTGCATAATCCCCAAGGCACTGAGATTTCTGTATTTTCTTCACTTGCTGAGAATTGAATGTTCCTACCAACAGGGTCCCATTTTGCAAGCACTTTACAGATTTTAAACTTCTTGCGATTCCCTCAAATTTTGTTGTTGTTGTTGTGTAAAACGTTGAAACTTACTCAAAGCTCCCATCTTTCCATTTAATTATGAAGAACACATTCTGGCCACCAGCATGGTTCTGTTGCTTGATATTGCCAAAGTCTGTGTAGTGCCCACATCTGGAGGACTGGCTACACAAGCCCTCTTGGTTGATTGGGTGTTGGTACCTACCAGTAACCCACCCTTTTTCCTGGGAGGAGAAAGAGATAATTTTGAAGGATCCATGCTGTTCCCACCAGTGATCAAGCCAAGATCCCCATTCTACCACCAAATCACATAGTAGTCACTGAACCATGTCCAGAGTTTACAATGACAGGGACTGGCACTGCTTTCCAGTCCTCAGCTACGGAACCCCAGGGTTGACAAGTTTGTACCCACTAAATGAATGCTGATCCTGTGGGCTAGAGGCAGTTTGAAGCAGCACAGACATGTCATTCTGCTGGGTATCAGGGTGCGTGAATATTGCAGGGAATGAAAGGGCAGATGTAGCAGTCAAGGAGGAGCTGCATCGTGATCCTCAGTTATTTCAGTGTGCCATCCACCTGCATGCTATCATCTCTCTGTTGTGGTACAAAGTCATGCATTGATGGGAAGACGATTTACTGGAAGTGACCGACAGTAAGATCTGTGTAGTAAAGCCCATAAATCAGCTGTGGTATATAGAACAAGGAAGTTCTTACTCATTTCGCATAGGCCACAGGCCTATGACGCATGAATTCTTACTCAGGTGAGAGGACCCTCCAGTGTGTGGTGCTTGTGCCATGCGGATCACTGTGTGCCACATTTTATTGGACTGTTTTGTATTTTCTGACCAGCGGTCTGGCCAATCTGCCTCTATTTTAAGTAACATTCATACAAATATGGTTCAAGTTGTAAAGTTCTATAAATTGTCCAACTTTTAGGGAGATGTTTCTAATGTGTTAACAGGGTGACTGGCTCACCCAAGTTTTTTGTGATTTGTCAGGCAGTCATATTTCCTGTGCTTTCCTTTTACCTCTTCCGTGTTTTGTTTTCTCTGTTTTAAATTCATGTATAGCTACTTGCTGTATTTCAAATTTGTTTTAGCACATGTGAGATAGAGCGACTGTGTGGTCATTTCAAATGCGGGAGTGTGCAACAATTTTAGAGTTTATCTTCACATTCGTTTTTTTCATTCGGTGTAAGGGTGCTGACCACCTCGCCATTGAGCACCTGTAAGATACATACTCACACACACACACACACACACACACACACACACACACACACACTTGTGAGATTGGATGTTATTTCTTGTCATTTTTTCTGTTTTCCATCTTTCCCTTAGTTGCTTTAAATTCATGGATGTGTGTACTATCTATGCAACTAATTGAAAGCAGTTTGTTTAGTTGCCATACATGTTCCGCTTCTTTTATTTGGGAAGCATCATCAGTGGCCTGTTATACATGTTTCCTTTTACACATAAAATAATTATGTGGTAGATATAATATGCTGCTATATTACATTTTGTCATGTCTTTCTCTTGTTTTTAGGTTAAAATCAACTTCTGTAGCACAAAGTTAGTAATGTGAACTTATCGTTCGGTGTTACAATTTCTGGCACTGCTAACTAGTGTGTGGTCCTGGAGATGTATTTGTTACTTTTCATACTCCAGCTGGTCGATTTCTGGTGTTCTTTCACCCAGATTTGTCACATTGCATATATCTCTTGCACTTTTCATTTCTGTGATCAACATGTGTGTTTTTTCGGTGTGTAGTGTTGCCAACTGTTGTTGTGTATCTCTCTGTCTTTTGTTTGGGTTGTGTTGAGATTTGTTATTTTTCATTTGTTGTGTGTGTGTGTGTGTGTGTATGTGTGTGTGTGTGTGTGTGTGTGTGTCTGTGTGTGTGTAATTCTTTCCTGGGAGGGTGAGGTTTAGTATGATATGCCACTTTAATATATTTTGGCCATGCTTTGCACAGCAAGGTACAAGCTTCATGCGCACATTTGTCAGAGTGTGGTAACCACAATAAAACAGTCTTCTCACACAGACTGGTGAGAACTATAGAAACTGATGGTGCCAAGGCTTCTTTATATAGTGAAATGAAATTGATGTTTAAAAGTCTGATAGGAGCTAGGCAGATCATTCGAGTGAACCACATAGAATTTGAATATTAACACTGATGCATATCTCCATGGCTGAAAACACAGTGGAGTGTGAATGTTATTACTGTAAGTAATTTGAGTTCAAATCGATACCAATGAACAACACACTTGCATGTGAGGGACACCATCCTACATTTTAGAGACTCAGTGAGGTTTCTGGGCCTAATTTTTTACTCCAAATTGTTATGGTTGTCACACTTGAGAGACCTGAAAGCCAGAGCCTTCAAGGCACTGAACCTCATGAAGTGCCTTAGCCACAGGTCTTGGGGAGTGAACAGGGTGTGTCTGCTCCAGTTTTACAGGACTTTCGTACATTTGTGGCTGGACTATGGGTGCACAGTGTATGGATCAATGAGGCCTTCTTTTCTGGAGGTCATTGACATTTTCCACTGTGATGGGATTCGACTGGCCATGGGTGCTTATAGGACCAGTTTCATACCCAGTACCTGTGTTGAGGCCAGGGAACCACCACTTACCATCTGGCAGCAGCTCCTCATGGTGCAGCAGGCATTAAGTTCTTTGCAGCTCCAACTTCATCCGCAGAACATACTGTTAGTTATCTGTCCTTCGGGAGGATGACTGTTCAATCCCGGGTCCAGCCATCCTGATTTAGGTTTGCCGTGATTTCCCTAAATCGCTCCAGGCAAATGTCGGGATGGTTTCTTTGAAAGGGCATGGCCGACTTCCTTCCCTAATCCGATGAGACCGATGACCTCGCTGTCTGGTCTCCTTCCCCAAAACAACCCAACTCATCTGCCCTTGGAATGCCTTTTCTCCAACTGTGCACGAGCCACAGTGGCGTTTGGGATCCATATGCAGTGTGTGCTGGAGTCACTCAGTGTGGTGCAATGAAACAGAGTTCCAAATCAAAGTTCAGCTACAGAAAGCAAGGAATTGTTGTGTTCATGAATCAGTACAGCAACAGCTTCAATACAAGATATAAATTGCTGATCCACCTGCTTTGAATTGGCTAGAGTGCCCGTATGGTAGTGCATGATTTTGCAGGCATATCTATGAGGACTGTGCAAGCTGGCTTGGGTGCGGGAGATTGAATGTGGTATGGTATCTGCACTTTTCTAGCATCTTGGCTGGGCTGGATATATGTGGGGTTGGATTTATTCAAAGAACAGAAGTGTGACAGGGTTTCCTCAGAAGTTGTCATTTTGCTGTGTGGCCCTTGAGATTTCTGACCAACAGGCCTGTTTCAGACTTCATGCAGGATGACATGTCTTATATTGTTCCTTTTGCATAAGGAACAGAATTTGTCCAGTCAAACTGACAAGCCTTATCAGATATAATACTTTGTGGCACTCCCTCTATATCTAAGTTTGTCTCTGGTACCTGGATTGTTGGCACTGACATCATTGATGATATCTGTGCAGTGTGGGTTGA
Organism: Schistocerca cancellata; assembly: GCF_023864275.1. NCBI lineage: Eukaryota > Metazoa > Arthropoda > Insecta > Orthoptera > Acrididae > Schistocerca > Schistocerca cancellata. The sequence goes on along the minus strand of NC_064626.1, from coordinate 495,154,043 downwards.
TGTGAATGCATGTGATCCCATGGCTAATTGATAGTAGACCTTGGAAGAGAATGTTGTGCCAGATCTGACTGGTTTCATCTGTATGTTTGCACACTCAGTGTGCAGTCAGTACATTTGACACCTTGCCTATGTCCCTGGATCAGTAGCACCATTGGCACTGCGACTTTAGACACAGTCCACCATTATGGTATCAAACTTGTAACTGGTGCCTTTCAGATGAGTTGTGTGGTCAATCTCTTGATAAAGGCGAGGATTTCCCCCCTTACCGGTTAGGCACCACAAATTACTCCTTAGCTATATCATACACATACATAGTGATCCACATCTTATGAATCAACACCTTCTGTTTTCTGATACAGAAGTAAGACTTTGAGAAAAGGAGCCTTGGCCAGGAATTCCACTACTGGCCCAGTTACAGTCCATTGGTTCCAACTGTTGCTTATCTTCTCTCAGTCCTCTCACTGGGCCACACTCACGAACATCACTACGGTACATAACTTACCCACAAATTCACCTGAATCTCTCTCTTGGCCAAAATGATGTGACAGACTCTTCCGTATTTTTTGCGAATCTTTCTTCTTGATACTCTCAGTGAGTACCCCAATTCAGTTATATTTATGCAGATGGCTCAAAAGCTGAAGACTGGACAGACTACACTTTTACAAGCACCAGGGCCACTGAGCAACACACTTTACATAGTGGATGCAGTGCCTTTACGATAGAAATTGTGCCAATCATGCTTGCGCTTCATTACATTTGCATTCAGTCACATCTTTACTAATGTGTAGTGACTCTACAAGAGTGGTTTGGTAAATCCGGTAAATTTCCATGTAAGAATGGCATATGTTTGTTGCACGTTCATGATTGGTAAGATTAATTATGCCAAGGATCGTATAAGAATTTCAACAATGTACAGGGTCTTAAATGGTCAGTGTCAGTGTGTTGACTTATTGAAAACAGAGAAAAACGAGCTGTGTGCTGTTATTAAAAAATTTTATTTGAATGGTTGGACTGTCGCACAAATCAAAACAGAACTGGGTGAAGTTCATCCCAAATCTGACCCCATTACTGAAGACAGTTTATTTTTGGAATAATCGATATAAACGTGATTAGACAAGCACCAAACAAAGCTCGCTCCATCCGTCCAGTTGATGTCACCAAAAAGGAAACCATTGAAAAAACCCATGATACGGTAGTGCAAGGCCATCGAATAAAAATTCTTCAGATTACGGAGTCTGGAGGCATCTCAACCGTGCGAATGCATAATATCGTGCACAAGGAATTGGCTGTGAACAAGCTGTGTGCGAGGTGGATTCCGCGATTGCTCAGTCGTCCGAAAGCACGTCCGGTACAACATTTGAGCACAATGTATGGCTACGTGTAATTGCAATCTGCAAGGATTTTTTTTTTTCACCAATTTGTGGCTGTTGATGAAACTTGAATCCATCAATACGCACCTGAGTCAGAACTGCAGTCAAAACAACGGACAAAGGCAGGTGAAAGTTCACCGAAGAAGACAATGACTATTTCGTCAGCTGGCAGAGTGATGGCCTCTGTTTTTTGGGATTCACAAGGAATAATACTCATAGATTACTGGACCCTGTTATACTACTTTGCTGGATGGCTTGAAACTTTTGTCGGCTGACCAAGGTTGGTACGCAAAAAATGCTCTTTCACCAGGATAATGCACCATCCCTTACATCAATGATAAAAATGGCTGAAGTGCTTGAATTTGGCTTTGAATTGGTTCCTCATCCACCCTATTCACCAGCCTTAGTCGAAGAGACTACTTGCTGTTCCCTAACTTGAAAATTTGCTTTGCTGAGAAGAAATTTCCGTCAAACGAGGAAGTGATAGTTGCAGTCAGCGAGTACTTTGCGGAATTTGACAAAACCTATTTTTCCAATGGGATGAAGAAGCAGCAGAATCGCTGGACGAAGTGTACATCCCTCAAAGAATACTATGTCGAGAAGTAAGGCGAGTTCTGTATTCAAAAGACATTTTTTCTTTCTTTTTTTATCATATTTATCAAACCACTCTCGTATGAGCAGCTTATAGGCTGTAGCCTAGTGTTATTCCAGGCCTCCATTGGTATTGCAAATACCAGCTTTCCTCTTAGAACTCCATGACAGCAGATCTCTTCTGTTGAATCAGTCACGTTAATATCCTGGAGATTGAAATCGTAGACCAGCTTGCCAAGAATCTATAAAAGAGTCAGAGACTGTTTGGCGGTCTTCTCTTCAACCATATTACAATGAATACATCCGACAAGCTGCTGCAACCTGCTGCAGTTGCGGCATTCCACTGACGGTTGCCCCTGTCCTGTTGGAGTGCACTGTCGTACATGGCGAGCTTCGCAGCTGGCTGAAATGCACCTTGTAATCCTAGCTGATAAGTTAAAGTGGCAAGTCATTTTAAATTTTATCGATCAGATTGGATTGTGTACTTTTATCTGAAATGTTCATTGTTATGGTCTTGCCGGCTGCCAGACGGGGAAACAAAGTGGCCTGGCACCGCATTTTTAGCTCCAGGCTACCTCCCGCTTATCCCAGTTGGGGAGCTGGTTCGATTCCTCACAGCCCAACAAAGTTTTAATATCACGACAAGTCTTAACTTCTTCGTAAAAATGTTTTTGTGCTCCTCTTATTAGATAACCAACTTGGCGTTTCCACTGACCTGCTGCAGTAGGCAGGGTAGCTTGGTCAGATAGGTGTTGCATAACTTCCACCCTGTCATGTTTTGCACCCATCTGACTTTTAATAATTCATTCTTAACATCTCTTCAGGTTGTCTTATATATTTTCTTTTAATTCACTTTGAGGTTTAAGATTGAATGGCTCTCCTCCATTTTTCTGACATACTCAGTATGGAGGGATTGTTGTCCATAATAGTTTGATCCCTTAAAACCCCATAATCTGTCCTTCCATCTATCCTTCCATTCGTCATTGCCAACACTATCATCCTCGACATTTCACGGTATATCTCTTGTAGTATACCATTGAAAGAAACCCATTTTAATTTCTACACGAGACAGTAACACTCGTTAATTATGTGCTATGCTTACGTTCCGCATTACAAACGTTGCTCAGTACGACGGCCATCGGCATCCACGACAGCGTGGAACCGCGCTAGAGATACACTTTCACAATTGTTCGCAACACTTTTCGAGCGGTGGACCATGGATGTTCATCTATCGTGACAGAGCTCGTGCACTGTTTGAAGGTAGCACTTTGCGTCCAGCATTCTCAGCCATGGCAACAGTGACTTCTTCAAGAATTCCTGGCACAATTGACCGTCGTCCTTTCCCAGGAGCAATTCCCAATTCGCCTGTTAATTCGAACTTCCGTATCATGTACTTCATCTCCGGTGCGGAAAGAGGAGCTTTCCCTATTTCTTTAATGCATCGATACTCGCGAAGAGCACCAGCGCCTACTACTGTTGTTGTGATAAAACAGCTTTACTAGTAAAGCCCTGCTCACCTTGTCCAGACCGATATTGACTATCTGCAACTGTAACGCACACTGGCGCTTGTGTTTCAACACTACTTCGCCGTACCTGTATCGACGCCTAACGGCAAATCGTGAGACTAACACTACTGACAACGCAAGTCCTACAGCGCATAGTTTGGATATCTTTGCTATACAGCATACAGTATACATTGCTATACATTCATACGGAAAATAGTTTTCCATCTACACTGGCCCAAATAGCGAAAATTTAATTATAACCACCCGTACTATTTTGCAGAATGTCAGGTCCCTGATATGTGAGTGTAGGCATCTCATAGGGCATAACCGGAATTTGCCCATTGTACAACTCATGGTTTCATCAAGATGGAAACGAAATGCCTCTTGCTTGTCGAACTCTTGCTCGGAACCTATAGGTAGATATCGCAGGATGTTCGGTTGTTGTTGTGGGTGGTGGTGGTGGTGGTGGTGGTGGTGGTGGTGGTGGTGAGTTCCTATGGGACCAAACTGCTGAGGTCATCGGTCCCTAGGCTTACACACTAATTAACCTAACTTAAATGAATGTGGGCCAGTAGCGGATTTCATAATGTAACTGCTAAAAAAACAGCAGCCACTCCAGTAATCATTGTGCCGTCTTATTTGGTTGGTTCACTAAGGATCCAAAAGCGATTTCGATGGCTTGTGGTCCATGCGACCAGGGGGAATTATGTTGTATAAGAAAAAGTGGAATTTTTCATATTGTAAATAAAAGCCGATGGCTCCTTTTGTAGTTACCTCTAACACACCTGTGCCACGGTTAGTGTCTTAGATGTAGATGCAGTCAGTTGTCTGATGCCTTCGGGGATTTGTGTGACAAGGAAGTTCTAATTATGCATCTAAGGATAATCACTAGTAAGCCTCAACGTAGTCAGTCTTAGAGTAGAACTGGCTCCCTGATAACTTAGGTAGTAGCTCTTCTGAATGCGAAATCGGGTGAACATTTACATCAGATTGAAAAATAGATTGCTGTTTTAAAATTGCCACACGTACGAATTTGGCTGTTAGGCTTTTTAATTATCACGGTAGACATTGACCATTGGCTGGACGTCATTGATGTCACAACACCTGATGCCTATAAGCGGTGGAGTTGCGCTGTAGCTGCTTCCTTTGTAGCCAAATACACAGACCTAGTCATGAAAAAATGAGGGCCAGCTTTAGGTTTTTGTGATATGTGTGCTTTGTTCATAGCCCAGATTGCATTCGATTAAATCAGAGTATTCTTTATGTTAAACTTCCAAATAAGTAAACAGAATAATATTGGATATGATAACTGAATTTTGTATTTCAAAACCGAAGCTAGAAAAAGCGTTTGTACCCAAAATGTTAATTGCTACTGGTGAAGACAATACAAAAGATGTTCAAAATGTTCAAATTATGTGAATTCCTAAGGGACCAAACTGCTGAGGTCATCGGTCCCTAGACTTACACACTACTTTAACTTATGCTAAGTACAACACACACACACACACACACACACACACACACACACACACACACACACACGGCGCCTCAAACCACTCGCGGCTACAAAAGATGCAGTAGATTTACAAACACGTTTATAGATAACAGTAACTATTACATGACTTTTTGAAACAATATGCAAAGTACTTTACTGCATCAAACAATGTTTAGTTAGCTCCAAAGCAGTGAACAGATACGCCAGTATGTTTCAGCTGTAATTATACACGCAGAAGCACAGGTATTAACATGAAAATCCCTTCCCATGTAATTGATGATCAATTAGTCAGTCAGTTTGAGTGGAGTTGTAATAGTGCCGGATGTCACAAGAGTGATCTTGTGCAGTGTGGGCTACTACTACTACTACTACTACTACTAATAATAATAATAATAATAATAATAATAATAATACTGTAATTTCCATCTAAACAGTTTTCTATATGTGCTTAAGCCAACATAGAGGAGGGATTTCTAAGTACATTGCATAATGATCTAGACAAGATATCTGTATGGTGAAAAAAGTGGCAATTGACTCTAAATAATGAAAAGTGTGAAGCCATCCACATGAGCACTAAAAGCAATACGCTAAATTTCGGTCACACTATAAATCACACAGATTTAAAGCCTGTAAATTCAACTAAATACTTTGGGATTACAATTGCGGATAACTTAAACTGGAACCAACACGCCAGGCAGCAGTAGCCAGCCGAGACACGAGAGTTCCTGACCAGGAGCGAATTTTATGTGTACTTTAATAGTTCAGTTTCTTGAGTTTCTGTGTGTTTATTTAATATCTAATAACCACAGTTCTCGCGTTTTCGTTTGCGTGGGAAAGTAAATCGATTTTGTGACATATTACAAGTTCCTAATCAGGGTCAAATTATTTAGAGAGTCTCTTCGGGTTTGCAGCTAGATCTCAAAATCAACTTGATTCGATATTTCGGCGATCCAACTGGTCGCCATCTTCAGGAGAAAGCTACTTCTGCTGATAAGTCCCGTTGAGAACTGACGCCAAGCTGCCAATCGACGTCCTATATAGGCCACCGTACCGTACAAGGCGCATGCACCGCTCATCACGGTTGCTGCCCTCCAAGACTGGGCGTGTGGGTTTCCTCTTAGCAGGACATGGAATCCTGAACTATCCCGCATCAAAACAGAACGTTCTTCGGTGCGGCCAGCCCGAGTATTCGAATATCGTCCCTGAGTGCGATATATCGTTGCCAGTCTTAGAGGTCAGCAACTGTGATGAGCAGGGCATGCGCCGTGTACGGTACGGTGGCCTATATAGGACTTCGATTGGCAGCTTGGCGTCAGTTCTGAGCGTGACTCACCAGCAGAAGCAGCATTCTCCTGCAGATGGCGACCAGTTGGATCGGCGAAATAGTGAATCAAGTTGATTTTAGGATCCGGCAACAAAACCGAAGAGAATTTCAAGATTTATTACGGAAAGCCTACGATGTCATGACGAATTATTTAGTTTCACCAGAGTGCTTCGGTAGTTAGATTAATGCGCAAATATTCAAAAACGTAAACTATTAGACACCGTTCCTGCGTTTTCGTTAGGATCTACAGTAGAGTTGCGCAGCACTTGCCGATATTCCGTTTATCTGCATAGTTTAGTTTTCCACGGACTGCGATTGTTTTGTGCGGTTGCGAGCCGAGTTGGTGACCTTCGCTCTCAGCTTCAGGCTATGATGGCTTCGGTTACACAGCTTGAGGCCGCAGTGGATGGGCACCACTGTTGTGGGCCGGCCGTGGGGATCCAACGGACGTCCAGCACGCCCGAGACCTCCAGTCGGTCCTCACCAGTAGCCAGCCCAGTTACTGCTCGCACTGAGGTTGACCCCTCACCTGTGGTCAACTGGGAGGTCGCCCCGGGGCGTAGCAGTCGGCGAAAGACATCCCAGGCGGCCGCACGTAAGGCCTCTCCGGTTTGTCTGACAAACAGGTTCCAAGTGCTGTGTGTTGCTGACACTGTCACGTGTCCTGTTTCAGAGGAAACCTCTCAGCCTGCGAGATCCGTACAATCACAGACGGTGGGATTATTGATAGTTGGGAGCTCCAACATTAGGCGCTTCATGGGGCCCCTTAGGGACATGGCTGCCAAGAAGGGAAAGAGAACCATTGTGCACTCTGTGTGCATAGCGGGTGGACCCCTGGTAAAGAGCTGAGTGGAGGGCCTGAATCAGACGTTCAGACGGTTCTGCGACCGTGTAGCCTGCAGATTCCTCGACTTGCGCCAAAGGGTGGTTGGGTTTCGGGTTCCGTTGGATAGGTCAGGTGTCCACTATACGCAGAAGGCGGCTGCACGGGTAGCAGTGGCTGTGTGGCGTGGACTGGGCGGTTTTTTAGGTTATAGGGTCTCGCGAAAACGCAAGAAGTGCTTCAGTCACAATGGGTGCGGGTCGAACACAGGAAGAACGTAGATACAGGAACCATCGGTATAACAGTCGTAAATTGTAGTAGCAGTGCTGGGAAAGTACCAGAGCTCCAAGCCGTAATGGAAATCACTGATACTCAAATCGTTATAGGCACTGAAAGCTGGTTAAAGCCGGAGATAAACTCAGCCGAAATTTTTGCGAAGCACCTAACGGTGTTCCGAAAGGATAGGCTAAACATAGTAGGTGGTGGCGAGTTTGTTGCTGTTAGAAGTAGTTTATCTTGTAGCAAAATTGAAGTAGATAGTTCCCATGAGTTAACATGGGCAGAGGTCATTGTTGGCAACCGTAATAAAATAATAATTGGATCCTTTCACCGACCTTCCTATTCAGGTGACACAGTTGCTGAAAGGTTCAAAGAAGACTTGAGTTTGATTTCAAACACGTACCCGACTCATACGATTATAATTAGTGATGACTCTAATTTACCCTCGATATGTTGGCGAAAATACATGTTTAATTCCGGAGGTACGCATAAAACATCGTCCGAAATTGTGCTAAACACATTGTCTGAAAATTATTTCGAGGAGTTGGTTTATCAGCCCATGCGAGTAGCAAACGATTGTGGAAACACACTTGACCTCTTAGCAACAAATAATAATGGGCATCAAAACGGATGCAGGGATTAGTGAACACAGGGTTGTCGTAGCGAGATTGAATGTTGTAACCCCCAAATCCTCCAAAAATAAATGAAAATATACCTATTCAAAAAAGCAGATAAAAATTCACTTGACGCCTACCTGAGAGACAATCTCCACTCTTTCCAAATTAATAATATAAGTGTAGACCAGATGTGGCTGGAAATAGTATCAGCAGCAGTTGAGAGATTTATACCAAATAAATTAACAAACGACGGAGCTGATCCTCCTTGGTATACAAAACGGCTCTGAATACTGTTGCAGAAACAGCGAAGCAAACATGCCAAATTCAAACAGACGCAAAACCCCCAAAATTGGCGATCTTTTACGGAAGCACGAAATTTAGTGCGGACTTCAGTGCAAGATGCTTATAACAGTTTCCACAACGAAACTTTGTCTCGAAACCTGGCAGAAAATCTAAAGAGATTCGGGTCATATATGAAGTATGTTAGCGGCAAGAAACAATCAGTACCTTTCCTGCGTAATAGCAGTGGAGATACTATCGAAGACAGTGCTGCCAATGCAGAGTAATTAAACGCAGCCTTCCGAAATGCCATCACAAAAGAAGACGAAGTAAATATATCAGAATTCGGATTAAGAACAGTTACCAACATGAGTAACATAGAAGTAAATATCCTCGGAGTAGTGAAGCATCTTAAATCACTTAATAAAAGGAAGTCTTCTGCCCAGACTGTATACCAGTTAGGTTTCTTTCAGAGTATACAACCGTTCACTCGACGAAAGATCTGTACCCAAAGACAGGAAAGTTGCACAGGTCACACCAATATTCAATAATAGTAGGAGTAATCGGTTTAATTACAGGCCCATATCATTAACGTCGATATTCAGCAGGATTATGGAACATACGTACATATGTTGTGTTCGAACATTATGAATTACCTAAAAGAAAACGGTCCATTGACATACAGTCAACATGGATTCAGAAAACATCTTTCTTGTGAAACTCAACTAGCTCTTTATTCGCATGAAGTGTTGAGTGCTATTAACAAGGGATTTCAGATCAATTCCGCATTTCTGGATTTCCAGAAGGCTTTTGACACTGTACCACACAAGTGGCTTACAGTGAAATTTCGTTCTTATGGAATATCGTCTCAGTTATGTGTCTGGATTCGTGATTTCCTGTCAGAGAGGTCACACTTCATAGTAACTGACGAAAAGTCATCAAGTAAAACAGAAGTGATTTCTGGCGTTCCTCAAGATAGTGTTACAGGTCCTTTGCTGTTCCTTATCTATATAAACGATTTGGGAGACAATCTGAGCAGCCGTCTTAGGTCGCTTGCAGATGACGCTGTCGTTTATGGACTAATAAAGTCATCAGAAGATCAAAACAATTTCCAAAACGATTTAGAAAAGATATCTAAATGGTGCGAAAATTGGCATTCTACCCTAGATAACGAAAAGTGTGAGATCATCCACACGAGTGCTAAAAGGAATTCGTTAAACTTCGGTTACACGATAAATCAGTCAAATGTAAAAGGCGTAAATTCAACTAAATACTTAGGAATTACAATTACAACAACTTAAATTGGAAGGAGCACTTAGAAAATGTTGCGGGGAAGGCTAACCAAAGACTGTGTTTTACTGGCAGGACACTTAGAAAATGTGACAGATCTACTAAGGTGACTGCCTACACTGCACTTGTCCGTCCTCTTTTGGAATACTGCTGCGCTGTGTCTGATCCTTACCAGATGGGACTTGGATGACGGACTACATCGAAAAAGTTCAAAGAAGGGCAGCACGTTTATATTATTGTGAAATATGGGAGTGTGTGTCACTGAAATGATACATGATTTGGGGTTGACATCATTAAAAGAAAGGCGTTTTTCGTTGCGACGGAATCTTCTCAACCGCACGACCATTACCATAATAAAATAAGGGAAATCAGAGCTCGTACAGAAAGATATTTTCGCGCGCTATACGAGACTGGAATAATAGAGAATTGTGAAGGTAGTTCGATGAACCCTCTGCTAGGCACTTAAATGTGATTTGCAGAGTATCCATGTAGATGTGAGTGCGATTAATTGGCAGAACACTTCGAATTTTCAGTACGTCTACTACAGAGACTGCTTACACGACGCTTGTCAACCCTCTTCTGGAGTGCTACTCTGGGCTGTGGGATCCTCATGAGATGGGACTGACAGGACATCGAAAAAGGTCAGAGAAGGGAGCTCGTTTTGTACTACCGCGAAGTAGGGCAGAAAGTGACACCGACATGATACGTTAATTGCGGTGGTAATAATTAAAACAAAGATTTTGTTGCTGCAGGATTTTCTCGTGAAATTTCAGTTACGAACTTTCTCATCCAATTGCGAAAATGTTATGTTAACACCCACCTACATAGGCAGAAATGATCATCATGATAAGAGAAAGATTTAAGTGTTCGGGTTTTCCACCACGCTATTGGAGAGTGGAACGGTAGAGAAATAGCTTGAAGATGTCAGGCACTTAGTTGTGAATTGCAGAGTAATTATGTGAACGTAGATGTAGATTCGTAAGCATCTTTGCGTGACATTGCTGCAGTATCTACAGACTATGCCATCCAATCATCAATTGACAGTCCGCCACAGTAGCTGAATGGTCAGGCTGGGGAGGGAGATTTTCTCTCCTCAGAGATTGGGTGTTGTGCTGTCCTCATCATCATTTCATCCCCATTGTCGACGTGCAAGTCGCCCAATGCGGCGTCGCACTCAATAAGACTTGTACTTGGCGGCGGAACTTAGCGACTGGGAACTCCCGGCCACTGACGCCATACCCCGTCATTTCCGTTAATTGATACTAGGGAACAACATAGCGTGATGTGTGTTTTCGCTATGCGCAAGACAACGCTGGCTGCACATTGTGCAGCTAACGAGCCAGCATGGGGTGCATGTTCAGCTACGCCCGAGGTGACTGAACTGTGACGAACCTCCCTCAACCTAGTATCAGACAGTATTTTAGTGGTGTTAGTCTGAATTTCCTCGCCAGGAGCTAGACACAGAACCATGTCCAAGACTGAAGAATTTTGGTATAAGTTATGTTGCGTTATCAGCGCAGAATATTGCTCTGTTAACTGATGGACCAACCGGCATTTATAAGATTGGTTCACTTTCTACTGACGCTGGTTGTAATGTTGTCTAGCAGCCATTACATGCATTTGCATCTCAAAATGAATGTAGAATGAACTATGCAAGATATCGGGTGGCAAGTTATGAAACAGCTTAACAGCATGTGATTTCTGGGAAACAGTGTCAGAGCGAACGGAATCTGAGTATTAGGGACGTTACTAGTCTATCAGAACAGGAGAAACAATCGGAAATATGTTTTCCAAGTTTGCTTAGCATCATCAAAGCCAGAAATGTAGATGTTAATGCTGTTGGTGGAATCTTGTCCCACTCTTACATGCACTTCAGCAAGTAACTATGGTGTTTTTGTAATACCTCAAACTGTAACTGAATTTTCTGTTTTCTACTGCTGCTGCCGCCACAACTCAGTTATAAACTTTGTATTCATGATACACTAATGACACTCAAGAGTGTGAGTTCACCATAACTACTTTTGTGTCGTGAGCATTATAAATGCGAGTAATATGAACACAAATGAAATCAGTAAACAAAACGAGGACCGTCTTTCAAAACAACGCACTATTTGGAGCCTTGTTGAGGTCCGAAAAGTGAGATATATGTTGTATTCGTGAATATATGTTAAAAAAGAGGTTTCAGTGACGAGATACAAACTGTCAGTTCACCCACCAGGTCGGTTATTTTTTCCTTGTAGCGGTCCAACGGGAACCCGCATGGGACTTACTTGCTGCGACCTTTGGAGTCGCTGGAAAAACGAACTATGTGCCACACAAATGTCACCACCAGTCCCTTCAGTCTATCTCCACATCGTTGGAGTGTGAGAATTTTAAAGAAACTCTCCAGTCTATCTCCACAAGTCTCAGTTGTTGGCATACCGTAAGGTTCAGGTACCCCCTCCCCCGATGGTTTATCTATATGAAAAATTTTAAAGAGCCACAGACTCGTGCGTATTGCATCCTTTTGTGTCCACGAAGGTAAGAGAGACTTATTATACATTGGCGATAGTAGAATCGTTATGCAATCTGCTTAAAGTGCCGGTTTTCTAAATTTTCTCAGTAGCGTTTCGCGAATTCTTCCAGGAATTCCCGTTTGAGTTCACGAAACATTTCCGTAGTACTCGTGTGTTGATCGAAGCAACCTTTAAAAAAACTGGCGGCTCGCCTCTGAATTACTTGGATTTCTTCCTTTTATCCGACCTTGAAGGTATCCCAAAGACTCGAAGTGTACTCAATAATGGGTTGCACAAGTTTTACTTTATAAATGAGCAACATTTTCATAGAATTCTCCCAATAAACCGAAGCTAGATAATCGCCTTCCCTAATCGACGAGATTGCCAAGTAGCGTACCATTAATACTGTATTCGAACATTACAGGACTATTTCTCCCACTCATCTGCATTAACTTATATTTTTCTACGTTTTGAATAGGCTGCCATTCATCACACCAACTAGAAATCTTAACCAAGTCATCCTGTATACTCCTTCATTCGCTCAATATCTTCGCGCAAACCACAGCTTCGTTAGCAACGAGTCTCCGATTACTGCTCACCCTGCCCGTCAACGCTCACCTCTCACGACGATTGGTGGGGTCTGGGTCCAAGTTTCTCACATCTCGCTCGATGACGTCACTGATTTCATCTACAAGGTCGAGGTCAGCTGTACTTGAATGCTTCACAAGAACCCTCGTATGGAGTGTTCATCAATTTTGCCGGCCGGAGTGGCCGTGCGATTCTAGGCGCTACAGTCTGGAACCGAGCGACCGCTCCGGTCTCAGGTTCGAATCCTGCCTCGGGCATGGATGTATGTGATGTCCTTAGGTTAGTTAGGTTTAATTAGTTCTAAGTTCTAGGCGACTGATGACCTCAGAAGTTAAGTCGCATAGTGCTCAGAGCCATTTGAACCATTTGTTCATCAATTTTGGCACAGTCCGGGATCGATGGTTCTTTGTCTGCAGGCGAATAAACAGATGCAGATATTTGGACTGCAACGGTCTATGTCGTTCCTCGGTGAGAGACGATGGCAAACGTATAAGTCCCCCATTTTATTTGGAGTGTACATCCATATTAAATACCTTCACTGACTGCAATATAAATGCTCTATTAGCAAGTGGGAAGCATTAGCTAATAAGAGTTTTGATTTAATTGTGCCCTACGAAGGACGTTTACTGTATGTCTTCATCGAGGCGATCTTCTTCCGTGCTTCGAGCGTCCATAGTCGTTGTTGCTACACTCTTACCAAACACAGTGCTCCGAACGTACCTCTGAGTAATATGACGACTCACTTATTTTAGTTGTAGTCCAGCATCAAATTGGCGAGTGACTGGAATCACTGTGGTCCGAATGTACATTTTTTCAATCCGCTTTAGTCAGCGGTGATCTCTGTCGCCAGCACGTGTTCCCTGTGGAAACTGACTCGCGGCGGTGCTATTCCCCAAATAGAGGTACTCACGGTACTCCCTTGATACAGTGGAATATCAAAAGCCCTTTGTCGGTGCCTCGGAGATGGAATGTCCCTATGCCGGACACCCACGTTCTGGTCGTGATCAAACGGGCCCATTTTGCGTTTTTTCTCTATTCTGCGCTCGGCTCTCAGTCGTCTGCCAGTGCAAAGGCCTGAAGCTTCCCTGTCGCGTGACTCACAGAACTTCAGGGCGCCGTGGCTACGCGGCCGATGTCTAACCAACATAGCAGCTAACTGTAACTCCGTAGTAACTTGCTGGGGTATACATTTCTGACGATGAGATGGTAAGCGCTGGGCTCCTTTCGTTTCCCCACATGCGTGCGTTTGTGTACAATGCGTCTGTTACTTAGGTAGAGAGTTCATAGTATCACTTTCAGCCTAAGTATCGAACGTTACACAGTCGAACCGCGCATGAAAAAAATGAAAACTTGAAACTTTGCGTGTGAATTCTGGCCTCTTATATTTTATTACGATGCTCATTTCTCCATCTGTAGGTGGGAGTAAGAAAAGCAGAAGAAAAGTTAGCGACTGGAAGTTCATGAAAAGATCTCGCCGCAACGATAAACACCTTTGTTCTAATAAGTGCCACCCCACATCTCTCATATCCTTGACCCTCTCCCCCCCTGTTTCGTGATAATAATAAAACGAACTGCCCTTGTGTCGACTTTCTGCATGTCCTCCGTCTATCCTCTGTGGTAAGGATATAATTCGGCGCAGCAATACTCCAGAAGGTGGCGGACATTGGTAGTTTAGCCAGTCTCTTTAGTGGTTTTGTTGCATCTATTAAGTGCTCCCATTAAAACACAGTCTTTGGTTCGCCGCCTCCATAACACTTTCTGTGTGATGATTCCCATTTAAGTTATTTGTACTTCTAAACCATAGGTAATTGGTTTAATCGATAATCTTTAAATTCGAGCTATTTATCGTGTAGCAGAACTGTAACGAATTTTTTCCAGTACTCATGTGCTGGACTTTACACTTGTTTTGTTTGGGGCGAATTGTCACTTTTCGCATCATGCAGATCATCTTGTTACAAGGGGCCCGTGCGAACTTCACGTCACCGATGTTATTCATTTTGGTAGCTTGTGTGGGGCACAACTAGGACACCAACATATGTAAGCAGGAATCGTTTTCGACAAAATAGAGTGTGAAAATTTTTGACGTGCTTACATACGTGCGACTTAAAGCGTCCGCAACTGAGCAAGTAAACGTTTAGCTTCATAAGCGCGAGATGTCGGGATCGAATCTCGCTGTCGCCACTGACTTTCATTTTAATTGCAACGAAAGCTTTCTGACATGGAGATGGTCTGACGACGTGCACTATTGAAGTAATACCTCCAAAATGTACTTCATTAATGCAGCCTTGCGACGTTTATTTTTACAGGCAGATGAAGAACCTTTTATAGCTCCTACAAAATTGTTTATAAATCATAGAGAAGAGAGAGAGTTTGTAGAGAATACTGCATAAAAATTCAATCATACACCATTAGTTACGGGTATCAGTGTTCGGTGACACACACACACACACACACACACACACACACACACACACACACAGATATATATATATATATATATATATATATATATATATATATATATATATATTTTATGCCGAGAAACTGTGTGATGACCAAGAACCGTTTATGAATGTAAACCAAGTTTCCAAGTTTGTTGTGCAATAGGCACACCGAAAAGACCATTGACATGAAAAAATTCGGCGTTCATCACATACACTACATGTCGCAATATTACTGTTTTCCTTGTTTTACGATCGGTAGCATCCTGATTTGTGCCGTGACACACAGATTACATACACTCCTGGAAATTGAAATAAGAACACCGTGAATTCATTGTCCCAGGAAGGGGAAACTTTATTGACACATTCCTGGGGTCAGATACATCACATGATCACACTGACAGAACCACAGGCACATAGACACAGGCAACAGAGCATGCACAATGTCGGCACTAGTACAGTGTATATCCACCTTTCGCAGCAATGCAGGCTGCTATTCTCCCATGGAGACGATCGTAGAGATGCTGGATGTAGTCCTGTGGAACGGCTTGCCATGCCATTTCCACCTGGCGCCTCAGTTGGACCAGCGTTCGTGCTGGACGTGCAGACCGCGTGAGACGACGCTTCATCCAGTCCCAAACATGCTCAATGGGGGACAGATCCGGAGATCTTGCTGGTCAGGGTAGTTGACTTACATCTTCTAGAGCACGTTGGGTGGCACGGGATACAAGCGGACGTGCATTGTCCTGTTGGAACAGCAAGTTCCCTTGCCGGTCTAGGAATGGTAGAACGATGGGTTCGATGACGGTTTGGATGTACCGTGCACTATTCAGTGTCCCCTCGACGATCACCAGTGGTGTACGGCCAGTGTAGGAGATCGCTCCCCACACCATGATGCCGGGTGTTGGCCCTGTGTGCCTCTGTCGTATGCAGTCCTGATTGTGGCGCTCACATGCACGGCGCCAAACACGCATACGACCATCATTGGCACCAAGGCAGAAGCGACTCTCATCGCTGAAGACGACACGTCTCCATTCGTCCCTCCATTCACGCCTGTCGCAACACCACCGGAGGCGGGCTGCACGATGTTGGGGCGTGAGCGGAAGACGGCCTAACGGTGTGCGGGACCGTAGCCCAGCTTCATGGAGACGGTTGCGAATGGTCCTCGCCGATACCCCAGGAGCAACAGTGTCCCTAATTTGCTGGGAAGTGGCGGTGCGGTCCCCTACGGCACTGCGTAGGATCCTACGGTCTTGGCGTGCATCCGTGCGTCGCTGCGGTCCGGTCCCAGGTCGACGGGCACGTGCACCTTCCGCCGACCACTGGCGACAACATCGATGTACTGTGGAGACCTCACGCCCCACGTGTTGAGCAATTCGGCGGTACGTCCACCCGGCCTCCCGCATGCCCACTATACGCCCTCGCTCAAAGTCCGTCAACTGCACATACGGTTCACGTCCACGCTGTCGCGGCATGCTACCAGTGTTAAAGACTGCGATGGAGCTCCGTATGCCACGGCAAACTGGCTGACACTGACGGCGGCGGTGCACAAATGCTGCGCAGCTAGCGCCATTCGACGGCCAACACCGCGGTTCCTGGTGTGTCCGTTGTGCCGTGCGTGTGATCATTGCTTGTACAGCCCTCTCGCAGTGTCCGGAGCAAGTATGGTGGGTCTGACACACCGGTGTCAATGTGTTCTTTTTTCCATTTCCAGGAGTGTATTATACTTGTCACTGATGTAAATACAGTAATATGAACAAAATGACTAAGCTGATTTAATAGAATGTTCTCTCCCATCCTTTATTTCCAATCTCTCTGCGAAAAAAATTCTTTTTTTCAGTATAAAGATTATGAAAATCATAAATGGTTCATTAGGTATTGACAATTTGCACAGTTGTTTGAAATATGTGTAGTTAAAAAAAGTAAATACAGTGAGATTCGATCCAGAGACCTCGCACTTCTGATTGGTTGGTTGATTTGGTGGAAAGGACCAAACAGCGAGGTCATCGGTCTCCTCGGATTAGGCAAGGATGAGGAAGGAAGTCGGCCGTGCCCTTTCAGTGGAACCATCCCGGCATTTGCCGCAAGTGATTTAGGGAAATCACGGATAACCTAAAGCAGGATGGCCGGATGCGGGTTTGAACCGCCGCCCTCCCGAATGCGAGTGCAGTGTGCTAAAGACAACGCCACTTCGCTCGGTCCGCGCTTATGAAACTAGGCGCTTACTCGCTACGCTGCGGAGCGCCCAAGTGTTTAGTAATCGTATAAATTACACACATAATTACTCCTGAAAATTTCAAACTCGATTTTCTCGAAAACAGTCGAGAGTTGCGTCTTGCTGTTTACATATGTTAAAATCCTAGTCGTGCCTACGCACCATGTCGGTATGAAGCAGTTCGGTGAGGGGCAGTTTGCGTGGTCCCCTTGTTAGTGTTAATCCAGTATAGTACGGATTCCGCTGTACTCAAGATTCGACAAATTTATTTTTATTTAACTTTGCGGACGGATGCCCTTTCTGTCGCCTCAGTCACCAGTTCCCTGGGGGAAGTCTTGTGCACCACCTGTCCGTGAATCGTATAAACTTTTTTCTGTTTGTGTGACGTATTTTCTGAGGTGGAAATTGGGGGACCAATCCAATATTTGCTTAAACGAGTGTGGGAAACCCTTTGAAAGCCACTCTGTCTTGCTGGTGCACCAACCACGGTCGTTAATCAACCTGACTTGGCCGATCCGGGTCTGGCTCACCTTCCTGTTTCTTAACCGAACGTGCTGCGAATTACTCTTAGCAGTAGCCCTTTCGCGTCATGCACACATATATATCAGTAAGATGCGACGACCGCAGATCCAGTCTTTCCATACGGGTGCACACCAAGCCCAGTCTCTTGCGGGAAACGGTAATGGCGAGTAAGGGGTTCACGGGTAGGTGATGTTACGCTGCGTGTCGGATGGGAAGCGAGCTCGGATGGCCGAGGCGGCTAAAGCGACCGCTCGCGTTAAGCGGGAGATGCGGGTACGAGTCCCGGCAGTGCTCAAATTTTCTGCTGTTGCCATTGAATCACTTCAATGCCCAAATGCGGCTAGTGTAATTTAAAAACGTTGGAATCATGCAGATATCTCGTGACAGTAAAAATCGTTTTGATATTCTGTTGACTTTACTACGGCCAGCGATACCATCATTAAGAGGGCTGCTGACGTTGTCACATAAATCGTTTATATGGATTAAGAACAACGGAGAACATGTAACATTTTCTTGGCGAATCCCATATTCGCTTCCGTTCCATTAAATGATTTCCAGTCAGTTACTACGAACAGTGACCTTCCTGAAAGGAGATAGGCCGGCCGGAGTGGCTGAGCGGTTCTAGGCGCTTCAGTCTGGAACCGCGCGACCGCTACGGCCGCAGGTTCGAATCCTGCCTCGGGCATGGATGTGTGTTTCGTCCTTAGGTTGGTTAGGTTTAAGTAGTTCTAAGTTCTAGGGGACTGGTGACCTCAGATGTTAAGTCCCATAGCGCTCAGAGCAATTTGAACCATTTGAATCTGAAAGGAGATAACGATCCAGTTGCACTACTGAGACTATACTCCATAGGCACGCAATTCGTTTAGAAGATGCTTGTGAGGAACTGTATCAAAAGCCTTTTGGAAATGCATAAAAATGGTATCAGGTTGAGATCCTCTGTCGATAGACTCATTACTTTGTATGAATAAAGAGCCGTTTTCACAAGACCGACATTTTATGAACCCTTTCTGACAGTAGTAGAAATCACCGTCATAATAAACTAAGAAAAATCAGGGCATGCACGAAAAAAAATCGGGTGTTCATTTTTCCTACGTGCTTTTGTAGAATGGAACGCTCGAGAAATCGCCTGAAAGTGGTTATAAGAATCCTCTGCCAAAATTGCAGAGTAATCATGTAGATATAGATGCTTGTAGTTACATTCTTCTAAGATTTATTTCTTATGCCTTTAGAAACAAGCGTCTTCAAGAAACATAAGAGATACAATACTTAGAAGTATCATCACATTTTGATGAACTACAGCCGCGCGCGATTAGCCGAGCGGTCTGGGCGCTGCAGTCATGGACTGTGCGGCTAGTCCCGGCGGAGCTTCGAGTCCTCCCTTGGGCATGGGTGTGTGTGTTTGTCCTTAGGATAATTTAGGTTAAGTAGTGTGTAAGCTTAGGGACTGATGACCTTAGCAGTTAAGTCCCATAAGATTTCACACACTTTTTTGATGAACTATAAGTGAGGCATAACACCAGCGGAAAACTAGTGATAGTAAAGGATTGTTGGATGACTAATCGCTGAATGGATGTCGTACTAGACAGCCAAATTTTAGAGAGTTCGATCTCTGCTCGATGCTATAATTTTTTCTAGTGTTCTGCTGTTTCTTTCACCTCAGGCAGAGCTCTGCGTATATGGAAAATGCCAGTTTGCGTTTGTCACTCTGCTTCAATTTCTTGGTTAAATAGTATGTTTGCACGTAACAGGCAGAATGTGTCATTTCATAGGTTGTGGGAAGGCAGTTTTACCATTCCTGCGGAAGCATTGTGACGTTTAAGAAAACATTTTTAAGGTTCTTTATTGCTTTGTTTACTGTAATAGATGACTGTTGGAGAGAGTGGCGTAGGACGATTGGTACCGGAGGCTTAAGCATAACTGTAACTTAACTGCTAGAAAATACAAGGGTATCGGTGTGTAAGCTTAGGGACTGATGACCTTACCAGTTAAGCACTTTCGAGTGAAAGCGTTGCTTACGCTGCAGCTACAGCAAAATAAATATTTTTGGAAAGCATTGTTAGCAGAAATAAATAGTACCCAGCATTTTGATAAACACTTTGAAATTACCGTAACGCAACATGTAAAATTCGTTGTAGCCCTCTATACAAAAGTGAGATGCAACAGATCCATCTAGTGTCAAGTATTTTCAAGTGTTGAATCAGAAGAAATGCCCAACATTTAAAAGCTGTAAGGTATGCAACCTGTTGGTTATTCTATGCTCATTGTGATGTGATGAATTAGTGTCCAAGGTATTCACAAAAAGTATCACCAATTGAGTAGCAAAAACATTGAGTTTAATCAAACAAGAGGAACAAACTTACATCAGAACGAACTATAGCATTTACAAGGCATTAGAAAATAAGAAAGAAGGAGGTGCAACATGCTGTATGAAGTAACGGGAGAAGTTACTTGACCAGAGACCCGTGCTGTTGTGACAGCAAGATCGAGAAGCGCGAGCTGTTGCATTGTGATGAAACAGCAAAGCATCTTTCGACATTTCTCAAACCGTATCACATGGCGCTTTTTTTATGGGAAGTTTGCCTCGTAGTTTTCAGTATTCGCATGCTCTTTCGCGAGATTAGCATATCAATATAAAATTACATTAACTCCCAGACAGGTAAAGAGTCTGCCAACTCTTGAGAGTAAAAAGAAAATTATTCTTTATAAATGCGTGAAAGTAAAAAATGATAGCTATTGACCTCCCTCTCAAGTATCGACAATAACTTAAAAATCGTGTGAACTGCGCAGCATTGATTCAGCCCAGCTGCTTAACTATCGCCGAATGTCTTGGTCATAACATAGATATATTCTCTCAAGCTGTTACACCTAAATTTCCGCACGTCGGCAGTTTACATGCGAATCTGCATCTCTGCTGATCTACCTATACGCACTGCTAATTGTGATGATTGCTCCATAATTAGGGACCAACTCGAGCTCATCGAACGCCTTACCATCTATCATGGGCGGAACCACGTCTGGTGGTATGAAAATGGGGTTAACTCGGCCAATATAATGACACCCGCAGGCGCGTATATCAGTTGGCCTAAGGCATCGTCTAATGAAGGGAGGTTGGGATGCAAAAGTACAGGCAATATCGACACGTTATTATAGCTATAAGCCCAATTCTTAGGTCTGCCTTGGCCCCACAGCCAAAATACTTACCTCTCTCTCTCCCCCCCCCCTCCTTTTTTTCCGTTTTATTCTGATTAAGCCACGCCTGGCGAGCATTAAATCTTGGGGCGTAAACTTCGGCGGGCAGCCTTCGGCGGCGTTTGCCGCCAACGCAAGCTGAAAAAAAAAGTAGATACGATTTCCGCCACATATGTAAATTTTCAGTGGAAGAACTTGGTGCTCTCCGTCAAGAAATTGTGATTGGCCGTAGTTGCTCTCCATTTATAAGGAATCTGGTTTCTAAATTAGACGTTCGGCGTCGGCAGAGAAGACCAAGCGGGCGGCGCCGTAATTACATTAATACTGTTTCTTTCTCTTTTCCACCCCTTCCTTGTACCTCCTCCCCCCAGCCGACCTTCCCGACCCATTCTTCGGCAATCGGGATTGCAGACTCCGTATCGAAAGGTCCAGCATTACGCCGGCCATTAAATGCCTTCTGGCTCCGGGCACAGAGAACGTACGTACGCGCCCAGATTAAAAGATCTCCGTCCCTCCATCTCCTCGTTATACATTCTCCGGGCGAGGCTGGCGGAAGGAGCAGGTGGATGGATGAATTTGTGTAGGGGGCGGGAGAATGGGCGGCGATCAGCGAAGGGGGCAGGCAGGCCCAGCGCCGGAGCGCGGAGACGAATGGGTCATTGCGCAAGAAAGTATAACTTGCGAGGCGAGCCGAGCCGACGGGGGGCTGTGCAGTCGGCGGTGATGGGCGTGTCCGGTCGAGGAGAGCCGATTGCCCGGGGCCTCGCCGTCCCTCCCGATTAGCATATCCAGCGGACCTGCCCTTCCCTGCGTCCGTGTGTGCTCTCCTACACTGTGTGCGTGCATTTGTTTCAGCATCCATGGCGCCCAAGAAGGTAGAGGAGCCCGAAAGGAAGCCGCTTATTGGCCGCGTGGGCACCAATCTCAAGGTGGGCATCGTCGGCATCCCCAACGTCGGCAAGTCCACCTTCTTCAACGTCCTCACCAAGAGCCAGGCGGCCGCCGAGAACTTCCCGTTCTGCACCATCGATCCCAATGAAAATAAGTATCTCCTCCTTTCAGTTTCTTTTGTAGATATTTTGATGCTGGATTGTAGCGTTGCTGTCTCCGACAATCTAGCTTTCATCGCCGACTTCGACAACGAGGATTGAGACGTTCCGACCATTGGATTTCAGAGATAGATCGTGGCAGATGATGAACAAGGTGGCGCAATGGTAAGACCCAACATTTGCATTCAGGAGGACGACAATTCTAATCCCCCGATTGAACTTTCAGATTTACTTTTTCCGTGTGTTCCTTAAGTCCCGTAAGGTAACTGCCGGGATGATTCCTTTGCAAAGGGCGCAAGCGGATGTACTCCCCATCGCTCCCAAGTACCAATTTACGCTTCATCTCTAATAAAGTCATCGACGAGAAAGTACACATTAATTTTCTGTCCTTTTCAAGGAACTTACCAATGGAATCCTTTAAAACCAATTTTAATGCAGGCAAAGAAAAATACGCAGAAAACTCTCATTGCTTAGCTACATGTCAAGTTTAATGACGAATTCTGCCGATTCCCTTAAAGTTACCCAGTTTTATCGAAATTTCCTGACATGAGAGCTGATTAGCTGACCAGGATTTCAGTTGGGACAATAGTTTCTAGAGAGCAATTATTTCAGCGACTGACAAGCCAGACACGTCTCATGACTCGAATGGAAGCGTCAGTAATCGAATAGCCTTCCTCCTCATAATAAACTGCAAGTTTTGCTACATTGGTATTCTGTGAGTTCCTCTGTGGAGTGCAGGTACTTGGGAGACACATATCAGCACGTATAATCCTTGCATCAACTCGTGAATCGTTCGTAAAAGCTCATTTACTTACTAAGATGACTACCCGAAAATTGGCAAATTGCAAGGGTATGAATCCCTATTCAGTACGAACTTTGTCAGGGAGTTCCATTACAGGGTAAACCCATTGTAGGATGAATTATTCATTCCGCAAACTTTAAACCAATGGGAGAAGCATATCTTAGTGGTCGGAACACATTTGATGAAACGTCACCACGATTTGAAAGTGACAATTTGACATTGCACTGAATCTCTGAGTATGGAACTGTGCTTCGAAATATACATTAGCGGTTAATAAGAACAATATAAAGGAAGGATTATTGGAGTTCAAAGTCCCATCAACGACGAGGTCATTAAAGACATGGCTTAGGATTTGGGAAGAAAATACGCCGTGTCCTGTTCGAAGGAACAATCCCTGCATTTGCCTTACGCGATGCAGGTAAACTAAAAAATTTAAATTGACTTCCTCCCTAATGAGCGCCACCTCGCTAGCTGTAGTATTTTTAATACGGTCGATGGTATTAACCATTTGATATCCCTCACATTCTCAAGTTGCCACGAAAAACATTCTCTATCACAAAAATGAGCACTCAGATATTTTTAACTTTAAAACAGCCAACAATCCCCTGGTGCAAATTATTAAAAGTTTCATTAGAAAGTGCCTGAGAGAAAAAAGAAAGTTACTATCAGAATATCACTCCTCGTACCTTACTAAATTTCTCATTCTTTGGAACCAAATTTGCTGAAGAACTTCGTGCTATAACATTGACGCGATCTGTAGAAGCCTTTAGATCGATCGGTGTCAGTGTGCAGGGGAATAACAGCTGTCCGACAGATTTAGACAAAGAATGCCAACACTTACTTTGTCCCATCTCTTTTTACTTTTTCCATTGTGAAACGTGAATTGCAAAGGGGAGAAGATAACTGATTCAACATCCGGCTCTGGCGCAACAGTGGAACATGTTGTACACTATCGGGGTTGACAGTGCGTCGCCGTTTATTACGGCATGGGTTACGTGCTCGCCGTCCATTTCTCCGCATACGAATGTGCAAAAACATGCTAGATGGCAGTGGCGTATGGAGCGACGTTGCTTGGGACGGGAATGGCATCAATCTAGGTTCTCTTTGCGTGATAATTATTGCCGCATTTTGGTTCGCCGTGGACAAGGGGAGCGGCATCACAGTGAGGGCATTCTCACAAGACATACAGCGCCACATCAAGGCCTTGTGGTGTGAGGTGCTGTTGGGTACAACCATAAATCACAGTTGCCGTGTGTCCAGGGCACTGTGACCATGACATCCAGCAACCCATAGACATACCCTTTCTGCACAGCAGTCCAGACGCCATTTTGCCTTACGCGATGCCGTATGGTGTGGAGTGCTGTTGCGTATAACAATAAATCACAGTTGCTGTGTCCAGGGCATTGTGACCATGACCTACGTGAATGACATCCTGCAGCCCACAGCCATACTCTTTCTGCACAGTAGTCCAGACGCCATTTTTCAGCAAGACACTGCACGAACGCATGTTGCTGCACGGACACGTGCCTTCTTGGTGTCACAGAATGTCAGACTTTTGCCCTGGCTCGCCGTATCACCAGACATGTCGCCAATGGGAAATGTGTGGGATATGGTGAAATGACAGGTGTAACACTGTGACACAGTATCAAATACCACAGATGAACTTTGGAAACACGTGACTGCAGCATGGGTGGGTATATCACAGGATACCCTTCGCGTCTTATACGCGTCGATACTATCACGCATGGAACAAGTTATAAGGGCCCGTGGCACACCGTGTGCCTTCGAGGCAACAACTCACACGTTGAACCGAGATGTCTCAAATGCAAATCACTTCTGCAGAACATCCTAATATACATTTGCTGTGAATATGAACGCCCTATCCCTAGTCGTTCAAGGTGTTCCGTTTTTTTGAACATGAGTGTATAATAATAAGTTATTGTCTCAAAAGCACGCCAAGACATCGTGTTATCGACACGTTGAAACATTTCACAACACACTTCAGCCTGAAGGACTCAAGTTTCTTGAACGTTTGGTCTCTTGCTAAATTCAAAAAATTAGTTGTTTACAAGACAGGACTAACTGGTTGTTGAAATACCTTTGGAAATCCCACAAGATACTGTGTACCCGCCGTCCGATGTGGCCGTGCGGTTCTAGGCGCTGCTGCTACGATCGCAGGTTCGAATCCTGCCTCGGCATGGATGTGTGTGATGTCCTTAGGTTAGTTAGGTTTAAAGTAGTTCTAAGTCTAGGGGACTGATGACCTTAGATGTTAAGTCCCATAGTGCTCAGAGCCATTTGAATTGTGCACCCAAAATAAATAATTGTGCATATAGTCATTATTTCTTCATGAATTTAATACTGATGGTGTTAGAAGATAGTAACACAGTGTTCAAACATCCACTACAGAGAGTTTGTACATCAACAACAACAACAACAGCAACACATTGTTTTCAGGTATGAGGAGCAGGATGTGGGTAATCATCGTAGCAAATGAGTATGGTATTAATAGCTGTTCTACACTGAAGTGACAAATGGCACGGTATGCTCATATACAGATGGCGGTAGTATCGCGCACACTAGGTATAAAAGAACAGTGCATTGGCGGAGCTGTCATTTGTACTCAGGTGATTCATGTGAAAAGGTTTCCCACGTGATTATGGCTGCACGACTGGAATTAACAGACTCCGAACTCGGGATGGTAGTTGGAGGGAGACGCATGGGGCTTTCCATTTCGAGAACATTCAGTATTTCGCTATCCACAGTGTCAAGAGTGTGACGAAAATACCAAATTTCAGTCATCACCTCTCACCATGGACAACGCAGTGGCCGCCGGCCTTCAGTTAACGACATAGGGCAGCGGCGTTTCGGTCAGTGCTCACAGACAAGCAACAGTGCGTGAAATAACCGCAGATATCAATGTGGGACATACGATGAACGTATCCTTTAGGACAGTGCGGCGAAATTTGGCGTTAATGGGCTGTGGCAGCGGTCAACCAACGCAAGTGCCTTTGCTAACAGCACGATATTGTCTGCAGTGCCTCTCCTGGAGTTGTGACCATATCGGTTGGACCCTAGACGACTGGGAAACTGTGGCCCATCGGATGAGTCACGATTTAAGTTTGTAAGAACTGACGGTAGGGACAGTGTGTGGCGTAGATCCCATGCAGCCGTCGGCCCAAGTTGTCAGCTATGCACTGTGCATGCTTGTGGTGGCTCGTTAATGGTGTGAGCAGTGGTTACGTGAAATGGGCTGGGTCCTGTGGCCCAGTTGAAGCAATCATTGACAGGAAATGACCGCGTTCGGCTACTTGGAGACCATTTGCAACCATCCATGGACTTCGTGTTCCCAAACGACGATGAAACTTTGTGGATGACAATGCGCCATTTCACCGGGCCAAAATTGTTCGCGATTGGTTGAAGAACGTTCTGGAGAATTCGAGAAAATGATTTAGCCCCGAGATCGCCCGGCACGAATCCCACTGAACATTTATGGGACATTCGAGAGGTCAGTTCATGTACAAAAACCTGCCCCGGCAACGCTTTGGTGATAATGGATGGCTATACTGGCAGCGGGGCTCAATATTTGTGCAAGGGACTTCCAGCGACTTGTGTCCAAGCCACGTCGAGTTGCTGCAGAACGTGGGGCAAGAAGAGGTCCTACTCTATATTAGGAGGTATTCCATGACTTTTGGCACCTCAGTTTACATTCATTTCAAAGAATATAAATAAATACATTAATTTATTAAGTTAAAAAAATAAGAAATAAGTACATCTGAATTTGGACACCTGACTGGGCAGTTTTTGGATGGCGAAAAGGAAGTCGTAAGAATGTAAAAATGAAACAGAAGCTTTGAGTCCACTTTACGAAACTCAAAGGTACTAATGTGTTTACGGAATTCATTCTACGCCCCACCAGTGAATAAAGTGTTCACTTAATGATGTACAGCTTTAACTGTCCATTTCTTTTACCTACTTAATGCTCAAATCGCTTTTCTTTTTCTCGTAGGTAGTCAGAACATACGGTTGCACATGTCAGCTCTTTTGCTTTCGAAGCAGTTGTTTATGGTGATAATGTGAATAACGGGCTTAAAAGTTCTATCGATTATGGAAATCACAAATATGCTTGCTCTGGTGTCAAATTTCCATGTGTTGGAGTTTGTTAATTGATTATTTGTCTGGCGAAGCACATGGTCGTTGAACGACCAAGAACATACTAGTCTTTGCGGGGAACGTACATATTGGATATATTCTATCTCTTTATTCAGCTCACTGCGTGTATTCGATTTCTCAGTAATGATTTTAAACGTTTGAAAATCTTCCAACCCACCTTGGACTGTGTTACGAAAGTGCGTCCTCGAGATTTGGAATAGAAACATACTCTCAAAAAAGGAACGGTCTGATGTATCTACGTCTTAGTACTGGCACTTTCTACAAGATCATAAATCACGTATTGATGTAGATAAATAAATTTATTTTGCATTCTGGTGGCGACAACATTGATGGAAACTCCGAACGTGAACAGATGATGTACACTGGTGTGCAAACCTTAAGGACGAAAGTAACTTTCGCATGATATGTCACTGCAAAGTATCATAGTTTGATAAAAATTGAATAGTATATGCTGTAGAAAGAACTGCTACAATGTAATACAGAAGGTAACGAAAAGAAGTACGCAATGAGACGAACAGAAATGACACTTTTATTCAAAGTCGGTGGTTCTTGGCGCTTCAGCCTGGAGCCGCGCGACCGGTACGGTCACAGGTTCGAATCCTGCCTCGGGCATGGATGTGCGTGCTGTCCTTAGGTTAGTTACGTTTAAGTAGTTCTAAGTTCTAGGGGACTGATGACCTCAGATGTTAAGTCCCATAGTGCTCAGAGCCATATTCAAAGTCGAGAAATAGACTGTATTGACCGCGACTTGTGATGGCTCCTGGACATTACAAAAGACGGGATATGGTTCTTGACAGGTTGTGAGATCTCCACGGACAGCTGTACATGCTTTGCAACGTGCTCCTTTGCTAGCCTCAAGGTTGGTAAGGAGTTCTTGGGATAGGCCGTTCCATTCCTTCATCAGGGCAGTAGACAACTGCTGGATGGTCGTTGATACATGTGCTCGATGGGATTTGAGTTGGGGCAACGGGCAAGCCAGTCCATTCGTGAACATCCTCTCGTTCCAAGAGCTCTCCCACCTGCGCTGTTCGATGCGGTCCCACAATTTAATCCATAAAAATGAAGTCAGAGTCGAATTCACCCCAGAAAACACGCACAGGGAAGGAGTACAGTGCCATAATAACGCCGACAAGTGAATGTACCGTGTTCAAAGTTTTGTAGGTAAGTACGCCCAAGCAACAATATGCCTCTCTACACCATAACTCCTGAGCCACCAAAACGATCATGTTCGACAGTGTTTCTGGGTGCACTACGTGTTCCCACCTCTCACCACATGAGAATACATCCAGAATCAGTACTCGCACTGAACCTGCTTTCATCCGAGAAGAGCACCCGATCCCACTCCTCGTTCGTCCAATCCCTGTGCTGTAGGCGTTATCGAGAACAGTGCCGCCGGTGGGCGGGTGCCAACAGAACGTAACGGAGTCGTGGTCGGGCAGAGAGACCACCCCCTTGCGGTCGCCGTTCCACTGTAGAGCGTGAGATTGCAAGCCTTGCAGTCCTGTTAAACGTGGTCCCCTTCTTGCCTGTTGCACAACGTTGCGCTCATCTGCTGCTGTAGTTGGCCATAGTCATCCATCATCTCTCCGAGCAGCAGTGCCTGTGGTTCGGAACATTCCCCATGCACATGAAACAATGCTGTAAACAATACCAAATTCCTGGACTACATTCTCCGCAGTTCGTCCTCCTTCCGGTTTCCGATGAGTCCTTTCCGTCTGAAGTCATCCAGATGTTGTCTCCGGGCCATGTTGCAATGGAGTACGCCATCACAGTGCACCGTAACTATTCGCCGACTGACTGACTACCTGTATTTTCCCGTTTCTTCGACTGCCTCGTGTTGTGTGTCGAGCCCCATTAGGCGCTATAGTCACGCTGACCTCACGCCAGCTTCCGTGTACGACTGGGAGATCTCTAGCAACCTGGTCTTGCACTTTCATTCATTTCCACCATGTAGTTATTATGTTGCTTTATCTATCTCGTCCTTAAGCTTTACAGAACAGTGTTGCTTGGATATATGCATAACAACCTTGTGACGAAGGTAGCAGCTGAATCAGGTTAATAGTTTCTATGACGACGACGACGACGACGACGACGACTACCACCACCACCACCACCACCACCACCACCACCCTCTTTCATATTACGTTCACTGTTGGGTAAAGGCATTTTTTTAATCGAGAGCAGTTTCGTGGCAACGTGTCCCACTCGGCAGCATTTAGTTCTCTTTACGGTCATAATTATACCTTCCATTCAGTCTGTTCATTGATCCATTTGTGTGGTTTTCTGTCTCTCCTAGTAATCGCCAAAATTCGCGTCTCCGTTGCTTGCTAAACTACCTTCGATTTTTGAATGATTTTCGCATTGTCTGGGCTGATTTATAAATTAGAGAAAGAAAACACTCAGCTCTTCATACATATGTTATTCATTTGCGAAATAAATATAATTAACGAACGCATAGTATTTACGACTCAGTATTGCATTCTTGATGTGAAGAAATGTTTCGAGAAGGGTGTCTTGAAGATTCTGAGATGCAAAGGTCCAAAAGCATTGTTTTAGTGGAGCTGTCAACATGTGATTCTATGAAGCTTGATCTTGTATTGTGAATGTGATTCCGCCACGTCATTTTCGTAAATATTTACAAGATTTATGCAGCGTCATGTCGCAAATTAAACTACTACTGCTATACGGTGAGCGACAACAGAAAAACTCAAACGGCAACTTGCCGAACGTAATCACGCTTGTTCGTCATCATTAAAAAAAGAAAAAAAGAGTGCTGTAGGAAACTGTTCCCCCTTATTTTTTTAGTAATGGTCTGTTATTGTCTTATTACGGTAACAAAAAGTCCGCCATTTGAAAATACTCGGTAAATTCATAATTAGCTTTGTTGTTTTGTAAGGTTGTTGCATTAATTTGTTCTGAAAGCGGTGCTGATATTCAAGACCATAAAAGTGGGTTAAAAGCTGTGAGCTATCTGAGGAAGTTAACCTTGCATTACTGCGCAACTGTTTCACCACGTATCCAGTCTAGCATACCAAATTCCCAACTAGACTAACATTAATTATAATCTTTTAGTACTCATCTTACGATAACCGGTGATTTTTATATATATATATATATATATATATATATATAAGACAATTTAAATGAAAAGAAATAAATCAGTTTATATTTGGACATTTATTTTAACATTGATCATTGTTCCGTTATAATTTCAGCATATCAAAATTGATTCATAACTAAACTGGTGCCTTATTTAGGATTGTGTAAATGTGAGTTTTTAATCTTACGGAACACATCAAATAGGGAGTCAAGATTGGGAGACTGCATACAACACTGCATTCATAAAATAACACACGAAGAACGTTGAAACATATGCAAGAGGAAATTAACCACGACCAACCGATTCAATTTTCACCCAAAGAACTTACGTTCGTAGCGCAATCCTGTCCGTCATGAAATTACCACACACTGGTATACTAAATTCATACTAACTCTCTGTGAAATCTTCCCGAAAAGAATAGCTGAGGGCTACTTTGATGCTTACACCACATGCTTCACGTGGTCAACTTGGTTTACACAAAGAGTGTGACTCCACAATAATTTTGATAATTAAAATAAATTACATCGAAACGCAATTTACAAAAGAAAAACCTCGAACTGGTTACTATCGTCTTATTATTAACCTGATGGGTCAAACAATTGTATAAGCACATGGTACTGGTCTCCAACGTACACCCCACGTGGGTTGAACATAAAGAAAAGTTGCTATATTGAAAAATATTGTCAAGACGAGACGTTATAATCTCACGCACATTCGCATTTAAGATTGATGATCTTAGAGTTACTGATCAACACGTGGTTCCACTTTACTCACAAAGTAGTGACAAAGCAACTACCGGAAGACATTCTGAACTTCACAATCGAATTACACTGCGTTGCAATTTAAGATAACATTAGATATTTTAGAGCTAAACCTGAAATAAAGGTGATTAAATTTTCAGTTAGGCTGAACTTAAGAAATCCATTGTCCTACGGACTTAGCAGACACGCGCTTAGCCGGAGATCTTACCACTTCAGACGCTTGCCGCAGACAACTGACCTGGGCTCCTACCGAGCGTGCTTAACAGATACAAACGGAAGTGACCAGAGAGGCAGCTTCCTATACCAACATGACAAGGGACGGACAGGACCATACTAAGAATAGAAACCTCTCTGCTTTTAGAAAGCGTAGCTACATGTTCCGACGTTGGTTATACTGTTCTCTAGGAGACAGGCTTGTCTGCTACCATCAAGCATGCAACTAGAAGTACATTTGCTTATTCATCCTCTCACACAGAAGGGAAGGGGGGTGACAGTATCTTATCATATACAGTATATAAAAGAAAGCGGATGTAGGTTCCGTATGAGACTGTGTGACATGAATTACATATAAACTGTGTTTTAAAGTGTAGTAGTGTGACAGATCGTTCTTGTTTATGTGTAAAAGTAACATGTTTCACTGCTCAGTCTCCTCCCAGATAGTCAGAAACACCACAATAAATTTAGAAGAGAAATCTATGCCGTAAATGACAACAGATTTAAGAAATTAACATGAAAGGAATCCAACAGAGACCTTTCAGTTTTGCCGGCCGAAGTGGCCGTGCGGTTAAAGGCGCTGCAGTCTGGAACCGCAAGACCGCTACGGTCGCAGGTTCGAATCCTGCCTCGGGCATGGATGTTTGTGATTTCCTTAGGTTAGTTAGGTTTAACTAGTTCTAAGTTCTAGGGGACTAATGACCTCAGCAGTTGAGTCCCATAGTGCTCAGAGCCATTTGAACCATTTGAACCTTTCAGTTTTACCGTCGAGTGTACACCGGCTGTGAAAGATATTCCTCTTAATTTACATTAAGCTTCATTAATGGTATCGACCAAATATTAATCAAAATTTACCGCTCGGACAAAAATTAATTTAGTGATCACACAGAATTTATCGTCGCTGTATTTCAATTTGTACAAGATCGCAATTAAATCGTCGCCAGAGTGGTGAACGGCGTCATTACTGCTCAAATTAGTGTCCAACAGACACTGTACTCAGTACCTAGTCCGTCCTCTAATTTGCAGAGTAATTGCCACAGGTAAATAGTTCCTTGAAGTAGGTAGGAGTAGGTTTCTCCTAGAGTTAAATCTTCGGTTACCGGACTCGTTGCCGCTAATTTTATCTGACAACGCCTCATTGGCTGATTTAGTTTCTCGTTGTATTTGTGAGGATGGGTTTTATCATTTTATCTAAGTTTTAGCGCATGTCTTGTGTCCCTCTGTGTCCTCCATCCTAGTGCTCTTAGGGTGGAGATTTTAATGTGTAGTAGAGCGGCTGGCTTCTCCTTTTTATTCTCATGGTCAGCCAGCCATGGTAATCTGTTATGTCGTTTTAATCTCTTCTACCTGTTTCTTGCGTTTCTATGGTTTCCTTCTCCCCTCTTTTCCATTTAAGTGTGTGTTGCCCTTCCGTCGTTCTTGTTGTTTTTTCCTTTCTCTCCATTTTGTGTTGTCAGTCTTGGTTGTTTGATTCTCATTCTTGTGGCATTGTTTTATTCGGAACAAGGGACCGTTGACCTAGCACTTTGTGGTGCCTTCTCGCCTCATTTAAACCAACCAACCAACACACACACACAAACACACACACACACACACACACACACACACACACACACACACACACACCACAATCAAAACTTGGAACTAAAACAATAAAAAGAACGGTCCTCCGTATCTTATCTGTAGTCCAGTGGCCATGTATGATGTGTGTGCGCTCTACGACCGCTTACTCTTACTCCTGTGGCGAGCACTATGACTTGTCACCAAGTACACATGGGTTTCATGCAGTTAGCTCAGACGAATTGGATGATGACCTTCATGGCCGTCAAACCAGTGTAGCACGGTTCAGGCGTTGTGGCACACAGTTATCTCACTGGAAGATACCACTCTTGTCGGGAAAGACATCAAGCATGAAGGGAAGCAGGTGGTGTGCAGTAATGTTCTCTTAGTCCACGGATGGCACGGTGCCCTCATCTGCCGCAGTTACTGACACAGATCCGCTGAAGCTCAGATGAATGCATCCCCTTCAACATAATACTGACACCACCGGCGAGCGTCCGTTGTGTGGTGCATGTTTCGAACATCCCTTCGCCAGATCACCACGTATTCGGGCACGACCCGTCGTTTTGTTGTAGCAAGAAACGCGAGACATCCGACCAGGCGAGACATTTCCATTCATTCACGGTCTAGTCTCGATTATCCTGTGCCAACTGCAATCGTAATTGACGATGCCTGTCGTTAGGTCAGCACTGGGGCACACAGTGCCCGTTTGCTACAGAGCCCCGTATTCAACTGCATGACCTGAACTGAACATTGTTGTGTCATTAGTTCTGCCGCAGATCGCCGCCTATCCTGCTTTGCAGAGCCGGCAAGCCTCCGACGTCCACGTTCTGTGATGAGGTCGAGTTCGAACTCCTTTTCGGTTACGCGTAGTGTCACCGTCCTTCAACCGCTTTCCATAAATACTGACGGCAGTAGCAAGCGAAGAACTGACCATCACCGCAGTTTCCGAGATGCTCGTTCCCAGGCGCTGGGCCATAACACTCTGTCATTTTTCAAAGTCGGTTATGTCAGTGGATTTCTCCATTTGCGGCCTATATCGTCAATAAAAAGATTCCGCAGTCGTCTCTGCCCTTACTGCGTCACGCTCTCGCAACGCCATACGGCATTCAGTATTGCGGTGGGCAGTGTATGTACGTAGCAAGTGAGACGGCGCATTGGAGTCGCATTCGGGAGCATCATCCAGACTTACCTTTTCCGTGGTTTGCCTGGATAGCTGAAGGAAAATGCGGGGGATGGTTTATTTGAAGGAAACACGTCCGACTTGCTGCCGAACCCATCCATAACCATAACTTGTGCGCCGTCATTGATGACTTCGACGTCGACAGGAGATAAATTCCTGATGTTCCCTTCCTCCCTTCTTTGTATGTCTTCCTTCATTGTGCATAATGGTTTTAAATTATCCTTCACGAGTCAAGTATCATTCCATTGAAATCGATTCGTTACACACTTTTGAACCACTGTCTTGTGATTTAACTAGTGTTGTGACTTGCCTTAATTTGCTTTTCGCTGTCGAGAATTTTGTTTCTGTTCAATTCACGTCATAATTTGAACAACAGCATGGTACTTTTTGATGTCATCTTCTTGTGTCACATTTGTAGAGGGATTCGACACTGTTAATCGGCATCCTACGAGAAATTAAAAAAAAATCTACTTGTTTTCTCAGTCATTTGCTTTATTCACAATCTGTACTAATTCCTCTAGTTTTATCGTTTGTTAGATTAACTTTTCATTTAGCATTATCTATGCATTTGAATCAGTTGTCACTTATTTTATTCGTTTGCGAACGAGTGTTGAAATTGTTTCATCTCGTTTCTTTGAACTAACCCTTCCTTATTAGTTCGGTGTATCCTTTTTTGTTTTCGAAATTTTTATTCAGGGAATCATCGGAGCTATCTCCTTTAACGACCACTGAATGGGGTCTAATGAAGCGACGTCGTAAGTGAAGGATAACTGCTACTAAACTGTTGCTTTCAATTATGTTCGATTTGGCATGCCGTATGCACAGTTTTCACGGTATATTACAACGCTGCTCGGTGAAACCTATGTGATATTGATCTCTCAAGATCCTCTATTATGATAATGTTTTAACTTATTAATAATATTTTTTGCATATATATTTGCAGACAGGTTTTTGCTATTACAGCCACGAATGTCTTCCTTTTCCAGCGTTAAATTATCTTTCATTTAGGTTAAAATTGTATTTGGCATTCAAAAGAGCGATACTTACGATATTTTCTCGTCCATCGTACTCAAGCCATTAGTCATTTACGGACATAGCTACAAAAATTACATTTACTTTATTTTCCTCTCCTCCTCCTCCTCCTCACTGCTTTTGTCTCTTTTACCTTTTACCCTTTCCCACTCCTCTCTCTCTCTCTCTCTCTCTCTCTCTCTCTCTCTCTCTCTCTCTCTCTCGCGCGCGCGCGCCCCCCTCCCCTTCCCCCTTCCTTTCTTTTTAGTAGTATACCTTTGTCAGACTGGTTCTTTAATTGAGATTTTCACTCTGCAGCGGAGTGTGCGCTGATACGAAACTTCCTGGCAGATTAAAACTGTGTGCCGGACCGAGACTCGAACTCGGGACCTTTGCCTTTCGCGGGCAAGTGCTCTGGCAGAAGTAAAGCTCTGAGGACGGGGCGTGAGTCGTGCTTGGGTAGCTCAGTTAGTAGAGCACTTGCCCGCGAAAGGCAAAGGTCCCGAGTTCGAGTCTCGGTCCGGCACACAGTTTTAATCTGCCTGGTTCTTTAATTGTTTGATCCAACAATCCATTTGTTGTCACAGCGGCTACGAAGGGAGATTGAGTTTACTGTTTGGAATCGAAGTGGTGACTGAAGCAATATGATATGCATGTTTTTTTTTCTGTAATGACAAGGGCGGGTGGTGGTGGTGGTGGTGGTGGTGGTGGTGGTGGATGCAATGATAACAGTTAGTGTGTACTACGTGTTGAGAGAGCTTTTGTAGATTATAACAATATATTCAGAGAGCTTGCGGTAGTCATTTCTTCATAGAGACACAGTAACTACTCAGAATAACTCGTTGCACCCGAAAGTGCATCCTACACATCATGTTTGTCCGATATTCATACATTCTGCTCACTACCCCCATTTCATCCACATGAAATGACCTACTAATATAGATATAACATAACTCTTTACACTGTCTATATTGGCGTCTTCAGTCTGTTAAATTATAAAAATATTTAATGCTATCGTTATGTTGATAAGTTATACATTAAGACTGTTTCAGTATGTCATGATTATGCAGACGTATCGCGAAGT
Organism: Schistocerca cancellata; assembly: GCF_023864275.1. Lineage (NCBI taxonomy): Eukaryota > Metazoa > Arthropoda > Insecta > Orthoptera > Acrididae > Schistocerca > Schistocerca cancellata. The sequence continues at coordinate 495,118,084 of NC_064626.1, read as the reverse complement.
GACTGAATAGGTTTTATTAATGTGCGGTAAATGTGTTTTATAACATATTGCGGGGATTTCCAATCATAAAGAGAAAATGTTGTTCTTACAAATGATTAATGTGTTCTCTGATGATTCTAGACATATGGAGCGTGTCATAAAGTTCATCTCACACCTAACGTAGGAGATCACGTCAATCTATTAGATAGCATTGTTGTGGCGAACGCTTCAATTCCGATACGACTGCTAGTAACTGTGGCACGAACACCGAGTACCTCACAAAAAAACGTTGTTTAGTCTCATGAGTATAGAGGTCGTAGCACGAATGCCTGATTCTTATTGTGATCACAATAGGTTCATTGGTTTCTCATCGTCGTTATTAGGAATTCAAGAAGTTGGGGATGAAAGTGAAATGAGGTACTACTGTTGGTGGATGAAGTCTATAGTTTATATTTCTAGCTAAGGCAAGAGTCAGTTTTCATTCTGTCCAAGTAGGATACACGTGTCCTGTAATCGTCCGTTCCACGAAGCAAAAAAGAGATCCTAGACTTTTGTTTTCAGATCACTACGAACACATTAAAATTTGGTGGGTCGCGGAAGCGGTGCTTGATAGTTAAGGGTTTTTTCCTTTGGATTAGCACATTGAGTCTATTTATGTTCACATTAACAAGGAATGTATTATCATTTAAAGCAGTTTTCTCACTCAAACCGCTCTCATCCATCATGCGCAGTTGCAGTTGGGTTGCATATTCAAAGCGACTCATTGTGTAGTCGGCTTTAGCAATTGGCAGCAGATGCTATTGACACGTTTCCTGCTTCAACATTTTCAGCATGATCTTCCTAACAGACGGTTGCAGTATGATCAACTCGCTGCTCGCATTGTATGTCTGTTGTGTAAGACTTCATACGCAACAGTAAGGAGAGGTGGGCTACAGAACGGCGCAGAAACTGTCGTCGTAGGAAAGCTGGACAGGGGCAGAAATGTTCAGCGTGCGAGTTAACATAATAAACAGAAGATTGACTTTCTCCAAACATACAAAGATTCATGAAAATTACTGCAGCAAGAATTAGAATCCAGCTCATACAACAGCAACTATGATGGGGCTCACTGTGATAGTTTAGGGTTTTTTTCCTTTGGATTAGCACATTGAGTCTATTTATGTTCACATTAACAAGGAATGTATTATCATTTAAAACAGTCAAACGATGGTGTAGCAGTGAGGTGCCAGTGGGCTGAGTGGCTGCCGCCAGTTGTCCATGTCGCGCGGTGGTATCGACAGTTGGAGGCGTGGCTCAGCGGGTGCACACCACTGGGTCCGCCAGTAGCCCGCGATCGCTGTCGGCGTCTAATGCAAACTTACAATTCCTTTACCAACTGTAGAACGACAGTGGGGTGATATCGATACGTGATACCACAATGTCGATTTTTGTGGGCTACGAAGGAACCACGCTCACATTCACTGTAAACTGTGCATACCACGACCGAATATACTGGGTGATCAAAAAGTCAGTATAAATTTGAAAACTTAATAAACCACGGAATAATGTAGATAGAGGGATAAAAATTGACACACATGCTTGGAATGACATGGGGTTTTATTAGAACCACCCCATATTGCTAGACGCGTCAAAGATCTCTTGCGCGCGCCGTTTGGTGATGATCGTGTGCTTAGCCGCCACTTTCGTCATGCTTGGCCTCCCAGGTCCCCAGACCTCAGTCCGTGTGATTATTGGCTTTGGGGTTACCTGAAGTCGCAAGTGTATCGTGATCGACCGACATCTCTAGGGATGCTGAAAGACAACATCCGACGCCAATGCGTGACCATAACTCCGGACATGCTTTACAGTGCTGTTCGCAACATTATTCCTCGACTACAGCTATTGTTGAGGAATGATGGTGGACATATTAAGCATTTCCTGTAAAGAACATCATCTTTGCTTTGTTATGCTAATTATTGCTATTCTGATCAGATGAAGCGCCATGTGTCTGACATTTTTTGAACTTTTGTATTTTTCTTCTTCTAATAAAACCCCATGTCATTCCAAGCATGTGTGTCAATTTTTACCTCTCTATCGACATTATTCCGTCATTTATTCAGTTTTCAAATTTATACTGACTTTTTGATCACCCTGTACTTCGTACACGATTCATGTTTGTGAAACGCCGGCATGAAATGCCGTTGCGCTTCGGTGACAGAGAGATACGAACGAAATTCAATCGCAATATAGCATTTTCAAACGGCATCCATACTAATTGCTAATTGCTGTGCTCTGGTGGAAGGAATTAGAATCTGCGCAGAACAAAATTTTAGTTTCTCAGCTCAGCTGCAAAGTTGAATCTTCTTATTCTTCTTCCTCCTCCTCCTCCTCCTCCTACTACTACTACTACTACTACTACTACTACACCCTTCGTTTCTATACGTGGCCGTCATTTGTTGTAACGGGTTTAGGGAATGTTAGTGAACAGTAGTGTCTGGATGCCACCACTCACCCAGAGACAGAATGCGTGTATTCCCGTCTGTCCGCCTTTAGAGTAAATCTTATGTCCCAGTGTGACAATATTTTCTAAATGCATGCGGAGCGTGTATCTGAGGCGGGACGTTGGTACCAGCCCCGTATTCACATAGTTGGACATGGCAAACCGTCTAAAAAACACGCCCAGGCTGGCAGGCTCACCCGCCTTTGTCGTTAATCCGCGGGGCGGGTTCGATCCGGGAATGGCTCGCCTCTCTGAATCCCCGAAGCTGCGCGTTAACGCGCTCGGCTATGTGGGCGAGTTGTCAAGTTACACGTCACTATGCCACAAATGTACAGTACATTGTGGAAAGAGTTTAATCAGTTGTATCAACCCATATATATATATATATATATATATATATATATATATATATATATATATATAAAATTGTGTGTGTGTTTAGTTGAAATAGAAGTTTCGTAGACAGCTAAATTTGAAAGTTTGAAGTAACGTGTTACATCGAATTATAAACATAAAATAATTTAGTAATCTTATTAAGACTTCATATTATCTCTTACGGAGGTATTAAGTTTAACTTCCTTCCTTTATTTACTTTTCTGTTTTATTAGCCATAACGAGAGATACGTGAAGCAACTTGGACTTGAGACATTTAGCGCAGCAAATACAGACTACAATTAAACTATGTTACTTTTAGTGAGACAGTGTAGTCTCTGAAAACCCGATATTGCATATCGGGAGCCATAAAATGCAGCAACGATAAAATAACTTGAACATTTAACGGACATTCTGAAATAAATCTCTGCACATACTGTTGAATTTTTAACCTTCAAGACCTATAACAGAAACAAAAGTCCAGTCAGTCGGTTTAGTGACGCTGTGGCTTTCGATGTTGCTGACAATTTTGGAGAGTTGGCAGGATTTTGACACTTGTCACTATTCTCTAAAAGGAACGGATTTTATATTCAAGCTCGGTATTAAATCACAGTTCGAGAAGAAGTATTACGGCAGCTGTGCACTTACCTTACGATCACGACCGCGATCGAATACTCTTATTTCTCATTGATGTTTTCCATTACATTGTGCCGGAAACTCCGAACTGTCAGTAGCACTTAATTTTCCAAAAAATACAGATGTTGACATAATGTAAGCGTTTCTTTCGAAGTAATTTCCCTGAGTTGAAAAAGAAAAGAAAACAATGGCAAGGCGAACAAGGAAGATCATTAAGCGTTTAAGATGAAACAGCAGGGCTGGGCCACAGCGGGTGGAATATTCTTCCTTTGAAGCGGCCTATCACCGAGACGACTCCGTCGCCGTCGCCGGTCGAATTAACTTTTATTATCCTCCGCCAGGCGGGACGTGGCCTCCGCCCCTGTAAATCAATTGCCCCGCGGCACGTCAGCGGCCATCAGTTTAATGCCCGGCCCGAGGAGCAGAAGGCCTTGAATAGCCCGCTGATAACGTAATTGCTCAAGATTTGAATTCTGCTCCGCACGTGTTTCAGGGGCATTCGGATCCCCCGCCGCCTTTCTTTGTTATTGATATGAAGCGGGCGAGGGGGTTGGCCTCTGTCGGCGCTCCCTGGCCGCCCTTTAGCGACACTGTTCGTGATCAGCATACGCTCGCTCGTCACTGCCTTCCTGTTATGGGGCGGGCACTTTATCTCTGGCAAGTCCCCTCCACAAATAAAGTAGCCTTCGGTGCGGCCATCTCTGTTAAAGAAATACCGAAGTATTTGCTCAAGAGCGCCGGACAAGAAGGGATGTCACCCAACTGAATCTGCAACATAACATCAGAAACAGTTATACAGCGTGCGACGTAAAAGACGACGACACGGTATCGGCATACTCGTAAGCTTCTTTTACACAAGTGAAGTTATTATCTCAGGCTACTACTCGTGACAAATGAATCTACTGCAGCGCCCCATGTATAAACTATCTCATAAAAAATGTCCGGGTACCTTAGGTAATGCGAAATTTACCACTAGATATCACGAGAGGCGGACACGCCAACATGAAAGGAGGCAGGCTGGTAGTATTGTGTTGTCAGCAGGCAGACAGTAACAGCGGAATGGGTCGGTCAAGACACCTAAGTGACTTCGGACGTGAACTAGTCATTGGATGTGTTCTGACTAACAAATCCGCCAGCGACATTTCAACACTTCTACAGCTGCCCAAGTCTGCTGTCTGCATGATAGTGAAGCGGAAGCGCGAAGAGACAGCCACAGCTAAACCAGCATCAGGCAGATCACCTGTACTGGTCGGACAGGAAGCGTTGAGCATTGCACAGGGTGAGTGTAAAAAGAAAAAAAAAGCATGAAATCAACGGAAGGTCTCACTCGTGAGTACTGCCAGCAGTCCGGCTGGCACAAAGACTGTGCCAAGGGCGATGAAAAGGGGTCGGGTGCAATGGTTGAGCAGCTCCTCACGAGTTACACATTTCTGACTCAATACTCAGCGACGCTACGAGTGGTGTGAAGAACGACGCGACCGGGCAGTGGGCCAGCCGCGGTGGCCTAGCGGTTCTAGACGTTTCAATCCGGAACCGCTAAACTGCTATGGTCGCAGGTTCGAATCCTGCCTCGGGCATGCATGTGTGTGATGTCCTTAGGTTAGTTACGTTAAGTTCTAGGGGACTGTTGACCTCAGATGTTAAGTCCCATAGTGCTCAGAGTCATTTGAACCTTTTTTATTTTATTTATTTATTTATTTATTTTTTATTTTTTTTTTTTTGACTGGGCAGTGAATGTCAGTAAGCGAGTGGGCTCTTCTTTAGTCAGTTATAAAAAAGGGCCAAATAACTTTTTACTTTCACATATTTTGACTCTTGTGTAAGAACACTCGTAGGACATAACCATGCCGTCATGCAGCCTGAGCAAGTCTCGAATAAAAAGATAACAGTAAAATAAAGATTAAGAAGGAAAAATAAACACGAAATCCCTTAGATAATATAACTGAGCGCGACTTGAATCAACCGAGCGAGGCGGCGCAGTTGTGAAGGGACCGGACTCGCATTCGGGAGGACGGTAGTTGAAAATTCCCATCCATCCATTCAGATTTCGATTTTCCACGATTTCCCCTAATTGGTTACGGCAAATGCTTTAATTGGTTAAGGCAAATGCAGGGATTGTTGCTTTCAAAGGGTGTTGCTGACTTCCTCCCCCATTGTGAGCTTGTGCTCCGTCTCTAATGACGTCGTCGTAAACGGGACGTTAAGCCCTACGAATATATCCTTCACAGTGAAAATTGTTCCGACATTAGAAAACGATATCACGGTCCCCTCTTTCTGTTCGTGTGCTGCCTTCAGCATGCTCAGGATTTTAGGACTCTATAGCAATCACAATCATTTGATCATTGACGTTACTGACACACTCCCGACGTTTTTGGTGGTGGCAAGTCAGTCTTCATACAGGATGATTGCGGAACTTCGGCTGTTCAATATGAAATGTCAAACCAAACGTACCTTCAGGAGTTTATATTTCTAATTTTATTTTATTTTTGCGACTACTCTCGGCGTTTCACTTCTCCATCTTCAGTGGTTGTCTTTTCTACAAAGATGTCTCTTTTCCTGTAGGCAGTATCTATCTTACACATATTGATAGTTGCCTCTACAGCCTTAAATCTGTCCTCTAGCCATCCGCGCTGAGCCATTTTGCTATTCCTGTCGATCTCATTTTTGAGTCGTTTGGATTCCATTTCTCCTGCTTCATTCATTGCATTTTTATACTTTCTTCTTTCATCGATTAAATTCAACATCTCTTGTGTCACCCATGGCTTTCTACTAGCCCTCGTCTTTTTATCTACTCGATCCTCTGCTGCCTTCACTATTTCATGTATCAAAGCTATCCATTCATCTTCTACTGTGTCTCTTTCCCCTGTATTTGTCAATCGTTCCTAATGCTCTCTCTGAAACACTACAGCATCTGGTTCTTTCAGTTTATCCACGTCCCATCTCCATAAATCCCCACCTTTTTGCAGTTTCTTCAGTTTTAGTCTACAGTTCATAACTAATAAATTGTCGTAACAGTCCACATCTGCCCCTGGAAATGTTTTACAATTTAAAACCTGGTTCCTAAATATCTGTCTTACCATTATATATATATTGTGTTCGAGTATAATGACTTTTCTGGAGACTAGAAATCTACTCTGTAGGAATCAGCATGGGTTTCGAAAAAGACGGTCATGTGAAACCCAGCTCGCGCTATTCGTCCACGAGACTCAGAGGGCCATAGACACGGGTTCACAGGTAGATGCCGTGTTTCTTGACTTCCGCAAGGCGTTCGATACAGTTCCCCACAGTCGTTTAATGAACAAAGTAAGAGCATATGGACTATCAGACCAATTGTGTGATTGGATTGAGGAGTTCCTAGATAACAGGACGCAGCATGTTATTCTCAATGGAGAGAAGTCTTCCGAAGTAAGAGTGATTTCAGGTGTGCCGCAGGGGAGTGTCATTTGACCGTTGCTATTCACAATATACATAAATGACCTGGTGGATGACATCGGAAGTTCACTGAGGCTTTTTGCAGATGATGCTGTGGTGTACCGAGAGGTTGTAACACTGGAAAATTGTACTGAAATGCAGGAGGATCTGCAGCGAATTGACGCATGGTGCAGGGAATGGCAATTGAATCTCAATGTAGACAAGTGTAATGTGCTGCGAATATACAGAAAGATAGATCCTTTATCATTTAGCTACAAAATAGCAGGTCAGCAACTGGAAGCAGTTAATACCATAAATTATCTGGGAGTACGCATTAGGAGTGATTTAAAATGGAATGATCATATAATGTTGATCGTCGGTAAAGCAGATGCCAGACTGATATTCATTGGAAGAATCCTAAGGAAATGCAATCCGAAAACAAAGGAAGTAGGTTACAGTACGCTTGTTCGCCCACTGCTTGAATACTGCTCAGCAGTGTGGGATCCGTACCAGATAGGGTTGATAGAAGAGATAGAGAAGATCCAACGGAGAGCAGCGCGCTTCGTTACAGGATCATTTAGTAATCGCGAAAGCGTTACGGAGATGATAGATAAACTCCAGTGGAAGACTCTGCAGGAGAGACGCTCAGTAGCTCGGTACGGGCTTTTATTGAAGTTTCGAGAACATACCTTCACCGAAGAGTCAAGCAGTATATTGCTCCCTCCTACGTATATCTCGCGAAGAGACCATGAGGTTAAAATCAGAGAGATTAGAGCCCACACAGAGGCATACCGACAATCCTTCTTTCCACGAACAATACGAGACTGGAATAGAAGGGAGAACCGATAGAGGTACTGAAGGTACCCTCCGCCACACACCGTTAGGTGGCTTGCGGAGTATGGACGTAGATGTAGACGTAGATGTAGATATCTGAAATCTTCCAGTGTCTCCAGGCCTCTTCCAATTGTACAACCTTCTAGCCCGATTCTTAAACCAAATGTTAGCTATGATTAAATTATGCTCTGCACAAAATTCTACCAGGCGGCTTCCTCTTTCTTTCCTTACGTCCAGTCTATATTCACCTACTGCTTTTCCTTCTTTTCCTTTCCCTTCTATCGAATTCCAGTCCCCCATGGCTATTAAATTTTCGTCTCCTTTAACTATCTTTTATCGCACCATACATTTTCTCAGTCTCTTCATCTGCGGACCTGGCAGGAATATAAACTTGTACTACTGTGGTAGGCATGGGCTTCGTGTCTATCTTGGCTACAATAATGCGTGCACTATGCTGTTCGTATTAGCTTACCAGCGCGCCAATTTTTTTTTTAATTCATTATGAACCGTACTTTGCATTACCCCTATTTGATTTTGTTCTTGTAATCCTCTTTCCCCTGACCAGAAGTCTTTTCCCTCCTGCCACCGAACTTCACTAATTCCCTCTATATCTAACCTATTCATTTCCCTTTTTAAATTTTCTACCTTACCTGCCCAAATATGTTAAGTTATCAGATTATTCCCGGTACTTAGTCTCTCGGACTTTCAGCAGTGAACCTCTCCCTGATGCACAATGTCTCTCTTGTAGCTTCTGGAACTTGAGTTTGTTGAGCATCTCCGTGATACTCTGGCGTCACTTACATATCCCGCGCCGCTCTATGTTGGTCTTCTTCCATTTTCTCCTATTAATCGAACCTTAAGGTTCTTCGAATGAATGTGTGGCACCTGCTTTTCGTACAGTTTGCTTTTCGTCGTAATTTGTCTTCTGTGCTGTGTCGCCGCCAACAGTGCTGTCGTGCAGTAGTGTATTTCTTCGCCTACCTACACTATGTGATCAAAAGTATCCGGACATGTGGCTGAAAATGACATACTAGTTCTTGGCGCCATCCGTCGGTAATGCTGGAATTCAGTATGGTGTTGGCCCTCCTTAGCGTTGATGACAGCTTACACTCTCGCAGACATCTTGTTCTGGAAGGTTTTTTGGGGAATGGCAGCCCATTCTTCACGGAGTGTTGCACTGAGGAGAGGTATCGATGTCGGTCGGTGAGGCCTGGCATAACGTCAGCATTCCAAAACATCACAAAGGTGTTCTGTAGGATTCAGGTCACGACTCTGTGCAGAAAAGTTCATTACAGGAATGTTATTGTTGTGTAACCAGTCCGCCACAGGCCTTGCATTATGAACAGGCGCTCGATCGTGTTGAAAGAAGCAGTCGCCATCCCCGAATTGCTCTTGAGCAGTGGGAAGCAAGAAGGTGCTTAAAACATCAATGTAGTAGGCCTGTGCTGTGATAGTGCCACGCAAAACAACAAGGGGTGCATGCCCCCTCCATGAAAAACACGACCACACCATAACACCACCGCCTCCTCCGAATTTTACTGTTGGCACTACACACGCTGGCAGTTTGCGTTCACTGGGCATTCGTGATTCCCATACCCTACCATCGAATCGCCACATTGAATACCGTGATTCGTCAGTCCATAGAGCGTTTTTGCACTGTTCATTCGTCCAATGTTTACGCTCATTACACCAAGCGAGGCGTCGTTTGGCATTTACCGGCATGGTATGTGGCTTATGAGCAGCCGCTCGACCATGACATCCAAGTTTTTTCACCTTCCGCTTAACTTTCATAGTACTTGCAGTGGATCGTGATGCAGTTTGGAATTCCTGTGTGATGGTCTGGATAGATGTCTGCCTTTTACACATTACGACCCTTTTCACCTGTCGCCGGTTTCTGTCAGTCAACAGACGAGGTCGGCCTGTACGCTTTTGTGCTGTACGTGCCCCTTCACGTTTCCACTTCACTATCACATCGGAAGCAGTGGACCTAGGGATGTTTATGAGTGTGGAAATGTCGTGTACAGACAGACGTATGACACAAGTGACACCCCATCACCTGACTTCTGTTCTCTCATTATGTATAATGCATATTGAGGTCGCTGATATGGAGGACCTGGCAGTAGGAGGCGGCACAATGCACCTAATATGAAAAACGTATGTTTTTTGGGTATCCGGATACTTCTGATATAATGCATGTATGCAACATCAAGATAATGTTGTTCACGTTCAGGGTCAACTGACGGCTCGTGCACACTCAGCTTAATCCTCGGAGTGCTTTTGTCGATGCACGCCTTTTTAATGCAGTTATTCATACAAAAGGGTGAACAGTAATATCGTACTGTCATAACATTTTTGTTTCGGACCATTTAACAACAAAAACTGGTGCAAAACTTCGTGTCGGATTGTAGCGAGTCCCACATTATGTGGTTCGATACTGCAGGAAACTGCCCCAGGGTGCACCCGAGCCAGACACCGAAAACATACCGCCTTATCAATCACGCCACGGAATCCTTAGCAATCAGAATATGACTGATCAAACACTTAATTATCCTCACTGCGAGATAAATGACATTGTTTATGCCAAAACTGTGTTATCCACAGTGTTCAGACGTACCTAATGAAGGGAGCCGGCAGAAGGGAAGACGTTAATAAATGAACCTGCACATCCTGAGAACACGTCTCAGGAGCCCGTACGTGCGTGACCTCGGCCTGTCACAGTCTGTCGTGCCGCCGTTTCCACTAGCGCGCGGCGCAGACAAATTACGGAGACATTCTGCGTCTAATTGCGTCGCGTGTAATTGCCGGCCAGAGGAAACGGCGGGTCGTGGCGAGCGGCGCCGGCAGCGCACTTACCGCCGGGACTTCTGTTGCTTACGACGAGTCGCTGCACGGGGAACGCTCGCCGACCGGCGTCTGTAACTGACCACTAAAACTAAAAGCACGTAGCGCCGTCACAAGTAGGCCACGCCAAGTCCTCGGTCGCTCCACTCGCGCGTCCGTACTGGAAGATTCGTGGCTCGGGTTGCAGTTGGTCTGGAACAGCAAATCATATTCTGAAGATAAGCAGTCTTCATTCAAGCTTTAACTCTCGATCGTAATGAAACACAGTGCCTCCAGACTGTTAGAAACATTTCTATTTGCACCGACGCTCTACAGTGCTGCATTGGTGGGAAGATTAGTCAAGCACAAGACACTAGCTTCCTGGGATTCCAAACAGATGGTAACCTGTCGTGGAAACCACATGTCAACATTATCTTGGCAGAAGCTGAATGCAGTTACCTCTACCATTGAAAAATGGCCACACTAATAATTATTCCAAATGACATAGCTCAATCACAAAGAATATGTTTAGTCCAAAGAGGAGTCACCAGGACCACAAACAAAGTCCTCCACAAACCGAAAGTTGGATTTTGAACACAACAGCGCTTTACCAGATATGATGACATGTAATTTTGTGTGTGTGTGTGTGTGTGTGTGTGTGTGTGTGTGTGTGTGTGTGTGTGTGCGCGCGCGCGCGCGCCTTTGTGTGGAGAGGACGGGGGCTGCTGTTTAATACGCACTCTAAAAGACGCGCAAGTTGACATTTTTCAGATATACAAATAATGACCAGAATACATGTTAAATCACAATCAAATAGGTGTATCATAATTAATGGGATAAACGCGTACAGTTGAAAGTACGCGATACTAGAAGCAGAAAAAGTCTGGTAAATGTGGTACCTCAAGTGTTTTGGACATTAGGTCATCTTCGCATGGACACTAGGTCATCTTCGCTTCTGTGAAACACATGTCTTTTTTACTGAACAAGTGATCATAGCTTTTAACATACACATTTTAGAGCCCATAGTTACTAGGCATTTTTTTCCCATTTTGGTCCATCCCTACCTCCTGCCAGGATGTGGAAAACAAAGAGCAAGATTTCTTGCGGCTGCACACCCGAAACTTAATGGAACAGTCTTTGCGCCGCCAAAACCTGAAGATTCACAAAGAGCTAGCAGTTGAAGACATTTGTTTCACAGTATCGAAAATGAAAAGTTGCCCGTAGCTCTTGAGATACACATTTGGAAGCCCATGTTTACTGCACTTTGTTGCTTCTAGTATCGTGTACTTTCAGCTTTATGCATGTCCGCGATTAATAATTATGATACACTCTGTATGCGCTTCTGGTAATTATTTGTCAATGAAATTTATGGTTGACAACATGAGCTCGGTTAATGGGAAGTATGAGATTAGAAGTCTCATAGTGTCAGACCGCAGATTTTCAAAGACGAGTTGAATGATTTATTTTTGTCAAACAGACCCTGTTTCGTCCAAGCTTGCCAAATTGTTTTTTGGTAACCGTAGGTAACTGAAAGTAATGAAAAACAAGAGAAAAGCTGTTCATTTATTGGTATTTCATGTCCAGTTAACGTGTTTGGGTAAACCACGCCTAAAGTGAAACCGATGAGCAGGAAGAAAACTTCTCAAGTGGAGTGAGCCGTCATTGCTTGGTGCAGCCATCTTGATTTCGGTTTACGCAAATACTTCCAAGCGTTTGCTACTGGTGTGCCGTGGCCGAAACCTTCCCATTTATTGCATACTAATTCAGTGCTCCTTCATCTTGTCATATTGTTTTTTTTCTTTTTTCTGTTCATGTTGTTCCTCTATTTCGTATTTTTTTTGTCATGAAAGCCCAAAATTATTCGTAAAAAAAATTGTATCGGTCATTTTCGATTTTTTGAGATTTCTTTCTGTTATTATTATTATTATTTTATAGTCACCCATCTTACACAACAACTAAATCATAACCAGTATGGCAGCGTGTTTTTGTTTCATTTTTCTTGTTTTTTCTGTGAGTTAGATGTTTTTCATCAAAAGGCGTTACTTGGCCACGTGATACCTGTTTTTTGTCTCTCATCCAGGAATGTCCCATCGTCTCCGTAGCTGTTCCATAGATAGTTACGGTTTTGTACCTCTTCTGGTCGTATAAGCATTTCCTGTAGGTACCCTGTTTGATAGATATTGGTTAATCTTCATGTTATTCTTTATTCATTTCAGTACTTTTTTTAGTTCTGTACTTATTTAGTTTTATAATATTTCTGACATATTAGGACTTATTCCGTGATCTGCGTCGTGAATGATGAAGTAGAAATTAATTTGAAACTGATTTTAAATTGCAATTAACTGACATGGTGATTGGATTATTTACCTTTTAAAAATAAACTGTAATTGCGTTTAGTAGTAGTAGCCATTACTGAGAATAGGGAGTTCCCATGTAAATCAAATTATGCCCTTTGCTGAGAACACAAATTGCGTGCCGTCAAGGTGCGTTGGAACCACAGGCATCACAAACTGGTGACACTTGTTAACGGCAGAAGTATCCATGTGTTAAGGTACAGTATGTTACACGGAGGCGAGTTAGCATCACTTCGGCTAAAATACAAGTGCCTGTTGAGAGTCTTCAGATAAAACACCGCTATTATCAACGCGGCGCGTGGTCCCACACTGTGCAATCTTGTGGTCGGCAGGCCCCATAGGAAATTGATTGGCGGTGACGCCAGAGCTGGTCGTTTTCGCTCGGAGCGGCACGCCGGCTGTCTCATCTCATCTCGTCTCGTCAGGTCTCGCGCCGTGTCGCCGGCGCTGCGTCTGCGGTGCGCCGCGCTGCCCGCCACGGCCGGCTGGCCACACCGTATGATCTCGCCGCTATTGATTGCAGGCGCAGGGGAGCGCATTAATGCCCCCCGCCGTGTCATTTGCGCCGTGATTACAACTGCGGCCGCGAGGCCCGGGAGATCTGGGTGAGTTATTATTAGCGGGCGGACTCATTTCCACCCACCGAAACCCCACAGCAGCTGGCCGGCCGCCTGCGTCTTGTGTCCGCCCGCCGCACCGCTGTCCACAATAAAAACACATTTTCTCCGCGTCCCCCCGGCTGCTGCTGCTGCTGCCGGGGTGGCTGCCACTTTGAGCGTTGCACGTTGCTCCGTGTCGTCAGTCTACGACGGGGAGCCCTCAACGGAGGTCTCGTCGCGGCCACTCGGGGTCGTGCCGAGTTCGCGGACGTGTGACAGTTGGCGCGCGACGCTGGCGACTCTAGCGGCGAACGATCTCGATGCCGTTTCACGCGTGGCTCTGACGACCTTCGGTGGGTCGGAAATGCACTACGGCACCGAGTACTCTGATACTCGACCAGTGTCAAAGGTTCACTACGTGACCCTGCGCGGCTTTCATTTCATAGATTTTGACCAGTACTCGAGTGCGGATGGAACAGCGTTACGTCGTGGTGCTCCTTGGAACGGCTATCATGGCTGCATTCCTGAAATTTCTATCAGCTACATCACAGGGCAGCTACTATCGGAACTGAGTTTGAATTGTTCATAGTTGTTAAGTTCACCCTTATTAATAAGCTTATAGGGTGGGAACTGCCACAGTGCGAATAATAGCCATGCGGCACCCACCACTCTTTCCTCCAACATCCGTGGCTATCAGCATCATCATGATCGTGCTGATGTTAATCAGCAACCATCACCATTCTCGTCATTATCAACCACATTAACCACCCTGTTTCACAGTCCTATAATTTTCTCTTCACGTTATTTCATTTCTGCACACTTTTGTGTGCCCAACTGCGTGTGGTCACAGGGTATTTTTTTCCCGACAGAGGAAACTAGAAGCTTTCTGGTTACTTAACCCGCTGGTACTTAACGCGCAGGATAACGTATTAGTTAAGTAGAGAATTGGGCACTGTAACTTCCCAATTGACGGATGCCGATAACTGAAATCATCATCCTACTCGCAATGGACGAACATGGAGGATAACGCAGTAGTGGTAATACCTTTCAGTATTTATCTCTGTAGACTCGGGATAACAATAAAACTACGCTAAAGTGGTTTGCTCACAGTCGTATATTGGACAGTTCCAGCAACTTTTCCTGAAGCATCGTTTCATGTAACATGGCTTATAGAGAGAGTATAACTTCGGTGCTGCAAGTCAATAAATTCGACGTGGTCCATGATGTTCAAAGAATTTCTTCTCCCCTGATACCCTGTTGTACATCTCACGGGCAGCAGTTTTTGTGACAGTAAAAATCCGACAAGCATTTTATATCGTTATCCAGTTCAACTTACATTTCGCCTTAGAGCCACACGTCCTGCTCTTGCAACCTCTGGCAGTCCTGTTAAGTAATAGGCACCAAGTGACGTCCGAATTTATAACGGACATTCATTCCACAGAAAAGAATTATTGCGTAATCACCTTGCATTTGTCATGTATACAGCGGCTAACTAACAAGTTGCATTTCTACACGTGCACCATGAGAGGCATATTTGTAGTCTGTCGTCGTGCTCAGATGGAGACCCTGCTCCGTGTGCTTCCGTGTGGTCACTGTTGTCCGAATGTACTGTACTTCACGTGCAGCTGTGTGTGTGTTTAGTGGTCGGTGTGCCTGCTGCAGGGAGCCCCAAGTGCACATAGAGGTGCGGTAACCAATGAGCTTCATCCATGGTGCCAGACGTTGTTATTTTTATTTTCACATCTAACAAGGTAACTGTTGTTTTCTGCCTTTTTCGTTGTTCATTTGTAACTCCTGTCCCGATACGTAACATATTCTACGTACTTTATCCACAACATCCCTTTCTGTACGAGCTCAGGGAGTGTAATATCGAGCTGTAGAATAAAGTTTTTATGTTAAGACGTGAGTTTCTCCCTTTTTCTCAATATTTAATTAGATGTACCGTTTTCATTCTAATCTCAGATAACGCATATCGGATTGTTATGGATTGAGTTAACGAAATATTTCTGCTGAATTTGTAATTATGATTTAAAATTAACTATTACACTGGGTATACATAACTTCTCTTACCTCCTGCATACACATTTTTCCTTCCCACAGATTAGTATATACGAGTTGTTGAAAGTTTCCGCAGATCAGAATTTGAGTTGCTGAAACTGTGAGCTTTATTTGTTTCTGGAGGAGTTTTTAACTTGTTTCATACAACTGTGACAGCTTACATAATCTTGCCTTAGTAGCCCATTTGGTGAACGTGTTGGCATTAAATGAACTTAAGTATGTTTCATAGAATATCAAAACCTATAATCTGTTTAATGAAAGAGCGGTTCTAGGCGCTGCAGTCTGGAACCGCGCGACCGCTACGATCGCAGGTTCGAATCCTGCCTCGGGCATGGATGTGTGTGATGTCCTTAGGTTAGTTAGGTTTAAGTAGTTGTAAGTTCTAGGGGACTGATGACCTCAGAAGTTAAGTCCCATAGTGCTCAGAGCCATTTGAACCATTTGTTTAATGAAATACAGGACAGTTTTGTACTACGAATATATCACAAAATTAACCACTCTCTCGACTTACAGAAGTGCCTTAATTGAGCTTCATCTGCAGTACATTTGATTAAGTCACTTAAGAAAGGATTAAAGTAGTTAATTTGTTCAGTAATGAGTTATAGAATCATAGCGAGAAGAGACAGAATAAAGGGGGAGAGGGGGCGGTAGACGGCACCTCTACTAAGAAGATAGAAAGTTTTCAGAATATAGATGCATATTATGAGAGTTCTATTTGGTATTAGGCTTTGAACATCATATTCAATCCTACCATCTTCAAAACTGTTTGCCCATTATTAGTACCAGAATTTCTTCTCGCTCAAAAATGTTTGAGAACGTGATACTAAGACTTTGGACCCCATAAAAATCCCGACAACCACTTGAAAGCGTCAACATTAGTGCAGAGAGAAGTTACACACACGTATTCAGCAATCTGGAAGACCGCATTGAATGTCTTGCGGATAATATAGTGGAGCTGAAGAGCGAATGGGAGCCATTGTGTTCAGCAATTTTTTTCCCCTCCCTGTTGAGGACTTGAAGGATTACTGGTTTTTGGTATAGTTTATTGTTTTTACCTTCAGTCTGTAGAGTTGTTTGATGTAGTGATTTCTATGTTAGTCTATCCTGTGCAAATCTCTCGATCTTTGCATAGCTCCTGCAGCCGACAACCCTTTGAATATGCTAACTATAGTGATGCCTTTGTTTCTCACTACAATTTTTACCCGACACGCCATATTAATTATTCCACGACACTTCAGGATGTGTGCTATCGACACTTACCTTATTTCAGTCAAATAGTTTCATGAAGCTCATTGTTTGCTTATCTGATCTTAAGGATTCTTCTGCAGTACCACATTTCAGAAGCTTGTATCTACTTCTTGTCGATTGCGTAAGACCCACATTTCACCTCCATACAAGTCTCGACTCTAGACAAATACTTTCAGGAAAGTCATTCTAACGCTTAATTTATATACCATATTAAGAAATGTATCTTTATGAGAAACGCTTTTATTGCTATTCCCAGGCCGGTTCTAGGCACTTCAGTCCGGAACCGCGCTACTGCTACGGTCGCAGGTTCGAATCCTGCCTCGGGCATGAATGTGTGTGATGTCCTTAGGTTAGTTACGTTTAAGTAGTTCTAAGTCTAGGGGACTGATGACCGCAGATGTGAAGTCCCATAGTGCTCAGAGGCATTTGAACCATTTTTTACTTTTAGTGTTCCATTTCCTAACCTAATTCCCTCAGACTCGACTATTTTCCATTACTCTTGTTTTCTTTTGTTGATATACATAACTTACTTCCGAGACACAATCCGTTCACTTCAACTAATTTTCCATGTTCTTTGCTGCGTGTGCCAGATTTACAATCTCATCGGTAAGCGTTAGCATAAAGTTTATATTTCTTCTCCCTGTACTTTAATTTCTCTTTGATTTCATTTACTCCGTGCCCATTGTACAGACTGAATTACATAGGATAGGCTACAATCCTGTGTCATTCCCTTCTCAACTACTGCTTTTCTTTCACGTCGTTCTACTCTTATAACTGCAGTTTCGTTTCTATTTCCGTTGCAGATAGCCTTTCGTACGCACTATTTTGTCCCTTATGACTATGATCCATGTAACGTAAGTGCAATGCGTATTATGTTTAAGAAGTCGTGTAGGCAAGTAGTATCGCAGTTGTCAGAAAAAGGAGCAAATTGGATTAAAGCCGAAAAAAGAGGCCACACCGTATTAGCTCGCTGAAATAGCAAGGGTCGTCCTTTGACTGCCGCAACTACAGCCTATTCGGTTTTCTAGCCTTGGATCGTATCTTTTGATGGATACCGCTCGTTTTAGTCTGTTCGTTGGCGTGCAGCAAACAACAGAACTACTTATGTAATATTGGCTTCAGAATGCCAACTCAACTGCCGCGGAATGTTATCGTTCAAGATGTTCCCACTCGTAACATGAGAACGGCAGATACAAAGAAATGACGTTTTCCGTTGTCCGATGTTGTAAAGAGGACATTTTACAAGTATCATGTAGCATACGATTCACATATAGCTGTGGTTCGTACTGTCAAAATCCTCCCCTTATCCTACGGAATGTAAGTTTTCCTTAACTAAGTTTTTACGTATACAAAAAGACAGACGTTGTCAGTCTTAGTAAAAGGTTGATGCTTTTCTGTCAGTTAATTCATTAGATATTTAGAAAATTTTATGGTTTTGCTGTTAAAAGTATATTTTTTAGAGGTTGCATGCATGAGAATACAATTCTGCTTAAACGGTGAAGAGCCGCAATATCTGGTTCCTTCTGTGCCATGTAACTGGTTGTACTTTATAGCTCCTCGGCCCAATCATGGACTTATTACTTGGCACTTAGGACGACTCCATTGCCGTTATTAATTTTGTGTAAGCTGTCTCCCTTTGCTACCGAGTCATATTGCACCATTAGTCTTTTACATGCGATAAATCAGGAAAACGGACCACTCAGTTTTCTTGTAAACTCCACAGAGGTACAAGCATTCTACCAAGCGAGTGATTGTACCATTGTTAGCGCGCATTATGACATAGCTGCTGTAATGGATGCTCTTTTTATTAGTTCCCTTATATGGATAGTCAGAATTAAAGGGCGGCGATCACTATGTAGTGAAATGATGTCTGTGAAACACTTTTACAACACGTCGTTGACATTGTAGTGTGCCGCGGTGCTTTAGGTCAGCCCTGAATTTGTGTACACGTCGTTCTGGTCGACTCTTTGTTCAAATCAGTTTTATTTAGCTCATTGCTGTAGCTCCCGCCTTCTGTGCGCTCATGATTAAATGGAAAAAAATCAAAATTTGATGCTCATGGTCCGTTAACACGGGAACACAGTATTATTTCTGCAGCTCGATCAAAACCTTCTAGATATTGAACATTGGTGGCTGCTGCTGCTGCGATTCAACAATCTTGGGAATAGTTCTACTGTTTATATTTCGTTCGAGTATTTGCTGAAAATGCGGCTTGTCACTCCCGTCTACAAAAGTACAGTTGAATTATTTTTCGCAGAAGTGAAATGAGGCATCAGTAAGAAAAGCCAACTTCTGTTTCTTTTTACAGTCATTGATCGTTACCTGGGAAAGCTTTGTAATTTCATCAACAGAAATTATAATCCACATTTTCAGGGAATGCTCTATCAAAATCTAAATAGTCTCTTCATTCACAAGATAGCTGAGTTGCGACAGTAGCCAATTTCGGCGGAAATTCTGTTCGGGGGAACATGCCACACTGTTTCCTGGGGCAATGTGATTCAAACACTGACGTACTGATTTGCTCTTTACCATTATGTCCTTGACGCTGTCAAGTGTCATTGTCACACCAACGACTCTTTGATTTTGATAGAACTGAATTAGTAGTAGCTGCGTCGAGCAGTTCATAGATTAAACTCAACATGAATTTAGCAAATCTGTGTGGAAGCGAGACGTGGTTTATCAACTAAATAAATAAACCCACTCGTGTAACATTGCTGTAGCGCTACACAGCGCTTCTGTTTAAATAAGAGACAAAAAGAAACGAATTACGTTCTGGCGTGTTAGAATCTCTGTGGTGACTAAAAACCGTCGCGAGAGGAACGGATTACTCCTTAAATCTAATGGCAAACTCAGGGACGAATATGTCGTGACAAATGAAAATTTATACCAGATCAGGACGAGAACCTAAATATCGTGCTGATTTCCACCAGTCGCCGTAACCATATAGCTATGTGAGCACGCCTCCAGGCCTTATTCGAATTTTTCATCGACACTGATTTTTCTTCCCATTATTTACGAACACCATAAATCGTGAATGACAGTGCCAATGCAGAATTGTAATCAAGAGGCAAAAACGTCAATGACGGAAAACCAATAATAATTGATTATTAAGGTAATTTATTTAGGGGCAAATTTTTTTGGAAACCAGAAGCCGTGTTTTTATCCAGCACGAAGTCAGTTTTCTTGGTAGTATTTATGAAAAGAGTCCTTAAAATGTTAATACAGCCTTTAAGCAACATTTGGTGCTTTGACAACTGTTTAACAAAAAGGAGTAGACACATTCATAAATGTACATTATCGTTACCGATATTTCTCTTTCCTAAAAATTGTGTAAAGCATTATTCGAATACCAGAACCAAAACAGTTCCCAAAAACCTGAAGGGTTTGACATCAGTAGATAAAGAAGTCTTATGAACTGACACACACATTCAGTGATCTGTAGGAACATATTAAATAGCATTTGGGTAATATAATGCAGATAATTCCAGAATTTTTTCCGGTACGCTCTTCCTTCTCCTTTGGTTAGCGTGTTCTTAGAAACAAACGTGAACTCATGAAATAATTGAAATTGTGGTAACACTTTCTAAATGAAAACTCGTTGATGCCCGGCGTTTCGTCGCCTCTATAGAGTCGTGTGGGATTCATAGGATAACTTGCGGTGCCCGATTTCCTCTAAAAATCCCTGTAATCTTATAAGCAAAACACATGTGAAAATAATTAATTTAGAGAGATCCGCTTCATTTGTACTAATTGCTTATTGAAATCACGACAGGTTTCGAAATTTTAAAATCCCATCGTCAGGTTTATGAAATTATTGTATTTGGTAACATACAACGGGCAGTCGAGCCAGTCAGTGTTAGGAGATCCAATCGTTGCATGTTGGCGGAAACTGCCCACGGCGGGCAGCGACACGGTAGGAACGGCAGCCACTACTGTCGAATTTGGACAGTTTCCACCAACTTGCAGTGATTGGAGCTCCTAACACTGACTGGCCCGGTCGCATGTTACCGAGGGAGGTGGCGCAATGGTTAGCACACTGGACTCGCATTCGGAACGACTACGGTTCAAACCTGCGCGAAGCCATCCGGATTTAGGTCTCTCCAGGCAAATACCGTGATGGTACCTTTGAAAGGGCACGGCCGATCTCCTACCCCAATCTTCACACAATCTCCCTTCTTCCGACCGCGTGTTGTGGATTACCAAATACAATAATTTCATGTACGTCAAAATGAGAATTTAAAATTACGAAAACGGTCGTGCTTTGAATAAATAATAGGTACAACTGAAGCGGACCACTCTAAATTAATTGTCATGCATTTCAGTTGCGGATTTCCTCCATACTAAATCATGTGCATTTAAAAATAAATCGTGAACATTTAAAAACGTGGTGAAACTTTTGCATCCGCCCAGAGTTCCGTCACGAAAACGGTAACTGGCAGTCTGTTTGCAACAGGAACTGTCTTTGTGAAATGTAGAAGTACTATCGTCACGAAAGGGTTACAACTTCTCTGGCATGAGACACTTTCAAACGCTGCTGTAGGTTTGTTTGAAACATCACTTGACTGCTTAAAGCTTGATTCAAATACTAATGCTGCGATTTTTAATATTAATTGTACAGGTGTTAAAATCCACGATCCGCTTCCTTCAGATGTCTTTACACTTCTAACAGTTTGAGATCACCGTGTGTTTGGGACTGCGAGACCATGCCAGTTTCCGTATATTCGCAGAACGTCTTTTTTGCGGTGACCATGCGTCTTAATACAAAAAAAAGAGTTGTTAACAGTTTGTATGCGACGTGACAGGACTACTCTGTTCTTTAGTTTCTTAATGGAAGTTACGTCTTCTGAAGAGGACTTAAAACTGCTACTACTGCAGTGCAGTTTATATTTAAAAAGTTTCTTCAAGTGTGTGTGTGTGTGTGTGTGTGTGTGTGTGTGTGTGTGTGTGTGTGTGTGTGTGTGTGTGTGGTCAGGTTGGGAGGAGGGCATGGGGGGGGGGGGGTAATTGGGGTAAATAGGATATTTTCACACGTCCGATATGGGGATTTGCCACTAGGAAGAAAAGAAAAACTATGGACACCTTCCGAAAACTTGTTTAACGTGAGAAGACAGTTACGCAACGAACACAGTAATTTGCCCAAATCAACTCCTTGAAAATCAGCACAATTTCTTAGACGATTATCAGTTTGCCTGATTTAACGTTAAAAGCGCAGAATAAAACGCGACAGCCTACGCGTCGCGTTTATCACAGATGTTTGGTTCCGCCTGCCAGACGTTGGTGCGTCGACAAAATGAAGATTGGATACTGCGGGAGGGCAGCGGACTGAAGCACAGCAGCAGGCTTTGCAGCGATTGGGGGAAAAAAAAAGAGGAAGGTGCGCAGGTACTAGATTGCCCATCATAGTCGCCTGATGCTGATCCTATTCAATGTGTATGGTCTTACATCAAAAAGATAATTTCAGAAAACAGATCAGCTGAATTGCTTTGCACAACAGTCATTCAGATCAGTGCTTCCTACGAGAAGAGGCAATTTACTTGAACTAAACATAAAATTGTGGAAAATGGATGTTTCTGGCATTTGATACACATTCTTCGGTCTCTTTTAACCGTACTTCTCTGACGATTCTTAACGGAATTGTCGATTTACAATGACGAGATTTGTGGATTGTCGTAAGTATTGCGTGCGCCTAGTTTGATTTATCAAGGGTACTGTGAAGAAGTAAAGGAACTGTTCGTGCAGACAGTTCATTGCTGCGGCGATCATTTATCGTTTGTACAGAAGAGAGAAAAGGTGTGATAGAAAACAGGGAACCCGTACCATTTGAAATGGAAAAGAAAGCTGCAAAATTAAAAAAGAAGCTGAAATCGATTTGAGCATAGCCAGAGATAATGAAAGAAGTTTTGGGGGACGCCGGTATGGAGAACGACTGCGTCTTGTGCCAAGCTGCCAGTACTACACGGAACTATTATTAATCGAATCTAACCGAAGAAGATAAAAGTTAAAGAGTAGAACTCGCTAGTTCAGAGAGACGCAATGAATTTGCGATTTATAATGGCTGCTTTTTAACATTTTATGTTATATCTTTAAGCATTTACTTGTCCTTTAATAACTGCAGAACTACGAACATCTATTTTTCGAAACATTAAACCATTGAGTATTTTAAACTGTTTCGATAAAGTTATTCGTCTTTAAATTTAATCAGCTAACAACCACTGTTGTAGGGTATAAAGTTTTGTTTGCTGATTTGCGATGGTACTACTCTTGAAGATTACAGTAGTCAGATGGGCGCTGTACGCTGTTGTATTTTGTGTGTGCCTTTCTGCGTGTTCATTTTTACTGTCCAGGTGTTGTAACATTGTTTCGTTTGTTTCAGCAAGTCGCGTTCCGGTGCCCGACGAGCGATGGGATTACTTGTGCGAGTACTACAAGCCAGTCAGGTGAGTAAATACATTTGTATGAATTATATGCTCATATTTATTACGAAAAAAAGAAATTACTTCCTCATTCTTCCTGTTGCGGGAGTGTTCATTAGTGTGGAAAATATTGTTTTCCTCGTCTTCAACATTTGTGAAAGTTTCATACCTGCACTTGCATGTTAACACTTAAAAGTAAACAGTGCATGTTAGTACTTAAAATTAATAACATCAGAAATATAAAAAAAAATTCAACTTAACAATTACGCGTAAAAGCTGGTTGATTTAACTGTAAAGTTTTCTTGTATTTACCAGTGCGCTGAAGGAGCAAATCGCTCTACTTTGGGCAAGTGTGTAATTCCAGAAATATGAAAAAGTTAGTTAGTGTGACAAGGAGTAGTGACAACTTTGAACAAAATATACTTTAACTAGGAAATGTGTTTTGAGGGATGATTGGGACGGCGAGAAGTGGAGGTCGGCATGCAAAAATGTAAATACGCTTCAGGCAGAAGAATACGAGTTTCCCACTGTTCATCCCAAAGAAAAGCGAAGTAGCCTGTTATGTTTCTTCACTGATAATTCCTTCATTGCTGTTTACTTGCTCGCTAGTGTTTTATGTATGTCACAAAGTACTATATACAAAAAGTGCGTGTCACACGAAGCCGCTTCCTCACTGTCACCCTCAGTAGATTCGTCTTGGTATCAACTCTTTAACAAGTAAAAGTAATATACAACTAAAAAAACTTTGTCGTATGTTGAGTGGCACTGTAATTTCTTCTGTCCATGCTGCCCTGTTTTCCAGGCTATAGGTCACCATTTATGCAAAATTGTTTCCATACTCATTGAGAAACGCAGATGTTAGTGAAACATGATAACCAGAGTCGACGATCTAATTGCAACTGTGAGACGCGTTCTGTTGATTAGCTACTCCGAACGCCAAGTTCTATTAATAGTGCATCTATTGTTTCACCGGCAACTGGTTATTATAGAAAACAAGATTGCTGAGCTGTGGCGCAATGAAGTTCACTATGATCTAGAAGTGGCAAAATTTATCATAAGTAATCAAGTATGGTTATTTGAGTATGACGCTAAAATGGACACCGACCCGCCCCAGTAGAGGCTTCATGAATAGACGAGACCGAAAAAAGCCCACGTACGATCGAATGAGAAGGTTATGTTCCCTTTGTTCTTGTATTTAAACGGCGTAATATATGACTATGAGTCCATGCCGCCGTGTCGTAACGTCATTAAGGAGTACTATCTGGAATTTGGTGCTGTTAGCGTGAAGCATTCCGAAGAAAATACC
The DNA here is from genome assembly GCF_023864275.1 of Schistocerca cancellata. Classification (NCBI taxonomy): domain Eukaryota; kingdom Metazoa; phylum Arthropoda; class Insecta; order Orthoptera; family Acrididae; genus Schistocerca; species Schistocerca cancellata. Next base: position 495,093,575 of record NC_064626.1, on the reverse strand, counting down.
AGCATTTTGGTCGAAGCAATTCGTGTCAATTGCACCATGGTAGTACATCTGCTCACTAGTCTTTCGTTGTCCGTTTCTTCCGAAAGCAACGCCATCATGATGCCACAGAATTCGTCGGACATGAGTCCCTGTGATTGCTTCTTCCTAACCTCGAATCTGGAAAGGACCCTAAAAGGAGAACGTTTTGCAGTCACTGAAGAAAGGGAGCCAGAATCGCAGGAGGTGCGAAACGCCATGCAGCAAATTCCGTTTCTAAAAGTTTTGAAGGTTGCAAAGCTGGCTCTTATGTATTATATTTCACGGAGAGTGTTTTGAAAATATCGATGTTTGAGAAAAAGCGAAAATTCTCCTTGTTTCTATCGCGCTCCATACGCCACTGTATAAGCAAGCGACAGGTCGGCATGCACAAGCGGCGCGCGCGCGCGCACGCATGCACGCACGCACGCACACACACACACACACACACACACACACATTAATTCGACAGCACCAGTCATTGTATCAGGAACAGAGACGACCAGATGAGTTACTTTAATAAGATATGAAACGTATAAGATTCTTAGTCAGTGCAATCAAATATAGACCTATTGGAGGTTAACAGCATCGAGTAAGGGAAGTTCAATGATGTTTCAACAGACTATTAGATTATGTCGAAGAAAAAAAAAAAAGAAAACCGTGAGAAATCTCGTGAATAATTAGGATACTGCTATCTGCCGTGTAAATGGGACTATGAGTTCGGGAAAATATTTTAGACGTCCTTATTATGCCGGTGGTTATCACGGAGCATGTAGCTGGTCCATTGGCTCTTCGCCGCCTGTTTTGTTCTAAAACAATGCACGTCGTCAAAATGTATAAATTCGACAGCTATATGATTTCAGTATGTCTTTACTATGCTATATTCAGAAACGCACGTTGATGGACGAAATTTCTGTAGGACACTGAATTTAAAGTACATAAAGAAATAAACGAGTCTTTCGTGTGGACATCTTTTTCATTCTCTACCTTTAAGGGTATAAACCCAAATCTTTGCAGGAAAATGCAAGCGATTTGGCAGTGGGGCAGAAGGGATCCCAGTTGTGGATAATTGGAAGCGGGTTGCTAGTTGCAACAAATGCCTTACAATCAAGGAAAACCTCCGGAAAACCCTAGTCGGAAATGGTATGGGGAGGGGGGAGAGTTCGGGGGTTTGAACCAATTTTAATTTATTTATAATTTTAAGTGATTCCCAACCAAAAAATAAGACTACCTAGTATCTACGTCATTATCTGTATGCATAACGAAGTAACGTCGATGGTTCCCTCAAAAGTTTGAGATTTACCTTCCATTAGCGTTTTTAAACTTTAATTCTAGTATATGACCAACGAGTTCGAAAGTAGTACATATAACAATAAGTTTTCTCTCTTCACTTTTTATCCTTTGTATGCAATACTAAACGAATACACATTTTTGATATTGATGCCATGACATTGGTACACAGTCGCATGACTAACAACTGAACAACGCCGTTGCGTGTCCCCATGCCCAATATCCGTCGATTAAAGTTTATTTTATGGGTCAGATTCGAAAAGGGAGCCTTAGTTGGTTAAACACTTTCGGACTACGCTTTTAAGATCTTTACCAAAGTGATGGATTCAAATCGTTGTAGTATGCATAATGTGGCAATTTCTGCACGCATTGTCATAAATATCGTTTCTAACACGACCTTTTTTGTGCTGTAAAACGGATTGCTGATCGCTGCGAAACGTTCGGATCGTATTTAAGGATGAACGTAGTAAGTAAAATGAAAACGTTATACATATTACAACACTTAAAACCATTGAAGTGAGTGTTAGCTAAGTAGAATGCAAGCGTACAATGCTGACTGGGTGTTCTTATCGAAAGGGACAACCGCTGTTCCATTGTGGTGACCTCCCTAATGGGAAGTCACTGATCTTCTGTCATCATTACGATAGTTGCTCAGTTAATGACAAAAATGTGGCTGAGAATTTGTCATTTAGCCCCTTCCTGACGCGTAAGTCACTATCACTAAAAAAATTTAAAAGAAAAAAAAGTCAAATGTTTTGTGAAACGATGTTCGGAGTCATGTACGGCAATGAAGTGAAGTGCTGACTGAGGACTGAAAATTTAATGTTCAACTTAGAACCTTAGTATTTTAAAGAGTAGTAGAGGTTATTTGTCTGGTGAATTATTCAGACCGTACAGTCTTATTCGCTGTATATGATTTCGAGAATCATTCACAGGCACGTCAAATCTTTCTCTGATCTATTTTATTTCACGTAACATTTGACCTTTAAAAAAAAAATCATGTGTCGTTCAAAAAGCATGAAATGTATATTTAAATGTCGATCGGTATTCTGTTGTTATTAATAGTGCATAGATCAGGACAAAGTAGAGAAATTTGCGTTTATGCTGTAGTCTGATAGTTTTTGACACTTCGTTTATGTAGTTAGTAGGAGTTGTTCATGAAATATTTCAGTTTTCCTTCGAATCACTAATTTTATTTTCCTTAATTACCTTCATTACTTTCAAGCAATGAAATCATTTTGTGCAGAACTGGACCTGACGATGGTTAATTTGATGTCTCATTTGTCTATTTTCAATCATCGTTTAGCTATGAAACTTAGGAGATAAACCTATTGTGTAATTTCTAGGAAATCTTGTTTTGGTCAAAAAGCAATACATGTAAACTGCAGTGTTCCGGTTTCTGAGAGTGAAAAAGAAAATATTCTCCAGTAGAAAAAAGTAAGACGAGATATAGTTTTCACGTAGTAATTTGATGTTTCATTCCTTACGGATTGGATAAGGATTTCTGGTTTTAAATGTTTGAATCCAACTTCATTTATTGTTCGAATTCTTGAAACAGTAAAAAAAAAAAAAAGATTCTTCGTGAATGTCCCTTTTCCTTTCCCCCCGAGAGTCCCGTAATGACACCGCCTTGGGAGTTTAGAATTACGAGAGAAATGTGTAATTTATGCTGAAATGACAGGCACCGGCGTGTAATTCAATTTTTAAGTTACATAGCGCAGTATACGGAATTGCGTTTTTCCCGGTTTTATTCCCCATCCTGTCGGTAATGGCGGGTAAGTGCAGTTCATTACGTGTGTATGTGGCTTTTAAAATTGCTACTGCGGCGCGCGAAAGCAGCTGCTGCTCGTGGCCGTGTCGCGGTGTCGCCAGCGGCCTGTGCTGCCCGTGTCTTCCACACGTCCACACTCCGTCCTTGCTCTGCTTCGGCGTGCAACGAGGGAATTTCCCACCGTGGAATGTCAATAGCATTTTAATTAATTATTCACTGTGTGTCAGAATATTTCAACAATGTTCTTGCAGTCGAAGTTAACTGGAAGTAGCCTTAAAGCAACAGCAGACTTCATCAAGTACCTGAGTCTACAACTGTATTCAACTAGAAATTTTAAGGCGTCCTTGCACGGAAAGTGGAAGCTTTCATGCATGAGTTGTTGTTCGACTTTTGTGACGTCACAGCTTGTAATTTCACGCCCCCCTGCGTTGCGAAGCGTAAAAGGAAGTATCTGCCGAGTCAGATTTTTGCCTTCTGGAGAGGGACGTGCCGATGAGATGCAACATCTGTTTTACGTCGCAAGCAGAACTTAGCAGACACCATATTGGATTAAGTCATATGGAATCGGAACTGCGTATTTCGTGATTTTTATATTGGACAGTACGTGATATTAATATAAGCTGCTTCAAAGCACCAGCGCATTGAGGAATTTTCTAAAAAAAGAGTCTTTTTTGGTACGAGTTGTTGTAATAAAATTACGAGAAACTGCATATCAGTAGTTTAAAGCTTTCCTGTATTTGATGCTTTTCATATTATAACTCGCGTGCCATGAAAGGGCACCACTCAGTGCTGCGACACAGTGATCATTTGTCAAAAGCGTATCATTTTTGGTACAATTTGTTACAGTTGAATGTCAGATAAAGACACCATAATTACAGATTTACGACGTAACTTAGAGGCTGCAGAAGGGAGTATGACCGCGTCTGATTGCCTGCATTTTTTTTTTTTTAAGAAAAAGGTTCTGGGACTTCCTTGTTAACTGAACAATACTCCTTGTTATTTGAGAGTGCCCTCAGTTAAAAAGAGAGATTGTTCAATTTTGAGAATACATTACTGTTAAATTTCCAGATGAAAATTGTGTGGAGGTTATGCTTAATGAAGAACTTAGGTATAAGCTACAACAGTCGCGTAGCTCTCTGAGGTTAGATGTTGATGTTACAGCCACTGTCAGCACAAAAAAAACCGAATAAGAATAGTGAGAGTTAATTCTTTGCATGTCAAGTAATTGCAGAAACTTTAAAACAACCTGATAATGAAACAGTTTCATGAAATTTATTAGCAGCGAGCTCAGTAATTTGAAATTACCAAACATCTAAGGCTTGTGAAACAAAAATAATGAAATTTATAAATAGAGCTTGAAAAACAGTAAATGTTGCGAATATTAAATTTATTATTTTATCTTGAAATGTGAATTTTTTTCTTTGGAAAGGAATTACGTTAAAATGATAGTCCCACAATCCTTACATTTGAGATTGCCTCCTCTGAAAAGTGAAGTGCTATGCAGGGAGATTGTGTTCAGTAATATGATCAAAACTTGTGCATTAGTCTGTGAGTAGCCGAATTAAGTAAATGCCCACTTTCACTGAATAACTTAACTGGTAAAATGTAAATGTCGTGTGACTAGGGCCTGCCGTCGGTTAGACCGTTTGCCTGGTGCAAGTCTTTCGATTTGGCGCCACTTCGGCGACTTGCGATGGGGATGAAAATGATGATGATTTGGACAACACAACACCCAGTCCCTGAGCGGAGAAAAATCTCCGACCCAGCCGGGAATCGAACCCGGGCCCTTAGGATTGACATTCTGTCGCGCTGACCACTCAGCTACCGTGGGCGGACAACTTAAGTGGTTAGCCTAAATAAGTGTTCTAGGGTGTGGGCTGATGTTCGCTGTTCTCATTAGCATTATGAACAGAGCTGAATCAGTTGTATTTTCTTGTATTTATCCATTATTTGCTTGTTTTGCAAAGCAGAAGTTAAAGCTGTATCCGGGAATGTTTTGTCACCAGTGTCAAGCAGTCGACGAGCCCAGAATCTTCTTTGCCATTTTCTCCGTTCTTTTTTGACGATCGCAAACAGAGTTAACGCCGTCGTTTTACACACGTCCGTTTTCGTAGAGTGTGACTTGGACGCCGGATGCAGCCGGTAACTGACGCTCGGAGAGTGCTGCTGTCGCAATTCACAAAGAGGAGCCCGCTCCGTGACATGTAGGAAGGTCGTTCCAGAGCGTGCTGCAACCACGACACATACTGCGTCTGGCGTGCTTCACGGGGTCTGGGGTACGTTACCTTTGGTACCACTATCATTTTCCTTCCTCTCTATTCCATGTTTTTGTGATACTTTATTCAGTCATCGTCAGTTCAGGAGACTGTATGGGAGGAAGTAATATGTTACCCAACTCTTGGTCGACCGTACGCTCTTTCACTTTCAACAGTAACCTTCTTCGTGACAGACAGTGCCTCTCTAGCAGCAACTACCATCTGAGATTGTTACGCATTTCTGTAAAGCGCTCTCACTTACTAAACGGTCCTGTGGTGAAACACGCCACTCTTCGTTGATATGAACTATTTCTTCTATTCATCCTGCTTGATAAGAGTCCCAGACTGATAAAAAAACACTCAAGAATTGGTCGCATAAGCGTTTTGTAAGCCAATTCTTTCGTGGATAAATTACGTTTCCTTAAATTACGTCGCTCCGGATGGTTACTCCAGGTATTTTGCAGTTGTCACCGTTTCCAGTGATTTTTCATCAATGGCGTAATCGTTCAGTTATAGATCTCTTCGCCTATTTAAGCGCAATATGTTACACTAATTAATGTTCAGGGTCAACTGTCAGTCACCGTACCCACCATCGATCTTCTCCGGGCCATTCTGAACTTGGCTGGTTTTTGGTACTGCAACCTTCCTATAGACAACGGCATCGCCTGCAAAAAGCCTCGCAGAGCTTCCGGCGTTATCCACTAATTCATTTATATATATTGCAAACAGTAACGACCCTATAACGCCCTCGGTAGTACAGAGGTTAGTATCCCCGCCTGTCACGCGGGAGACCGGGGTTCGATTCCCGGCCGGGGACCAGCCGCGCGGGGTAGCCGCGTGGTCTTGGCGCCTTGCCACGGTTCACGCGGCTCCCCCCGTCGTAGGTGCGATTCCTCCCTCGAGCGTGGATGTGTGTGTTGTTCTTAGCGTAAGTTACTTCAAGTTAGATTAAGTAGTGTGTAAGCATAGGGACTCCTGACCTCAGCAATTTGGTCCATAGGAACATACCACAAATTTTCAATTTTTTTCCCCTATAACACCTCTTTGGGGTTCTCCGAAAAAGCTTTTACATCTTTTCCATCCCATTCAAAGTACTGAATTCTGGTACTTAGAAAGCCCTGGATCTTCCCGGGTTCGATTCCCGACGGGGTCAGGGATTTTCTCTGCCTCGTGATGGCTGGGTGTTGTGTGATGATGTCCTTAGGTTAGTTAGGTTTAAGTAGTTCTAAGTTCTAGGGGACTGATGACCATAGATGTTAAGTCCCATAGTGCTCAGAGCCATTTGAACCAAAGCCCTGGATCCACTCGTAAATATGGTCCCATACTCGATAAGCTCGTGTTTTGTTCACTGAACGGCAGTGCGAGAGTGTATCGCATGCCTTCCGGAAGTCAAGGAACGCGTTATCAACCTGGGCACCTTTTTCTACGGCGCTCTGGATTTCATTGACTAACAAAGCGAGCTATATTTTGCAAGATCTCTGTTTATGATTTCATGTAAAAAAATGGTTCAGATGGCTCTGAGCACTATGGGACTTAACATCTGAGGTTATCAGTCCCCTAGAACTTAGAACTACTTAAACCTAACTAACCTAAGGACATCACACACATCCATGCCCGAGGCAGGATTCGAACCTGCGAGCGTAGCAGCAGCGTGGTTCCGGACTGAAGCGCCTAGATCCGCTCGGCCACAGCAGCCGGCCGGGGGATATGTAACGTTGTTGTTTATGATTGATGCGGATCATGGTGATCGCCCTAGTTCTTGTTCGAGAGAAGTAACCTGTATACAGGCACCCAGAATCAAAAGCAGGGAGAGCGTATTTCATTAAAAAAAAAGGCCAGTGAACTTCAAAAATAATTAATTCAATGTGAGACATTTTCCTTCCATTCTGTGACTCAGGGTGTTTTTGCAGCCAACGTATCGCTCTCCGCTTCAACACTTTATTGTGGACTATAAACGAGATGAACACACGAGGGCCGGTCGTCAAAGACTGTGACTGACTTTTTTTCCTGTAGCTTCCGTGGTAGTTTCCTATCTGTACCATGACTTTTTTTGAAAAAGAAGGTTCTTATATATAAAGTCCATAGGCGGCAGCATCTAGTATTGAGAAGTAGGTTGCACTGCTCTATTTTGTAGATGCTCTTTGCATTTCGCATATCAACAGTGGAGGTGATGCGAGAGGAGCAGTATGGCGCAATAAAATTCTGTGTTCGTTTAAACCATACACCCACTGAAATTTACGAAAAGCTGCTGTAAGCGTACGCTGATGATGTACTACAATGTGCACCAGTATTTAGGTGGCTCAAGGACCTTAAAAAATTAAATTAAATAAAAAAAAGACTTGTCTGTGTTAAGCAAGATGTGCCTGATTTTTCCGCTTTTGCTGTGACTGTAGTCAACAGCAAAACAGCTGATTTGATTTTCCGTGACGATTGGCGGATAATACAACGTAACCTCAATGAATTGTTGAGAATTTCATATGGTGTGCTTATGTGTAATCATCTTCATATGACCCGTGTTTGTGCCCGTTGAGTGCCACCTCTGTGGAATCTCGAACAAAAGGCTGTGCGAATGGAGACAAGCCGTGAGCTGCTGCGTCTCCTTGCTGATGGAAGGGATGCTTTTCTGAAAGATATTATCACCGCTGATGAGCCGTGACTGCGCCATTATGATCCTGAAGGAAAACTAGCCAGCACAGTGCAGAAATCGCCAGGTTTTCCAACTGCAAAAAAAGATGGAAGTTGTTCCATCTGCAGGGAAAGTGACCATCATGCTTCTTGACTGTCAAGGAACCAGTTACCAGTAAGCAGTTCACCCCACACTACTATTAAAGCAGCATACTACACGTCAGTATCGGCTAAATTGAGGAAGCACATTGCAAAGAAACGACCAGAACTTTCTCGCACTGGGTGGAGATTTCGTCGACAATGCGCAGCCTCACATCGCAAATCAAGTTACGCAGTTTCTGGCTCAACTCAACGTTACCTGTGTACCGCATCCTCCTTTTAGCCCCGATATTTTATACTGTGATTTTATTTTTATTTTTATCATTAAACACAAAGCGTCGGGGAGTTCGTTTTGAGAACTCTGAATCAGTGCTAAAGAAAAATAAGGCGATTCTCAAGGACCTAACCAAGAATGACATGCCTCATGTGTTGCCTACTCCTTCAATACACTTTTTATGGCGTCTCTACGCCATAAAAAGTTCATTCAAGGAGGAGCGGAGTACTTTGAAAAAGATAGTGTAAACATTGAAATGGCGTAATAAGCGTCTGAGGAAGAAAAATCAGTATCGCTCTTTGTTGATGAGTCCTCCTACATTGAGACATTTCTTGATACAAATTCATGTCAATGCGGTGACACTGCAGTTGCAAGCACAAGTCCCATCATTTCTGTATAGCCGGAAAAACCTTTCTAATATAGCTGGCGCTATTTGTTTCACACCTGCGGTTTTTCAGCTGTTTAATATTATTGATTTTTTCCTTTAATACACCTCGGCCTTGATAAATTCCCATATGAAAAAGTATACTGGGGTCAAATCGTGTGAGTGGGAGACCAAAGTCTTGGCAATGCATGGCCAAACCATCTCCCAGGAAAAGTGGCATTGAAATAGTTCCGGGCGCAGTTGGTCAGCAACAACAGCCGTTCTTTTTTCCTATCGTGTACACTCTTTTATATTACATACAAAAAAGTAAAAAAAAAATAACGCTAAGACAGAAAAGGTAACGGATTTTATAAAATCAGTTTTATCACCCCCATTGGCTAAAAGTTTTAGGGAAACTTGGGAGAAACGAACTGATGACTCCAAATCTGTGTCGTTGATTTGTCTGTAAATCTTATGTCCGCACAGATTCATGGGTGACCACATCAGCTATGCACTCCTTGGCTGCCTGTACGGTATCACTTTGTCCTGCTTTGCCTCACAGCTCTGTCGCTTAAGACATTCTCCCCGTAGGCTGTGCAATTTATTTTTCTTGTGTCCACGCAAAACAAATTACTACGGCCGCTTCTCAGAGGGCTATGCAATTGCAGCGACTGTCCAAACCCACTGTCACACGAGCCCGTACATCGCAACGGTCCTTTTATTCGGACTCAGGGGTGCACGCTGGCCCGAGGTATTGGCGTATGGTAGGTAGGCCGTATCGCTTTTCCCTTTCCGTATACAATACAATCACCCTCACACTTGTGTTGAGACTTGCATGTAACATCTTCCTCTTTCCCAGTCACCATCTCTCCCACTGGTTTGCTACCCCTGAACGATTGTGGTTTTTTTTTTTCTCGAATCAACTGTTAACGAGGTCCTCAGAGGTCCAGGGTAAGAACGTTCTTGCAGAATGGTGTACGAGTGGCGTAAATGCCCAAGACTTCTGAAGCCGGTGATTTACTAACGGTCTCCTTCACAGAGTACTGGAAAACGATTGCTTTGTAATATATTTTAAATGAGTGTTTTACGTTTTTTTTTTTTCACTGTGACCCTGAGTAAGCTGTTCAGTTGTTTTCCCTGACCTTGCCTTCCAACGAAGTTTCAAGCTAAGATGCAGATGTATAAGCGACCACGAAGACTCTGTAGCAGACGAGACTTCATAGGCATCAGAGTTCTATCATCTGCTTCTATTCTCCGTATGCCCTTCAGAATTTTGGACAGATGCACGCAGCAGACGAAGTGCCTTACAACGTACAGTATGCCACCATGACGAAATGGTCTGCGAACTCTTCTCAACTGGATACTGGTCACGTGGCATTCCAGAAAAAGTGGGATCTTGGTGCGCAGGAAAAGATCCCCGAGTTCAAAAACTTAGGCACTAGTCTAGTTTCATTGGCATTTAATTTCTACAGTGATTGCAAGAATATTAATCGGCTAATTGAGGTAACGCAACGGCCTTGCCGCAGTGGATACACCGGTTCCCGTCAGATCACCGAAGTTAAGCGCTGTCGGGCGTGGTCGGTACTTGGATGGGTGACCATCCGGGCCGCCATGTGCTGTTGCTATTTTTCGGGGTGCACTCAGCCTCGTGATGCCAACTGAGGAGCTACTCGACCGAATAGTAGCGGCTCCGGTCAAAGAAAACCATCTTAACGACCGGGAGTGCGGTGTGCTGACCACACGCCCCTCCTATCCGCATCCTCGATGGGGATGACACGGCGGTCGGATGGTCCCGATGGGCCACTTGTGGCCTGAAGACGGAGTGCCTTAATTGGGGTAACTAAAAATCGTCGGTTTGTCAATCTGTAACTATTTTATCTCTTAAGATTATACGCGAGAGTGTGCTGTGATTTAGTTCTTCTTTCGTTGTTCGCGGCTTTAAACACACTCGTATCTCGCTGCTTCCTTTCATAAAATGATTTTTTTTCCGACTGTGAATTCGTCATCTCCATATATCCCCTTTCGGAAGTGAGTCAAGAAGTGATATCTATATTTCGCTTACTGATGATTGCGGATAAAGATAGAGGAGCGGTGACGTGCTGGCATTGCTGGGGAACGCTAATAGCTAATTTACTTCGATGAAATTTTCTCATTGGGCATTGAGTAAGGTGGCACAGTGGAAGCATACTGAGCTTGTATTCAGGAGACAACAGTTCAAATCCCCCACCGTCCAATTAGCTTCAGGTTCTCCGTAGTTTCCCTAAACCAGTCGCAAATGCTGGAATGTTTCCTTTGAAATGAACATGGCCGATTTCCTTTGCCAACTTTCAACCATTCCTTGCTTTGACTGTGCGTATAATGACCTCGTCGTCTAGCGGTCGCTAACCGAAATCCTACCTTTTCTTCATTTATCTTCGATTATACAAAGTAGAACCATCAGCAGTGTCAGCTTACTAAATATCTAGATCACATACGTACTCCGCAGGCCATCATACTGTGGATGACAAGGAAGGTACCTTGGATCACAGTTGAACCGAGTTTCCACAGGAATGAGTTTCTTACGCATATATCCCCGCATCGCTGCCCTTACATTCAAGTTTAGCTCAATAGCTTATAGTGACTCACAAAAATTGGATATGGAAATGCACATCTCGTAGGAATCGTTTGGGAACATCTAGTACTCTAATAAGGGAGTTACCTGTCGAGGACGACGTTTCGTTCGTAAATGATTTTCGAATGAGTGAAATCAATTTTGAAATCTCTTTGAACCATATTTCAGGCTAACACACACATGCGAGATGCCGTGCCAGCTCGCATTAAATTTCAAGTAACTTAGAAATACTTGGCAACTGGAATCAATGCAATGAATGTATTGCTTTCTGAAGAGCACTATTTCTGAATTTTTATGTTACCTACAATACACTGAGGATAAGCGTACATCGGAAATTAAGGCTTTTGTTTTAACAGTTGAGCTTTGTTTTCAGTTTCAGAGTTATCGAAGTTTTTGATAGATAACGGTTGTGTCTTACCGTTACGGTATGTAATTTCGTAGCCAAACTTTGCACTACTGTGCAGAACATTCGTTAGTCGATGATAGCACCAATATGAACACTGTTCTCTGTACATCGAATTTTAAGAAAGGTCAGGAGTAGTTTTGAATCTCTAAAGCTACAAATAAATTTCCATTTCGCTGTAATATTTACAATTAGTGACTGAAGCAAAAAAATTTAATTATACTGAAATAAAAAATGCATTTACTATATTGACTGTTCTGCAATAATAGGAATCTCAACACGTTAACAGTCTCACTAGAATACTTCTTAATCAATTTCGTCACGGCAAACGATGGTGTGTTACTCAGTTATAAATAAGTGAGTATAAGCAGTTGCTGAATGTTTGAATGATTTTCAAATCGCACTGTTTAAGAACATTTTGGCACTTTACAGAGCAATGTTTGTTATTAACTTAGTTGAAGACCAAGTCCAATAATTTGGCATGACGCTAACTCCTAAAGAACGTAAACTATTCTGTATCTGTGCTGTCGAACAAACCATAGCAGAATGAGAGCAGATCCACATTTTAGCAGTTGATTGAGCTCGCAGGCGATGCTGAGGGAAGCGACATCTTGAAAGAAAGTTAAACGCCTTAAACTTTCGTAACTTAGGCGGAAGTTGGGATCTCAGAGTGCAGGTAGGGTGTTTCCACATGTAAGCTAGTGGTGGTGAGGGAATGCACGTGTAAGTAATTCATGCCTGTGAAAATCGATCTTTAGTCATTCTCTTTCCTGTTCCACTCGCAAATGAAGCGAGGGGAAAATGACGCTATACATGCGTTCATACGACTCTATACATGCTTTCATACGACTCCTAACTTCTCTATTTAGGCGAAATCTATGTTGGCGACGGTACGATCATTCTGCAGGCAGCCGCAAATGCCGGTTCTCTAAATTTTCCCACTAATGTTACGCGAAAAGAATGTCATCTTCCATCCAGGGATTCCTATTTGAGTTCACGAAGTATCTCCGTAACACTCGCGTGTTAATCAGACCTACCATTAACAAACCCAGCGGCTCGCCTCTAAATTGCTTCGATGCCTTCTTTTAATCCGATCTGGTGAGAATCTTAAACACTCGAACAGCACTCAAGAATGGGTCGCACAAGTGTTCTGTACGCAGTCTCCATTATAGATGAGCTGTACTTTCCTATAATTCCCCCTCGCTGCATTTCATATCGCTTCGAAACATTTCTCCTACGTATTTAATCGACATGAAAATGTCAAGCAATACATCAGTAATACTGTATTCATACATTACAGAACTATTTTTGCTACTCATCTGCATTGACTTACAATTTTCTTCATTTATAACAAGCTGCCATTCATAACACTAAAGAGAAATTCTGCAAGTCATCCTGGGTCGTCCTGTAGTGACGCAACAATGACACTTTCCCGTACACGGCAGCTTGCAGTTCCAGATTGCTGCCCGCCCTATCCGTCAGATTATTTATGTACGTAGAGAATAAGAGCTGTCCTAAAACACTTTCCTGGAGCACCTTCGATGATACCTTTGTATCCAGTGAACACTAGCCGCATAGAACAAAACATATTCCGTATGCTTGGACCTTCATTAAAGGTCTGCTGTTGGCCACTGTGTAAAACCATTTTCGGAAACTTATGAAAGTGTACTCTGCCTGTTGCCCGTAATCTGTGACTTGCAGAATGTCGTGCGAGAACGAGGCGAGCAGAATTACGCGCGAGTAATGTTTTCTGAATTCGTGTTAATTTGTGTCTCTGTCTCAAAAAAATTTATTATATTTAAACGTAAAATGTGCTGAAGAATTCTTCAGCAAACGGTTTTAAGGTTGTTGGTGTACAGTTGTGCGCGTCCGTTCTTTTGCCGTTGTTACACGTAGGAGTCACCGTCAGTTGTCTTTTTTTTCCCACGCGCTTGGGACTTTGCGCTGCGCGAGAGATTCGCGATAAATGTAAGCTAAGTGAGAACCCGATGCCGAAGAATACTATGTAAAACGAATTGGGGTTCCATCCGGAGCTGGCGACATATTTGTATGCCCCCCCCCCCCCCTTATGCGAGTCTGTGCGACTTTCAAACGATGGTGTGTCAGTACGATCCTCCTGCGTGAATGAATTGAACGTTAGAAGTAAAATTTGAGCTTTCGCTTTGCCGTCCTCTACTGCCGCACCAGGCTCGTCGACGAGTGAGTGGAAAGAGGCCATCGACCCCACTCCGCGATTTTATGCAGGGCGAGAATTTTTTCGCGTTCTCTGCAAGATCTGTCACTAATAATATACATTCATGCAGAGCGTTAACTGATGGTAATCATTAATATGAGTAAATGCTTTGTTTTATTTTCTTGTTACTTCTGCGTTCTGTTCCATTTAACTGATGAGAAAGTTTCCGCGGAGTAAAAAACGACTATTTGCTTGTTTCTGGTTTGATTGTTGCGGTCAGGGGGATGGGGGGGGGCGGGGGGGGGGGGCGAGCAGGTCAGGTTCTGATATGTGCAATATGGCTGGTGACGGCCTTCGTTTCGATTTTTGACCCTAGTTTCTTCTTCGATAGAAGGCTAAACCGCAGTGCGGCAAATTGTGCTGCATTATCATGCATGGTATGTGCTACCGCTTCGGTCGTCCATCAAGGATTGTGTGGGGCTGAGTAAAGTGAAAGTTCCACATTTGTTGCTTTACTTTCCTCGTAAAATGGGCACAAATGTAACATACACACTTGTATTAGTGACTGTGCATTTGTTATTTAGTGTTTCTTCTTGGATTGACTTAATACTGTTGTTATAACTAAAATACCAACAATAGCGCAGGCTCTTACATATAGATTTCTTTCCTCAATTTTTATCCGGATTTTCCCTTTGTGTCAGTTTTTACTTTCGTAGGATTTTTGTGCTTCGGTTGCCATATATGTTTCAGCTGGTCGTTTCATGCATTATCAGTAGCTTTGTCAAGATCAGGACGTAGTTGAGAACGTCTCCAAATACAAGCAGGTAGAATTCGTGAAAATCTTCAGAGGAACATAATTTAGTCTGCTCCCATGGATCCTCTGTGCTTACAAGTGTATGTAATGTAATAACAGGATTCACTCCGAATTTTGCATCCTTTCGTGAATAATGTTTTAGCGGTAGCGTACAGAAACGTACTGTAATCTCTAATTGGTGTGTAGTGCAAACATTACCAAAAACGATAGTCGTAACAGTATAGGAGAATGTTAAGCTACATTGTGGTGCTGAGTGAGCCGACTAATAACTGACGAAAGGAACTTCACAGATATTCATCGTTTCTGTCGACTCAAACCAAGTAAAACGTATGTTGTAAATAACATTATGAAAAGAATACTTGCTACTCACCATATAGCGGAGATGCTGAGTCGCACATAGGCACAACAAAAATGATTGTCACAAAATAAGCTTTCGGCCCGAGAGTTGATATATATATGTGTGTGTGTGTGTGTGTGTGTGTGTGTGTGTGTGTTTGGGGGGGGGGTCTATTTTTGACATAGGCCTTGTTGGCCGAAAGCTTATTGTGTGATAGTCTTTTTGTTGTGCCTATCTGCGACTCAGCATCTCCGCTATATGGTGAGTTGAAACTATCCTTTTCGTAATATTGTTACATTCCATCCTGGATTGTCCACTGTCTTATTGTATATTGTCAGTAAATTAACATAAAATTCAAATGCCCAAGATAATTACTTGCTACAGATTTCTGCTCAAAAGGTAGCAATAATATAGACAATTACTATCGTCTTCGGAGCTTCATAGCTGCTTCCAGTTCTACAGCTCTCATTTGCCGATAAAAGAACATATATTGACGAAGCTGTGGACGTTTCAGACAATGTATTGAGAAACGCGAACTCATCATGCGCATTATGCTTCATAATACAGGATGACAATAAAACAGACGCAAAAAATGTTTGCGACGTTTCGATTACGAAACGTCGCAAACATTTATAAGAGCAATGTAACTCGATAATCTGCACCGAGACTGCTAGCAGTGGAGGAAAAGACGAAATTTCTTACAGTCGCTCCCAGTCCGATCCCGAGTACCAAAAACCAATGCTAGTCCACAGGAAAATACGAAAAATCGCATGTCGGTTAGCGTTGCATGTGGGAGTTGATGTACGTCGTGTCAGACTGTTATCAGAAGGATCTCCATGTTTACGTAAAAAAAAAAATTTTGTTGTTGTGCTTGAACTAAATTTTTATTCCAACCCACACGTTTCATTTTTTCCGGTCGTTTCAGGACAAAGGGGTTTACGGACATTTGGATCCTCAGTTTTTCATTTCTTGAACTTGGGTTTGGTTCAGCTTGCCCTGGTGTGTTAACTCGCAGTACACTTACTATTATGCTTCGGAACAACACCGCCAACAAAATAAAAAGGTTGACTGGTGTTTGGTGTGCATTTAACAGGTTAGTTTTATTTTGACTACCCTATACAGGTGTGGCACGTTTTGCCAGATGGGTTTGCGTTTTAAGAATTAAAGTACGTGTAAACTGACCTACGTGAGTTGGTAACTTTTATCACAGGAGCCACAAACTGAAAAGTAAACTCGGACTGCTGCTCAAAGCACTGTTTCCTTCCGAGTTTCATTTGTTATGCTTTATATGGTGTTTAGTCGTTTCTGTTCATGGAACAAGAAACGAAAAGTTATTGTCCGATGATTTTTGTTAATTTTTTTTCGTGTCTCGCTATATTGGTAAGAGTGAATCATTGTAACGAGACATTCGGAGATTCTTCCATCTTCCAGGATGTGAATCGTTGAAACAATTCAGTCACTAACGAATTGTCTTGAAAATGTATGTGTGTTAGGTCGTACATTAAAAATCGCAACTGAAGAAAACAAATTATGTTTTCGAAAAAGGGTTGAACAGCACAGCTACTATGCACATTTGGTAGATAGAATCCAAGAAAAGCGACAGAATAGTCTTGTGTCAAATTATTTTTACACGAAACGCACTTGCTTACTGACAAGCCAAAATGCAAATGCATTACAGGAGAAGTTTCGAATCGGTATATATATGAATCCACTTTATGAACAAGTTCAGGATCCAAGCTATTTCTTTCTTCCTCAAAAGCGAAATATACCTGAACCATTTGTAGGCATCGTTATGAAGCACGGAAAGCGACTGTTTCTGTCAGCGAAGCATGTTTGGATAAACACCCGCATATCATAGGAACTGGACTGCTTGGTTTACGATGATGCACTGTTGTATGCATTTTGAAGAAGTGTGCTTTGATAAGGTGTAAAACTCAGATAAACATTAATTCGCATTACTTTTACAAAATGTCAAAAGCAGCTGTATGTAATGCTTCCAAATCGAATAATACGGTTTTTGTGTCGAGTTGTTTTTCAGGAGAGTTATTATAAATAGTGGGGGTTCATACGTATTTATGCTCAGAAAGCAAAGCATGGAAGAACTGCGTAACGGTCAGTTTTATTTGAGGTCGACACAGTTATGAAAATAATTTCCGATAAACTGTATGTGCTGCATGTTCATCGGTGCTGGGTGACTATTACCGAAAATGTGTACTGGAGAAGTGATGTATCGGACACACGTCACGTATTTCGTGCCTCGGTGGAGCCAGACCCAAGAGTCAGATATGAAAAAGCCATAACCATGTTATCGCAAGTATAATGCTCCATTAACTTATCGTACTGCGTCAGATGAGCATCGGCGTTAAACTACAGTGCTGCTGTTTCCCTAATAGTATGGAAGTTCCCGCGGTTGGGCTCGGCGTACAGTTACAGAAACGTTAAATGCTATCGCTTTACCTGCTGTCGTAGTGCGCGGCACGGGGTCAATTTTAAAAAGCATCATTACTGCTATCTGAGCAAATCTCTTTTTCCCTGTTCAGTACGGTAATACGTCTTTAAACAGTGCTCACTTTAGGTGCTGTGCGCAATAGACGTATGTTTCTGCACCATTACGTATTATACCACAGCAAAATTAGTCCTCTGATTGCATCAGACCTAGGGAGAGGGGAACTATGTTTCTGCACTTTATATGTACCCAGCCCCATCCCCAATTTTTTTAGTGTAACCGTTCTTGACCTGCTCGAAACATCCAGTTTATAGTTTATCATACGTAACACATTGACAGTTTTTCCTGTACGAGAAGTAGCTGAAAATGTGAGGCCAGCAGCTATTTCTTTAAGAGCGAAGTAACTACTATTCAAGTCTCTACTACGACGTACGAAAGAAGGATTCTGCGACACTGCTGTATGTCTGCTTTTCGTTTGTTCAAGCGGTTGATGACTCGTCAACAGAGCGTCTCGTTATAATCAAGTAGTATCTAACGCATCGAACAGCTGCACTGTATAGCAGATGGTACGTGGCAGCATTGACACATACTCTCGTCAATATGTCAATATATCATGGGAGGCAGAACTGATAAATCCCGTTTTCACTAGAGGTAAGCAACAATACGGAAGTAGTCATTATTTGAGTCCCAAATAAACTCTGAACGAACATACGAGCGACCGACTACATTTCATGCTGTTTGGAGTATATAAACTGACCAGTAATTATGCAGGCGAATAATGATCTGCGAGCTTAGTAGACAATTTCACACCACGACATTTTTAGACCGCCTACAGTTTACAATAATAAGACGTGAAGAAAAGTAATGCTGCCCTTACCCAGATGGTTGCTTTGAATTATTTAGTGCTTTTCCACGCATTGTCCCATTAGAGTTAGTTTGCTAGTGCCCTCCTCTCACCCTTGAACTCACTTGCCCAGTCAGGTATGGGCGACGTACAGATTAACCTTAAATGTCTGTACACACAGATCGCCCAATTATTAATTCCGTTAGGGGGTTCAAACGATAAATGCGTAAATTAATTGAGATCTAGCGAACTAACCATCATGAACCTAACTATTTATTAGACACCGTAGAAATCCGCCAGTGCATTCGAACAGCGTGACTGAAATAGGCAGGACTTGTTATCATGTATAATACGTATGTTTCCTGTTATTACCTTGAGCACGTATTTAGAAGGTTTGAAAGTATTCGTCGGCAGTTCGAATTACATCGATATCATATGAAGAGCTCCTTCACTAACAAAGTTTTCCGAAATGTTTTCGACGCTCCTAGCGAAACAGCAGTTGTCAGTAATCAGCTTAAATACAACTGCCGTCTTAATGCTATTGGAAAAGAAAACTACAGCTACATCTTCGTTTCTTACATCTTTTTTATATTTATATGAGTCTTCGTGTTCGTACTAGTGACTATTCTATGGCCATAGACTTCGCTTCTGATCGGATCCACTACTTTTGATTGGACGATTATTTTATTTTACTGTGTTAGCAAAATTATTACAAAGAATAATTAATACATAATGTCAGTAGCGGTAATCCGTCTTGCACTGTAATAATATGACGTTTACGATCTGACCGTAAAGCTGTTACTGAATGGAAACCACAGCCTTTTGTCAAACAATGTGTTCACCATGAAATTTCGCACATGCCGTACCCATCGGATTCAGGCGTAATCTAATATCTGAACCTAAAGACAGGAGAATAATTAGCATGCCGGATTCTTGCTTTGTTTCGTAAAGCCGAAACTATTAAACTATGCCGCTTTGAAAGGGATGTTAGTATTCGCACTAGTATCTCTGTCGGAAAATAGAAAAATAGAAGGGACCCATTCAGGTACATGCCCAGGATGTGAAGTGGAGGGGGCGGGGGGGGGGGGGGGGCAGGTGGTGGTGTTGGATGGGGGCAGGGGGGAATAAACCCGTATTAGTTTTACACTGAATGGCGAGGTGCTTTGACGAGGTAGGCTCTGAGCGTTGGGTTTGTGGAGCTGGCATCCTCTGAAGAGTGTGTCTCCTGATCGCTGTTTGCCGTAAGAGCAAAGAGTTTTGAATTTCCAAAGACAGAGCACAGTTGCTACTGAGGCTGGCAGTAGTCACTTAAGGTCCTGTTTTGTGAGTATGGTTTCTTATCGAGTGATTAAGTTCTGTGTAAGACATTAATGCAATTGTCCCGACTAAAAAAATATTCTATTTGTCAAACATAGGGCAGGTGCGAAGGTGCCTGAGAACTCGTAAACAGGATTTATCCTGAAGTATTCTTACCTCTTTGTTGGGGATATCAGAATTCGTATCACGGCTTTTACAGCTGGTGGGAGGAATGTCGGCTCTCATTTGGTTTGCTGCGGAAGTGCGTCCTCAACCTGCGGATTGGGCTACGGCGGACGGCTGCAGCCCTTGGCAAAGGGAGAGGGAAAGCTGCTGTTCGTGCAGAAAGTAATCGCAGTTGGTTGGGGAAGCCGGGGCGGCGGTCGTTTCGGGAGCTCCAGGAAAGTGCCGTGTGTGTGTGTGTGTGTGTGTGTGTGTGTGTGTGTGTGTGTGTCTGTCTGGCCACGCCCCTTGCGGCTGTTTCGGCAAGTCAGCAGCGCGGTGGCTGCTGCCCGCCCGATATTTAGCACCCCTCTGGGGCGCCGCGAGAGGCTAACCGCGGCGTCTCTCTCTCTCTCTCTCTCTCTCTCACTCACTCACACACACACACACACACACACACACACACACTCTTCTCTCTGTTCAGTTACAAACGGTGTACTGCCCACACAGCGGCAGCAAATTCGTGTAAGTTTCTGTACTAGAACAGGCCAAAAAGGATTTTGGAAGAAACTTTGGAGTCCCACAAGAACCGTATAGCCCGAGAAGGCCAATACATAACCTTTCATTTAACTACTTATTGTTGCGCGAAGTGCAGTTCGTTATCTCGACTCGACCATCGGTCGCCATTAGTCTCTATTCAAGAAGATACCGAAGATCTCTTCGCGTGTTTCTGAGCTTGCAGAGTACCGAGAAATGGAAAAGAAGTCGGTATTTGTGTGTAAGCGTGTAAGTAAAGCAATCACGCCTTGAATTAGAAAAACCAATATTAAAGCAGTTTCTTGTGCTACAAAAGATGCACCATTGGTGGCTTCCAACCCGCTGTAGTAATCGAGTGTACGTCCCATCCGATATTTAAAGCAGGACTTTTTTTTTTTTTGTCCATTCACCACTTCAGACACTATTCGCTATCTGGATAGTTTATGTTCGTTACCCAGAGGTAGTCCATCACGTTATGTTGTAGTCAGTGAAACAGATCCTGGTAATACATTTATTAAAACCGAGAAAAAAAACGGATTGTTACTTCGGTGTGTGTTGGTGGGAAACCATGGTAACGTCTGCGACGAAAAACGAAAGATAATTTAAAGTACGGAGCTGATGATTATTCTGGAATTGAAGTTGAACCTAAAGTTAGTATAATATGTGAGAAAGAGTAATTTGAAATAAAAAGTGCGTAATAGTGGAGTTGCCAACTGATCTCTCTAACAGTCAGAAATGGTTGTCAGTCGTATAACGTATGTTATCTAATAAAGGGTAATTTTTTCAGAAAAGTAATTTAAACGGTAAGTACTTTACGATTGTGTTGTGAATTAATAGATTGTCATTGTGATAAGTATAAGTTATTAAAGACTGATTTATAGCAGTTTTAGAAAATACAGAGTGCGTTTTGCAAGATTCATTACCAAGGATTTCTGGAAGTGAACTCAGCGCTTCATCAAATCTCATATAGGAATTAAAGGCAGAGGAAGCTAGTTTTCCTGAAGCATTTTCCCGTTATCGTCTGTGAGGCATTAGAACATCACAGCACCGCAAATTCCTCGTGCGATAACCTTGTTGGATTTTTATTTTCTCAGTAACGCATGAAGTGAAGCATTCCAGATGAAACATTCGCAGAATTAACATTTGACGGTGCGTTAGTCATTAGCGACGGAAAGATAACTTTCATCCATTCACAGAGATTCATTAAATATTTAAATGGGGTATCAGTCAACTGTTGGTGCTTAATTCAGGTGGCAGGACTTGAATAATATAAAAGCAATATCAACACGCTTTAAATATTAGGTTCGCCAGATTTTACGACTGCTGTCTCAGTTTCGTAAGCTCTTAGAGTACGTCCTTACTGTTTATATTCCGCCAGGAGTTGAAGACTTGGGGCACTTTAACTTCGCCTTATTTTCTTTTGGGACCATTTGACAATTGAGGCCCCTTAGATTTACCTCAGTAGCTTAGTTGCTATTGTTTAGTGTTAATTCGCGGACGGCAGACTATAGGAATCGAAACTGTGTTAGCGTCCTAAACCAGACAGCACATTGGAACTTCCTGGCAGATTAAAACTGTGTGCCCGACCGAGACTCGAACTCGGGACCTTTGCCTTTCGCGGGCAAGTGCTCTACCAACTGAGCTACCCAAACACGACTCACGACCCATCCTCACAGCCTTAATTCCGCCAGTACCTCGTCTCCTACCTTCCAAACTCCGCCGCAAAGTGAAAATCTCATTCAGACAGCGCATTGATTGGGAGGAACAAATAATGGAAGAGAGTAGTGAGAGCAAGGTCTGTAAGAGTGTTCGATGAACAGCCGTCGATCGTCGTGTCAGAACTTGCTTATTTTTGCGTGGAGTGAGTGCCATCGAGTACAAATGCAAAAATGGGCCCTCACCGAAGAACACAATCGGTTAATGCAAGAACTGAAATCGAATCTCTGTCAGTGCTCCTTTCTCAATAATTTTCTGCCAAAGGTCTGTTAAACACTAGAAATCCACAAACATGTCTCCTTGCTTGTTACACACAAGCTGCCTCACTCCGAAAATAAAAAAGTTTATTGTGTGCTGTGTATGATAACATATACATAACCACAGCAGAAGGGTGCTAACAGCTGTACTGTCTTAAATCCTAACCTTAACAACTACAGCCTGCCGTTGATACAGCTCCTGCAAAAGAATATTAAACGAAGAAATCCTCAAGAGGCTTCCATTTCGAGCAGCTTTACATGAATATCTTACGGAAAATACGAGTGCGATGGCTTTAAATGGATCATTAGCATGTCATGAGAAGAACATTTTCTATGCAGCCCTCCTTCCTGGTCGATAACAATGGGAAGCAGAGTAAGTACGTCATGAATATTTCCATACTTCACAGCACCATCACTTAATGCTCATAAAACTATAAGGATATTTTACTTTCTTGAAATGCCGTACTGCTCATATTAATTCTTAAATCATTGCCGGCCGCGGTGGTCTAGCGGTTCTAGGCGCTCAGTCCGGAACCGTGCGACTGCTACGGTCGCAGGTTCGAATCCTGCCTTGGGCATGGATGTGTGTGATGTCCTTAGGTTAGTTAGGTTTAAGTAGTTCTAAGTTCTAGGGGACTGATGACCACAGATGTTAAGTCCCATAGTGCTCAGAGCCATTTGAACCTTAAATCATTGTTGTTTTCGTGAAACGATAACGTATTCTTATATACAGTTTAGCTGAGAAATATAATCGTAAAATGAAAGATAGAGCACATTCAGAAAGATAGTGCTTCAGTCCCTTTATTTATGACTCTCCATGCGCATTATGTGATAAAATACAAATTTGTACCGGAGTTGCATTATTATGCCGATATAACAACTATTTTGATCTGCTCGAGTTACTAAGAATAAGAGAACTTTGTTCTTCCAGAAGCATACTGTCCTGGTCCTACAACAACCGTTTTATGATATCTGATCTGCAGTATCACTAAAAACTCACGAATGTATTAAATAGTTAATCTGTTCAGTTATAGTAAAAAACAAAAATGGTACATAACTTCTATTAATACTGCTGCTATGGTCCATAGCCTTCACCACTGTTCCCTTTATCACGAAACGTCCTGCATATTGATGTCGAACATATTGAAGCCCATCCTGTGGGCCGGCCGGGGTGGCCGAGCGCTTCTAGGCGCTACAGTCTGGAACCGCGCGACCGCTACGGTCGCAGGTTTGAATCCTGCCTCGGGCTTGGATGTGTGTGATGTCCTTAGGTTAGTTAGGTTTAAGTAGTTCTTAGTTCTAGGGGACTGATGACCTCAGAAGTTAAGTCCCATAGTGCTCAGAGCCATTTGAACCTTTTTTTTTTTTTTTTTTTTTTTTTTTTTTTTTTTTTTTTTTTTTTTTTTTTTTGAACCTGTGAGGCATGGAAATTGTCAAATATGAAGTAACTCAAGCAGTAAAAGCCACAGTTCTCGTGAATCACCCGGGATTAACTTGAACATCAGGATTTTAGTCGTCGTATCCTGGTAGTTCAGGGATGCCCAATATTTAATTGTTGTCACGCAGGATCGTTGAAGCGTCCAGTGTTGATAGTAGTTACCTGGGGAGGAGATGTAGCACATATCACACCAAACACATTGTACACATTTTTGTCACTCTCCCTCCATTTCAGTTTCCTGTGAACTACTGGCCCTGTTCACGAACTTGCGTGTACCTCAGGTAAACAGCCGATTCCTTATATATAGAGAGATCAGCAGCAGCTTAATATCAGGAAAATGAGCTAAATGATGTTTGACCATCTCCGTTGTGAATAACTTTTTTTGAGGGATCGTTTTCCCCCGACACACCTTGTACAATAAGAGAAGTGTGTTTGTGTTTGTGTGTGTTTGTGTTTGTGTTTGTGTGTGTGTGTGTGTGTGTTTGTGTGTGTGAAGATTAGTTCCATCCATCATAAGTTAAGCGTTTTATAAGCATCAGTTAACAACTAATTACGCAAATGGACAGCATCTAGGGCCTAGCCATGTTTTCATTGGCGAAGTGCATCAGGAAACCAGTTGGCACATTGGAAGTAACTGGGAAGGAGGGACTTCTGACCGTAACAAGAGAAGAAAGGAAGATGTATCAGCATTTCTTGGTGATTCTGTCGATACTTCCTCAAAGTCTAATTTGGATCTAATATGTTGATTGAAAGCTCAACATAATAAAAAGCAGATAACTACATTTTTTGTTTGCAAGGTCAATTTCAGTGAGTACGTTATCGTTAGAAGTATGAGAGTCGTGAGGCAACAACTACAATGTTAGATTACACACTGCTAGTTACTCGTTTTTCGATTATATATGCACACAGTTGCAAACAATAATAATCCAGAAACTTCCAAACAGAGTGCCTGACCGGGGCTCGAACCCGAAACCTTTCCGTCTGCAGCTAGCACTCTTACCGACTGATGTGTAGCGGTACGACTCGACCCTCCCTCACAGATCCACTTCTGCAATACCTCTGCCCTATTATCCAAGAGAGTAGCCCGTAACAAGGTTGTGTGTTCGAGATCCGGTCCCCCACACAGTTTTAATTTGCCAGAGAGTTTCAAAACAGCGCACACTCCTCATCAGAGTGAAAGACTAATTCCGGAGTAATAATTCTTCGGGTGTCACTTGTTGTTGTTCTTGTTCTCGTTGGTGATGATGATGATGATGATGATGATGGTACTAAATGATATCCCATGTCTTTCAGGTATAGCGTGGAAGTATTGCATAGGTGCCTTTGAGGCTTCTTGCTAGCTTTATTTCGTAGTTGGGTCATGGGTCAGTAGACGGAGCTAAATTGTTAATACCGGATGTTCAGACACACTGTCCAGTACTTCAATGTCTAGACTTTGCACAATATTCCTGGTGTTGCCCGCCGCACGGGCCCCGTCATTATGGTGCATGAGAAAGATTTCAGGGCCATTACCGTATGCAGCAACCTGCACATGGTCCAACAGGATCTATTGGATATACCGCCAGACGGGAAGGCTACTATGGACAACAAGATCGGTACGACGGTCAACACTGATGCCGCCCCACATCACAGAAGCTTACAACTAGTGACAGGTACCGCTCACCACGGAACCTCCACACACAGACATGGCCATCACCTTGCGTTAGAGGAAATCTGAACTCGTCTCTGAATAACACGTTTCACCAGTGACGAAGTGAAGTTGCCTGTTAACACGGGAACGGCAGAACTCAAGGCGAACTGCGTGAGATAGACGCGTCAGGTGGGGTACTCGAGCAGGACGTCAGGTCCGAAAGATCCTTTCTCGTAAACTGTTCCTTACAGTCTGGTCGGATACAGTGTCTCCAATGGCCCTTCTGAGATTATCTTGCAGTGCTCTCGAGGTAGCCGCACGACGCCGCAACGCAGAGATGGCCGGGTACTGATCGTAAAGTGCGTCGGGGACATTGTGCAACTCGCCTTGTGTACTGACCTGTCTCTCTAAAGCGTGTACACAATCTGTGGATACAAGATAGAGAGACATTGGCATCTGCAGCGATGCGACGGAAAGTCCATCCTTCTCGGTTGAAACAGGTTGCCCTTGGAAGTTGCACTTTGTTGGTTGACGACAACTTCCAGAAATGACAACTGTCACCTGTGTACATCGCTAGAGAACGCTGGGAAACCGGTACTCACTTCCTTTCGAGGTTCAGCTGATATTGTAATGTGTAACACAGCCGACAGATGGGGAATGACATTAGTTGTTGCATACATTGTAAGCTAAAATCTCAAGCTGTGCAGTACGACCACAAACCTATCTTAAAATAGATTAAAGATACGGACGTGTTCCCCTAATTATTTTGAGTAATGAGTAAAGAAAACCAATTTGTGATGGAACAGGTTGAATCTGAGAGTGTGTTTCTTGCAGCAAGGTGCCTGCATTCCTGAACGTGGTGGACATCGCGGGTCTCGTGAAGGGCGCCGCAGAGGGTCAAGGGCTGGGCAATGCCTTTCTGTCGCACATCAAAGCCTGCGACGCCATCTTCCACTTAGCCCGTGAGTATTGTCATTTCTGGCTCTTTAAAATAACTACGCTTGTTTCTTTTCCTATTCAGCGACCTGATACATCTACATCTATACTCAGCAAACTAATGTGAAGTGCATGCTGGAGGATACTTACACGGCTTACAGGTGTTCGTGATCCTGCCTGTCCTGGTATCCTCTGGAGCGCGGGGAGAATGTCTTCTTAAATGCCTTTGTGCCTGTAGTAAGCGTCTGATCTTGTGTTCACTATCTCTACGGGAATGATTCGTTGAGGTCTGAAAAATTTCTTTACTTTATACTCTTCCTTGAACTTCTGTAAGCAGGCTTTTCATATTTTCGTCTTTCGTCAAGAGTCTGCCGCTTCACGTGTTTCAACATTTTCGCGACTATCACCGTGAATCAAACAAGTCAGTGACGATTCATGCTGCCCTTCTGTGTATACTTCCAATTTGCCCTTTTAGTCCCATCTGATGTGGATCTTACACAAAGTTGGGCAATATTCTAAAATAGAATACACAAGTGATTTGTAAGCTGTCTGCTTTGAAGACCGGCTGCATTTTCCCAGTATCATGCTAGTGAGCCGATTCTGTCTTCTGCTTAAGTTACGATTATGCTTTTCATAGTTCTGTTTTATATCTCTGCAAATTGTTATGGTATTAATCCTTCGTTAAAAAAGTTTATTATTATAATTGTTTCTGGTATTGTTTTGAACCATGAAAATACAACGTTAATACCGTAAGTTCTAAGGCTAAATTTACACTTTCATGAATTTGCTTTGCGCTCCACCCAGTATTTAGCTGATATGTGTTAAATGAAGGCGGTGTTTTTCACCTTATTTTGGCCCCTTCTACTTTCCACAACTAGTTTCAGCTTTATTAAGTCATTGTACAGTAGAGTGTTTAGCGAGAGAAAGTTGTCATCCGCTCGAAAATGACAGCGTATTCACTTGGTGTGCTTTCGTTAATTTTGATTTAGAAGTTACACTGTTCTTGATTGCTAGACAGATAGTTGGTGCGCAAGCGAGAAAAAGGTGCAGAGGTATAATGCTTAACAAAATTCGTAACTAGTTGTTGGTCGAAGAAGTCAAAATACTGCCTAAATGGAAAATGCCGCCTTCATTTAATAAACTTACGGCTGTAAATGTCACCATGAGGATGATAAATATTATGTGCATTGAAACGAGCTCAGTGATACAGAAATATCTCGTGCCTAACTTTGCCCAACCATTCGCATCCTTTTGTTGTTACTGCAGGAGTGCAACGGCGGTGTTCCTTCACTTTCACGTGAGACTTTTATCTTCGTTAATGTGTTGTTCACTACAGTTACTCAAGTGGGATGAAGCATCGAAGGATGTTAACATGTTCATAAAAATTGAACGTTTTTGTACTCCATGTTTCTCATTAAATCTTCTGAGAATATTTCCCTAAAATGTATGCAGTAGTATATCCGCTCAAACCATTAACAAAAAAAAATCTTTGTTGTGCTGACGCAGCCGCTTTTAAAAACACAAAACTATACCTTACGAAAAGGAAAAGGACGTGATCGGTGGAGTAGCCGGCCGAGACACAAGCAGCAACAGGGAAGTAACCGATATTGTGACTTTTACGAGTTCCTTACCAGGAGCGAATTCTATATCATCTATGTCCTTTAGCAGTTTAGTTTCTTGAGTTTCTGCGTGTTTATTTAATATGTAATAACCACAGTTCTCGCATTTTCGTTTGCGTCGGAAAGTAAACAGAATTTGTGACATATTACAAGTTCCTAACCAGAGGCGAACTATCTAGTTTCAACTGAGTGCTTAGGTAGTTAGGTTTTTGAATCTCTGCGTATTAATCTAAATTATTAGACACAGTTCCTGTTTTTTCGTCAGGGCTGCACTAGAGTTGCGTAGCACGTGCCGATGGTCCGTTTATGTGCATAGTTTAGTTTTCTACGATCTTTAGTATGGACGAGTCCTCCCGGATGCCATGAACAGCACAGGGTGCAGCCAACTGCTGGTGGTTGCTCACGTCAGTGTCACTATGGATCAGAAGAGATTCTCCCTGGTTTCGAGCGGCTAACAGAAGTGGTAAAGGCTGCCAGTCTTGCTTCCAAGTTGAAAGCAGAGCTGACCATTTGCAGCATAGCCGACAAGACCGATTGGGGACCTCTGGTAGAGACCCGAGTGGATGGTCTGAATCAGAGGCTCAGATGGTTCTGCGACAGTGTAGGCTGCAGATTCCTTCACTTGGGCCAAAGTGTGGGTGGGTTTCAGGTTCCGCTGAATAGGTCAGGTGTCCACTATACGCAGGAGGCAGTACATGGGTAGCAGAGGCTGTGTGGTTTGGACTGGGGGTTTTTTTTGGTTAGAGGGTTTCGAGAAAACACAAGAAGAGCTTTTACACAAATCGTGCAGGCCGAACACAGGAAGAATGTAGATACAGGAACCATCGGTATAACAGTTGTAAATTGTCGTAGCTGAGTTGGGAAAGTACCAGAGCTCCAAGCCCTAATATAAATCACTGATGCTCAAATCGTTACAGGCACTGAAAGCTGGTTTAAGCCGGAATATAAGCTCAGCTGAAATTTTTGTGAAGAACCTAAAGGTGTTCCGAAAGGATAGACCAAACACAGTTGGCGGAGGCGTGTTTGTTGCTGTTAGAAGTAGTTCATCTTGTCGCGAAATTGAAGTAGATAGTTCCTGTGAGTCAGTATGGGCAGAGGTCATTGTTGGCAAGCGGAATAAAATAATAAATGGATCCTTTTCCCGATCTCCCATTTCAGATCACATAGTTGCTGAAAGGTTCAAAGAAAACTTGAGTTTGATTTCAAACATGTACCCGACTGATACGTTTATAATTGGTGGTGACTTCAATTTACCCTCTAAATGGTGGCGAAAATACATGTGTAACTCCGGAGGTACGCTTAAAACATCATCTGAAATTGTGCTCTACGCATTCTCTGAAAATTATTTCGAGCAGTTAGTTCATGAGCACACGCGAGTAGTTAACGATTGTGAAAACACACTTGACCTCTTAGCAACAAATAATCCTGAGTTAATAACGAGCATCTAAACGGATACAGGGATTAGTGAACACAGGGTTGTTGTAGTGAGATTGAATAGTGTAACCTTCAAATCCTCCAAAAATAAACGAAAAATATACCTATTCAAAAGAGCAGATAAACTTTCGCTTGATGCCTTCCTGAGGGACAATCTCCACTCCTTACAAATGAATAATATAAGTGTAGACCAGATGTGGCTTCAATTCAAAAAAATAGTATTATGAGCAGTTGAAAGATTTACACCAAATAAATTAACAAACGACGGAGCTGATCCTCCTTGGTACAGAAAACCGGTCAGAACACTGATGCAGAAACAACGAAATAAACATGCCATATTTAAAGAGAACCAAAATCCACAAGATTGGCGATCTTTTATAGAAGTTCGAAATTTAGCGCGGACTTCAATGCGAGATGCTAATAACAGTTTCCACACTGAAACTGTGTCTCGAAACCTGGCAGAAAAACCAAAGAGATTCTGGTCGTATGTGAAGTACGTTAGTGGCAAGAAACACTCAATGGCGTCTCTGTGCGATAGCAGTGGAGGTACTATCGAAGTCAGTGCTGCCAAAGCAGAGCTACTAAACACAGCCTTCCGAAATGCTTTCACAAAAGAAGACGAAATAAATATTCCATAATTCGAATCAAGAACAGCTGTCAACATGAGTAACGTAGAAGTAAATATCGTCGGAGTAGTGAAGCATCTTAAATCACTTAATAAAAGTAAGTCTTCTGGTCCAGGCTGTATACCAGTTAGGTTCCTTTCAGAGTATGCTGATGCATTAGCACTCATATACAACCGTTCGCTTGACGAAAGATCCATACCCAAATACTGGAAAGTTGCACAGGCTACACCAATTTTCGCTTGAGCAACGAAAGGTGCCTAACGACTGGAAAAAAGCGTAGGTCATCCCGTTTTTAAGGGAAGACGTAAGACATATCCACACAATTATAAACCTATGTCGTTGGCGTCAATCTGTTGTAAAATTAAGGAACATATTTTATGCTCAACAGTTATGACGTTTTTGGAAAATAAACAGCCCCTCTATAAAAATCAACGTGGATTCCGCAAACAGAGATCCTGCGAAACTCAACTCGCTCTGTTCCTCCATGAGATCACAGCGCATTCGACAACGGTGCTCAGGCTGATGCCGTGTTCCTTGATTTCAGTAAGGCATTTGACGCCGTGCCGCATTGCCTTTTAATGGAAAAAATACGAGCTTACGGAGTATGGGGGCAGACCTGCGATTGGACTCAAAACCTTCTTGCAGATATAACTCAGCACGTCGCTCTTAACGGAACTAAATCGACAGATGTAAAGGTAATACCCGGAGTACCACAGGGATGTGTGATAGGACCGTTGCTGTTCACAATATGTATAAATGATCTAGCAAAAAGCGTCGGATGCTCTTTAAGGCAATTCGCAGATGTCGCAGTTGTTTGTATCAAAGTAGCAACGCCAGGAGATAGTAAGAATTTGTGGAACGAGCTGCAGAGAACTGATGAATGGTGCAGACTCTGGCAGTTGACCCTGAACGTAAATAAATGTAACATATTTCGCATTCACAGGAAAAGAAATCCGCTACTGTACAGCTACACTATTGATGACAAACAGATAAAGACAGCGTCTGCCATAAAATATCTAGGCGTAACTATCCAGGGCGACCTTATATGGAATGGCCATATAAAACAGATAGGACTGCTTTTTTTTTTCTCGAACATTCCCCAAAAGAACAGACACTAGGGATTCATATAACTCTTTCCTTCGCTTTGCGCGGCTTGCGTGGACGTTAAACGGCGCAGTTCTTCGCAACAGCGAACAAGTTCCATGTTCTGTCGGTACATCGAAGGAAATGGTTCGTTGGTGCGCGCCCTGTTTGGATGACGTGTTTTCACCCAGTCGTCATCTGAAACCCCCAGATATTCTTACGAATAACGCTGTATTAAAAAAAATGACAGATCACGACTCTAATGGTCAGAGGACACCGAATGCTTTCTTCGATTTACGGACATTGCTAGTCAGAGCAGTAGACTCTTTATGTCTTGAAACCTGTCTTCATTTCTTTTCACTTTTCTAATGACATCATCTTCCAGTTCATACTGCACAATCAAGAAACAACTTCAGAAACTGCTTTTACCTGATCATTTTTACACATATTGCGAACAGGAACGATCTTCTCGCACTTCATTGAGGTACGCAATACACCATTTTCGCTTCTCTCGACGCGACTCGATGAAAACAAACGTACCTACTCGTTTCTAATATTAAAGAGACTTCAGTCCCATCGCTTGTCAGTTTAGGTATTCCGAAAAAAAAGCACCCTCCGTCTACAGGCCACAAGTGGCCCATCGGGACCATCCGACCGCCATGTCATCCTCAGAGGAGGATGCGTATAGGAGGGGCATGGGGTCAGCATACCGCTCTCCCGGTCGTTATGATGGTATTCTTGACCGAAGGCGCTACTGTTAGGTATTCCGTAAGTATGTATTTTATTTAGTAGGCGAGAGGTTTCTCGGAAATCAAGAAACACGTAATTAACGTGGGCTCCGATACCTGCAACCTTCTGTATTTCGTAAACCAACAGATTTCACCGCTGTCTACGGTTGCGGAATCTTTGACTGTTTTTACAGCGGAGTGGCTATTGGCTCCCCAAAAGTACTAAGCTTTAAAGGCTTATAAAATCCGTGGACTTGGAATTATTTAGAACGTTTTCTTCTATAACCAAATGAGGATGATACGAAACTAGCTCTCTGGGTAGACTGCTTGCAAGTTCACTGCCGATCGCACACTGCACGGCTGGCGTGCTACTTAGTACCGAGCGTAAGGCGTTGCGGGGCGGTGTGGCTGCCGCCCACGACGGCCGGGTTGCGGGCGCCGCCATGGGCGCGTTATGACTGTTATTGGCGGTAGGCGGGCCGGCACCGGCTCATTAGCGGCTCCTCACCCCCGCCCACTCGCGCAAATACAATGGGCACCGAGGCCGGGCATGCGGGCTCCGATTACCTGCATCAGCACACACACACACACACACACACACACACACACACACACACACACACACACGGCAACGCCAACGCCCATGTTCGTCAGCCGCTGCTTCGGTATCTCTGCACATGTTTTATACTTCCGTCTACCACAAAGTGCAGCGACACTGCTCCTACTGACAGTCATGTTCTTTCGCGTCCTATAGGTCATATCAATTCCCTATCGTCATTTGTTACTAATTAATTGCGGAAGAGATGCGACTCTTCTGCCTCTGGAAGGCTGACATACTCCTTCAACCAACCCGCTGGGCTTGCGTACTATCTGCCGGGGCATGATCCATACCTGTATTACGTATATAGAATCAAGAAAAAAGAGCAACCCATCTCCGATACATAGATATACACGGCCACGTACATAGCTACACGTGTTCACGTCCTGCTGGAATGTTCAGTTTGTGAGGACCAGTCAGTAGAACGTAGACAGCAGCTTCACGCATTTCTATCTTCGCTGCAGTGCGTAATCAGATGAGATTTCCCTTTTCGAATCAAACAGCTTCGGTCTTCTCGCAGACAGTCAAAAGAGAGCGCGCAAACGAACTAATACGTGCTGTTGGCAGAAGGATTTGTGATGTACCATGGAGGAGGGTAAAGATCCCTTTATTTTCGCATCAGAAATCGAGTCTGAAAGGGAGATCGAATCTTCAGCACCCCACTTGCCACACTGGTGGTGTAACCTCAAATACTCCAACACCGTCGGCCTGTTTCAGAATCTGCGAGCCTCCTAAATCTAGTGCGAAAAGAAATCTCGACCAACATCACCAAATCAACAGATATTACATAAAGTTATAGTTATAGCCTCCTCCACATATTTTGTAATTAATGGCAAATATCATTCTTTCACCTTTCTAATCTTCTGTTAGATATTCTATATTTTTTGTAATATTAGGGGCAGTTTTAATGGATACATTATTTGCTTTGTTAATCGAGCCCTTGAAGACACACACAACTCATCTGATCCTTCCCTGTCGTTCCAATTAATTTGGCTTGGCAAAACAAACAAAAGGTACTGAATAATGAGTTGGAGGACAATATACCCAACAATATCTCCACTGGATGAATTATGCTTTCATAGAATACTACGAGTTTCAGTTTGACATCCACACAACTAAACTTTGTGAAATCGCATGTTCCTATTCAAATAGCTCTGGATCCATACTCACTAATATTTCGTGCTTGTAGCTGAATGCAGCACTTGTTCACCAATGATGTACACAAATAAAACCATGTCTTTGAATACAATTTTATTTGGTTCGACTTTAATTGACCAGTAACAATTTAGGTTTTAATATCTTAGGACACATATTGAGATTCAATAGCTCACCTTCAGATGCAAGTCATCCATAACAGAGGTGGGAAATTGTTTCAACTCGAGGAGCACTTTGTGGAAGCGGAGGTTAGTGTGATGCCACAACTTTTAAATGACTGGATTCCTTACTTAACTTTGCATTTCAGAAAAGTATAAACTGCACCATAAAGATCAATACATGTCAATAAAATAGTCCAAATGTTATTCAGTTTATTATTTTCCTAATTTCATGCCATCTACATCTGTAAGCACATTTAATTTTAGAACCAATTTAATGAGACAAATGTATGGTGTCACATTTTTGTGCAGGCTTTTAAATCAGGAGAGACATATCATGTTGAGGTTCACATTACAGACTGCAAGTTAATGTCTGTCAAAGAGCATAAATATTTACTCTGCTTGGTCTTCAAGCAAAAAATCCTCACTCACAGAAATATATAGACCCAAATATGGAGAACATTTTCCCAGCAAGCTTCTTCGTATAGGGAAGTTTTTCAGCTGACAAAGATTTGTAAAAGTCAGCTAACGTCACAACGTAATATGTTGTTTTTTTTTCCACAGTTTGATCTGACTGCATGTTGAGAAGTTCAAGCTGCAGCTTCTCAGCTGCTGTCTCAATATCAGCACAGATGTGATAAGATAGCAAACTGAATTGAGGCCAGGTCCTGAAATCTTCTTGTTAACTCACCCTCCAAACTCTTCAGGTGATCCCTAATCTTAGCAGAAACACTTCCAGGCACTCTCTGTTTCCCTAATAAAGGAGATGACAACAATTACATTTCCCTGCTTGCCTTACAAATAGAACTAGTTTTGCTTTGAATGAGTGTACCTGTATCTACATTTTACATACAAACGACCACTTTCCTTTCAATGTCAGCATTCAGTTTCTCAAATATATCAGCTGCAAACATCTCATATCTCCCCCACCACCACCTCCCACATCCTATTTTTGTAACAAAATTATGATATGTCTCCTCCTTCTCCAATGGCCAGATTCTTTTTAACACTTTGCCCAATCTCAACCACCTCACACTGTTGTAAATGAAGTCTTCATCCTCTGTCCCCACATTCTCAAGAAGAGATCTGAGCTATTGATAGTGTAGTGCCCTTGCTCTGCATTCACAACACCAATAACAGGACCTACCAATTGTTTTTTTTTTTAAGTCCAGTGCAGTTTTACAAAGGCTCTCCTGAAGAAAAATACAGGAAAAGACAAGATATCACAGTGTATGTCTTTTTCTTGTGACCTGTTTTTCAAAAGCTTTACCATAGCTACATTTTTCACACTGAAAACTCTGGCCCCATCTGTTGTAATGGTTACCATTTTCTTCCAGGACAAGCCACTTTTCCCCACATTATTCATAGCACACCCAAGCAAGTCCTCACTAGTGTCTCTCTCTAATTGAATTGTCTTGGCTGAAAGTTCACTAATTGATAAATGTATCGTTAGATCCCACAACATGACTGTAGACATTTGTCACTATGTGGACAAGGCAGCAATACAGTCTAGGCTTCTACATCTACATCCATACTCTGCAAGCCACCTGACTGTGTGTGTGGCAGATGGTACCTTGAGTACCTCTATCGGTTCTCCCTTCTGTTCCAGTCTCGTATTGTTCGTGGAAAGAAAGATTGCCGGTCTGCCTGTCTGTGGGCTCTAATCTCTCTAATTTTATCCTCATGGTCTCTTTGCGAGATACACATAGGAGGGAGCAATGTACTGCTTGACTCCTCAGTGAAAGTATGTTCTCGAAACTTCAACCAAAGCTCGTACCGAACTACTGAGCACCTCTCTTGCAGAGTCTTCCACTGGAGTTTATCTGTCATCTTAGCAATGCTTTTGTGATTACTATATGATCCTGTAACGAAGTGCTCTGCTCTCTGTTGGGTCTTCTCTCTTTCTTCTATCAACCCTATCTGGTACGGATCGCACACCGGTGAGCAGTATTGAAGCAGTGGGTGAACAAGTGTACTGTAACCTTCTTCCTTTGGTTTTGGACTGCATTTCCTTAGGATTGGTCCAATGGATCTCAGTCTGGCATCTGCTTTACCGACGATTAATTTTATATGGTCATTCCATTTTAAATCACTCCTAATGCCTACTCTCAGATAATAACTGCTTCTAGTTGCTGACCTGTTATATTGTAGCTAAATGGTAAAGGATCTTTCTTTCTGTGTATTCACAGCACATTACACTTGTCTACATTGAGATTCAGTTGCCATTCCCTGCATCATGCATCAATTTATTGCAGTTCCTCCTGCATTTCAGTACAATTTTCCATTGTTACAACCTCTCGATATACTACAGCATCATCCACAAAAAGCCTCAGTGAAGTTCCGATGTTATCCACATGGTCATTTATATATATTGTGAATAGCAATGCCGAGCGGTTCTAGGCGCTACAGTCTGGAACCGCACGACCACTACGGTCGCAGTTTCGAATCCTGCCTCGGGCATGGATGTGTGTGATGTCCTTAGGTTAGTTAGGTTTAAGTAGTTCTAAGTTCTAGGGGACTATTGACCTCAGGTGTTGAGTCCCAGAGTGCTCAGAGCCATTTGAACCATTTTTTGAATAGCAATGGTCATACGACACTCCCCTGCGGCACACCTGTAATCTCTCTTCCTTCAGAAGACTTCTCTACATTGAGAATGGCTAATACAGTAAATGAAACAGCAGTGACTGCTTAAATTACAAGGTGCATATGTTAATTTCGGTCCTAACCAAAACTTGTAATCTGAAAACAACTAACAGGAAATGTCTGGTCGTCACTACGTACTGTTACAAAGACTAGTCTATTCGTTTCACGCCAACACAGAAAAAATTAAACGGCGTAGTCTTAGACTCTTGACGGGAGTTTCCTTTCAGCATCGCAGCGTAATAGCGAACGAAAATTGTGTGTACACCAGCTTTTGCAGTTTCACCTGGACAGACAGCTAGATGGTAGCGTACAGGTCGTGGATTATCAAACAAAACACATACAAACATACCAAGTGGGAAACGATCTCCAGAAACTCACGATTTATGTGATTTTATTTACTGAGATTCGATCATACAAGAAAATTAAATTAGTGTGTTTCAAACTTGAAAACTTCTGTTTTTTACAGTGTGTTCATGATTATAAATGAAGGGAACAGCGCCGTTGTATGCGGTTATGATGGCCGGTAGACTCTAAATATTGGTGAAGAAGCTGTGTCGTTATTCAATAGGAGTACATTAATTTCATGAAGTTGGATTCCATTAGGAGTCGTCGTGCTCAGCTACTGTGAAATGATTATAATCAGGGACGAACACAGCAAACAATCGTATATCAGTATGTATTTTATTACAGATATAACTAGATTTCAGTTAAGTATAGTCATCACCAGTACTTTTAGTAGTGAGTCATATATACCCAGAAAGCTTTCCACAAGTTTTCTTGTTGTACATGATTCAGTACTAAATGTGGTGATGTCGGCTATGCTTTAGCTGAAATCTAGCTAGATCTGCAATGAAATACAGATTGATATACGACTGTTTGCCTTGCGTCCTTGATTATACATTTATACTTACTTACCCGGCGTTTTTCAACCTTCAATGTGATGTGCTGATCTCAAAATCTACCTCCAGTGACTGCACTATTGAGATGTTCCCATTCAACCTCCACCTGTCAGATTTTCCGATCAGCACTGCTTTCGTTAAGCGTTGTTCAAGCAAGCGATCCACATGTCCTGCCCATCATAATCTTCTAGCCCTCATTTCCTGCACAATGGCTGGTTGCTGCATCATTTCATACAGTTCCTGACTCTTGCGTTTTTCGGAGCCCACCGCGTCTCGCATTGGGCCAAAAATATTCCCCGAAAATTTTACATTCAACAACGGTCTTCCATGGTTACAGGGTCTCTGCTCCTTGTAACGCCATTGGAAGTATGCATGATTCCATTATCTGTTTCTGTCGGAAGTACAGTCTAGATACATACAGTATTCGCTCTTGTATCTCCAGTTTGAAGTTGTGCTGCTAAACTGGGAGAATAGGTACGTCAAGTTGTTTGCTTTGGCCTAACTCAGACCTCCAACTTGCAATAGGACGCCCTGTGTTGCACCATCACCTCAATCTTCTCAGCACTGATTTCGAGGCAGATTTTGGTTGCATTTTGTGCTAGATCTTTTACTATCACCAGAACTGCAATTTCATCAGCGTGACAGAAATGTCCTCCCATATTTTTTGTTTCGCGCCTAGTTCGGCCACCAGGCTTCCCCATCGTTCCACCGGACCTTTTGTCAGGCCGTGAAGAATGAGGCAGTTGTCGGGACGCGGCCTTAATCAAACAGAGGGAGGCGCTGGTGCCGTCCGCCGGACACGTTACTAATTAATTCGGGCGCCGGGCAGCGGCAGCGGCGTGCGCAGCTCCTGGCGTGCCTGCGGCGGCTGCCCGCCGAACAATGCGTAGCCAGTGACTGCTCCGGCCCGCTCTCGTGCGTGCGGTCTGGAGGCCCGCCGTGGGAACGTTTTCGCTCTCAACTGGTCCTTCTTCTGCGGTCGCTCGCGCAAATGCCTCCTCGTCGGACACTGCCACTGTGGCCGCAGGCGAGCAGTTCCCGCCCTTTTTCCCTTGTTGGAATGCTACCGCAGAGGGTGCACGCTCGGCCGAAAGAATAGCACGCCCCGAGGGGGCGTTTGTTTGTATTGGCCGTCACGATATCTTACGCGGTCTGCAACTCAGTTGTTTCCCCGTCGGTTTTCTTTTCCGCTTTTTATTCCCATGTGGTCGAGACGGGAGCTTTCATTGTGAAGGATCTGCGACAGTGTCTTTCAGACGCCAGACAGAGAAGAAACCGCTTGACACTGAATGGATAAGTTTTCGCTCTGATAATTGTATGATATTATCCAACACATAATACAGCTTGTTAGTCAGTCGAGGAAAAGATAGACAATTATTATATCAGTAAACGTGCTGCGGTTATGCGAAGTGATTTGGTAATCTGTTGGATTACAAGATGTTCCAGCAGCTACCGTGGGCCGGCAGTGTATTCGTTTATTTTATGTATTTAACCTGGTCAGATTAGGGCCCGAAGGCCCTCTGTTATGTAGGACGAGCGTCAAACACTTACAGTGCCTTTTTACAGCACTGTCACCTAAGAAATAATTATAATTTCAATTGTTCAAAAGAATTAAAGAACATCTGTATCGATGGCCAGGTGTTAAATCTGTGTTGATACAGGCGGTACCTGTGGTATTATTACACGGCATGAGATCTACGCTTTCACTGTAGGCAACAATTAAAATCATACGTCATCTATCGGCTGTGTTATGCTTTACAGTGTCAGGTGACAACTAAAAAGTGAGTACCAGTGTCTCAGAGTTTTCTAGTGAGATGTGTGTGGAACTCAGTCACCAACACGTACAACAATTTATTGTATCCCGGATAAATTTGAAGACGAAACAGTGGCTGACCAAAAGCATCAACAAGTCCAGCATCCAGCGCTGCTGTGTTATAACATTTTCCTAGGTCACCGGAAAAAACTGTAAAACATGGTGCACTTGTACATTCCATGCTATGAACGAGGACGACCCGGATCGAAGGATGCAGTACTGCGAATAGTTTGAAGGTATGCTTCGCGATGATGAACGGTTTGCGGGAATGCTTATCTGGTGTGACAAGGAGCAGTTCAAACTGAAGGGTACTGTAAATCGTCACAAATGCATGTACTGGGCTCATGAAAATCCTGACATTCACGTGGACAAACATGTTAATACCGGATGTTAACGTACTGTGGGATCCGTCATAACGCGACTTGATTGGCCCATTCTTCTTGGAAGGTATCGAAACTGGTGAGGTGTATCTTCATGTGGTGCAAACTTCGTTTTTACCTGCCAGCTGAGAGGTGTTTGCAAGCAAAAGATTTTATCTACAAAAAGATGGCGCTCCGCCTCACTTCCACAGAGATTTCAGAGCCTGCGTCGATGAATATCTACCTGGACGGTGAAAAGGTCGAGGAAGAGCTATTGAGTACCCACCACGGTTCCAGATCTTACAGCTCTTGACTTCTACCTATGGAGGATTTTGAAATATGAAGTTTATCAACAGAAGCCAGCTACACTGAACGAGCTAGGAGACACCTTCGAGGCGTCCTGTGCGGCTATCACACCGGCAACAGTGACAGCCGTGGTTCATTCAACAGTCCAGCGGCATCGACGTTATTTGGCTGCTAATGGGGGTCATTGTGAGCACATAAAATAATCTTCCCCTCGTAAGAGTTGTAACTTCATGTCATTTTGTTTCATTAGTACTGACTGTTAGATTCCTACATTTTTCTGGACACCTCCGTATGATTAACTAATCGAACTTCACAGATTTATCGAACACGCTTTCATAACCAGTTCCATGTGGCAGGAGCTTTCCCGAGAAACACCTTGCAGGATAACACCACTATAATCAATAATTAAAAGTGTAAGCATTTCAAGTTCCTTTTTCGGAACAAAAGCGTGGAACTTTTTATAGTTTTGTTGGGTGAAGAGAGATGTAGATAACTCTAGCAAATTACAATCATGTGATCAGTCTGATTTAGATTTTCATCTGTTTTTACTCCTAGACTCTGCTGAGGGAGAGAAGTTGACATATATCCCATTTAGGATTAAGTATTATTGGGATTCCGATATTTTTGGTTGATGAGGCTAGAACGATCAATCAGTACCGCTTTGGTTTTGGATGGGTTGAGCTTTAACCCTATATTCTCTGCCCATTGTGATAGTTCATACAGATCAGTATTTAGATTCTTGATAGCTGTCTTTTAAGTTTATTGGTTGTGCGCTTGGATACAACTTGAAGGTCATCAGCATACATTTGGTACTTGCAACAGGACAAAACTGGTGACACATCATTGACCATATAATGATTATAAGAATTAATACCGAACGCTGAAGGACGCCTGATAATACCTGACTCCGTAGTGACTTTATGATGCCGAATATGGCGCATTGTTGGCGAGACATCAGGAACGAGCGAAACCAATGTATTGCACTTGGAAAGAAATTGTGGCTGTTAAGTTTACCAAGTAAAATATCGAAGTCGTCAGAATGAAAGGCTTTGGTGAAGTCCAAGAAGCACATGATAACCGCCTCTTATCCATCCATGGCAAGCTTCAGGTCGTCTGTTACATTTATTAAGGCAGACGTTGTGTTCCAACGTTTACCGAAACCTAATTGGTATTCGTCTTATAGGCGGTTTGTAGTTAAAAAGTTGGTTAACTGGTCGTGGACTATACGTTCTAAGACCTTGGACTGTGCAGGAACTATGCAAATGCACTGATCAGCCAGAACATTATGATCACCGACCTATTGTCGATATAAACCCGTCCAAGTGATAGCATTGTCATTTGGCCCGGAATGACGGCTAGTCAAGACACACGCACGTTACATATAGCACCAGTGAGCACGCTGTAGGTGTGTAGAAGGGGGAAGACGCGCGATCTTTCTGAGTTTGCCGGCGGCAAATTGTGACGGCCCGGAGGCTCGGCTGGAGCATTTCACATACTGTACGACTTCTCGGGCGTTGGAGGAGTGCTGTGGTGAGTGTCTTCAACACGTGGCGAAACCAAGGGAAAATCACGTCCAGATGTTGTGGGGTTGGCAGCCCACCGCTGATTGCAAATGTCAAACGTCGTAGGCTGGGCAGGCTGGTAAAACAGGACAGGCCGCGAACTGTGACGAAACTAGCATCAAATTTTAATGCTGGACAGAGCACAAGTATGTCTGAAGGGACAGTGCAACAAACACTCCAAACGCTGGGCCTCTGCAGCCGACGACCCATGCACGTGCCAATGTTAATACGACATCGGCAGCTACGGCTAAAATGGGCACTCGACCATCAGCACTGGACGTTGGCGCAGTGGCAGAGCGTTGCATGGACTGATGAATCTCGATACCTTCTTCATAATGCCCATGGGAGAACGCGAATCCGTCCTCTTCCAGGGGAACAGCCCCTTGACGTGTATACTGCGGGACGGAGACAAACAGGCGGCGGCTCCATTATGCTCTGCGGAACATTCGCGTGGGCATCCGTAGGTCCAGTGGAGCTCGCGCAAGGCACCGTGATGTCTAAGGAATATGGTATACTGGTTGCAGATCGCATACACCCCCTCAGGACGATCAGGTTCTCGGCAGCAGTGGCATTTTTCAACAAGATGATGCGCCATATCGTAAGGCCAGGAGTGTGATGGAATGGTTCCAGGAACACAATGGCGAGTTGCAATTGAGGTGCTGCCCCCCCCCCCCCCCCCAGTTCGCCATATCCGAACCCGACCGGACTTATCTGGGATGTGATTGAACGTGGCGTGAGAGCTCAGTGCCCCCTCCCGGGAATTACGTGACTTGGGTGTGCAGATTTGGTGCCAAATCCCTCCAGCAAACTACCAAGGCCTCATTCCTTCCATTCCACGACGCGCAGCCGCTGTTATCCGTGCCAAAGGTGGACAGACGCGCTATTAGGTTGGTGGTCATAATATTCTGGCTGATCAGTGTAGGTCAGCACTCTGAGGGTGCTTTGCGATGTGTCGCGTTTTGCAACGCAGAAGCTCCCGATTTCGTCTTTATTTAAGTGGTAAATCCAAACTCCCGAGAAATTTGCAGAGGATGCTTAGTGTTATTTGCCGAGTATTTTTCATATAATGAACAGTTGGTCTCCACTGGGTCTTAACAGAGTGGTTGCTTCTGTTCGTTATCACATGTTATTTTATTGTCGACGTTACTTTGAACAGTTCCTCTGAACAAACAGCCGTGCTTTAAGTTGCTATTTTGTTCGGTGACACGGTTGTTGCGCATTTTTTTGTTTCCTTTCTTAAGTTTTTTGTACGCATCCCGCGCAGTCTACGCCTTGCAACCCTCTCTCACATTGTTTGCAGATGATGATGTCGTTTACCTCTAGTAAAGTCATCAAAAGATCGAAATGAATTGCTAAATGATTTGGGCAAGATATGTACATTTCGATCACAAGATAAATAACGCGAAGTTAAAGGTTGTAAATTTGACAATTACCCAGGCACTACAAACAAACTGGAACCATAACATAGATAATGGTTTATGGAAAGCGAACCAAACATGGCGTTTTGTTGCCAGAACAATTAGAAGATGCAACGTGTGACCTTGTACAAGTCTTTCAGTTGGACGCTACTTCGGCGGCTGGCCTGTCCCTAACGTCCCCCTATAGAAACTATATTACGGTTGTCCGTTCTCTTCTGGAATACTTGTGCGTAGTGTGGGATCATTACGAGAAAGGATCGACCCAAGACGTCGAAAAGTTTAAAGAAGGCTGTCTCGTTTGATATTATCGCGAAATAAGATAGAGTGGTGGATGTGGTAAGCCAGTTGGGATAGCAATCATTAAAACAAAGGCGTCTTTTTTTGCGACTATATCTTTTCCCGTACACTCATGTTCAGAAGAAGGAGGGGGAAAAAAACAGAATACTTTGAACCACTAGAGATAGGACGTTCATATTCACAGGACATGTACATTGTACTTTAGTATGTTCGGCAGAAACTATTAACATTTGAAACATGTCACCCCGCTGGTTCAAGGTCAACATCGGTACCGCGACGCAAAATCACCTACCGATAAAACGTGATTGCGGTTCCCGTTGTCGCTATAAACCGAAGGTAATGGATCATTGTGACCTGCCCCCTTTTAGCCCCCTTGCGGCAGTCCTTTAATTTACCATCTCCGCTTCCTGTAATTCTCGGTGACGATGCCTCTATAGCTGACTCAGTTTAACTTTTTACCCGTGCAGCTGGATTTTATCACTCGCTCTAGTGTGGGCGCTCTCGCATGATTTCTCAGGCTACACCCACTCCAGCGACTTTTAATTGTGACGTGGATACCAAAATAGTGTCTTTTATGGTAACAAGTTGTGTTGGTACCTCTATCAACGCTTTCCAGCTGGAGGTTCTTCGTTTGTAGTTGAGTGGTTGACCTTTTACCTGATCCATCAACCACTGTAGTCTGTTTTACTCTAGTTAACTATTTGCTCTGCTCCTTTTAAGTGTCCTCTATTTTGTGTTACTGCGGTGTTCATTTTAGCTCTGTATCCCTTGGTGTTCCCTCCCTCTGGGTGCAGAGGTTACGCTTTTACTGTATAGGCCTTTTACAAGTATGTCTGTTTGTAACTGGGGACTGATGACCTCGATGTTTAGCCCCCATCAAACCCCAAAACCAACCAACCATTTTGACCTGAGCGGACGTGCAGGATTCCTCGCCCAAGTACGCGCGAACCGTAACGTCATATCAGTCAGATTGAAAGAGGGTGCTTTGTTGGCATGAGGGAATATGATGAATCCATCTGGAAACTTGCTGCTCGTGTGGGACGAAGTGTTTCTGCAGTGCAACGGGTGTGTGCAGAATGGTTCACGGAAGGCCGTAGAAGAAGACGAGATGGGTTAGGTCGTCCCACCCAGCCCCCCCCCTTCCCCCCCCCCCCCCCCCCCGCCCGAGAAGATTGATACCTCATCCGAATGGCATTGTAGGACAGCTCTGCGTCCTCCTCGGCTCTGG
This sequence comes from Schistocerca cancellata, assembly GCF_023864275.1. NCBI lineage: Eukaryota > Metazoa > Arthropoda > Insecta > Orthoptera > Acrididae > Schistocerca > Schistocerca cancellata. Next base: position 495,049,356 of record NC_064626.1, on the reverse strand, counting down.
CCAACAGTGGAACACATCGGACATTATCAGGCGTGACAGTCCGTCGCCGTTTATTACGGAATGGGTTACGTGCGCGTCGTCCACTTCTCCGCCTACCTTTGACATGCTAGAGGGCAATGGTGTATGGAACGACTGCTAGAGGGCAATGGTGTATGGAACGACGTCATTGGGGACAGGAATGGCATCAGATAGTGTTTTCAGGCGAATCTAGGTTCTGTTTGTATGAAAATGAAGGCCGCATTTTGATTTGCCACAGACAGGAGGAGCGGTATCGCAGAGACTGCAATCTCACAAGACAAACAGCACCAACTAAAGGCCTTACTGTGTGGTGTGCTATTGGGCACAACTACAAATCAAAGTTAGTGCGTGTCCAGGGCACTGTGACCAGTGTGACCGGGGCGAATGACATTCTGCGGCTCGTAGCTATACCCCTTCTGCACAACACTCCAGACACCATTTTCAACATGACAATGATCTACCGCATGTTGGTGCACAAAGACGTGCCTTCTTGGTGTCAAAGGATGTCAGGCTTTGCCTGGCCCGCCAGATCATCAGACTTGCTGCCAATAGAAAATGTTTGGGATATGCTGAAACGACGGGTGCAGCGCTGTGACCCGGTGGTAACAACCACAGTTGAACATTAGAACCAGGTGAATGCAGCATGGATGGATATACCACAGGAAGCTATTCGCGCCCTATACGCGTCGATGCCATCATGCAGGGAACAAGTGAACAGGGCTCATGGCAGACCGTGTTGCTTCTAGGCAACAGGACACATGCTGAACAGAGGTGACTGAAGGTTCCCATCTGTATATGGAAAAATGAATGTCCTAATAAAACAAAAGAAATCAGAGCTCGCATAGATCAAGGTCTTAGTGAGAGCTGCAGAGCAAGGTGGCTCATACGAATATTGCTTTTCTTTCTATCAGAACCTGTTACTTGAATACGCAATGGATAAAATTAAATTGTATCCTCGACCAAAAGAGAAAGGCAGAGTATATCGCTACTCAGGCAGTGATGAAAGTGACTGAAATTTTAGTGCCAATGGTCATGAAATATTTAGAAAAAGATGTCCGCTTTTGTAGCTGAGTGCTCAGCGCGGCTGACTGCCATGCGGAGGATCATGGTTCGATTCCCTGTAGTGTCAGGGCTTTTTACTTGGTGGGGGAGGACTGGCACGGCGTACACTCAGGCTCATGATGCCAGTTGAGGAGCTACTCGACCGATTAGTAGCCGCTCCAGGTCAAGAAAACTAACAACGTCCGGGAGAGCGATGTGATGACCCACGTCGTTCGATACCGTGTCCCATGACTCTGTGCGGAGGGTGACACGGCGGTCGGTCGGTGCTGATGGGCCTGTAAGGCCTGTGGATCTGACTGTTTTTCGTGCATATAAATAAAAAGTTTTCACTGGAATTTACACCTTAATTAATAGTAATGTCATGGATAATGAAATGATGAAATTGCTGTTTTCTGTAAAGCTAACCAGTAAAATTAACTTCCCTTGATCTCAGCATACAAAATAGCGACGTACTCGTTCGTAACAAAAAAATTCACGTATTGCTATGCCTTTATTTCGTCTACCTCTGTCAGATCAGAGTCAGCAACAGAGATTTAAATTAACTGCCTTGCGCTCTGGTGTAGCAAACATAATCCACTAGACCAATATATAATTTATCCTCGCTTTTAAAAAATCGTATTTTTAATTTTTTCTGTCTGAGACGTGACATATAGTTGTAAAATACAATCTAGCATTCAGGAGGGCGATAGTTCAAATACTCCTACGGCCAATCAAACTTAGTTTATTACGTCGGGATCGCCTAATCACTTCCACTTTTGACAACTTATTTCCATGTTCATATGCGATAATTAACCCACTTCATCATGGTATATAAAAGTTCAAGTTACACACTCTGACCGTCATGTAATGGTATAAAAGGGCATTGAATTATACATCTTATCACATGGTAAAAAAAAAGAGCTGTTCGTGGTGACAAGCCAGTCGTTAAGTTCGGCGACCCCCTCGGTGCTGTTCGATAGAGTTATACTGCAGGCCTGCACCAAGTGTCTTCCTGTCCATTCCTAGAGGTAATGCAGAGCAGTCGAAATTCAGATGTACCGTTGACTCATAGTCGCGCAGTTAATTTTATTACGTTGGCGCATAAGTTCCTAGCGTTTTTGTTTTGCATGTTGGTATTGCTGTTGCCATGGGTTTATTTATCGATTATCATTTTGCCATTTGGAGATAGTGAGTGGAACTGTGGACGCTAGAAAATGGCGTGCCAAATGGAGAAATCGGCACATTTATGACATATTCTTCTGTTTGAGTTCAGTAGAGAGGGTGACAGCAGCGGAGGCAGCCAGACACATTTGCGCCGTGAATGGGGATAACGATGTTGGACAGAGAATAGTTAGAAAATGGTTTTCTCTTTTGAAGGAGGATCGTTTTGACATTTGTGACTCTCCACGTTCAGGAAGACCTCCGAGGGGTTGATGAAAATTGTTTAAGCGCATTAGTCCAGAGTGATCCACATTAGTATACTCGAGAATTGGCAGATATGATGACCTGTGATCATTCCACCATCGTGTGTCATTTGCATGCAATGGGGAAGTTAAAGAATCGGTTTTATGAATACCGGCAGCATGTTCTAAACCGAAATCGCAAAAATCAGCGGGTTTCCACATGCGCATCTCTGCTTGCTCGTTATCAGTTATCTCGAGAAGAACATCCACCTTTCTTGTCCTGTATCGGTACTGGTAACGAGAAATGGTGGCTTAATGCCAAAATGAGGAAAACGAAGGAATGGTTGAGCCCAAACAAAGAAGCATCTCCCCTTACGAAGACCTGCGCTCATCTACGAAAGATGTTTACATCTGGTAGAACAGCGACGGTGTGCTGTACTATGAATTGCTTCCACGATGGGCCACCATCACTGCTAACATTTATTGTCAACGGCTTAGAAATCTTGTGGACGTAATTCAAAACCAAAGACCAGAAAGACTGCGTGAAGTGATGCTACTTCACGGTAACGCCGTCCTCGTTCTGATAGACTGACAAAAGAAAAAGTACCACTATACAGGAGTTAGGTTGGGAAGTCATTCCGCACCTACCTTATTCACCTGATCTCGCGCCCTCAGATTTTCAGGTTTTCAGTGCCCTATCCAACAACCTTCAAGTAACTTATTTTGTGGCTGAAAATGCACTCCGAACATGGCTCGATGAGTTCTCGCCCCAAAACCACGTGATTTCTACAGTCGCGGAATCTAAAAGTTACCCCAGCGTTGGCAGACTCCTGTAAATAGTGAAGGATATTACATTAGTGACGATTAAAGTCTCTGTTATACGTGTCTGTTGTGATTATTAAATTTGTGGAAAAACGCTACGACTTTGCGCAACAACCCAGTAATTCCTTATAAATATCCGGCCAAATGAAATGCATTAAAATCGCTATAAACTATCAATCTTTTTTTGTTTATGAGAGCTCCCTCCTCACAACCGCTTGTTATTGAAGGCGCTGAGCGGCAGAAATGCAGGACGAGGAGGAACATTTTATCATTAATTTTTGATGCGACATGGCGTAAAAAAAAAGGAAAAGTTAACGTAGGAACTGGGAGTGTTACCTGCAGGCAGGGAAAAAAAAGTATCAGTAATGGTGACGGAATGTAGGACTTTAGTCACCATAGAAAAAGACCCGTATTAAACTCGTTAGATAAGCAAGATAATTACACGCTTTGCAGCTCATCACGGCAATATGGCCCAAGACGGACACGTCAGAATAAAATTCGGTACTTTTATATTTATGTTCCACGTTTTCCGATTTTCGGTGAAATAATTTGTAAATTGTAGAACTTAAAAATTACGTTATTAAGCTTAAAAAATATGTTTTCGTTCTTTCTACCCAGTTTAATAGCACTGTTTATTGAAGGTAAAACAATACAATAGGTATAGTTCTTTCTGCTTTCACTGAAACATTTCAAAGATCTGAAAGTAAATGAATTGTTTCTTCTTTTAATGTTCAGCACTGCAATAAGATCCAGGAATTTATTTTTGGAGAGGAATGTGTGTGTAGTAAAGAGATACTATGTACTACTTATTTTAAAAGCAAAAGCAACTCATTTCCACAATCGATAGAGTTATGGGGCGGCAAACTGATTTGTCGCTTGTATGAATAAATGCTCTCCAACCGGCCTTGTGTATACCCCATCGAAGAATACTGTCATCGGTAATACTCTCAGCGGAAACAAACCATTTATCAAACAATGTCTGCAACACACTCAGCGTTTTCACTGACAATGTTGTTGTCTACAGCCGAACAACGTCACTGGATTATCGTAATAGAACGATAGATCAATTGATGTCCTGTTAGAGAACTCTAAATGTGGTTAAAAGCAAAATAACGCCCGTAAACAAAACAAAAAAGCATAGGACACTGGTAAACTATTGAGCCTGACAAATTTTTCAAATATATACAATCACTAACTAAGCGATATGAAATAAAATGGAACGAATATGTGAAATTAATATGAGGAAAGACGAATATAATAACTTGAATTTGTTGGAAAGAGTATCGAAATTACCGACCGAGCAAGGTGGCATTTTGGGTAGGAGAGTGTTTCAAATGCCCGTCTGCCCATCCAGAGTTAAGTTTCCCGTAGTTTGTCTGAATCTCTTAAGGCAAATACTGGGATGGTTCCTCGCAAGGAACAATCCGCATTTCCTTCGTGACTCTCCGCCACTAGTCTTCTTTCGACACTTTCGAAATCAAAGAGGCGTTGAATGAATCCGGGGACACACTGATTGATACATAGCAGGTTAGTAGTCCATCCGAAACTATAACGGAAATCTCCATCTCCATCTGTACTCTGCAAGCCACCTTACTGTGTGTGGTGGTAGGTATTTTATGTAACCTGCCCCCCCCCCTCCCTCCCTCTTTCCTTTTTCAATCGCGAATGGTTCGCGGGAAGAACGATCGTTGGTAAGCCTCCGTGTGAGCTCCAATCTTTCAAATTTTATCTTCCTGGTGTTTTCGGTGATCAAAAAGTCAGTATAAATTTGAAAACTGAATAAATCACGGAATAATGTAGATAGAGAGGTACAAATTGACACACATGCTTGGAATGACATGGGGTTTTATTAGAACCACAAAAATACAAAAGTTCAAAAACTGTCAGACAGATGGCGCTTCATCTGATCAGAATAGCAATAATTAGCATAACTAAGTAAGACAAAGCAAAGATGATGTTCTTTACAGGAAATGCTCAATATGTCCACCATCATTCCTCACCAATAGCTGTAGTCGAGGCATAATGTTGCACTGTAAAGCATGTCCGGAGTCATGGTGAGGCATTGGCGTCGGATGTTGTCTTTCAGCATCCCTAGAGATGTCGGTCGATCACGATACACTTGCGACTTCAGGTAACCCCAAAGCCAATAATCGCACGGACTGAGGTCTGGGGACCTGGGAGGCCAAGCATGACGAAAGTGGCGGTTGAGCACACGATCATCACCAAACGACGCGCGCAAGAGATCTTTCACGCGTCTAGCAATATGGGTTGGAGCGCCTGGTTATAATAAAACCCCATGTCATTCCAAGCATGTGTGTCAGTTTCTACCTCTCTATCAACATTATTCCGTGGTTTATTAAGTTTTCAAATTTATACTGACTTTTTGATCACCCGGTATATATGAGGAAGCAATATACTCGCTCACTCTTCTAGGAATGTACGCTCACGGAACCGTAACAGTGAATAACAGTGATACAAAGATGAAATTAGAGTCAGGAGAGGATTACAAACAAGACAGGCGGTTCTGGCACTGAGGCTTCTTATCGAAAAGCAAACCCAATTTACATTGCCTTTGTAGACCAGTAAAAGCCGCTTTATAATGTTGCCTGCCAATATATGTTAAGAGTGCTGAAAAAAGCGGGTCTAAAATACGAAGACGTTCGGGTGATACTCAGCCTATAAGAACGAAATGGGTGTGATTAGGCATTTTCATCAGAAACAACAAGCAAAAATTAGAGACGCTATGAGTCAAGGGTGTGCTCTGTCTTCTCTTATAGTCAGTGTTTACGTCCAGGAAGCTGTGGACGAATTTCGTGGAACTACTGGGGCTGGCATCAAGTTAACGCGCACAAGATAGACATTCTATGTTACGCTGGTGATACACTGTGGTGACCGACGACGGAAGAAGATACAGAAAAGTCCTCAGCACGACGGAAAGGATTTTCTGCAGTAAGTATTGTATTATAATAAACAAGTGAAAACTAAAGTGATGGTAGCGGTAGTGAAGAATAATATGGACCTTTAAGAATAAGAACTGGAAGAGAATAGTTATGAATGACAGAGGAATTAACCTAATTACGAAGAAGGAACAAAAGGTATGGCAGAAACCGGGAAGAAACTGTGCGCAGAATAAAGAAAGCTAAATTTGAATTTAATTTGAGAAATAACTTACTTACCAATAAGAATATCAGTCAGCTAATACGGAAACGGGTCACAAAAAGTTTTGTTTTGTTTGGAGTATGGCCCTGTACGGGTGTGAAACTAGGACGATAGGAAAACAAAAGACATGACGGCTAGAAGCCGTGGCGATATGGTGCTACAGAAGGATGATGAGAGACAGAGTTACCAATAAAGAGACGACCAAGGATGTCATGCTGCAGCAGATTATGAATGATACGGAATGCAGTACATACGCGGAAGTGGGGAGGCAGATATGAGGCGAATGGCGTATTGCTGCAAACCAGCCTCAGGTTTGACTTTGGAGGGAGGGAGGGAGAGAGAGAGAGAGGGAGAGAGAGAGAGAGAGAGAGACATTGAATATCTGCAGTGGAAGAACGCCATGAAATTATTATTGAAGCTGGAATGTGTCACAACGAATGCAGTCTGACCAACCATCTACATCAGTCATATAATAACGGCGGTGCCGGCCTCTGTTAATAGAAGTCTCTCGCGTTATTCCAGCGTACGTGCCGCCCTGCTGGTGGCCGCAGCTGTCAAGTAATTTAGCACTCGCCGCCAGCTTCATTAAGAATGTGCTCCTTCTTGCGGCGTGTTTTTCAGTGCCGTGTGTGGGGCCCTCATCCCATTATTCAGCCGGCTCGGCGACTCGTGTGCGGCAGCTATCAGTCGCCGGACGGCCCACACGTCACCTGCACCCGAAATTACCTGTCCGCCGGTCATTGTTTTGCTACCGTGCCGTCGTTCGCACGTGATTGATTGCTCATTCGGGCCGCGCCGCGCTGCTCCTCCGAAGACAGGAGACCCCAGCCGACGAGCGCGCGTAACGGGTGAGATGCTAGAACAAGTGTCGCGGCTGGACATGAATTCGTGCACGTGACACAGGAGTAACTCTTTAATGGCAAGCCACGGAAGTGTTTGAAAAACTGATAAATAAAGTTACTGTGAGTTCCACTAGCAAAGACCTTCTATAGCGAAGTTTCTGTGATCGCCGTTTATACTGACATAATAGTGAGCAGCTCCCATTGAGGCCGGCCGAAGTGACCGAGCGGTTCTAGGCGCTACAGTCTGGAACCGCGCAACCGCTACGGTCGCAGGTTCGAATCCTGCCTCGGGCATGGATGTGTGTGATGTCCTTAGGTTAGTTAGATTTAAGTATTTCTAAGTTCTAGGGGACTGATGACCTCAGAAGTTAAGTCCCATAGTGCTCAGAGCCATTTGAAGCCACCCATTGAGTCACTCAACCTGCTTTGTGTCCTGTCCTCCTCGCTCCGAAAAACAGGGGGTCTTGCCGACTCGGGGCAGTTCAGCATTTTGAGTAACGGTGCGTTTTGTCATGGTTGAAGCCCACTTCACAAGAACGTCGAAAAGATCACATTTCTTTGTTTTCACAAACAGGTCGCTATGTTTCTCAAAACAACATTTCGCACATAACTTTCGAGTGGCAGTTTTTCTCTCTTCTGGCCTCTCCCAGGGCATAGAAAATCCGCAACCCTGCCGGCATCCAGAGGCAGCAATGCTACCCACTAGACAACGAGCTGCGGACGGTCTAACATACCCGAATTATTAGCTGAAAAAGAAGATAACTTTTCAGAACATCTCTTGTAAATATAACGGATATATAAAAACCTGAAACACCAAATGTTCTAATATCAAAGTATAGTAAAGTTAATTTTGAGCGTTGGAAAATGGTTCAGAAACATTACAACCTCGCAAAGTATGGAAATGTTCCTAAAATAAAAGTGCGATACAGTCTGTTAAATAAGATCGTGGCCGGGTTAATCAGTAGAAAAATGTATTTGACAGCGAACTAAAGTACACATATACATCATATATGAACAAAAGAAAAATGCAGTTGCAATTAACAGTACGTCCAGTCATCTACATCGTCAATTATTGCTTGATGTCTCCGACACATGTTTGATAACATGTTTTCCGCGTATTCACGGTGAAGATACCTCCAAACGCGTAGAATTTGCGTGGACAGCTATGTCAAAGTGAAGATATTTTTCCCATGCAACTTCTTTTTGATGGTAGACCATATACACTCCTGGAAATGGAAAAAAGAACACATTGACACCGGTGTGTCAGACCCACCATACTTGCTCCGGACACTGCGCGAGGGCTGTACAAGCAATGATCACACGCACGGCACAGCGGACACACCAGGAACCGCGGTGTTGGCCGTCGAATGGCGCTAGCTGCGCAGCATTTGTGCACCGCCGCCGTCAGTGTCAGCCAGTTTGCCGTGGCATACGGAGCTCCATCGCAGTCTTTAACACTGGTAGCATGCCGCGACAGCGTGGACGTGAACCGTATGTGCAGTTGACGGACTTTGAGCGAGGGCGTATAGTGGGCATGCGGGAGGCCGGGTGGACGTACCGCCGAATTGCTCAACACGTGGGGCGTGAGGTCTCCACAGTACATCGATGTTGTCGCCAGTGGTCGGCGGAAGGTGCACGTGCCCGTCGACCTGGGACCGGACCGCAGCGACGCACGGATGCACGCCAAGACCGTAGGATCCTACGCAGTGCCGTAGGGGACCGCACCGCCACTTCCCAGCAAATTAGGGACACTGTTGCTCCTGGGGTATCGGCGAGGACCATTCGCAACCGTCTCCATGAAGATGGGCTACGGTCCCGCACACCGTTAGGCCGTCTTCCGCTCACGGCCCAACATCGTGCAGCCCGCCTCCAGTGGTGTCGCGACAGGCGTGAATGGAGGGACGAATGGAGACGTGTCGTCTTCAGCGATGAGAGTCGCTTCTCCCTTGGTGCCAATGATGGTCGTATGCGTGTTTGGCGCCGTGGAGGTGAGCGCCACAATCAGGACTGCATACGACCGAGGCACACAGGGCCAACACCCGGCATCATGGTGTGGGGAGCGATCTCCTACACTGGCCGTACACCACTGGTGATCGTCGAGGGGACACTGAATAGTGCACGGTACATCCAAACCGTCATCGAACCCATCGTTCTACCATTCCTAGACCGGCAAGGGAACTTGCTGTTCCAACAGGACAATGCACGTCCGCATGTATCCCGTGCCACCCAACGTGCTCTAGAAGGTGTAAGTCAACTACCCTGGCCAGCAAGACCTCCGGATCTGTCCCCCATTGAGCATGTTTGGGACTGGATGAAGCGTCGTCTCACGCGGTCTGCACGTCCAGCACGAACGCTGGTCCAACTGAGGCGCCAGGTGGAAATGGCATGGCAAGCCGTTCCACAGGACTACATCCAGCATCTCTACGATCGTCTCCATGGGAGAATAGCAGCCTGCATTGCTGCGAAAGGTGGATATACACTGTACTAGTGCCGACATTGTGCATACTCTGTTGCCTGTGTCTATGTGCCTGTGGTTCTGTCAGTGTGATCATGTGATGTATCTGACCCCAGGAATGTGTCAATAAAGTTTCCCCTTCCTGGGACAATGAATTCACGGTGTTCTTATTTCAATTTCCAGGAGTGTATTTTCAATGGATACTTTCAGGCGACTTTGAGGGCCATGCACACTTTTCTCATTTTGCCAGCCGCTGCAAAGTCTGCTGCAGTGCTTCGGATCAGTGTCCTTTCAGTATCCAATCTTCATTTCTGTCGATGAACCAACGTTTGGCAGTCAGCATCAGTCATATTTGATAAACGCGACGTGTAAGGTGCACTCATGTCTCTTCATGTTTATCTCAGTCAAGAATTTAAGGTAAACTAATGCTTTATGGACATGGCATGAAGGACGAAGGTTCCCTCTGTCGGATTGTGAAAGAACTAGGACAATATCTTTTACCATCTGTATGTAATGCCGACCACGCTCTTACTTTACAGAATGTACCACCCTGTTGTCTCGAAGCTCGACAATATGATCAGCATAGAATCCCAACTGGAGACCAGTATCTCAGGTTCAGTTCTGCCTGTCTTTGATAGTCTTTTTCAGGAAGGAATGTACATAGGTACTGGCTGAAAGGTGATGTCTATAACTTGTAAAGATGTGTAAGAGAAAGAAAACAGATGTGATCATGTGCATCCCTGGAGGAAACGTGCACTGCTTGTAAGTTGCCACCCAGAGAGTAATCTAGAGTACGTAATGCAGTTAACTAAAGGTGTTGGTCGGTTTGACGCCAAGAACATCTATCGTCATGGCCCGAAACAATCTTGAGTTCCTTCCAGCGACTAACAGAAATGGTCAAAGCAGCTGGTCCTGCTCTTGCAGTTTCAGCATAGCTGTCGATGTGCATTATCATCTCCTGGGTAGATCAGATTCCTGTGATCTTGAACCGAGTGTCGAGTCGAAACTAGAGGATTCAGTGGTTACAAGTGTCTCGACATTGGATAGAGGCTTCGCCGTGGTTTTCCTGGACAGGTCATCTTGTACTATTTGCTGTATCGGCCGCTTGGGTGAAAGAGTATGTATGGAGAGCTCATGATATTTCTTTTTAGGTTAGGCGAAACGCCGAGATCAAAGGCGGCCAGTCCTGAACGAAGGCGAAATCGAATTGCAAATGAATCGTAGTGAAATTTAAGATAACTGTATTGTGATTTCAGAGCTGTCCTCCGTGTGATTAACTGATATTATATATTATGGTTTCTAGCCGCGTTTAACTTTACATTTTACGCTTAATACGAGTATTTCGACGATAAACAATGTAGTCTTCTTCTTACGGTGTTCCTTACAGTGGATTTAAGGATGTTAGCTGCGTGTACTCCAACCAGGCAGTGAGGTGTTACTCTAGTCAGTAAGACTGCCTGTATTATCCACAGAAAATTCTAACTAGAGTCCAAGCAGCGAAAATAGTGAAACACAAGTATGGAGCACCCGAAGGAGGTGACTAGGGCAGTCGTCGAAATACTACGCACCAAGTGGAGTTGTCGTTACGCCAGAAATCGGAGAACATACCCTCAAATTTCCAATAGTTAACCCCCCAGGGCTCAGAATTCGTTTGCTGGGTAGCGGTTTGGCGACCCCGGGTTCCTGAGCTGGGGCTGATAAGCACCGCCAGTCCTCTGTTAACATAAGCGCCATGCATGCTTCAGCGACCACCGCGCAGCACGGCGGTGGAATGTTGTGTGTTCCAGGAAGATACAAACCTCTGTAATATATATATAAACCTCAAAGTGTGCTACGTGCTGATGAGGTGAATGGCTTTTGAAGTAAAACAGTATCTGTCGGGCAACCTTTGGGGCACCTGCCGCTCTCTAGTTGTATAAGGCTTGATCAGGCATGCAGGGCTATGCCTGGGTCGACGTTTGTTTCCCTAGCGTCTCGTGGGATCCCTACGGAATGTCTCATCAAACTACTACTCTCCCGGGACGAGTGTACCCTCAGGTAGTACCTACACCCACTTATCAAAGAGAGGTCGGTTGGTCACTCCGCCTGAGAAGTAGTCTCAGAATCATAGTAACTAGGCACTAGTGTGCATAACACTTTCATTGTAATAAAGAGAACAGGGGAAACCTTTGAGAAGTTCTCCCCTTTCTGTAGTCATAAGTCATTGGAGGGTATTGCTGGGTCCCTAAAGTGTCAAACGGCTTCGTAATGGAACACTTCTATTTAGAACTGCTAGTTCAAACCAAGTATGTAAGCTTCTGGGATGTAACGCCGTAGGTGACTACTCAGTCAAGGCTGAATTGCTTAACACCCTTAACCTCTGTAAAGGCGCGGTTAGCTGCTATGATATAATGGAGATGGACCCCTGGGGAGTTACGTGAAAAATGGAAAAATATGGGCATCGCGGAAGTGCAGAACTACCCGAGGAGAGTGAATACGACATTGGAAAAATCTGCAACATTTATTGTAACGTTTAGCTCTCCAGAATTACATAAACATTCTTGCAGGCTATATCCATCTTAAGGTTTGCCCGTTTGTTCCTAACCCAATGTGATGCTTCAAATGTCAAAAATTTGGCCATACCAGCAAGGGATGTAATGGGAAGCCTACATGTGGAAACTGTAGAGGCTCAGCTCCAAAATCAGCCAATTCTTGTACACTTCCTCCTAAATTTATAAACTACTCGTACACTTCCCCCGGAATATACAAACTGCTTCGGGGATCATCCATTATGGAGCAGAAACTGTCAGGTTTACAACGAAGAAAGGAAAATCCAGGAGTTTACAAAAATTCAGGAGTTGAAAGTCTTAAGACGCATACACTGTGGTGAAGCTAAAAAAGCTTTCAAAGCTATGTAACCTCCAGTTTTTTATACCTCTTTTTCATCAACCATTAAGAAGCGAATCGCCAAGTGTGATGCCTCCACACGAACTCAGGCCACAGCTTCAAGTACAAGCACATGCACATGTTGGTGTATCTGTTGGGGAAAGACTACAATTGGGCCAGAAATAATACGGAAGCTGTCAGCGATGGGCTTAAAACCTAAGCCACATATTGCTGCCCACCATCAGAAGCCTGCTAAGCCATAACCTCAATCCAAGCAACCAACTCCTCCCGTAAGTAAATGTCAAAGTCGAAGAAAGTAACAGTTAAACCTTCGGATCGGCGAGCTCTCTCCCTCTCAGATGGAGACTTGAGGATATGGATTTCCACTCGGAGGAGCCGGAGAGCCAGGCACCAGCTAACGTTCCCCCTGACCTCTCAGCTAAATCACAGCCTCTGTGGGAGAAAGACAAGACCAACCATCGCTAATCAATGGCTCTCACGGGGACTTCAGTGTTGCAGTGAAATTTAAATGGATACCGATCACATTTGGAAGAATTACAGCTCCTGGTCCAGGAGAAATTGTTAAGCATCTGCTCACAAGAAACTCGTTTTAAAGTCACCGACACACCTGCATTAATGGGTTATCACCCCTACAGGAAGGACGATATTTACAAATTATTGTGCGGAGGTAAATGGCATTATGATGGCACGGGAAATGATTCACAGACATCACTATAAAAGTTTTCCTGTCTGTTCCGACTCGCTTAGTGCACTACAAGCGCTTCACCAAATGTACCCAGTAGAGCAGGTGATTCAGCTCACCTGTGACTCCTTACAGTGACTCCAACGCTGTGACAAGGTGGTGATCGTTTGCTGGGTACATGGTCACATCGAGAAACCGGGAAACGACATGGTCTTCAAAGCAACTAAGGAAACATGTCGGAATAGTGCTGGACGCCGTCATCTTATTTTCTGACAGATACATCATGCTTCAGTGGGAGACTGAATGGTTGCAGGTGACAGAAAACAAACTGCGGTCGATCAAATCGATCACACAGGCGTAGTGGACTACATGTCAGCCTCAGCGCTGGAAGGAAGTTCTGCCTACCAGGCTGCACATCGGACATGCCCTTTAACCCATGGCCTCCTCCTCTGGCGGGAGGATCCACCACACTGTGAGGTTTGTAGTGTGCCTTTTTCAGTTCAGCATATTTTGACAACATGTGTCTTATATACTGACATCCGGGCAGACCTCAGTCTCGAAGGAGATCTGCCCACCATCCTCGCCGATATTGATTACAGTGTTACAAGAGTGGTGCAATTTTGTGAACTGTCAGGCCTCATCCCTAAATTGACCGGAAGGTAGGCAGACTTTAATGCATTACAAACTGCTCCGCATGTGGGGACAGCCTTCGTCTCCAACCATGAGATTGGCTTGCAAAGGACCATAATGTTGAGCACAATTCTGTCAGAAACAGCAAAGGTCTTGGAGGAGCAGTTGGAAGGAATGGACAGTGTCTCGAAAGGAGGATGTAAGATCAGCATCAACGAACACGAAACAAGGATAATGGTATGTAGTAGAATTAAATTAGGTAATGCCGAGGGAATTAGACAAGGAAAGGAGACACTTAAAGCAGTAGACCAGTTTTTTTTATTTGGACAGCAAAATAACTGATGAAGGTCGAATTAGAGAAGATATAAAATGTAGAATGCCAACAGCAAGAAAACCGTTTGTGAGGAAAAGAAATATTTTACATCGAATATAAATTGAAGTGCTAGGAAGTCTTTTTTGTCTGGAGTGTGGCCTTGCATGAAAGTGATGCATGGACGATAAACAGTAGACAAGAAGAGGCTCTTTTTCAAGTGTGGTGCTACACAAGAATGCTGAAAATTGAATGGGTAGATCGCGTAACTAATGAGGAGGTACTGAATAGAATTGGGAAGAAATGAAATTTGTGCCACAACTTGCGTAGAGGAAGGGGTCGGTTGGTTGGACACATTGTGAGGCATGAAGACATTGTGAATTTAGTGTTGGAGAGAAATGTGCGGAATAAAAATTGCAGAGGGGGACCAAGAGACGAGTACAGTATGCAGTTCAAATGGATGTGCGTAGCAGTAATTGTTCGGTGATGAAGAGACTTACACAGGATAGAGTGGCATGGAGAGCTGCGTCAAATTAGTCTTCGGATTGAAGATCACAACAATATCAACAAGCCATTAGGAACTAAGATGCCATTGTACTAACGATAGTTATTAAATACAAAGAGAAAGAAAAAAAAATGCTATCAGTAAAGCTACGAGAGATTTTGTATTTGCGGATCATGCAAACAGTGTCAATCATACCAACAAAATCGGGATGGTAATTTTCTCTTCCCGGGGATTGGATGTTTGTGTTGTCCTCGTCATTTCATCACCATCATCATAATTCGTGACAGTGACTAGAGTGGACTGTGTAAAAACTTGGACTGTGAAAAATTGGAACTCCATACGAGCACTGATGACCGCGCAGTTGAGCGCCCCACAAACCAGGCATCATAATCATCATCATCATCCACACAAAATGAAATAGGAACCTTTGGATCAAGTATGACACCAGCAGGAGATGTGTGATGTAAGTTGAAACTAACTGTCCACCCTACCTGAACAATTAAGGTGGCTTAGAGGGGCAATGACAAACAGGTTTAACAGCAACAATCATAACAAGTAGCAGCTACTGTGCAGCGATTGTTCGTTACATTGTAGAAGAATAGTCATCACTGTAAATAAAAGTTTGCACTAGATACTATCTTCTGCCGGTATACGTAAATTATATGTAAAAAGAAAAAAAAGTACTTCCACAGCTGAAAACACGTAAAGCTAATCGCCACATAAAACAGTAAGTTCTTTCACACACTAATGCAAGACTGGGCAAACACCATGGTGTGAAATGCGAGGATAGTTTTACATATTCTAATGTGTACGATGCGGGTGAATACTACGCACCCGTATGTGGACGCCTGGCTGCCAAGTGAACAGAATTAGTCGGAAACTTCGAAACGATTTGTCTCTGTTAATGTGTTTCGCTGTACACAGTTAGCAGCCCGTAGACACACAAATAAATTGGTTTTGACACTAATCTACCCGGTTTAAGAGCGTGCTCTAATTCTGCATTTGAGTAGAAATGTGTAGAATGTGTAGCAATAGTGTTATAACGTTCACTGGGTAGTGTTTACGAAGGAGCAAATCAGCAAACTTTGAAGTTGGGAAACTTTGATATTCCACCCAAGACATCAACTCTGTTGACCTATCAGACTGATACAAAAAAACACTCCCAGAGAAGGAAAACGATGTCCACACGTAGGATGTTCCATTGAAGTCGGGTTGTGTGATATCTAGACTTTTGATAACAATTAGGTAATACTTTCCAACAGTATTAACACAGTTTATCGGCAGAGATGTTTTTCTTGTATGGCCGAGCGTTGCAATGAAAAATCTTCGTCTTACAAACATACTCAGCAAGCCACCATACGGTGCATGGCGGAGGGTATCTTTTACCACCCTTATTCTGTTCCACTCGCAAATGGAGCCGGGGAAGACTTATGTGGAGACTTGATTTTTCTTGTTTTTCGCAGTTCTTATTCGAAACGTACGTAGAATCGTTGCACAGTCGGCCGCAAATATCAATTCGGTAACTTTTCTTAATATTTTTCTTTAAAAGAACGTCATCTTCCCTCCAGGGATTCACATGTGAGTTCGCAGTCGTTTCCCTTACACTAGCATGTTGATCGAACCTACAGGTAACAAATCTAGGAGCACACCTTTGAATTATTTCGGTATCTTCTTTTTAATTCGAGCTGGTGGACATCCAAAACAATCGAGCAGTGCTCAGTAATTGGTCGCACTAATGTTTTTGGACGATCTCCTTTGTAGATAAATACTTTCCTAAAATCTCCCAGTGCACCTAAGTCAACCTTTGGCGTTTCGTTTCATATTGGTTTCCGATGTTACACATCGATATTTAATCGACGTGCATGTGTCAAGCGGCACAACACTAATGCTGTATTCAAACATTAAAGCAATGTTTTTCCTATTCATCTGCGTTGGCCTACTATTCGACCGCCGGCCAATGTGGCCGTGCGGTTCTAAGCGCCTCAGTTTGGAACCGCGTGACCGCTACGGTCGCAGGTTCGAATCCTGCCTCGGGCATGGATGTGTGTGATGTCCTTAGGTTAGTTCGGTTTAAGTAGTTCTAAGTTCTAGGGGACTGATGACCACAGCAGTTGAGTCCCATAGTGCTCAGAGCCATTTGAACCATACTATTCGACCACGGTATTATTGCACTTGGCCTCGCCTGGCCGTTACCGGAAACACGCTGTGAGGTTACTGTAAACAAGTACAGTGGTGACTAAGGATAACACGTCGCAATGCGAATGGCACCAAGCCAACTGTGCATATACTATCAAGGATTTCAGAGTGTCCTCGTGAAGTATCAGGTTAAAATCTCACCATAAGCCAACCGAAGTGCCGTGACAACCAGGTGCAGTAATATTGTGGTCGACTAATGCCGCTATCTACATTAGAGCTAGCTACAGTTCATCACACCAAATAGAAATACTGTCTAAGTCATTTTACATCCATCTACAGTGTCATCAGCGAACAGCGACTATACCGTCGCCTCTGATAAATACTAACAGTCGATGACAACTTACTGAATTCTGTCACTTGATAAGTCCTCGAGCGACTCACGTACCTGAGAACTCACTCCATACGCTCGGACCTTTGTTAACAGTCTGTAGTCGGGCCCTGTGACAAACGCTTGCTGGAAGTCCTGGAATGTTGAATCACTCTATTGCCCTTCATTCATGGTTCGCAGGATCTCGTGTGAAAGAAGGGTGAACTGAGTTTCGCGTGTGCGATGCTTCCTAAATCCGTGTTAATTCGTGGCCAGAAGCTGTTCTGCCTCAGGAAAATTTGTTATATTTTAACTTGCGATATACTGAAGAGTTCTGCAACAAACTGAAGTTTATATTATTGATATGTAATTTTGCGAATCCTTTCTTTTATCCTTTGTATCTAAGGAAGTCATCTGTGCTTTTTTCCTCGTACTTGGGACTGAGCTGGGTGAGAGAACATCTATAAATGCGAGCTAAGTGAGGGGCCAATGCCGAAGAGTACGCAGTGTAGACCCGAATTGGGATTTCATGTGGACCTGACGACTCACTTGTTTTCAACTCTTTCAGTTACTTCTCAGTGCCAGGAATGGTTGTTGCTATTCCCTCCATCCGTGACCGTGTGCTATGGTCAAACTAAGACATATTTGTACGATCCTCCTGCGTAAATGATTTTTTTAAACATGAAATTTAATACTTCAACTTCCCATCGGATGAGATGGTGCAGTGGTAAGTACAGTCCTCTCGCATTCGAGAGGACGACGGTTCATATCCTAGTCCGTACATCCAGATTTAGATTTTCCGTGATTACACATAAATTATGTCTACACTTGCACATTACTCGCCGAAGAACGATGTGGCAAGTGTACAGTTTGTTCTCACTGCTACAAGTGGTGTATGCCATTCTTCCAAAAACTCTGTAACTTTGAAGGGTAATTTTATTTATATTTGGGGTTTCACACCGCTTCTTTGATCCTATTTTCTTTCTGTGAATGTCTACCAACATCACTTTCTGTCTCTGAGTAAATCTGGTTCTTTATTTCCAGAAATACACTACGTAACTTCACTGTTCCTTCACCTATATGAAAACCGTACGACATCCTCGTCACTGAACACTTTAGTTCACTGCTTCTTGAAGCACATTAAAGGCAATTAGAAGCACGTCAGTACAATAAATTGATGAGAAATGCAGAGTGAATGCGAATTAGTGGGCTTCTCAATATTCTTTCAAAAGCCGTAAAAGTCCAAATTTTTTCTCACACAGAAGGACTTTTGAGAAATTAGTTAATATTGTATTTTGTAAGTAAGATATGAAATTTTCAAGACAAATGGCTGCAAATCCTCGATGACAATGTGAGACAAGCAAGTAAACCAGTTTGTTCCACCAGGAACGAATGAAAAGCATTCTGGCGGAGAGAGTTGCGTACTGCAAAACGGTATCACCTGCGGAGTCTGATGCCACAAATATGTTAGGATGAATGAAAATTATCTAAAACGTGACAGAGTGGAACATATAACAAATCATTACTTGACAGCTGACATTAAACTGGAGTCCTGCTACACTTCGTACATTGTGGTGACAAAAGTAATGGGATAACGATATGCACATATGCAGATGGCGGTAGTACTGGTACACAAGGTACTGAAGGGCAGTGCATTGGCCGAGATGTCATTTGTACTCAATTGATTCACGTGAAAAGGTATCCGAAGTGATTATGGCCACACGACGGGTTTTAACAGACTTTGAACGCGGAGTGATGATTTGAATTAGCCGCATTGAACATTCCATTTCGGAAATAGTTAAGGAATTCAATATTCCGAGATCCACAATGTCAAGAATTTGCCGAGAATAGCACATTTCGGGCATTAGCTTCTCACCACGGACAACATAGTGACCGACGGCCTTCACTTAGCGACTGAGAGCAGCAGCATTTGCGTAGAGTTGTCAGTGCTAGGAGAAATAACAGCAGCAATCAACGTGGGACGTACGAAGAACGTATCCGTTAGGACATTTCGGCGAAACTGGCGGTAATGTGCTGTGGCAGCACACGGCCGAAGCGAGTGCTTTGCTAACAGCATAGTCTGCAGCGTTTCTCTTGGGCTCGTTACCATATCGGTCGGACCCTAGACGACTAGATAACCGTGGCCCGGTCAGATGAGTCCCGATTTCAGTTGGTAAGACCTGATGGTAGGATCGGAAAGTGGTGAGACCCCCCACGAAGCCATGGACCAAGGTTGTTTTCAACAAGCCACTCTAAAAGCTGGTGGTGGCTCCATGACGGCGTGGGCGGTATTTGCATTTAATGGACTGCGCTCTCTTATCCAACTGAAGCGATGTTTGACTGGAAATGGTTGTGTCGGGTCACTTGGAGACTATGTGCAACCGTTCGTGGACTTCATGTTCCCAAACAAAGAAGGTATTTTTATGGATGACAATGCCCCATATCACCGGGCCACAACTGCTCATATTTTGTTTGAAGGACATGACGGACAATTCGAACGGATAATTTGGCCATCCAGATTGCCCGTCATGAATCCCGTCGAACGTAATCGAGAGATCAGTTCGCGCAAAAATTTCTGCACTGGCAACACTTGCGCGATTATGGACGGCTATAGAGGCGGGATGGCTAATATTTCTGCACGTGGATTTCACCGAATTGTTGAGTCCATGGCACATAGAGTTGCTGCACTACGCCGTGCAAACGGTCGACTTTTGTCACGTCAGTGTATTCAGTGCGCCCTTAGTTTGCTTACACCTGCAGTGAAGGCTGTTGGGTAAGAAGGTGATTTAAGATTTCCTCTAACGATTCACAGTCGACATTTCAGGCTGCTAGGGAGGCTAGAATAGGCGTGAGCATCCTTAGGGACCTTCAAAAGAGAAGACGAAGTCTCTCTCATATCACTGCAGATTTGTGTAACGGGATACAAACGGGCACGGTCAGAAAGGTGGTTGAGGTAGCTAGATAAAGCACTGTAAGCAGTCATTTATCTCTGAGTAGCTCTTTAATTTGAGCTTCAAAAATTATCCTGTGAGTATCAAGACTATATAATAATGAGTTACTTGTGTCAGTGTATTTTCGATTGATCTTGTACCTGACAGTTATTGTTAATATGGCATATTAACACTATCTTAGAGCGTCGTACTTGGACTACTACCAGGCAACACGAGGAGAAATACTGCTGCGTATTGTCGACATTGGTGACCAAGTACTGTAAATAACTTATCTCAATGAAGTTATGAAGATCGAAGTGAAAGTTTTTGTCTTTTATACTCAAGGTACCTCATTGGAATAACGAAACAGCCAATTAGGAAGATAATTTTCTTAAGTATTGGACAGGCTAGCAATGACACTGAACACTAAATTGTGCAACAAATTTAAAATTATGTAATTTGCAGTTGAAAACTTGCGGAATAACCGAGTGATTTTATTTCGTGCAAGGAGTTCTTTGTTTGTATGTAACTTGCGGTGAAGCTGAGCGTGCACATGTTTAATAAACTGTGGCTGTTGCAGATTAAATGACGTACACATAGATCGAAACGTTACATGGCAAAAAATCCGACAGAAAACGATAATGCTTTGTGTGAAACTTGTTTTGGGCTAACAGTGAACAGTGTTAGCATTCTGTAGCTGCTTGTGGTTAACTTGTGAGCACAAACGATGATTCGATACTACGATAACCAAAAACATCGACAGTTGAACTTTAAAGACAGTGACAGGCGCTCATGAACACTACTGCCGTTTAACAATCTAAAAACTTTTGAGACGACGGGTATTTCAACATTAGTATTCCACATTCCAACAAATGACTCAAGTAAAACAAAAATTTATCCGCGATAAGTCTCCCAATACTTGTTTGCTGACGAGAAGCAGACACGCCCGGAACGCGAAACCGCGTCGACACAAAAATTTGACATTTCAGATCGAATAGTCGCTGCTGGTCAACTGCGGAGGAGGCCAGAGTCTCCCTACCATCAAAAAAATGCGATGAAGTAAATACAATTTGAGAGAATTTATGAACTTTGTTCGTGATTACCAAAGACACATCAAGGCAATCATAAGGTCACAGCGTAAAGAAAAAAAAATCGCCTCCAGTAGGCGTGACGTTAACACTGCATAACACCTCCAGCCTTCTATTCGGTGAGGAAGAGACTCCACAAGCTTCTTGCCATATCCAGTTGCAGCCACTCATTGATGATAGGCCTACCGTGCAGTTACCAAACTGCGGTAAAGTTAACTGCAACGTTTCACTCGATGTTCAAAATAATCCCATGCATTTGGTAATAAGATCGGGAGATCTGGCGCGCCAATCGAGATGCAATATGGTGCCCGAGTGCTTATCAAACAAGGAACAAATGTGTGCAGTCCTCTGAACACGTTTGTTGTCATATTGGAAGAAGGGAGTGTCCACAGCACACTCATTATGAAGATGCAGACGAAAGAGCAAAACTTGATCAGCGAGAATGCTGAAATGCAGATCCCGTCTCATGTTTAAGATAATCTGAAAGAGTTGGCCCAAATCAAGGTACGGAAGAAGCCCCAAAAACATCATAGAACAACCTTTTATCCGAACTACACCTCCACACACTGCAGGTTAAAGGTCTCATTGGGCAGTCGGTAAAGCTATGTGCGTTGTCTCCCTTTACTACTGTCGACTTTGTGTTGTCTGACCTCTTGAAGACACGCAGTTTTATGTGCCGAAGTAAAAAAAGTTGTCTTCTGCGAAATATCCAATGCTACAAAACCGTAGCATACACTTGCCTTCGGAGTCGGAAGCTGGTCGAGAGGGGCCTGCATTCACTGATAGCAGCAATGCTGTCTGGCTTGAAACCTATTGTCAGTGCCAAGAAAGGTGATAAATATTTTCTCTGGTTAGCTTATTTCCATGTTATCATAGTTTATTATCGTGAATTTAAGAAAAAACTGAGCGCAAAACACCCAAAACCCCAGTTGCACAGCAAAGAGACAGTCATGGTATGAAACATATTTCTGACTGCGAAGGTATCTGGAAACGAATAAACAGCTGCAGAGTGAAAATCTCATTCTGGAGCCTAGATGAACTCAAGTTACTCATCAAGTTTTTTACACCGTACTAGATTCCGTCGTAACGAGGTGGTCTGTGCACAGTAGCGTGTAACCAACCCGATCGTGCAATATCAGTAGGAGGCAACTTTAACCTATCAAGTATAGACTGGAATATTGATGGATTCATTGCAGGTGGTATGGACAGATAGTCGTGTCTATTTGTTCTGGTCCGCTCGGCTAGCCGCGCGGTCTAATGCGCTGCTTCCTGAGCGGGAAGTAGTACCGGTCCCTGGCACGAATCCGCCCTCGGAATAGTGTCGAGGTCCGGTCTGCCGGCCAGCCTGTGGGTGGTATTTAAGGCGGTTTTCCATCTGTTTCAGCAAATGCGGGCTGGTTCCCTTTATTCCGCCTCAGTGACACTATGTCGGCGATTGCTGCGCAAATACTGTCTCCACGTACACATACACCATCATACTCTACCACGCAAACATTAGGGGTTACACTCGTCTGGTATGAGAAGTTCCCCGGGGGGGGTTCCACTGGGGGCCGAACCGCACAATAACCCTGGGTTCGGTGTGGGGCTGCGGTGGGGTGAGTGGATTGTTGTAGCCTGTTGTGGGGTAGTGAACCACTGCGGGCTACGGCGGGGACGAAGCCTCTCCGTCGTTTCTAGGTCCCCGGTTCAGTACACACACAGTTGTTCTGAACAAGTTTTTCGAAAACACTCCTGAGTAGCTATTTCGACAACCCACGCAAAGGAAATACATTAGACATAGTAGCTACGCGCGGGCCTTGCTCTATCGACATCGTTAGTAAACATTGATATTATTTTCAAGATGCTGGGCGTAAAGTGATTATGGGCAAACTTTAAACAAATTGCGAATCTCGATTTGAAGAAGAATGTGCCAAGTAACTAGACTAAAGATGGAACTGACTCATCGTTGTTTAATAACAAAATCTGGTAACTGCTGAGCAAAGATATTGATCCACGCTCAGATAGAAAAGTGTCGAGAGGCAAAAGTTGGCAGAAACTCACGCATCTATAAAACAATCTACGCATTAAGCATACAACTTTGACCGTCATACGTTAGCGAAAGATCTTTCCAAGTACCCGAGAAAATTGTGGTCGTATGTAAAAACACTACGTGGATCGAGGAATCTATTCAGTCACTTCTCCTCTTACAAAAGAAGACGGGGGGAAATCGGTCGTGCTCTCTCACATTAACCATCGCGGCATTTGAGTGGATCGCGCGAAACGCCGTCTGCGAATTTTCTTTTATCTCGTCTATTGTTGAAAATCTTCGTCCTTTCAACGGTAGACCCACTTCTGATCACCAGTTACGATTCGCTTGAGGAACATATCGTTTTCATTTGCGTCATCCAAAAACTCTTCACAGATTGTGAGGCGAAGGTCTCTCCGGTCTTGACTCGTGAGCCGTGGGACCAATTTGGCGGCAACACGATGCATTCCAAGATGCTCTGCCAGTATTTCATGACATGATCCAATTGAAATGTTACATTCTTCTGATATCTCTCGGACTGTCTTTCTTCGATGGGCACGCAAAATTTTGTTGACGTTCCCGACAGGAGCGTCGTCGGTAGACGTCGAAGGACGTCCTCAGCGAGGGTCATCTTTAACTTCCGTACGGCCATTTTTATACCGTGTTAACCATTCATAACACGGAGTATGGCTTAAGCACTCATCACCGTAGGCTTCCGCGCTATTTGGTGTGTGTCTGTAAAGGTTTTCTTAAGTTTCACGCAAAATTTAATGCAGACGCTTTGCTCCTCTAACTCTGCCTCCTCGAAATTCGCAGGCTGTACGACATAACGTTCTACTCAAAACAGCACAGAACAATAACTAACAGGCATACAAAAATGAAACTTCCGGCAGTTACACATTAAACACAGGGATGTGCACGGATGCCAACCTCATTCCGCTCCAACACGCCATTGGCGTGAAATTACGAATGCTCGGGAATTTTTTGAACAGACCCGAGAACAAGTAACGGACTCCATGTAACATACTGTGTTATCCCGCACCGTTGGTTGGAAGCTAGCAGACTTGTGCAAGCTAGAAGACTCGTGCGAAGGAATTAACGTCCCATGTTTAAGGTGCGTTTACACCTGTGCATTTGCGCCTAGTTGCCGTGCGACTGTGCTTGCCCCACGCGAAAGCAGAGGCACGCGTGTGGGTTGCAGTCGTCTTCTTTAACACGTGCGTGCGAGTAGTTCCATCCACTCACGCTTGTGTTCACACTTGGCGCCTCTTCTTCTTTCTGGGGCAAGCTACAGCCGCACCACGACTAGCCACAAGGCGCACAGGTGTAAACGCACCTTTAGGCTGCCACTAACACGGTTCATTTCTAGTGGAGCGGTGATCGGGAAGCAGGGACTGATGAATGGCGTCGCATTGTGTTCAGCGATGAATTGCGGTTCTGCACTACTCCAGATGACCATGATCGGCGAATACGGCGGCGACCTGGGAAGAGGTTCCACTCCTCCAATATTCCGGAGAGGCACAGCTCGGTGTCACTCCGGGCGTCATGGTGTGGGGAGCCTACGGGTATGACTGCTTGTCACAGCAGTGACACACTGAGTGACCTCTGCCGGCATATCAGTACGTCACGGACATCATGCGTCCTCTTGTGTTAGCGCTCTGGCTACAGTATCGTGGTGCAGTTTTTCTATTGGACAGCGCTCTCCACAAATGGTGTCTCTATGAACAGTATTCGTGATAATGAGGTACTCCAGTGTCTAGCAAGACCTGTCCCCGATACAACACGTGTGGAACCAGCTCGCACGTCAACTCCATTTCAGTGCTAGTATCCAGAATATCAAGGGCCAGTTACAACTGCTGTGTGTCAGTTTGCCTCATCATACAACGGCCTTATGACAATCTTCTCAAGCCGGCCGGAGTGGCCGTGCGGTTCTGGGCGCTACAGTCTGGAACCACGTGACCGCTACGGTCGTAGGTTCGAATCCTGCCTCGGGCATGGATGTGTGTGATGTCCTTAGGTTAGTTAGGTTTAAGTAGTTCTAAGTTCTAGGGGACTGATGACCACAGCAGTTAAGTCCCATAGTGCTCAGAGCCATATGAACCATGAACCATGAACCATACAATCTTCTCAGCCGAAACAGAGCGCGCCTCCAGGCAGTGCAACGTCTCATACTGATAAGTGGACGTATACCGACGAGTTCTTTGTAAATTTGGTTTGATTTTGTAATCACTGAAACTGCAGCTGATACCATCTCAACCCGTGAATTTTCATTCCGTTTCCTGCCCCTCTCCGTGGGCACTTCACTTGTTTGTCATGCAGGTAACGTCCTTGATAACGGTTGATGCTTCGTCAGGTGAACATCCTGTTCTATCATACACAAACCACATCATTCTTGTTGTTGCGTGGGGCACGCTCTGTAGGTCTGAAAGAGTTCATCGCCAGCGTAATTTTATATGTAACATTACATCAAGTGTTATTTCAATTACAGCTCAAAACTAAATATTTCTGGACTTTTCTTCTTGTTTTGATCTGAGAAACATACCTCCTAAGTTTTTTGATACATTGTATACATATCTCAAGCCATACGAAACGGAACAAAAATAATACACATGCCGTGCTGTTAAGGTCGCGGCTAGCTAGTTTTATGACGATGAAGGCAGTTCGTACAGAGCTTGCAATGTATTGAATTTGGTTACATCTAACGCGTACTTCTCTGTGTGTGCAGGTGCATTCGAGGATGACGATGTGACGCACATAGAGGGCGATGTGAATCCCGTCCGTGACCTGGACATCATCAGCGAAGAGCTCCGTCTCAAGGACGAAGAGTACCTCATGACGCACATGGAGAAGCTCGAACGGACTGTGTTAAGAGGCGGTGACAAGAAACTGAAGCCAGAATATGTAAGTATCGTGTTTCCGATTGTCTCACCGCTCATGCTGTAAATGGAAAATTACTTTCACCATTCTGTCTGTACTATTCCTTCTGTGTTGTGTCTTTAATGCTTTCTGAGGCTTGGTTGTAGGACATGGGTTTCTAGGTTGATAACATGGTTGCGTGTATGTCAAAGTAGCAACCTATTGTTCGGGACTCTGTTAGGATTCGTTCCTAATCAGTTTTTCGCCCATAATATTTACCTTCAAGATGACATATGGCAATGCTGTGCGTGTGTGAAAAATACTGAGTTTCAGCTTGGTGCGTGTTCCACATTAAACTGTACGTCCCGCAGTAATTGGCTGGACAGCATGGAAAGAGCGTGCCATCTTTCAGCGGATGCATGCATAGTTAATCAGTGTGATGTTTCAAGTACACTTCAGGTTGGTTGCTGCGCTACGTAACTTATTCTACACTAGCCGCAGGGTCTGACAGCAGTTTAGTTCAGATTTCTCAGAGTCAGGTTGTCGCAGTTTGAAATTGATGCCATTCTCCAACAGTTTCTTATTTCCTCGGCTCTTTCTCGGATTTTTTATCCTAAGTGATTCAGGCGCGCGTCAGGAGATTGTCGACCCGGACTTGTTCTGCAAGGTGCCCCAGAGATACCCTCACTTAGAAAACTCGTTTTAATCACGAAATTTTAAGTTTTTTTAAAAAAATACGGCGGCCTTCCAATCGAAAACGAAGTCCTCTTCTGTCTCGCCATTCCTGACGTAAAAGCAGCCCCGGATCTACGGTATTTCTGAACCGGGGCGAAAACATCATAGTGCTGCACCTCCCCCCTCCCCCCCCCCACCCTCCTCGCACTCCAGCGATTTTTCAAAAATATGTTCATTTTGTAGCGCACATCTTTCTGAAATGTTTTATATATAAAACATATATATTCGAGAAAACGTAAAACATGTTAGTTGGTCTTAAGTGTGCCAAAGTGCAGTGCCACGTCCCTTCACACAGCATTCTTCTATCGCACGTCACTATATCTCGCCTGTGGAATTCAAAACCATATATTTTGTAATAGAGGCCATCAGACCCCTATTCAGGACAGTGGAAATTAAATCTCGTATGGTGCCTCTCCTGCTCCCAGTCGGCTGCCGCCCTCCCCCCCCCCCCCCTAACTTTCGTCAGGGCAGCGCGAACGTAATCCCTACTACCAAAATGTATGCGCCCTAAGGACGCCCATTTTTATTTATTTATTTATTTATGAACATAACATCATTACAACATTACATGAACAGAAAAATGTAATTGTGAATAGCTGGTCAATATGTCACATAGTCGAAATCCTTTAATAACAGAAATAAATACAACTGAAACGTGTGACAAGTTATTCACAGAGAGCTTTTAGTAACAATTCTAAAAAAATCAGCATGAGTTGTGAAATGTAAACAAAATAGAAATAAGTGTATCAGGTAGGAAACTAAGAGAAAATGGAAAACTCTGATGAGAAAAGAGAAAGAAAAGGGATACTTCTAGCGAAAGTATTCACTGTAAGTGAAGCGTCCTCTGATATCCGTACAATAACGCAACCGATAAAGTGGTGGCAAAATGTTTGCGGTACTGCGGTGAACTTCGCTATCGTTGATGACATTCCCACAGGTAGGCCATGTACTGCACGGCGTCACTGAGTTGTAACTCAAAAATGGCGTAGGCAGTGTGTCCCAGTAGCCAGGCCACGGCGTTACATTTCGTTTCTGGGTGCAGTTTAAGGTCAGGAAGGATAATCCACATTGGTGATGCAAAACTTTTTTTTGATGTGTGTAGTTGAGATCCTCGATTCCGAAGTTGCATGAACATATAATTAACTTTGCACGGAACACTCAGTGTGCAATCCTACTTCCACTTGGCAAATTTTTTAATTTTATTTTTGATGTCGCAGTGGCGTGGTCAGGTGACGCACTGTAGATTCTCGGGTCGATCCCAGTCATAGTTACGATTTTTGTTACATATTTCACCTCTGACAGTTTTAGTTAATACGAATAATACCGAGTTGCATCGTGGATCGGAGTCCATATTAAATAGTGGATCCCCTATTACTGGTCAACAAGTCAGTTCAGCGGTGGGGGAAAGGCGATAGTGTACCACCTCCAGTACGATCTTGCCTAGTAAAGTAATGTAGTATTTAAACCAACTTTCAGGGTGACGACATAATTATTTTTTAGCACTATTCATCAATAATAAGACTTTCTTAATCACAACATTTTCACCATGTATGTAGTGCAGTTCATAGCGAAAATGTTTTCATTTTAAAAAATCAGCAGGACTCTGAACCGAACACGGACACACACTGAGGTGACAGAAGTCATGGAATAGTGATATGCAGAAATACAGATGGGGTAGTATCGCGTACACAAGGCATAAGAGGACAGTGGAGTGGCGGAGCTGCCATCTTGTACTCAGGAGATTCATGTGGAAAGGTTACCGACTTGATTATGACCGCACGATGGGAATTACAGTCTTTCAGCGCGGAATGATAGTTGGACTAGACGCATGGGACACTCCATTTCGGAAATCGTTAGGGAATTCAGTATTTCGAGATCCACAGCGTGATGAGTGTGCTGAGAAAACCAAAATTCAGGCGTTACCTCTCACCACGGTCGCCGCAACGCAACGGGGTTTGGGTTTAGTTGTCATTACTAACAGACAAGCAATACTGCGTTAAATATCCGTATCCGTTACAACAATGCGGCGAGATTTGGCGTTAATAGGCTAAGGCTGCGGACTACCCACGCGAGTGCCTTTGCTAACAGCACGACATTACCGGCAGCGACTCTTCTGAGCTCGTGACCATGTCGGGTGGAACCTAGACGGCTGGAAAACCGTGACCTGGTCAGATAAGTCCCGATTTCAAGTGGTAAGAGCTGATACAGGGTTATAGTGTGGCGCCATGAAGCCAAGTTGTCAACAAGGCACTGTGCAAGCTGGTGGTGGTGGCTCCACAGCGGTGTGGACTGTGTTTACATGAAATGCACTGGGTCCTGTGGTCAATCTGAACCGATCGTTGACTGGAAATGGTTCTCTTCGGCTGCTGCGAGACCATTTGCAGCCATTCATGGACTTCATGTTCCCAAACAAAGATGCAATTTTTATGGATGACAATACGCAATGTCACCAGACCACAGTTGTTCGTGACGTGTTTGAAGAACATTCTGGACAGATCGATACGAATCCTATCAAACATTTCTGCGACATAATCGACAGGTCTGTTCGTGCAAAAAGACGTCGGCAATTATGGACGGCTGTAGAGGTAGTATGGCTCAGTATTTCTGCAGGGGACTGCCACCAACTTATTGAGTCCATGCCACGTCGAGTTGCCCCACTACGCTGGGCAAAAGTGGATCCGACACGATATTAGGAGTTATCCCATGACTTTTCTCACCTCGGTCTAGTTATATGATAAAACACGTGTTTATGCGAAGGCGTTTCCCAGTTACTTTGTACGACATAAGTGGAACTTCAGTTTAACTACTTTCCTCACGTGCCTCACTTAAAACCCTTGTATAGTTGTGCAGGAATTTATTAAAAAGCCCATGGTTTACAGAATAACGCGAAACATTTTAACCATTTTGAATGCATTAGCTGAAAGCTTGCAGGTGAAGAACATGTAATATGTATCCATTCGATACAGTGTTCTGAGCCGTGCGCGGGAACCAGTTGCAGCCCGGGAGAGAAATAGCTACTGCCAGCTGATAGAGACGTAAAGGGCGAGTGTGTTCGTTTACGCCATCCGAAATTGCCGCTGCCTATTAGCCACGCAGTGCTGCGCCGTGCTCTGGGCTGCCCTTCCATTCGCGGCTGGCCACTTCCCGCTGCCACCCTCTCGGTAATGGACTCATCCCGCGGCCTACCGCCAGCCCGGCCGGGAGGCGGACGCTAAACTGACATTGACAGATTGCGCCGCTGTGACTCCGCCAATCGGCGCGACGCCGCCCCGGCCCGCCCCGCGACAAGCCCGCAGGGCGCTGATTAATTCGATCTTATCCGGCCGTGTCATATTAGCGCGCCGCGCCGCTGCGCTCCGACCGATTGATAGTGTTCGCGCCGGCCTGGCCCGCGGGGGAGAACAGCCGGGTCGCGCCTCATCGCTATTCATAGCCTAGCCGTACATCACGCGCTCGCTCCGCGGTACCGTGGGGATACAAAACCAAGTACCTGGCGACGATTGTCGGTCTCGAAGTGCAGGATTACTGGACGTGGTTGACGAAGAGTACACTGTTGGCCATTAAAATTGCAGCTCCGGGAAGCTCGGTAAATAAGAAATTTCACTCATTGCACGTATGTTGTATAGTAGGAAGAATACGTGATATTTGAAGGTAATTTACGGATATAGGTGGTGCGAAATTTAATACAGAGAGGCTCATACGTCTGGAGACAACAGCGACTCTCTCCCGGTCGGGCGCCGGCCGGTGTGGCCGTGCGGTTTAGACGCTTCAGTCTGGAACCGCGTGACCGCTACGGTCGCAGGTTCGAATCCTGCCTCGGGCATGGATGTGTGTGATGTCCTTAGGTTAGTTAAGTTTAATTAGTTCTAAGTTCTAGGCGACTGATGACCTCAGATGTTAAGTTCCATAGTGCTCAGAACCATTTTTTTCTCCCGGTCGGGCATTTAGTTGAACGGAGCTTGGATGACGATAGGGACACCTCCTACCGTGTTGCTTCAACATCATCTACGCCAGATTTCATCAGTGGTGGTGACTGACGGCTGGCGGCCTGCCAATATCGTCGCAGTCCATGACCAGATGCTTGCATTCAGTGACAGATCTGGAGAACTTCCTGGCCAAGGTAAAAGCTCCACACTTTCTGTATAGAGGTAGTAGATAGAATGGCACGGGCAACATGCGGTTACGTTATCTTGTTGAAAGATGTCACGACTACCTCGAAGATGGGGGTACAGCTATTGACCTTAACACATCACAAATGTAAAGTCGCGTGTCGCAGTCAACGATTATGCAAACAATATTTGAACTTCTTGTGTACCTAAAGGCAAAAAGTGCGTTGTGCTCCAGAGGGCCGTTGCACTCTCTGAGTGAATCCTAGTGCTGCTGAAAACGAGCCCATTTTCCTACTCAAGGTATTTACGTGGCTGTACGTTTCAGCACGGCCGAGAGGTTAATATGTCTGTCCGTTGTCATATTCGAAGGGCGACGGCTCAAATCCCCATCCAGATTGACATTTTCCTTGGTTTTATCGAAGCACATAAGGAAATTGTTGGGTAGCTTCCGTGGCAGGCTTTTACTGCGTTATGGGATTGTGCGAGTGGTTCGCTGCAGGAGGTTGGCGATAGAGCGGGCGCGAAGGTAGCCAATCAGTTGACAGAACACTTTATTGCTGAACACGAGCGGACATGGTTCAACACAGATAGACTGAAGGCGACGGACCCTAGCACACCGGTACGGGCGATCCGACGCAGGCCTCTACCGTGGACGACTGCGGGGCAGCGTCCCTGTGCCGGCTTGGACAATCAGGCAGCGGTCGTTGGTTCACGGCCCGGCATAGATGCGGCGACCGATACGGACTCTGCGTCATCGGACGGGCCAGCTGTGAAGACTTGCTGGCTGCTAGTCCTGCTGGTTTAAATTCCATTTCCACGTGCTGACAGTTGCGGTCTGTGTTGAGGTCGTGTCGAATCAATTGGAGCGTGATCGATGGCCTTGTTGGCGAAATCGGTAGGTCGGTCGCTCATGCGACGGGAGTGCCGGTGTCGTCCCTCACGCGGAGGCGCTGGGGCCTGTTGACGCTGCTGAGCTAGTAGGGCATTGACCGCTAACTGCGGCCTGGTTTCGGTTGCCGGGCTGCGGTCCTGGCTGTCACTGTTTGATGCGTTACACTTCCTTCGAAAAGGACAAATCCGATTTCCTTCCCCATTCGAAGCTTGTGCCCTTGTCTATAACGACGTCTTGTCGTCTGGAAGCTACATATGAATCTTCATTTCTCTCACTGCTTCTGCAGTGTTTGTTGTGGCAGCGTATATGAAATATCGGTATTTAATCTGAAGACAGTGGGCAGTCTTTCACAGAAACAGTTCGGGATGATGTTTAAAATCATTGCTTAATTAACTCCCAATCGTGGTAACAGTCAGCCGATCAAGTCTAATTGCCTTCCACGGGCGGGTGCTGACAACAGACACTGAAATATAACTAAATGCTGACTGACCTCACAACGTCACATTATCTGTCAAAATATCCGGACGCCTATTAGTGGATATTAAATGCGGTGTGTCCACCCTCCGCCTTTATGACGGATTGAACTCTGCTGAGGGCATTCACGGAGAGGTGTCTGGGTGTCTGGTGGAGTGACAGCCCATTCTTCCTCAGCATTCGAAACCATCGAAGGTAGTAATGTTGGACTCTGGGGTCTGGAAAAAGATCAACGTTCTATATGGTTCAAATGGCTCTAAGCACTATGGGACTTAACATCTTAGGTCATCAGTCCCTTAGAACTTAGAACTACTTAAACCTAACTAACCTAAGAACAACACACATCCATGCCCGAAGCAGGATTCGAACCTGCGACCGTAGCAGTCCCGCGGTTCCGGACTGCAGCGCCTAGAACCGCACGGCCACCGCGGTCGGCCAACGTTCTATATTGCGCGTCAAAGTTGAAGTGTACTTGGGTCGAATTTGCTTACAAACGTACTTTGTAATGGTGTAGAAACATGGCGCGTTGCGACGTCGCCCTTGGTCTGGGCATTGCTTCTACAGCAACTCGTCGACCCGTGCAAGAAAAAGGTCAGAGCTCAGAAGTTCAAGTAGAGTGTAGAATGGGTTAATGACGTGACACTGGCACCACATTTCATCACATCTTTGCCCGGCAATACTGTGGATGTGTCACACCATGGGAAAGTTGTCACATCTCACCTCCCCTGTCTTGACACCTCTGTGACGGAGGTCAGACCGCGACGCACAGCTTTGAAATCACTAGATTTAGTTACTGCTTGCCGAGGGAAAGATTTTCGACGCATTGCTGCTCAGAATCGACCCGAAAAGCTTCAAGAGGTGATATAGAGAGAATGAATGAAACTATCCTTGCCTGTATGGGATTCATTTTCACATATTCGAGATCGAAAACGACAGTTTCCAGTGCGATGCGCATCAGGACGACGTTCTTGACAACGTTTGACACTACTGAGCACACCACGGACGTTTCAACCCGTATCTAAAGACATCGTGGGGCTGCTTCCTCCTCGAACATCTGCATTGGAGGAGTGTGGAGCGACCACAATATTTTTCTGTGATATACGGGATGGAACCCCTAGGGACCGTTCAAAACTATTCAACGAAATTTTAAAGTGATCCGAAGCAGACTGTATGTGTATCGTTTTATATATTAAATTTTTCGTGCTCTGCTATGACATGTGCGTGGGGGTGTGACATTGACACGCACGTGAATAAAGCGGCAATGGGTCCTCTTAAGAACACTGTTCGGCAACACCTTCGGTATCACTCGCACACGTTTGTTCTTTGTTGTGCGCACTTTAAAAATGTTCCTGTACATAGACATCCATTGACCGATTCCTTGCTTCTGGTTTGGTAGCCGCGCGGTCTTGGGGCGCCTTGCCACGGTTCGCGCAGCTTCCCCGTCGGAGGTTCGAGTCCTCCGTCGGGCGCGCGCGCGCGCGCGCGCGTGTGTGTGTGTGTGTGTGTGTGTGTGTGTGTGTGTGTGTGTGTGTGTGTGTGTGTGTTTTGTCCGTAGCGTAATTTAGTTTCAGTTACATTAAGTAGTGTCTAAGACTAGGGACAGATGACCTCAGCAGTTTGGTGCCATAGTTCTTGCCACAAATTTCCAGTTTTCTGGTGGGATATGCAACCCTTTCGACACCCCTCAGCTGTCATGAGTGGCGCTGCACTAGCGCTTGCTGGCCGCATGCGTAATCTGAGGGAAATTGAAAAAAGTATAAACATCCTGTTCTGCCTCGGAACACGTCCATATTAAGTCGAATGGTTTTGAATAGTCCCTAGTAGTTCCACCCGGTATACCAGATCAAAAATCGAAGTCAGGCTACACTCAAAATAAGAGATCACGTTCAGTGCGGTTGCGGCTCAGTGACGTCCTAAGAGAAGGGCTGAATCGTCCAGAGGGTCTTTAGTAGTCTGCCAAGAAAATAGTCCTGTAGCGCATTGCACTGCGAACTATCGTTTTCGACTACAAAATGTGTGAAAATGAACGGAGGTAGGGAAGGGTTGGTTTCATTCACGCCATTTAGATGACACCTGCTTAGGCCTTTTCGTGTCGGTTCTGAGCAGCGATATGTGTGAAATGTTTTCCTCGGCCATCCGTAAGAAAACCGCTTGATTTCAAAACTGGGCATCGCTATTCTGATCGTCATCGCAAAGGCATCAAGACGAGAGTGTGAGGTGTGAGGCAAGTCCACGGGGACGTTTGGCAGAATTGTGGCGAAATGTATTGCTCAT
Organism: Schistocerca cancellata; assembly: GCF_023864275.1. Taxonomy (NCBI): domain Eukaryota; kingdom Metazoa; phylum Arthropoda; class Insecta; order Orthoptera; family Acrididae; genus Schistocerca; species Schistocerca cancellata. Next base: position 495,014,737 of record NC_064626.1, on the reverse strand, counting down.
GTGACATCATTAAGTTACTGTATACCTCACATGAACTTCTGAGCTGTGGCCTTTTTGTAGCACATGTCGACATTTTGCGGCTTGAAGCGTCGCCAAACCCGAGAGTGACACTGCAGGCGGTATGCTTTTGCGTCCTTACAGAGGAAGGTTGTAGGCACCTCCGAACCAAATTTCGAACTTCTGCGTCGCAATTGGAGAAAATGACGTGGTTTCAAAATAGTGACCATTTAATTTTTTGTGCTATTTCACTCATCCCAATGGTGTTCCATTGGGTTCAGGTGGGGACTGTGCGCAGACCAGTCTATTCTGAGAATGGTTTTGTCACCAGACCATTGCCTCAGATGCTGCTTTATGACAAAATGCATTGTCATGCTCGTATAGTCAGTCATCATCCCCGAACTGTTCTTCTAGTGTACGCAGTACACGATGCTGTGAAATGTGTTGGTATCCTTCTGCATTTAGCGTTTTCTTAAGCGCAATAAGTTGACCAAACCGCGAAAAATATCCCTATACCGTAACGCCATCTTCTCTGGGCTTTACTATTGGTACTGCACATGATGGGAGGTAAAGTTCTCCAGATATCTGCTAAACGCAAGCACTTCCTTCGGACTGCCACAGGATATAGCGAGATGCGTCACTCCATTCGCTTCCAGGCACTCACTGTCCAGAGGTGTGTCTTTACACCACCTCGAGCGTCACTTAACATTAACTACACAAATGTGTGGCTTATGATGAGCTACTCCATCATTGTAACCCAGTCTTTGAACTTCCTGCGCACAGTCATTGTCCTAGCTGGGCTGCTGATAGCGCTTTGGAATTCACGGGTGATTTCTTTCGCTGATATCATGAGATTTCGTACAACCGCACTCGGCAATGTCCGACATACCCTGTCCATTAGTACATGAGTTCTGTCCGGTCGCGGTTTACCCGTGATTATTCTCTCTCGTTTCCCCTTCACAATCAAGTCACCAACAGTCGACTTGGGCAGCCTCAGAAAGGCTGAAAAGTCCCTGTTGGATTTGTTACTTCACTGACCTGTCCACGTTCGAAGCCACTGAACACCGCTGACTGACTCACTATGCTGTTACGGCTTCTCCGCTGACAGCACAATACTCCCCGCCTTACTTTATACTGGCATGTCCCCCTTATGCGACATCTAGTGGTCAATCCCGCATTACATAGGAGTGTCCGCATACTTTTAACCTGATAATAATACACCACCACACGCAGGGAACCCACTACAAAACTTACACGTTTTTGTTTCTGAGTACTTCAAAAAATATTCGTGTTATTCTCATCCCTTTGCCAGAGCAAAAAATCTGTGCGCCTAAATGTCAGTGATAATGACGATGATTTCTAGTAATGATTTGCACAGTCATATGCGTCTACCACCACACAATTTCCCCGCTTTTGAGTTTCAAGAAACTCCTGTCATATCCTCAGATGACCACCGAACCCGAAAAAATTGCACGCTATGCTGCAGTCGCAAATTTCCGCTGAAAAATAATTCCGCTCCCCAAACGCACAAGCGCTTGTCGGTAGCAGCTACGAGAAGGAAAAATTTTCCTATGTGCCATGAACGCCACAATATGACGGGATATGTGTAAACTGCGTTTGATGAACTTTATAGAGAATTTTAGCCAGTGGTCCAGTCACCACGTTGGTCCAGTAAGAACCTATTCAAGTATTCGTGGAACATTGTAGAGAGGGATTATTACTGTCTACGTGTTCCAAGTAGAAATACCAAGTGGTGGCTCAGTAGTCCAGTACGAGTCTTTGTACTATAGTTACGTTGAAGCCACATTGAGGAGTTACTTGCTGGCTCTTCAGTTAGTCACTACACCCACGGGTCATGTGTTTAGCATCTCAGGTTGGCAGCCGTTTGGCAATGAGTCCGTTCTCGCAGAATCATGGCTAACCACACAAAGCGCAACCACAACAAACGATTTCACCCGTTAGTTGCTTGCAATTCAGTATGCCAGTCTGGTGGTAAACACACTTGGGTAGTCGCTTAATATTTATCTATAGTAACGTAATATTGAGGCAAGGAATGACAAAATGTCTCCTCTCTTCTCTTTTCCTACCATCTCCTCATCGGTCCCCTTCCCTCCCCTCCGCTTCCCCCCATAGCGCTCTCCTCCCATCAGGTTTGTTAAGTAATTGAGGAATGCTCTTGGCTGTACAGTTACAAGATGTAACAATATTCTAGGGGAAAATGCATAGTCAGAGTATGAAGTGACGTTGGGAAATAAATCAAAATGTCTCCGTGACATGAAAAAGGTGTTATCAGTAACATTTCTTTGTAGGAGTCTAAACATCAGTATGTAGAATGCAATGAATTTTACATAGAAAGCCTACTATGTTTTTTTCGGTATGAGAATTAATAACCTATTTTGCAACCTGTTTTTCATCCAGTGTCTTTGCTAATGAAGCATCAAGTCTTCCTCACCAGAATTATATCAGTTGTGTTGTTCAAATGTAAGCAGTTGTCTGTAATGTGTAATAGAAATTGAATACAATTGACTAACTAACAATTGCAGTGCAGCTGACACGATCTGCTAGTGTTTACTTGAAACTTCAGGCTTTTTTTAGCAAGCAATTCAATTCAGGTGTGACAAGAGAGTTAATTGCACAAGAAATAAAATGCGTAATAAAGGAAAACAAAAACAACATTTTGCATGAATAAAAACTGAAGAAGAAAAAACTACAAGGAAAATAATGAACAAATTTAAAAACAATGGGGCTCTCATAACAAGATCAGATAACGGGGTGTCTAAAACCCGGGAATTTTTTCATCCTGGAGAAAACCGGGAATTTTTGGTTGTTTTAGTTTTCAGTTAAATTTTGTAGTTTTTACTGGTAAGAACTGATACTCGTGTCAAAGGCTTTAGAACGAGGACTATGCAATTATTTCAAAACAACAAACTGCTGCCGGTGGGCGTGACGTCACAACGGTTAACATTAGGTTAGTTTGAGCAGATGCCAGCGGGCTTTCGCGCATGCGCAGTTGAGTCGCGTATGAACAGTATCTTCTCCCCCTTCTGGCTACTGTAAGTGCTGCTGTTCGCTGTATTCAAGGCAACTAGACACGAGCTGTATCAGCAGTAGCAACAAGCAGCAGTCTGCGTAGTATTGGGATGAGGAGTAGTCTCCACGTGAACCGTGTTTACGTTTAGTGATTTTGCTGTTTCCTCTTGGTTTACAGCTCTCAAGAACAAATCGGATTTTTGTGGCTGGAACATATAAAGTGAATTAAAATATTCACATAAGTATGGTTGGCCAAAATATATTATTCTTTTTGATTTTATTTGATTTCCAGGTTTTTTGGCAGTCCGGTGCAGAACAATGAAGTTTTTTTTGTAGATTTGCTAAAAAAATTGCCTTTAATAAATCTTTTCCGAAGAGGCTGTCAGTTTATTTGAAACACTGCTGGCTAGTGTCAACTGTCTGCGGAATTTCAAGTGTACGTTGGGGGCCTACCTCTTTTGGAATCTGGACACACGAATGTGCTGTTTAAGTCAAATTACGCATTTTAGTATAGTTTACGAAATTCCGATGCTCTTGGAGTATTCTCTGATGTCCTGTTTCGTTTATGATGCAATCTAAGATCTCTTAATGCCATATACATACGAACATACGGGCTACCTACTTCATCGTAACTGCGTAGGCACAGTAACGCCGTTTTCTGGCGCTCTCTGACAACTACTGAAACGTTACAGGTAGCGGGAAAATATTGCAATTGGTCGTTTGAAAAGCGTTACTTTAAAAGTACATTTTATTATACGCAATATTAATTATGTCACGTTCTTTGAACTTCTTAACTCACAGAGCGTTTGATTAGCATTTAAAGCTTAAAACGTTGAGGGCCAGCGTCTTAGAAAAATTTCGAACCCAGAAGACCAGACATTTACGTCATTACTTCAAATTTTACTGGCACATTTTTGTGATGTATCGAAGTTTAATACACGCAAAAAGGACAAATGTTAATTGTGAAAGCTTAGCTTTACTTGTAGCTGCACTATGTACATTAATTTAAACCATTAACTTTTCCTGTTTGTGTGTTCGCGCTACTTAACAGTGATGTTGCTATCGGCTAACTGCATCTCGTGTCTTATGCTCTGAATCACGACGTTTACATGCGACACATCTTCCGAAAGACAAAAACTGAATTTCGGAAATCGTTTTTCGCTGTCGTGTTTAAACGTTACGGTCTGAAGTGGATTTGCTAGCCGGCCGGTGTGGCCGTGCGGTTCTGGGCGCTTCAGTCTGGAACCGCGTAACCACTACGGTCGCAGGTTCGAATCCTGCGTCGGGCATGGATGTGTGTGATATCCTTAGGTTAGTTAGGTTTAAGTAGTTCAAAGTTCTAGGGGACTGATGACCACAGATGTTAAGTCCCATAGTGCTCAGAGCCATTTGAACCATTTTTTAGGATTTGCTAGCCCAGTTAACTACGGCGCCTGGAAAACAGCTGTTACAGCTTCTGACTTGGTCAGCGCAATCGCAATTCCTCTGCAGTTAGACGAGTTGTAAATAGTCTAACATTTCTACTTATCACTGTACAAGAAGCCACTCCGTCCATATTAACTGAAAATTTTTAAAAATAAGACAAAACCTGACAGCCCAAGCACATTTCAAAATCGGTTGCGTTTACATGGCAGCGAAAATCGATTGTGGAATTGGAAAACCGACAGGCAGTAGCTAATTTCCAGAACCGATTTTGTAATGTTTTGATGACCACCCGGGAGTGGTACTGGGAGATCGGCTTGCGAAATCCGGTTTTGGGGGCCCCATGTAAACGCGATGAATATCTAGTATCGTCGGCTGGCGAGGTCAGGTGACATGAGCTATGATTGGCCTACAAAAGCGCATCGCGATCTCGATTTCAATGCTTCGGAAACTAACCTTCTGTGTTTGATGGAATTCGATTATATACTTTCGTAATACGAAACTATGCAGTGTACATGTAGCTGCGCATCAAAGATTTTTCCAAAACGCATTTTTTCTGGGGTTCGTTTCCGTGGCGGATGGTACTACGCCGGTCTATAAAACCTTAACCATTCCAAGTATTGATAAGTTTTACGATCCCGAGGGAAAGTATGCTGTCACTTAACATGGAAAAAACGTATTTTCACCCGGGAGAAAGCGTATTTTTTAACAGGGAAAGCCGGGAAAAACACGGGATTTTTTCCCTTGTCCTTAATAAGGGCAATACCCTGATAGTAATAGAACAGAAAGAATACAGAAACAAAACCGTCAAATTTCTAGAGGGCAACACCCTGATAGTAATAGAACAGAAAGAATACAGACACAAAACCGTCAAATTTCTAGAGGACGACAACATAACAAAGCTAATCAGTCACTCAACACAAAGATACCAGAGAAATGCACAGACACGTACAAAAAATATCTCACACATATTCACAAATCAAAAAGTGAAATGAGTAAAACAAAATAGTCCCACTGCACCTACATTGAACAGCCTACAAAAGCTCCACAAGGACATTCCGAAACATCTTCTGGTAAATTTCAAAAGTGACCCACATATTACATATCGCATAGCAATAGAAATACACACAAACTTAGAGAAACATTGTGTATACACAAACAAAAGAAGCATACACAACACCGAAGAGCTGATACTAAAAAATAAAAAAAAAGATCGACATACCACCGAGCGAGGTGGAGCAGTGGTTAGCACACTGGACTCGCATTCAGGAGGACGACGGTTCAATCCAGTCTCCGGCCATCCTGATTTAGGTTTTCCGGGATTTCCCTAGAATCGTTTCAGGCAAATGCCGGGATGGTTCCTTTGAAAGGGCACGACCGATTTCCTTCCCTAACCCGAGCTTGCGCTCCGACTCTAGTGACCTCGTTGTCGACGGAACGTTAAACACTAACCACCACCCACCACCATCGACATACCCACCACAGCTGTACTCACATCGTTGGATATTGCATCCATGTACACGAATATCCCCACCACTGAAACCATGAACATTATGAAACAACAGTTAAAAAAGTAGAATGTCATTCCCAAAACTCAGATAAAATTCATCAGAGAGCAAAACTATTTCTCATTTAACAACCCGCTGTACTCACAACAGAATGGACTTCCCTTGGGATCACCGCTCTGTGGACACCTCGCCAACATCTTCCTCATTCACATTAAAAAACAAAATATTTGAAATAATAGTAAAACCCAAAGAATACAGGATAGTTTATTGGTATCACTAGGTTGACATCATCATATGTTATCCACCCGAGACACCCAGTCGCATCCAATAACTCCACAATGATATAAATACAATTCACCCCCCCCCCACCAAAAAAAAAAGCCATAGAAACAGAAAATTCCAAAATGCTAAATTTCCTTGATCTCACAGTACACAGAGACGGCAACCAACACCAAGTATCCATATTGAGGGAAGTCACCACCACCACATCCACACACAAATACTCTAATCATCCGTTTGCGCACAGACTAGGCAGTTTGCAGTATATGCTGCAAAGACTGAAAAAAACTCCTCTCAGTGAAGACAACTACTAAAATAGCTGTAGAGAATGAACTGAATCGCAAAATCAAAACAGAAATAAAGGGGACGTCTAGCACACAAAAACAAACAACCTACCAACAACTTACAAACACAGAAACACAGAACATAAACACACACAACATAAATACGCAGAACACACACGCAAGCACACATGAACAAGAAACACCCATGCCGACCAGGGTGGCCGAGCAGTTCTAGGCGCTACAGTCTGGAACTGCGCGACCGCTACGTCGCAGGTTCGAATCCTGCCTCGGGCATGGATGTGTGTGATGTCCTTAGGTTAGTTAGGTTTAAGTAGTTCTAACAAGGGAACCTCCCCATCGCACCCCCCTCAGTTTTAGTTATAAATTGGCACAGTTGATCGGCCTGGAAATACTGAACACAGATCAATCGAGGAAAGAGGAAGAAATTGGGTGGAACTATGAAAAAAATAAGCAAAATATACAAACTGAGTAGTCCATGCGTAAGATAGGCTACATTAAGGATAATGTGAGGCCAAGAGCGCCGTGGTCCCATGGTTAGCATGAGCAGTTCCGGAACGAGAGGTCCTTGGTTCATATCTTCTCTCGAGAGAAAATTTTTTTTATTTTCAGACAATTATTATCTGTCTGTCCATCCGCTATATTTGCTGGATCCATATTGCCCACGGAACACATCTCACTTAATGCACTCTTGTCCAAAGTAGCGAACAGTTAACTGCCAGTCAGGGAGCCTCGTTAGCAGGAATACTCTCTCTTCCGTGCGCTGTAGTCAACTGACGTGTGTTTCGATGTTTGTTTAGGTGTAGCGTCCCCATACTATGGCGCAGTTACCTCGCATCGGACGGACAGGTAATAATTGTCTGAAAATAAAAAATTAAAATTTTTCACTCGAGGGAAGACTTGAATCAAGGACCTGTTATTCCGCAGCTGCTCACGCTAACCATGGGACCACGGCGATCCTGAGCTCACACTATCCTTTATATTGCCTATCTTGCACATGGACTACTCAGTTCCTATATTTTGCTTATTTTTTTTCATAGTTCCACACAACTTCTTCCTGTTTTCTCGATTGATCTGTGTTCAGTTTTTCAAGGCCTATCCACTGTGCCAACTTACAGCTAAATCTGAGGGGGGTGCGATGGGGAGGTTCCCTTGTAAGTTCTAAGGGACTGATGACCTTAGGAGTTCAGTCCCATAGTGCTCAGAGCCAAGAAACACCCATAATAACAAGCAAATGGTACACCCCCATGTACAACAACATAGCAGCCCATAGAATAAGCAACATGTTCAGAAAAACTAATAACTGAAGAAAAATCGTCAAATACGAGAATTAAATAATAAAAATGCCCCCCCCCCACTCACACACACACACACACACACACACACACACACACACACACACACACACACACACGCGCGCAAAATCTTCCGCATAGTATTAGTTAATGGTAGGCATAACCATAACGTGCCCAGTCATAAAAATCCGAAGGAAATAACTGTTCTACATTAAGTTCTGTATGGTTGCAGGGAACGAACTGTAAAAAAAAAAAATAAATAAATAAACTGCCTGAAATAAAGTCCAGGAAATCCACAGCACCTGGTAATAAAGCATAAATACAAAACTTGTCTTTTTTAAAAACTCAAATTTGTATGTCTACGGAAGTAGAAAGCGTTTTCCCGTTTTATAGAAGGATAATAAAAAAAATCGCTGTTGACGTCGCAACTCCAGTAAAACATGTCCGGGAAATAAAAATAAAAATCGTGTTTTGCTCAAGGAGTACCCTCTCTCAATACGCATCTAGTTGCTAACGATTTGAGTATCCAAGAAGCTGACGACTGCTGTAACGAGCCATAACTATAGCCATATGTGTAGGTCCTCAACGAAATATGTTTGTTAGTTAACCTATGAGTTTCTCCACTTCGTTGTACGTAATTGTACTAATATTCTATGAGCACACTGACCCTGCGCTGCTCAGTAATGAATGCTGATGTACTCTCTTCGCAATTGGCTAACTTTTGAAATGCGTGCGTATGCTTCCCGCCCATTCAGTGCATAGATTTACATTTGGAATACTGTGGTTCTAACCCTATTACCGCGAAATATTTCTTTGACAGCATTGGAACGGTCCCTCAAGAGAACAATTGAGGAGCTACTCGAAGTAGACGTTGCGGCTTCAGTTTGAGAAAGCAAACACTCTGAATAGAATACTGATGTTCTGCATAGAAGGCGTCTCGTTAACAGAGTAAGATTTAGACAGTGACACGGTGACAGCAGAGCCAGGCGTTCGTGTGTTATAGGACTTCTCTCTCCATAGTGTAGTGTTCACGATGTGATTAATCTGTGGAAGCATACGATTGTATGGCAATCACCGAATCACCTTTCAGTTTTTGCGTTGTCATGTAGCTACTGCACTTCATGGGGTATTCGATCGCGATGTTTGACGACATCACAAAGGAAGCCATTGAAAAGGTTTATATGTGGTGATTGATAGCATAACAAAACTGGACATAAAAAAGCTCTATGTGGCTAGGTTCCACGGTTACTTGTTTTAGAGCAAAAAAGTGATACGGAAGAAAGTTTGTGATTAGAATCATGTTCTTGGTAATCTACTGAACTTTATAAGGGCTAATTCTTGGCTCTGAATGAAATGTCGATTCGTATGTCCTAGTAGCACTCAAAACCGTGTAAAGCTTGAAAGGGTTGACATATAAAAGGCTTTTTGCGGATGAAAATGTAGTGGCCACTGCTTTTTTAGGTTTGGAAGGTTGTAATCATAATAATTACTCGACCAAAGGGGTAACTGTTACTGCTCCCTTGGTTTCGTCCATAATAGGAACTTTAAACAGGGAATTCCATGGAAAACTACCTAGATGAAACACAAGAATTTGATTTTTTAGTAGAAACTCGCGCCAGTTACATCAGCTGTCACAGTGGCAAACAAAAAAGAAGCTGGATTTGAATTGGTTTATTAGATATGTTACTTTCCAGATCAAGCGACTAATGCATTCATCTTGTTCCATAATTTAAAAATTTCAGTTTGGTGGGAGGATATTTTCTTCAGATTGTTGCGGGAAATTTTAACAAAACACAACTCTCTGGTGAGATTAAAAGTTGAAATGCAGGGGACCCTTTATATCTTCGTAGATGGATATAATGTTGAATGTTTCGGGAAAAAAGCATTCTCTGTTGTTTTTGAGCAAATTTATCAAGCGACCCTCGTGTGTAACGGCAAGTGACTCGATTGACAGTTCGTGTACCATCTCTTGCCCGATGGATAGAGTTTCGGATGGGCGGTACCCGCAACAGAGCATCTTGTGAATTGGAGTGGCCAACCGTTAGGCCTGTGATGCTCGGTATCTAGGTCTTGTATTCAGAAAGCAATCAGCGCAGCGTACAGTTACTCGGAGAGTGCCTTCGCCGTTGCCGTCTGCATGTGTGCATTGTGCCACCTCGCCAGAGATGTATCGATGCTGGGTGACCGGTGCGAGTTCTCCGCGGTGGTCCCGGACCTCCGCCCAGATGTGCGTGACTCAGCGAGCGCGGCCGGACCCCTGCGGGGCGGCAACGCAAGATGCCATTAAGATGCGGCCGCCGTCCTGCCCGGAATGGCGCGAGCTTTCGTGCTCTCTCTTCCGCAGTCCGGCACTCGCGGCACAGTGGGTCCAGGTACGCGCCACCTGCTGACCCAGGCTGCCCTCCTTGATAGGTAATCCCTATTGCGTATTGCTTGTATCGCGCCAGAACTTTCGGATGTTCATTGCATTGTTGTATGGGGGTTATTCGTAAGTACCTCCAGGGTTTCAGAGGATTACTGCGCGAGACATACGGAACATAGACAGGCATCAGTGGACAGAGAATTTCTCTAAGTCTTAACTCTCGTCACAGGTGCTCAGTGTCGGCATATTTGTGACGGTGCAAATGTCGGTATGATAATCAAACTTTTGCCATAAAAGTCCCGGCACGTCAATGTCGATATCAGTCATCTCATTAATTATCGCTCCTTGCAACTCTTCCGTATTACGTAGCAGTGAAGGTAGGGACATACCAACTTTAATACAATCCCGTAAGAAGAAATCACATGAAGTTAAAGTCAGGTGATTATGGGGGCTACTGAACTGAAGAAGAAGAAGAAGAAGAAGAAGAAGAAGGTCATGACGGGAGCCACGTCAAATCCACCGCTGAGGCAGTTCGGCCTCGAGCTAAACACAGATGTCTGAAAGAGAACGTGGTGGAGCACAGTCTCGTTGCAAAATGAAGTCTCCATCGTATTACTGTAATTGTGGAATTAACCATTGTTGCAGCATGCCCAGGTACAAGAAATCAGCTACACTTTTCTCGGCAAAGAAAAACAATCCATCAACTATAAAGACGACATGGCCCATGTGAATCACGTATGTGCTGCACACCCTAATGGTTTGTGCCACAAACATGCACGTTAAGACGACTAACCTTTCCGTAACAATTGTAGACGCCAGCTTTCTACATGCAGACGTTTGCGTAGAATGTTCTCTGCGGTATATGCAGTTCTCTGTTCGGGCATGTTGTCGATTTCTTCGACATCCTGACGAGTGATTCCCGCACATGCTCCAACTTCAATACTGATGGTCCCGACCGGCCTGTTTTCTTCGCACCGCATTTGCACCCAGTCTCACAGAAAGTATTGTGTCATCTGTGGGTTGTTTTGTCCGTTCGAACTTTTACGTAACATTTGATACGAAATCGTCGCTGAACCGTCACAAGTGACTCACATTTAAGATCTCAAAATGTATACATCGTTCTATTACACACCACGTTCTGACACGCCTGTGCCCCAGGCGTGTTCTTTTCCGCCGATAATGCAGCTACGTAAAAGAAGCTGTACAAATATTTAGCCAGATCAGATTTCTAAGTGGAGTAAAGATTGGCAGCTTGCTTTAAATGTTCAGAAATGTAAACGCATACATTTCACAGAACGAAAACATAATATTCTAGGACTGTAATATCAACTAGTCACAGATGCAATCTGTCAGCTCACAAAAATACGTGGGTGCAACACTTTGTACAGATGTGAAATTGAATGATCACATTCGTGAGTAAAGCAGGTGGTAGACTTCGGTTTATCAGCAGAATACTAGGGAATTGCAATCAGTCTGCAAAGGATATTGGATACAAATCACTCCTGCGGGCCATCCTAGAATGTCGCTGAAGTGTGTGGAGCCTTTACCAAATAAGACTAACGTATACTGAGAAGGACTGTACGAATGGTCATAGGTTCGTTTGACCTGCGGGAGAGTGTCACAGAGAAGTGAAAGAACTGAAGTGGCAGCGTCTTGAAGATAGGCCGGAACTATCCCGAGAAAGACTACTTATTGTACAAAGTTTCAAGAACCGGATTTAAATGACAACTCTATAAACATACTGCACTCCCCGTCATATCGCTTCCGTAGCGGTCGTGAGAATGAGATCGGATTAATTACACCATGCACAGGGTACCAAGAAACCGTATATTGTGGATTATTAGTGGACAATTGTTTTCCGATGTTGAACTGTCCCTTTATGCTGCGACAAATACCAGATTCCTCAATCAGTTTACTAAGGATGTGGCGTTGCGCTCAGATGGAAAGCAGAAACGACGGTTACGAGGTTGAGAAAGCTGAGAATTGGTATGGGAGCGATGTGCCAAGAACACGCTCCTCCGTACCTTATCAAAAGACGCCGTCGGCAGAAGCTGGCACGGCGGCCGGTTGGCGCAGCGCAGCTGTCTGAGCCTGGTTGACGAGGTTTAGTTTAAATTTCCAAGTGTTTATTTAATAATCTCATCTTTAGAGACTTATCCCGGGGTTGATCACTCAACGTTCTGGAGAAATGTAGGAAGATGCGAGGCAATGCTGACCCTAAAACATGCAGAACCGCCAACTACTACGGATTGCCAATAATTATATGGATGTATCGCTTTGTTTATGGAGTTACGAGGAAGTTATTAAAAATAACGGAATTGGATATTTTGCTTTGTTATGTTTCAAAAAATTCGGGAAGGTTACTCTTTATATTTCGCTAATCACATGCTACGAAATTGTTCTATAGGCTGCAATGATTTCGTTCCCGAGTACGTAGTAAACCTGTCTACGAATGGTCTCGGCAGCGCGGCTTACTAAGATATATGCTGAGTGGCGACGAAAATTTTTCGTTCTGCGCATGCCAGCTTAAAGGATAGAAATAAAACTGCTTTCGAACCGAGTGACGTCACAAAGTTCAAGACATTTGTCTGTAAGCTGTCGCGGTTTTTCTAACTAGGTGACGTCAGAAGATGCGCAGTTCACCTTTTTATCCATAGTTGATAATACTCACCACGCTGACGCTACTATAGCGATGGCCGTCTCCTTATTTAGGGTCAGGAAAGTGTCAGAAATATAGCATTTAAAGGCCTAAATCTGGCTTAGAATTTTTAAACTTTTCAGTGTTTGCCATGTAGTTACTGACAGCCTCTTCCCAAGGTTGGCTTCTAGAACTTGGCTTAGAAGATAGTTGGCAGATATACATTTATACGAGCATTTGTAGATGTAGATAAAACTTTTGACAGTGACGACGGGAAAACATTCTGGGAAATACTGAAAGTACCAGGGATAAAATGCAGGGAGCGTGAGTCAGAAAAAAATACCAGACTGCCGTTACAAGAGGCGAAAGGCATGAAGGCATGAAAGGGAAGCTGTACTTGAGAAGGAAGTGATTCATTGTTGTAGACTGTCCCCAGTGTTATTCAGTCTATGCTCAGAACAAGCAGTATAAGAAACCAAAGAGAAATTGGGAGAGGGAATTAAAAGTTCAAGGAGATCGAATAAAAAAGTTGAGGTCTGTCGATGACGTAATTCTTCGAGAGACAACGAAGGCCGCGCGACTAGCCGCGCGATCTTAAGGCGCCTTGCCACGGTTCACGCGGCTTCCCCAGTCGGAGGTTCGAGTCTTCCCTCGGGCATGAGTGTGTGTCTTGTCCTTAGCGTACGTTAGTTTAGATTAGATCAAGTAGTGTGTAAGCCTAGAGATTGATGATCTCAGCAGTTCGGTCCCATAGGAACTGACCAAAAATTTAACGACGAAGCACATAGAAGAGAAATTGAACGGAATAGATAGCGTCTTGAAAAGAAGTTGCAAGATGAAGTTAAATAAAAGTGAAAGAAAGGTAATGGAATGTGGTTGATTTAAGTCAAGCTTCGCCGAGTGGATTACAGTAAAAAATGAGACAACAAAAGCTGTGTGAGAGTTTTATTATTTGGGTAGCGAAATAATTCCCGATGGGCAAAGTATTTGCCTTTTTATTGTGCCCTTGCCCCGCATAGGCGCAGGGTCGGCATGATTATTAACGAATTTTCCGTGGTTAATTTAGCGGGCGGCCGGATGCACTTTTTGTCGCCACACTGTTATCCCCCTGGGACGAAATGTGTGTACCCTAGCTGTCTGCGCAAAGTGTTATACATGTGGAAGTGAGCGAAGGTTTTTTAAATGTTGACTAATCGTGCAACTTAGGCGGGACTTGGATATCATCCCCGTATGTACACCTAGTGGGATGTGAGCAACTGGAAAAAAAGCACATCCAGGCTGGCCAGCATACCGACCCTCACCGTCGTCGTTAATCCGCCAGGTGATGGCGGAAGTAGAGTGTATATAAAATATAGACTAGCAATGGCAGAAAAAAGTGCCGGAAAAAGAGAAATTTTTCACCGAATATACCTATAGGTGACGAAAGTCATGGGATACCTCCTAACCAGATGTCCGGTGTGGCCGAGTGGTTCTAGGCGCTTCAGTCCGGAACCGCGCTGCTGCTACGGTCGCAGGTTCGAATTCTGCCTCGGGCATGGATGTGTGTGATGTCCTTAGGTTAGTTAGGTTTAAGTAGTTCTAAGTCTAGAGGACTGACGACCTCAGGTGTTAAGTTCCATAGTGCTTAGAGCATTTGAACCTCCTAACCTCTTCCAACTGTGGATCTTGGAACGTTTAATTCCCTAACGATTTCTGACATCGAATGTCCTATGCGTCTAGCTGCAACTACCATTCCGCATTCAAAGATTGTTTTTTTTTTCCGTCATGCGGCCACAATCACGTTGGAAACCTTTTCACATGAATCACTTGAGTGCAAATGACGGCTCTGTGAATGCACTTTCCTTTGTACTTTGTGTACGCGATACTAGCGCCATCTGTATAAGTGCATATCGTTGTCACATGACTTTTCTTGCGTCAGTGTAAAATTTGAATGTTTGGAAATCTCTTCTGAAGTTATTTGTGGGAGTGTAGCCATGTTCGGAATTGAAACTGAACGATAAACATTTCATGCAAGAAGAGGAGATCAGGGTTTGAAATATAGTGTTATACGAGAGTGATCGAGATTATGTGGGTAGGTACGATCGCTACTGTGGAGGTAGTGAGCGGAATTGGGGAGAACATAAACTTGTGGCAGAAGTTGGCTGAAAAAACGGATTGCTTTATAGGACTCATATTGAGGCATGAAGGAGTGTACAGTTTGGTAGCGGAGGGAAGTGTGTATTTGTGAAGATAGATACAGTACAGTAATCAGGTTCGAATGGATGTAGGTTGTAGTAGTAATTTCGGAGATGAATAGACTTGCTTAAGATGGACTACGAAGAACACCACTGCTACGACCACCACCACCAACAACAACAACAACAACAACAACAAAACAACAGAATTCCCAGTATTACAGGAACTTTCCAGTGAGAAGCTTTGAAGAACTAGCATGTTGTGAGATATATAACAGTAGTGTCTTTCATGAATGGGAGAACGGCGCGGAGGCGACGCCGACCGTCGTCTCCTTGTCGAGTGGCGGGCAGGGTAGGGTGGCGCGTGCAGCAGGCACGAGCCAAGCCGCGCTACGGCGGGCCGGGCAGGGCAGGGCGTGGCGGCGCTGCGGCCCCCCGCGGGCCGGGCCTGTTTACAAATGCCGGCTCCCCGCGGCGCGCGCTGTCACGTCGCATTACGGAGCTCGACCCGGCTCAGCCGTCAGCTGATGCGTCAAGCATCCGCCCACAGCACACCGCCTCGTCTTGCTTCGCAGCCTCCCAATAGGCCTTCACTTGCGCTGCACCGTCCGTCATTTGTTATCACGCCAACGACATGAAAGGTGGCCAGACAGGCAGTCGAGTAACAGGTAATGTGTCGAGCTAGCAGTTTCCTGTTAACACTTGTCCGTGTACTCGTCTACAAGACCGTGTTCACTAAATCGCAGTGACCTCCCGCCTCTGGGAGCTCCAAGCATGGGCGGGAAAGAAATTAACATTATCGCACTACACCCCACACCAGAACGGGCATTTCCTCATTGCCAGATTTCTCACTGAGGCCCTGCGATCAGCTTTCTCACCCGGGGTGTGAACCGGATCATTTCCACTTGTAAACAGCAGCAGTACATTAGATCTTCTCCAGGTACAACAAAACGTGATGAACCAATACCATTCCAGGTCGCGTTCCTCGTCACACGCTGAAAACAGCAGAAATCAAATTAGAATACAACTGTCTAAAGCTTCAGTGCGGTATTTGTAATTTCTCTTTCAGAGACAGCATGTTATAATTTCTATTTGAAGAGGCCGGCGCATGGAATATCTGTACAAAAAAATGTAGTTTTTGGTATGATATGGTATAAAGTATATGATAAATGCCACGTCGGTTCGTAAAAGTGCTACCATATCCTTAATTTGAAATGTATCGTTGGGGATATAAAACTCTCAAGAAGTTTTACTCTCTACTGTTTACATAGAAGTGGAAATTTTGTTTTAAACGAATTTTTCTATAAACAGTGCCGCATCGATTCGACTTATTTAAATTACGGCATCACGAAACCACCAAAAGCTGTTGTGGTGTGTACACTTACCGACAACCAGTTTGTCAAGCGACCTTCTGTAAATCGGCTAAGTATTTACAGAAATGTTTAAGAAATAGAACATTTCAATATTTATGTATTTATTTATTTATTTATTGTTCAGCTAATTCAGTCTATAGAAGATGTTGGCTCTTTAAGTTATTAAATACATTTTTAAGAGGTGTTTCCATGCATCTCTTTCCGCTGCTGTCTTCTGCCAGTTGAAGCCCGCAGCTTTCCTGAGTTCCTTATCCCAGCGATCGGGTGGTCTCCCTGGTGGTCTTCGTTTTTCTCTGGGACTTCACTCTAAAACATTTTTATCCATTTTCCATCCTTCGTTCGTGCAATATGTCCTGCCCACTGCCATTGTAGAGTCTTAACCTGTTCTGTAATACCTTTTACTCCTGTTATTGCTCGTATGTCTTCAACCTAACATTGACCTTTCCATAGCTCTCTGAGCAGTTCTGAGTTTTCTTTTGAAAAATTCATTTGAAGTCCTAGTCAATATAATTAACGTTAAATATTATCTATAGCAGATACTGACGAATACTGCTGCTATTACATCAAGTTAAGGAATTGTTTCTTGGCGTCAAGTAATACAATTGTTAATAACAGCATGCTTCCGTGTGTTCGATCTCGTTGTTTCCACTCCATACACAATATTTTCACGGTCGACCCAGCTGCCTTCTTCAGCTGCTGTGACTTCTACTGCTGTGTGTACTCACTGCCAGGACTCTCAGCAGACTGTGACCTATTGTTCGTCTCACGCAGCTGTTTATAGCCGAACACCAAGAAGCACACAATTAATCAGAGGCGCCTAGAAAACCTGAGAGCTCATGAAATTGTTATTAGACCGCGAACCTTTAGGTTAAAACCTACTCTTTTCCCGAGTTACCAGTTAACAATAAACTTGTCATGACTAAACACAAAATCGGTAATTTTGTAGCACCTAAAACAGCGTATATCAAAGTTGGCATCTATTTTTGCCTATTTTAGCTTTAAAATCGTGCAAGGTACTTACTTCTTCAGCATAAATATAAATTCTTATGTTTACACAAGATCCGAATTCCTTACAAGAATTGAAGGTGAGAGAACTGAAGGCTATAGTCGAAAAAGAAAAAAAATCTATAGCCCGTAGAATCCTGGCCAACTGCCTGTTTCCACAAAGATATTCCTAGGCCTTGAACTAACCTCAGATGAAGGAAGGAAAAAAAACAGAAGGGGGAAGTTACAGCTGCGTTCGTACAGGTACTGAAATAAAAAACCTCACCTCTCTACTTAGTTGTACACGAACACTCATTATAGGAGAATGAGGCATTGTCGAATTTTTGTCGTGCACCCGCCGAACTAAACTAACACGTAATGTAGCAATGGACATATAAAGTGTGACATGTTCATTTTTCAAAATCTATTCTACTTTCAGCGTGCGAATAGTTCAACAGAAGAAAGTGCGAAGACAGCTGTTTCAAAGTCTAATACAACTGAATAGTTATAAGAATCTACTCAACAGACGGCGGCAGGAGAAAACTCACATAAAGGTTAAAGAAATGTGCAATCTTTCAGGGCTAGTGGCTTATTCTTATGGCAGAAGAGTTGAAGTGGAAGGAAGAGATAGAAAGGAAAAATATTATCGAGGTTTAAGAATTGCGAGAGTTCGGAAAACTCGCCCAGAACCACGGGCCAGGGGAGACTTCCACACGGGATGAGGCCTTCTCATGGATTGGATGAAAACGAGGTTCTTGTAGCCATCACAAATCCTGCTGCAGCGTGGTTGCAGCGTTTCAGTTGCTTCAGGTATTTTACCCTTTGATGTTGCATGTAACTTGTGTATCACATGGTATTAACCGTAAGCCTATAGCAGAAAAAGTAAGGCTAGAATTCTCCAACGTAAATAAATTACCCAATCTCCACGATAGAGAATATTTTGGTTAAAGCACCATTAAGAGTACCAGCATTCAAAGAAGAACTTTCAGATATCCTCTTGCCACTTCAATTTGTTGTTAACCGGTGGAGCACATGGTTAGCACCGGCAGAATACTACAGTAAGCGTCTCTCAGCAGTCCAGAAGGTAACAAAATTTAGCGGAGGATGCCTTCAGCAAAACAACTGCTCAAAGATGGGCCTTGGCTTCTGTTAGAGGTAACTACACATTTATGACAAGAATTATTTTCGAATTAGAAAACGTGCAAGAAAGCAAGTGTTTTTAGAACAGCACTGGCCTGAAGGACTTCTGCGTAGCAGCATACATGCTTAGCAGAAAATCCAGCTCCCCTGATTGTAGTATTCCTGTTCAACATGAGCCGCAAGTGAAGTAAGCCACTGTCACATCCTTGATTTAAAATGTTCCTTTTCGGCAGGTAAATTAATACCGACTGACAAGCAACATAGTTTTCCTCTGAAAAACCGAGAAAAGATTTTGCTTACTTGCAAGGTACCTATGGTCTAAATGTTTGAAGCCTCTGGTTTATCCAGCATTTATTAAATTACTTATTACGCCTGTTTCAGCATGTAGCCATATGTGCTTTATAGCGCATTTTTATCTCAGGAAAACTGCAAAGGAATAGGATCGGTTCGAACAGCAAAGTTTTATAATGTTTCTTGTGTTGGGCAACTGTGCACTTTTTCATTTTCCTTGTTTTAATGATAGTAATATGCTCATGTGCCAACAGTCTGTATTTTTACATTATGTTTACTTTTTCTGCATAATAAAGCTTAGGCATATTTTAGGTTTTACGTAGTTAAATGAGGTACTGAAATAGGCCATTTTGTGCGCCTAAATTGCTCTTTTTATGGCCTAAAAATCTGCAACCTAGTTTATCAGTTGTAGCATGTAATTGAAATAGTTAGAAATACAGTATCCTAAAGACATTTTTACACAGGTTGTAAATGTACAGAAATTTAACAATAGTATCTTCCATTTATTTTGGTGCTTTCGTGACGCTGTTCTGTAAATAGAGCGAACTTGAAAGCTATGGGCCTAAACGTGCGAGGAATACAAACTTCGAGCAGCTATGTATGTCGTGCACTAGTCCCATACGTGCTAGTACACTCAGTTTGAAATTCAGGCATTTGTGCCGTTTCCCAGTCTATCAAATATAGTCGTATCCACTGACGTTGACAACTTTCTTCGAGATTTTCTCCGTCCATCCGCGACAATACCTGATCAAATTTTCGGAAAGCAGACATATTATTGTCGTGCCACGAGATGTCCGCTGTCAATGAGCCGAGGAGCAAGGTTAAGAGGAGTGTGCTTCGTGTACATGCACAACATGATTAGCGAGGTCCTAGTGGCAAACATCAAGCGTCTCATTGTTAAGCGCGGTTCACACTAAGCCGATACGGTTCACGATGCGACTCACCATGGGACAAGCAACAAGGCAGCACGAATTGCCTTTAAGATTCAGTTGCAATCAATTGTGGCTTATCATTATTTAAAGCTAAAAAACCTGAAAAGGAAGTACTGGCCATATGAGATGATTGGAAATTTACTTCCCTGTGTATCGTTGGAGCAATCAGCACTCATTGTTGCGCCGGGCGATACGACTAAGATACGTATCGCTGTTGCATCACAGTCGCCCCAGTGTGAAGCAGTTAAGTCGCTTACACTACGTTCTCTGAGCGGCGCCGATGTGAGTTGCTTCTGTGTCGTATCGCCTGTCTTATTGCCGCAGTGAGAACCGCACCTTAATGTCAGTGGACATGTTGATAATTCAGGCACCAGCTGAGATCTTGCAAGCTGCTGTAGCTTCTGGTTCATACAGACGTCACATTTCGTCGTTTCTTAGCGCTCACCAACCACGTTCCCGACCTCATTCACGTCCACCTTTGCATTCATGTCTCGTCTGAGAACGACTTCAGGTACCAAAGCGCTGCCCATTGTCTCCTCTCGCCTTTGCCGTCAGCAGAAATAACACACCGTACTATCCAGTTACATTATTATGGCCACCAGTTAATTTTCATTATAAACGCTGTTTGTAGCACACAAAACAGCTAGTAACGCTGTAGGACTTACATATTCAGGCGTTAAATGGTCTCCAGGGCGGTGGTGAAGGTGGTGATTAGAAGGATTCACACATCGAACACAATAGTTGTGGTATCTCAGATGTTCAATAAAGTAAAGATCCGGCGAATTTGAGGGAACTGTAGATGGTGCTCTTCCAGCGATTTGCAAGACACTTGGCAAAGTGCAGTATCGTGCTATGTGGCCCCATCTTCTCCACTGGGAGCAATCATCGTGTATTTGTGAACTTGATAGTTAAGTAATAATGAATTCATGGCACTAGGAAATTCTACGTTAGGTTAAAAAAAATGGCTCGGAGCACTGTGGGACTTAACATCTATGGTCATCAGTCCCCTAGAACTTAGAACTACTTAAACCTAACTAACTTAAGGACATCACACAACACCCAGTCATCACGAGGCAGAGAAAATCCCTGACCCCGCCGGGAATCGAACCCGGAAACCCGGGCGTGGGAAGCGAGAACGCTACCGCACGACCACGAGCTGCGGACTACACTAGGAAAATCAGTTGAATAGAATTTGTCCTGAAAACTAGTTATAACATTAATATTGACAAAAGTAAAAAATAGGGTTTTAATTGAAGAAGGATCCACAGCGGCCATAAATTCCTGAATAATAACAATTTACCGTATCGTTTCTCGTTGATTAAATTGTAATTTCCTTTCATTTGACCGTTTCGGCTGTGTGGCCATTTTAAAGCAGTTGTACAATATAAACCATCAAACAGACGTATACACCATTTGATTAAAGTTATCCAGACACCTATTAGTGGACATTACGTGTGTTCACGTTTCGCCTGTATGACGGTTTGAACTTTGCTGGAGCACTTTCAACGAGGTGTCTCGATGTTTGTGAGCCGCTGTAACCTCGCGGTCTAGGTCGCCTCGTCACGGTTCGCGCGGTTCCCCCCGTCGAAAGTTCGAGTCCTCCCACGGGCATGAGTATGAGTATGTGTGTTGTCCTTAGTGTAAGTTAGTTTAAATTATATTAAGTAGTGTGTTAGCTTAGGGACCGATGACGTCAGCAGTTTGGTCCCATAAGATCTTACCACAAATTTCCAATTTTTCCGATGTTTGTGGAGGAATGGTAGTCCATTCTTCCTCAACATACCAAACCAGAGAAGGTAGCGATGTTGAACGCTGGGGTCAGGAGTGAAGTTTACGTTCCAGCTCACCCCAATGGCTTTCCGTTGGGTACAGGTTGGGAGTCTGGACAGGCCAGTAAATTTCAGGTATGTTATTGTGCACAAATCATTTCCTCACAGGTGCTGCATTACGACAGAATGCTTTGTCGTGCTGATTCAGTCAGTCATCGCCTCCGAACTACTCCTGTACTGTATGTAGTACACAGTGCTGTAAAGTGAATTCATATATTTTCGCATTTAGGTTTGCTGAAACGCAATAATGGGTCGACTCCCTAACCACGAAAAACAACCCCGTACAGCAACACAATCTCCTTTGTACTTCGCTGTTGGCACTGCATATGTTGGCAGCTGACGTTCTCCAGGCATTCGCCAGACCCAGACCCTTTCATCAGATTAACAGGATGTAGCGTGATTCATCACTACAAATCACTCGTTTCCAGTCACCCACTGTCCAACCTCATGGGTTGGTTAGCATTAACTACAGAAATAGTGGCTTATGAGAGGTGGTCGACCATTGCACCCCTTCTTTTTAACTCCCTAAGCACAGTCATCATCGCAGCTGATTTACTGGTAGCAATTTTGCAACCCAAGAACGATTCCTTCTGCTGATTTCATGCGATTTCTTACAACCACCATCCGCTTTGCTTGGCGGTTCTTGTCCATCAATACAGGATGTGTGCCTGTGGTTGTTCCCTCACGTTTCCAGATCACAATCGCGTCACCAGCAGTCGACTAGGGCAGCTTTAGAAGTGTTGAAATATTCCTGATGGTTTTTTTTTTTTTTTATACAGATGGCATCCAGAGTCGAGTCCACGTCAGAGCCATTAAGCTGTTACTGCTACTCTCCTGACAGCATAATACTCATCGCATCGCATTATAGTGGCGGTTCCACCTGTCATGACATCTAGTAGTCAGTTCCGTATTACATAGTGGTGTCCGGATACTTTTGATCAGATATTGTACTTGGGTTTCAATCGAAGATTTCTTCAAGTAACATAATCGTTAACAATCTTGAGGATTCGCCGGATTTTATAACTAGACATGCCCCAAGTATTTAGCGTGAACAACAGCGGGGTAGCATATCACTTAAAAATTGTTGTTTACCACTGCGTGGCTTCCGGAGTCCTTGGATTGTCACCCAGATATTTGCATTTGATACGTTGTACTATACAAGCACTTGAAAATGATTACAAATCTGAAACTGCGCAGTAGAGGTAAATACAAAATTAAAACTATATTTTATTCCAACCAAAGACACCCTGTGCAGTGACTTATGATTTTTAAAAAGCTGGAGCAAGTTTAAGGGCGTGTAGTGACGGTGAGGTAAGTCAGTTAGAAAATGAGACCTTAAAAATAGTGGAAGAGTTCTGCTGATTCGGCTGCAAACTAACTGATGATAGGATAAAGAGAGAAAAGATAATGCAAAATTCAGACTGGTGGTTATAAGAAAACCTTTCTTAAAACAGAGAAATTTGTCGACATCGAATGTAAATTTAAGTTTTAGACAGATTTTTCTAAACCTGTTTTATTTACAATGTAGTCTTATATGAAAGTGAAACGTGGGGAACAACAGGGCGTGGCATTCATTTTTCTCATGGTCATACTTGCATATCTCCTTCGTCATTGTGCACTTTATCAGTTTCATTATTTCGACGCTTCCATTACCTTTTCCTTGTTTCATGTACTACTTTTTTATTTGCTTCTTTCATCCATTTGATTTTGTATGTCATGTGTTACCCCAGGATTTGTATTGGGCGTTCTCTTTTTGCCTTGTTTTTCCTCTGGCGCTGCCAGTATTAAGTCTCTCAAAACTATCCATTCATCCATCCATCTCTTGTTGTATTTATTTCTCCAATTTGTTAGTCGCCTAACGATTCGTTTATTAGGAAATAATACCCACGAATAGAAATCAAAGTGGTACATAAACAGAACAATGATGATGATGGATGATGAGGTCCCATACTCCGAGGAGCGTCGAGGACGATGCGGGAGATCCGCACCGCTGTACTAGGAAAGGTCCTAGTAGAGGTGGCTTGCCGTTGCCTTCCTCCGACCGTAATGGGGATGAATGATGAAGACGACACAACTACACCCAGTCACCTCGAGACCGACGGGAATCGAACCCGGGACCCCGTGCGCGGGAAGCGAGAACGCTACCGCAAGACCACGAGCTGCGGACATAAACAGAATAATTAGTAAAAAATAAACCTGAAGATAGAAGACAAGAAAGACCGACCGAAGACGAAGGTATCCCTACAGGCAAATATTGACTGCTTGATCAAGCAGAAAAATATTATTACAATTTGCACAATAAATCTGCAGAAAACGAAGTAAGTAACCACACGACAAAAGGTGAAAAACAGCACTCTGTAAAAAACAATTAAAAGAGAACACGTTACAAAAAGCATAGTAAAAAGGTGCTGTGTCAATAGAGGAGATACCTGTCGTAGAGGGTAGTCCGTCGTTGCCGGTCTCCAGCTTTATCTCCCATCGCTGTCGGCTCTACTTCTGTAACGATTATTAATACTCGATCCTTCCATCGCGTCCTTGTACGTCCTCTTGAGCTTTTTATTGGAGGTTCAGAACAGAGGACAGTCATTCGACGGATGTGGCTGACTCCACTGTAGCCTCTTGTGCCTCAATATTGGGCCATAGTGTGGTTCTGTAACCAAAGAAAATAAACGAAGACTTGCTTCATTACTGTGGACTACGTGGAATATCTAATTACACACTGAAGTGACAAAAATCATGATAAAGCTCCTAATATCGCCCCGGACCTCCTATTGCCCTGCGTAGTGGAGCAGCTCGATGTGGCATGGGCTCAACAAGTCGTTGGAAGTCATCTGCATATGCAAATACCGGGCCATACCTATAAGGCCGTCCATAATTGCCAAAGTGTTGCCGACGCAGAAGTTTGTGCACGAACTGACCTGTCGATTACGTCGCATCAATTTTTGGTGGGATTCATACCGGGCGATCTAGGTGTCCAAACCATTCGCCCGAACTGTCCAGAATGTTCTTCAAACGAGTCACGAACGACTGTGGTCTGGTGACATGGCGCATTGTCATCCATAAGAATTGCATTGTTTTTTGGGAACATGAAGCCCATGAATGGCTGCAAATGGTCTCCCGTTAGCCGAACAGAACCATTTCCAGTCAATGATCGGTTCAGTTGGACCATAGGACACAGTCCATTCCATGTAAACACAGTCCACACCATTGTGGAGCCACCACTAGCTTGCACAGTGCCTTGTTGACAACTTCGGCCTGTGGCTTCGTGCGTTCTGCGTCACTCTCGAACCCCTCTTACGGGACTCATCTGACCAGGCCAGTTTTCCGATCGTCTAGGGTCCAACCGTTTTGGTCACGAGCCCAGGAGAGTCGCTGCAGCCATTGTCGTGCCGTTAGCAAATTCGCTCGCGCCGTTCTTCTGCAGCCATAGCCCATCACCGTCAAATGTCGCCGCACTGTCCTAGCGGATACATTGTAGGTCCCACATTGATTTCTGCGGTTATTTCACGCAGTGTTGCTTGTATGTTAGCATTGACAACTCTACGCGAATGTCGCTGTTCTCGGTCGCTAAGTGAAGGCCGTCGGCCAGTGCGTTGTCGGTTGTAACAGGTAATGCCTGAAATTTAGTAATCTGGGCATTCTCTTGACCCTGTGGATAGCGGAATACTGAAGTCTCTAACAATTTTCGAAGTGGAATGTCCCATGCGTCTAGCTCCAACTACAAGTTAGTTACTTCCTGTCGTGCGGCAATCATGTCGGAAACCTATTCCCCTGAATCACCTGAGTACAAATGACAGCTACGCAGGTCCACTGTTCTTTTACACCTTGTGTATGCGATACCTCCGCCATCTGTATATGTGCATACCTCTATCCCACAATTTTTATCACCTCATCGTAGGTGGCACGATGACATTAACTGGTCCCTGTCGTAAAGACGCAATATAGATCAGGAGTAGCAGCGTTGCGATATGTGAAGAAACGGACGTTGCTGTATCAGAAAAACTCTCAGCTAAAGAAAAAGGAGTCGAAAAAGCGAGGTTACGAAATTCATGAAGGTGAAAACGTACGCGGGGTACAAATAATTACCTAAATGGCAAATTTTCCTGGTACGCCTAGGGCACACGATGACCCAGCAACTGTGAAACGAGTACTGCTCAGTGGAGGCTGCATGCGCTCTTGCAGGCTTCCCTCGCAGCGGGCCGTATTAGGTGGGGCCTCCCAACACGACTCAGGAGGGCCGACCCTGCGACACCGATGAATAATTTACTGCCACGGGCACCCCCCAGCCCCTGGTAATAGGGGCGCCGTATTCCTAATCTGTTACCAGCGCAGCGCGCCGCGCCGTCACCGAACCGCGGGGCCCGGCCCGGCCCGGCCCTTCCCAGGCTGCACACCGTGTCGCCCTGCGTGTCGGGCTCAGCTGCGGCCCCTCCCACCGGCCACGCCCACGCCGGCCGCTCTGCCGCCGCCGGTCACGGGAAACAACTCCCTGCGGACGTAGCCCGAGGAGCGCTGGTCATGCTCTCCTGCTTGGCTGCCTCTCAGACAAGCCAGCGCCGCTCTCGTATGCAAGCATTCTCGCAAAACGAAATTCCGTCTGCTGAATTATAACATCTGAAAACAAAACTGTTCCCAGTCAGGGTAATATTAGGTCTTCTTTTTTGCTTCCGCCGTTTTTTCTCGAAGTTCGAGGCGTTATTGTCAAAAACATTAAAAGAATAGTCCATTGCTGGCCTGCCACTTCCTCCTTCCTCTAGGACAGCATATGAGTCACGAGGCGGAAGAACTGGGCGTCTTTTGAGATCATGAATCGATCTGTTACGACTTCTGCACCACTTGTTAGCAGCAGACACAGTGGCTGCGCCAAAGACTGAGACAGCGTGGGGTTTTACAATTATTTATTGAACTTCCTTTAAAGTTTCTCCCTCGTCGTCGCTGCCCCGCCCTGCGGATCCCTCAGCCTGGCTGCTGCTGTGTAGATTCCCCGACAATACGCGCCACGCGCGCCGCTGATCGCACTCGGGAGCCTCAGGCCACCAGTGCTCCGCTGAAGCCAGGATGCCCAGTGGTTGACATGAACTCGTCGCCGCTCGGCGCCCCAGTACGGGCACGCCCACGGAGCCGCGTCGCCAAGAGGTCAGCTGCCGACGCCTGCTGCACCGGCGGCTGGGAAGCCGTCAGTCGCGATGTCCGCGAGGTCCCGTCATGGACGGACAACGCGCCGTGGGGCCGGGTTGCCGTGAAGTCCGGGTGTCAGTCCCCGGCGGCGCCTGTGACCAAGGCCGCGCTGCGGCCGGTCCTGCTGGAAGTTCTCGCTGTAGTTAGTCAGCCATGGTGCCGACCGAACTCGGGCCGACCTCCAGAGCTGAAGTTGACATCTGGCGGCGAACGGATGACTCCTGCGAGCTGAAACAGACTTCCGGAATCGTCACCTACGCAGATTGAACATTCGGACACGGACCACGGCCCGCATCTCGTGGTCGTGCGGTAGCGTTCTCACTTCCCACGTCGGGGTTCCCGGGTTCGATTCCCGGCGGGGTCAGGGATTTTCTCTGCCTCGTGATGGCTGGGTGTTGTGTGCTGTCCTCAGGTTAGTTAGGTTTAAGTAGTCCTAAGTTCTAGGGGACTTATGACCACAGCAGTTGAGTCCCATAGTGCTCAGAGCCATTTGAACCACGGACCACGTCCGTCCTCAGATCCGAACTGCTTTCTAATGGCTTCTGGCTGCCTACGCTCCACTATTTATATCCGGCAGGAGGACGTTTTTTACCCTCGGTGGTAGCTTTTTGTTATTACTCCAGCTGTATATTGCGGCGTAACTTAGCGTGCTGGCCTCACTTCCCCTTACTCAGCACTCTCCAGGATTTGCTCGGCGCTCGGTCTGTGTGCGTCCTTGCGTCAGCCTGTTGGTGGACTGCTGCTGTCAGCAATGCTATCTGTGCGTGCTTATTTCATAACGCCTCGGTCGCCGGCGTGCCTCTGTTTTGCCATTCTCCACTGCGTGAAGCAACGCTTACTACATGTGGCCGCAACAGATCCAATTTTGCACTTGTTCATATGGCGAAATTGCTGGTTAGCCATGCCGCGTCCCATTGATCGATAAAGATGGTAGTCAGAAGGAGAAATGTATGGAGAACACGGCGGGTGGGATAGGACTTCCTATGTAGACGTTTTCAAGTATGTTTTCACGGGTTTTGCGACATGGGTTCGTGCATTGGCATGTTGCAAAATCACATTGGCATGTCTGTCGCTGTATTGTGACCGTCTGCCTTTTCGCACTCGGTTCAGACGCATCAATTGCTTTCGATAACGATCTCCTGTGATTGTTTCCGTCGCTTCCAGTTTCGTTTAACTTCTCTCTTCCATGCTATGCCGGCCTTCGACGTCAAAATCACCGTTCTTGAAGCGTTGAAACCATTCTCTGCACGTTCTTTCATTTATTTGTGCTTCATTTCATGAGCATCAGCCACAGATTTCTTCATGTTAAAGCAAAAATTAAAACTTCCCGCAAATGGCGTGAATTGGGCTCGCAATGTTTATATATTCAATCGATAATATGATCATCGTGCGCAGTCACAAATCGGTTGTCATCTTGATGTCGCTATGTTTACAAATGACTAAGGTCATTGATTGACGTTTGCCACCCACCACTTCCCGCTACTGCCATCTATTTTAAAACGGCGAAAGCGAAGTTGTAGACCTAATAATCTAGCCGTAGGTCAGGTAGTGAAGTATTCAAAACTTCCATCGAATCCACATTTCATGGAGTCCGCGTGGAGGAAAGAGAGAACTGTGTGAGTTATCCATAAATACAAGCTGTCCCAATAATCTTGACCAACCAAATGACTTTTTCTCCAGAAACAAAATACAAAAAGCGTCAATCGAACGTTCATCAACCAAGGGGATGTGGGCCAGCATGATTCCTTTCTTTGAAGAAAGATATGAACAGAACCCTTTATATATTATTCGGTAATCTTCTCCTCCTCAAGAGCTGTTCAAAAACATGTTACAGTGAACCATTCGCATAAACATGTCACTATTAAAAACTTACGAGACTGACTTCGATTCTCCTTGTACTCACGAACAGTGTAAGTTCCCTTGGGAATGTAACTCGTCGACTTGCTTGGGTTGACACTAAGCAAATAGGAAAGCAAGGACTTTGCATATCGTAATTCAGTCAGCCATCTTCAGTTGAATGTTTATGTGAGTACAACGCACACCAACGCAGATTAGGTAAATGTGCTACTCCCCTGTGGAGGCTGTGAGTTAGCAGAACAGTAGTTGCAGTAATGTTTTCTTTCTTACCATACAGGTACATATAATACAGTAATTTAATACTTTTAAACAATATGTTGTGTACAGTAAATTAAAGCTGCATCGTAGTTGCTCGTCGTTTATTGTGATTGAAGGTAGGCTTATTGCTACTCAGGGAGAGGAACTCTACAGAGAGCGATATCTTGATAAGAACCCACAGATATTTCCTCATCGTATTCTCACGCTTCAGGAAACTGGAAATTTCAACCCAAGGCAATGCAGTCGTCGTAGTACTGGCACAAACGATCCACCGTAGTTACAGCTTTCGCTTCTGATGCAATGAATTCACACTTTTGCATACGACACTTTGAAGTGTAGACTGGGATAGCTAAAATCAATTTCCATCACATCTAATAAGCCACCAGTACATACAAGAGTAAATTATCATGTACACTTGCACCAATAATTGCATGGGAATGATTTCCAGAATCATGCACAGTTGTGTGAACGGGCACGTAGCAAGTCGTCGCTACCAGAACTACTTGTTCAGTGTTCTTTTTACCGATTAATGTTGGTTCTCAAGCAGAGAACAAGTAAATACAAAGAACATACATTATTGTTCCACGAAATCCACAATGACTGAAACAAGTGAGACATCAGCGTCAATGGAGAGTTAGTGTCTGGTGTGGAATGCTTGTTACTGCAGTTATTGGCGTTAGTTTCATCAATAGCACGTAAACAGCAGGACATGTACCATCATTCTCACGTGAATTCTTCCTCCTCTTCTGACGAAATGCTGCTACTAACTAGATTTCTTAAGTGGTATCAGCACGATGGATGTCCGGCACATATTACCTTCCGTGCACGTCGTGTTCTTAACTAACAGGGCGCTGATAACCTTGTTGTTGTGCGCCCTAAAACACTAATCATCATCATTATTCTTAACTAACGATATCCCCCGAGATGGATTGATAGTGCAGGAACAGTGGATCGGAGTGCTCGATCTCCTGCCTTTAACTTTCGTGGACTTTCTTCTTTGAGGATGCGTGAAACACGTTGTCTGTCGCGCTATTCCAACAGCTGCTGAGAACATGTTCGTATTTCACTTCAGCGGCAGCTGTGCAAGCGGCGATGGTATTCTTTCATCCCAGGCGTAGACCCGCGTATCAGTGTCCATGGTCACCACTTCGAGTACCTTTCTGTGCCCTCACTGTGCTACCGTACTTGAGAATGATATTTAGCTTTTGAACAGACCTTTAGGGGAGAAACTGGATTATCGAATAAAAACTAAACAGTTCTATTACAGAAAAAAAGAAGCCGTGCTGCTATTGGTATTTTCATGATGAACAAAGATGCAGTAAAGGAAGTCATGCTGCCATTGTCCCCTTGGTAACTATTGCTTTACAATTTTTTTTATTATTTTACTTCTCGGCAAATGTTATTTGAAGTGGTCAGGTTAAATGAGACACCCTGTGTAAAAGATTATTCAATTGTGTGATGAGGCTTACAGCTTATTCCAGAGGTGGTACCAACAATGAAGGATCATGTAAATGTATCGTCTTGCTTTCGCGGCCGGAATCACTTTCTATAACATTCCATTGAGTTGTAGATAGCGTCATACAGTGATTATACAAGCATAAGAACGGACTACGCTCGAGAGGACGCTCCATCTTTCGCGGCAGTAAGAAGTTCCGCGATAGGCACACAATGCTCTGACGCGTCCCAATCTAGACCGGACATCGCGGGAGCTGCATCACGTCATCACATACGATGAACAGTATAAAAAATCGAATTAACATCCAGAGACAGTAAAGTTACGTAGCACGTAGCTAGAAAAGCCAAAAGGAAATGTCCCGGTCTGTTATAGTGCAAGAAGGGGTGCTCCATTTCGTTTTGGTTGTTCTAGCTACGTGCTACGGAACTGTGGTGCGGGGACTTCAGTGTGTACCTGGGTGATGAGAACGTACCTCATAAAAAATAATAATGAAATTACGTAACTTTACTGTCTCGAGGTGAAAATTAAAGCAGTTCGACCGTTTTTTGTCAATATCTACCAGTTACATTCCATCAAAAATTACAGCAGTTAAAGAGCTTCAGCTTCCTTCCTTTCCATTTCCGCCATCCAATCGTACGAAGAATTTTATGTGCGCTCCTTCCCGCGAATTGTAGGCCTCGGGACAGTGTATTAAAGCTAAAGAAGCATCGCTCCAGTGATATTGCCTACACGTACTCCAAAAAGTATTCGTCTAATACTTGAGTCTATGTATAGTTTGTGAAACATTGTCAGGGAAATGGACCTGTTTATCAATCAGTGAAAACTGGAATACAATAAAGAAACACAAATTAGTATTTACGAAAACCTACTTAAATATTCAAAAGCGGAGTTCGAATCTCGGTTCGCCAAACAGTTTTAATCTTCCAGGAAGTTTCATATCAGCGCACAGTCTGATGCAGTGTGATAATTTCATTCTGCAGATAAGTATTCGTCCGCAATACTGAAAAAGACATTCTGGACCAGAATGTTATGGTTAGTACTTACCAGGCCCTCATTTCGTCTGTATAATCTCTCTCATTCTCCTTGCTATGGATTTGATCAGAAATTCTGTTGCCTGGACTGTAATTTTATGCCATTCCCCTAGTAGAGCGTTCTTTATATAATTTCCATAGGATATCTAATAATTCCTCACAT
Source organism: Schistocerca cancellata (assembly GCF_023864275.1). Taxonomy (NCBI): domain Eukaryota; kingdom Metazoa; phylum Arthropoda; class Insecta; order Orthoptera; family Acrididae; genus Schistocerca; species Schistocerca cancellata. The sequence continues at coordinate 494,983,238 of NC_064626.1, read as the reverse complement.
TTTTGTTGGGTATATTCCACAAATTGTCTGTTTGACTAAGAGCTGGAGATTGCGCTGGTGTCATCCAACAGTAAGCGTTATACAACAACCACAGCCTTTCATCTAGAGCTGTATGTTTTGGATCATGATCTTTTGTGAAAATAGAATGCCCAGAAAGATCGGTATTCTTAATACTTCTGGGTAGATGAGTTCTTAGGATGTTTACATAAACCTTGTGGTCCATAATTGTCAGTAAAACACAAATCTCTACCCCCCCCCCCTTCCCAATACCATTCACACTCAGGCAGCCCCAGTCAAGTTCTCTCTTAAAGTTCATAATTCTTGTTTCTCCACACTATTAATAGCCCATTTGACTTAAACGGTTCAAATCGACTGTCGTCAGTAAATAAAATCGTCTTCCAGAAATCAAACCCATCAGATATATATATACTCTCTTGGAAATGAAACTCACTTCCTTCTGTTGATTTTTATTAATGTATGGTTTTCAGCGGGCTGTTCTGGCTCTATACCCAGCTTCGTAATACAAATTTCTTGCAGTGTGTGCTGAAGCAGACTTTCCTTTGAAGTGCACTAACAAGCTTTGGAGCTCTTAGCTTTGGATTTTTCCTGGATCTCGAATAGTACTGCCGGAGGACACCTTCGTGATGGGTTTTCGTACGTTTTGTTCTGATTAAACCAGTCTTCACTATACTGGTAGGTCTGCCATTACTAGGAACGACCTGGTATTTCGGTCTTCTTTTGTAGTTTCGCGACATTTTCGAACCATATTAACTCTACTTAAATATCACTTAATGGCTTTGAAAATGTAGGAGGAACTACCTATTAAAATGGATGAAAGACAACTCCGTAAGGAAAGGGAGAGGCGTATGTCCGTGTGGCACCGTATTAGTCGACCACAATATTATTCCATCTAGGAGCGAGGGCACCTCGACCGGCTTATTGTGAGTTTTTATCGTGACATTTCTCGAGGACACGCTGAACCATTTGATAGTACATGCACAGTTATCCTGAAGGCATTGACAGTGTGATGAGTTTTCGTTAGTCACCACTGCACCTGTTTACTGTAACGTCACGCCGTATTTCTGACAGTGGACACAGGAGGCCAAGTGCAATAATATTGGGATCGGATAGTACCTGGAATTTTGATTGCTAGACGAATAATTGTTTGACGTCAACTGGGGGCACGATTTTCAGTAACGAGGATTTGTTTTATTTCTAAATGTAGATATTAACCGATGTAAGGAAACAATTATTGTTTGTTCCTTAGCTATGTATTTATGATTATGTTATCGATGAAACCCACTCAGGACTGAGGAATCTCAAACATAATGAACATGTGACAGGATTCATAGCCTTTTACTGTAGGTAGTCCCCTCAACAAATTAGGCATGTGACCACACCTTCAGAACCTACATAGACCAGGCAACACAGTACAGCAGAGATTCTGCATGGCATGCATTCGGCAAGTCTAGGTTAGGTATTCAGAGATATGTGAAACCAGATGGCGCTATTCTTGTAAATTACGGGTCGATGGTTTGTGGGCGCAGAGCTGGCTCCCGATAGGGTCCCACATATGTTTCATCGTGTTCAAGTGAGGCGGATTTGGTGATCATGACAGTGTAAGTTCACAACCATGCTTCTCAGACCTCTATACCACTATCTGACCTTGTGATAAGAACAGTTATTCTGCTGGAAGATGCCATCGCGAAGACATGAAGCATAAGGGAATGCAGATGGTCCCTAATTGTGTTCATTCACGGTGCCTTCCATTCTAGGTCCCGTGAAGCTCCAGTTGAATATATTCCATAGCATAATATAGCCCCCAATCGCCTGCGTCCGTGGTGCGGTAAACGTTTCGAGCATCCATTCGCCTGGATGATGGCATATCCCGACACGTCCACCGACCTGGTGTAACAAGAAACGTGATTCGATAAACCAGGTGACATGTTTCCACTGATCTACGGGTCAAACGTGATGTACTCGAGGAAAATATTATGGAAATGGAAGAGGATGTAGATGAAGATGAAATGGGAGATACGATACTGCGTGAAGAGTTTGACAGAGCACTGAAAGACCTGAGTCGAAACAAGGCCCCGGGAGTAGACAACATTCCATTAGAACTACTGACGGCCTTGGGAGAGCCAGTCCTGACAAAACTGTACCATCTGGTGAGCAAGATGTACGAGACGGGCGAAATACCCTCAGACTTCAAGAAGAATATAATAATTCCAATCCCAAAGAAAGCAGGTGTCGACAGATGTGAAAATTACCGAACTATCAGTTTAATAAGTCGCAGCTGCAAAATACTAACACGAATTATTTACAGACGAATGGAAAAACTGGTAGAAGCCGACCTCGGGGAAGATCAGTTTGGATTCCGTAGAAATGTTGGAACACGTGAGGCAATACTGACCCTACGACTTATCTTAGAAGAAAGATTAAGGAAAGGCAAACCTACGTTTCTAGCATTTGTAGACTTAGAGAAAACTTTCGACAATGTTGACTGGAATACTCTCTTTCAAATTCTAAAGGTGGCAGGGGTAAAATACAGGGAGCGGATGGCTATTTACAATTTGTACAGAAACCAGATGGCAGTTATAAGAGTCGAGGGACAGTGGTTGGGAAGGGAGTGAGACAGGGTTGTAGCCTGTCCCCGATGCTATTCAATCTGTATATTGAGCAAGCAGTGAAGGAAACAAAAGAAAAATTCGGAGTAGGTATTAAAATCCATGGAGAAGAAATAAAAACTTTGAGGTTCGCCGATGACATTCCAATTCTGTCAGAGACAGCAAAGGACTTGGAAGAGCAGTTGAACGGAGTAGGTAGTGTCTTGAAAGGAGGATATAAGATGAACATCAACAAAAGCAAAACGAGGATAATGGAATGTAGTGGAATTAAGTCGGGTGATGCTGAGGGGATTAGATTAGGAAATGAGACACTTAAAGTAGTAAAGGAGTTTTGCTATTTGGGGAACAAATAACTGATGATGGTCGAAGTAGAGAAGATATAAAATGTAGACTGGCGATGGCAAGGAAAGCGTTTCTGAAGAAGAGAAATTTGTTAACATCGAGTATAGATTTAAGTGTCAGGAAGTCATTTCTGAAAGTATTTGTATGGAGTGTAGCCATGTATGGAAGTGAAACACGGACGATAAATAGTTTGGCCAAGAAGAGAATAGAAATTGGTTCAAATGGCTCTGAGCACTATGGGACTCAACATCCTAGGTCATAAGTCCCCTAGAACTTAGAACTACTTAAACCTAACTAACCTAAGGACATCACACGCACCCATGCCCGAGGCAGGATTCGAACCTGCGACCGTAGCAATCCCGCGGTTCCAGACTGCAGCGCCAGAACCGCACGGCCACCGCGGCCGGCAAGAGAATAGAAGCTTTCGAAATGTGGTGCTACAGAAGAATGCTGAAGATTAGATGGGTAGATCACATAACTAATGATGAAGTATTGAATAGAATTGGGGAGAAGAGGACCGGTTAGTAGGACATGTTCTGAGGCATCAAGGGATCAAAATTTAGCATTGGATGGCAGCGTGGAGGGTAAAAATCGTAGAGGGAGACCAAGAGATGAATACACTAAGCAGATTCAGAAGGATGTGGGTTGCAGTAAGGACTGGGAGATAAAGAAGCTTGCACAGGATAGGGTAGCATGGAGAGCTGCATCAAACCAGTCTCAGGACTGAAGACCACAACAACAACAACGGGTCAAACTCGATGATCCGGTGCCCACTGCCACCATCGTAATTGACGATGTCGTTTTTGGGACAGTATGGGAACACGTAGAGGCCCCGTGCTAAGGAGCCCCATGTTCAAAATGTGTGTTGACCGTCTGTTGTGGAACACGTGTGCCTGAGGGAGCATTGCACTCCGGTGTCGGGTCTGCTACAGATCGTCGTTGGTCCTGCGTGCAGTGCGGAAAACCCTTTGATATCCAAGTTATGAGGTGAATCGTGGACATCAAACGCCTTGTCACCGTCGCCTTCTCGTGATTTCACTAGCCATCAACAACTTTCCATAGATGCTCACGACAGCAGCAAGAGAACGGCTGCCGAGCTTCGCCGTTTCCGAGATGCTCGTACCAGACGCCTAGCTATAACAGTCTGGCCTTTTTTAAAGTCTGTTATGTCAGTAGATTACCCCATCGCTTTCGTACTTCGCTTACTGCGTCACCTGCTCACAACACCACCAGTCGACATTTAATGTTGCAGCGGGCAATGGTCACAGTGTGTGTATAATCAGTGTATATTAACACCCCATGGTCTGCAACACAGCCAGGCCGGTCATTCAGATCCGATGCCCAATGCTGTATTCACACATGTCCTGTGATAGAATACCTTGAAGTAGTTTTCGTAAATGATAGAGTATTCATTAACCTCCGCGGTCCATTGAGGTTTGCGTGTTTCGAAACACAACGGTACATTTTGAAACTCTCTGAATCGTAATATGTTCCAGGCATATTTATTTCAAAAACATTTATTTCGTCTTGAGAGGGGAGAATAATGCACAGTTCTCTCATCTTAATTTATCACACCATACAATTAATGTCCTTTCCTACGCAGCAAAGCCAATGCATTGATTTCATCACCAGACACACGCTCCGCTTGCGTAATCTAAAACGTTATCTACAGTAGGTCTTGATTTACATAAAAAGGTTGTCTTTTTCTTCAGCTTGGTGAAGCATTACTCTTGTTGTTGCATCTTTGAGTAGTTTTGCAGTTTTATCGTTTGATACCCTTGTGGCCACGATTAGTTAATATATACTACATAAAGCAATTAGGAATAACAGCTGATGGATGATGTAATTTATGATCTGTAGCCGAGTAAATGATTTCACTTGTGCTCTTATGCGTAACCGTGAAATCGGCTGGAAAACCAAAATTCACCGTGATACCTTGAAAACGACAAGTGATACCCTGAAAACGACAAGTGATACCCATCATTTCATTTGTTTTCTCGTCTCTCTCTCCTGTCGGTGGGTCTGTATCCCTAGGTAATATGCATATTAGATACTGACATCTTCCCTTCAGGCCGTACGTAATTCTTTTCGTTTTTGTGCTTTCCTTATATTTTCCAGAAAATACCTTGTCGTTGTTGTGGTCTTCAGTCCGAAGACTGGTTTGATGCAGCTCTCCATGCTACTCTATTCTGTGCAAGCCTCATCATCTCCCAGTACCTACTGCAGCCTACATCCTTCCGAATCTGCTTAGTGTATTCATCTCTTGGTCTCCCTCTTCGATTTTTACCCTCCGCGCTGCCCTCCGATACTAAATTGGTGATCCCTTGATGCCTCAGAATATGTCCTACCAACCGATCTCTTCTTCTAGTTAGGTTGTGCCACAAATTTCTCTTCTCCCCAGTTCTATTCAATACCTCCTCATTAGTTCTGTGATCTATCCATCTAATCTTCAGCATTCTTCTGTAGCACCACATTTCGAAAGCTTCTATTCTTTTCTTGTCTAAACTATTTATCGTCCATGTTTCACTTGCATACATGACTATAATCCATACAAATACTACCATACATATTTAGATTTTTCTTGGGCTTTTTAAATCGCTGAAAAAATGCCGGAATGGTTCCTTTCAAAAGGACACTATCGACTCCCCCTTCCCCCTGCCAAGTTTCTCCACAGCGACTTTGTTCTCCATCTCTAATTACCTCGGTATTGACAGGCCATTGAACACTAATCTTCATTTTCTTCGACGGAATTAGATACTTCTCTACGTTCGTATGTCTTTCTCGCGCACAATAATCATCGTGTGTCATTTACATAGTGTCATCACATGATAACAAAGTCGTGCTCCTTCATAAAGGAAACATCACAAGAAAAACAGGGAAACTACGGTCAAATTACGAGACTATTATGTATAACGTCTATTGTTGGTCATTTGGCCCGAAATAAATGTATATACCTAAAATTGTCGCTGTTTGCATTTGATAAACAACTTACTTGCCAGCAGGAGCTTTGGCAGTCATGATGTTAGTAATGGTCTCTTGTTTTATTTCAGGACATCCTGTGCAAAGTAAAAACTTTACTGGTCGACGAGAAACGACACCTGAGGTTCGGAGACTGGAACGCTAACGATGTAAGTATACCACTTTGCAGTCAGCGAGAGAATGGATACATTAGAACACTTCGTTAAGCCCCCCACTCAACCAAGGAGGACCCATGCAATTCTTGAAGAGCACTCTTCTCTTCTCCTCTCCTCTGCTGCCCGGCCAAAGCGCAGAGTCAGCGCGCTGGAGAGGTGTGCGGGTGCCCCGCTGCGCCTCCACCTGGGGCGACCATCGACAACGTCACTAATGCGGCCGCCCGCTGGGCCTCCTGAGTAATGGTCGCCTGACAGCCGTGCGCTGCTCGCCCCTGTTTGCGTCTCCTCTGTTTCCTGCCACAACACTCCTCTGGGCCAGGGGTCATCTCGCCTCTACCTGCGATTGCATCTCTAGTTTTAATTTTTCCTTTTGGCGTTTTATGTTGCTGAATTCCGTCACGTATTTGGAATTTACATGTGTTCAAAAAAGCCAGCGATAAAGACATCACCACGTACTCTCTCAGGTGGTAGGGATCGCAGTCACTCTGTCTTTTATCGTGGTTTTCGCTCTGTCACTAACGAGCTTTCAGCAAGCCCAGAAACAGAGGCGCAGAAACAGTATTACATGCAATTTTGCCCCATCTTAACAGTGTCATCGTGTGTGTTGGGTTTTACGTAGGAAGACACACTGACGGAACGAAAGTCGTGCGGAAATGTGGTGCAGTTGCGGCATCAATCGTTCTACGCCATTCAATGGACTCTGAATATTTAAATCCATCTCACAAGGGAATCATACAGTATACTATCTGGTCAAAAATATCAGGACACCTCGTAGTAATGCGGAACTGATGATTAGATGTCATGAAAGGCGAATCCGCCTGTATACAAATAGGGCGAAGTATTGTATTGTGGGTAGAGAAGCAGGAACAGCAGAACGGATCGGTCAGAAGAGCCCATTGGCTTCGAAAATCGATTGTTGGTGACGTCATAGTGACGTGGAAACGCAAAGGAATAACTGCAGTTAAATCAAGACCAGGCAGACCTCCTGTACTGACAGACACGACGAGCACTGCTGAGGTTTGTTGTAAAAAGTAACGTATCATCAGCGGAAGGAATTACTCGCGAGTGCCAAAGTACTACCACCAGTCCAAGTACCACAGTGACTGTACGTAGGAAGTTAAAAAGAATGAGACACAGTAGTCGAGCAGATCCTTACAAGCTACAGATTTTTGTAGCCAGATAGCGCTAAGCGACGTTGAAAGTGGTATACAAGTGGACGCCACTGGACATTGGATGACTGCAAACGAGTGATTTGGAGTGATGAATCACGCTGCATTCTTTAGAGGTGGACAGTCTGCTCCTGAATTAATTCAAAGAACCAGATCTTTCTGAAGAGTAGATGATGCATGCTTCAGAAAAAAATGTTAGCTCATCTAATTTCAAAATGCCTCTCCGGTGGCTGTAATGAGCGGGATGAAAATTATGCTTTAGGCTGCTGCAACGGCGACCCACCCCACATCCTTAAGAAAACGTTTCCCAAGCTACAAAACATGTGTTATAGACCATGTGCACATGTGGATTTGCATACCTTATTAGTATATGAAGCTTTTCTCATCCATGAGAACAGAAAATAAATAAAGCTCCATCTTTTTCCCCCCAATTTATTCGCTGTCAGGCACTACCCATTCATCCATCTTAATAGTAACACTAATTATGACGATATGAAAGTGAGCACAACACAACACCCAGTCTCCAAGTGGAAAAAAGAAAAAAAGAACTTCGACATTACTGGGAATCGAACGTGGGTCTCCTCATTTCATAGTACGACACATTAACCGCACAGCTATGAAGGCAAACGAAACAAAGGGGCTTCACTACGGTACATTAAGACAGAAAACACTTTGACCATTCTGTTTCCTTCTCGACTTCAAAAGAATGTCTCAAATTTCGGAAGCTCAATGAACGTTTACATACTTTGAGTGAGTTGTTACTCCTTATCCATTGACTTAGTATCGCACCTGGAATGTGTTGATAAAGATCATAACGGCTGCAGTCTCGAGCCAATGTGCGGTCGAAGTGTATCGCAAAGTGATGCAGCCATCACACACCACCCAACAGCTCAGGCTCCCCACCACTCTCACCGATCAGACCGTAGGCCGTCTAACTAGCTCACTGCTCCCCACTAAAAATGGCTCTGAGCACTATGCGACTCAACTTCTGAGGTCATCAGTCGCCTAGAACTTAGAACTACTTAAACCTAACTAACCAAATGACATCACACACATCCATACCCGAGGCAGGATTCGAACCTGCGACCGTAGCGGTCGCTCGGTTCCAGGCTGTAGCGCCTAGAACCGCACGGCCACTCCGGCCGGCGCTCCCCACTGCTATTAACTGATCGGATTGCAAGCTAGCTCACTACTCCTCACCACTATTATTGATCGGATTGCAAGCTAGCCCACTGCTCCCTGCTGTTCTTGCGGACGAGATCGCATGGAGCAGACCACACGGCGACTTGAGGCGTCACTGTTCCCTGGGCTCTTGGAACAGTCATACAGCTTGCAGGTCGCTTTTTTGACTAAGCACCTCACCATCCAAACTCATCTCTTTCTTCTTTGTATCCTTGTTTGATTTGTTCTAGTCGTCGTCTTCTTGTGTTGTTGCTCTTCTGCTTTCTTGTCGTATGAGTGTTCTTGTTAGCTGTACTATTATGTCTTCTTCTATGTCTGCTGCACTTATAGTTGTTGTTGTTGATGTGTTGGTAGCCTTTATGCAGGTTTTAATTACTTTGGGTGGATAGGATACAAAATTTTACGATATGTATAACATAATTATTTTAACATACATGATAGTCCATATATAAAACTTGTCTCAGAAGAAAACGTCAATATTCAGACATTTGACAGGAACGGTCATTTGTAGCAAAAATCTAAATGTGGACATGTATCCTATTCCAAAAGGTTTCTGACATGGAACACATTTAAAGCTACTTTTGTACGTTTTTCTTGAATAACACGAAATCCGCAGCCTCTGTCGAAAACTTGTCACAGTACAAAATTAAACTCCAGTAAATTTCCTTTAAAAAGGACAGTCTCCTTTTTTTAAGGACTTACTGGTTGCGTGAAGAGATCGAGAGAATACAGAAAACCTTGCGCAACGTGCATGCGTTGAGATTTAGGTAAGCAGTTTGCGGTAGTTTCCCGACTTGATAGATCACGTGTCCTGCATCAGATTATTCGTCTACACTACTGTGGTACTTTGTAAACAATGACAAAGTACTGAACAATAAAGATAATAAGTAACAATGTACATTAAAAATGTTCTATCTCGAAAACCAGTCAGAAGAGTGCATATGTGTATCAGAAGTTTTTTGCTTCACATGATCGTTCCTGTCATCCCTGAATGTTGACAGTTCGTACTAGGACGACCTGTACATGCCGTTTTAATTTTTTATTTATTCAATTAACCTGAACAGATTAATGCATTTGGGAGTCCTGTTGCATTTTATACAAAATTACAGAACTTATTAAAATCACAGTTACTTAAAAATCATATTTTTTTTAAATGTTATATCTCTTCTTCTCTCTGCATCTGTTAGACATTTACCTGTTACGCTCTCTTGATTGAAATTGTAGATTTTCCTCTGTCTTCCTAAATATCTTCTGTCCACTGGGTAGTAATTAGCACCAATTTTGGCGAACTGTCGTCTTCCATTCTTGTGACATAATCCTTCACTTGTTTCTGTATGCTTTAATCTGCTCATTTAAGTTTTTCGCTTTCAGTTCTTTTCTGATGTCTACATTCACTCTCCCGTCAAACAGAATGTACCCTCCTACTCTTTTTAGCAATCGTATCTCTCTAGTGCTTGTATTCCGATGGGGACGAGTGTTTCTGCTGTTTTGGCCAGGCAAGAGTTTCAAGGTCTTGGGAGCAGTATGAGCAGCAGTGGGTCAACAATAAGTTGATCGTTTGGACTGTGTCGCCGTCCTGTACCGTAAATGCTGAGCTGAAGGATTTTTCGACAGTGTTGTCAGCTCAATAAAGAATTTTTCGCGACTACCGTCATTTAACTCTGCGAAATAATCAGCAAGTCTATGTTTTTTTTACAGTTCAGTGAAAGTTGTTGCTTAAATCAAGTACTGGTTTAGTTCCTTGGTTGGGACAGTGGTATCAGCTGCAGCTTCTATTTTGCCTACTCATCCCTAGAATACGCAAGATTTTCCATAGAGCATCTGGTCTTTGTTTTAGATTAATGTATTGTCATGTCTTAGTTATCGTTTCTCTCAAATTGATTGAATCTTTTTGCTTTCTGTGTGTAACCAATTTTATTTTCATGGGTAGGAGGTCGTTTGCAAGTCTGATGTGCAGTGTCTCCAAGAACTACTTCATAATCATAAATTATTTTAGCTCTTCCTTTAGCCAAGATGCAGGTATTCCCTTCAGGTTTCCGGTCTTTGAGGGAACATATTTATTATGTAATGAGTTAGTTTGGTAGTAAATCCATGGAGTTTGTCTTTCACGTACAGAAATGGTATGGAAGTCGTCTCCCAAATCATCTCTTGTGCCTCCGCTGCAAGTTCAGGTACACTGTACACTTACTGTCTCTGTGTGTTGGCACAGTTTATTCCTTGCATACTTTAGGGGGCAAATCATGAATATGATGATGTGAGCTGATATTCCAGGAAATTTCTTTGCTTGTGGATTTTGTGGCAAATATAGGAATGGGGGCCGGACTATAGGCTGCATTATGGGTAGGTGCAAACTGAAATACTGTTGCGTTTGAAGAAGAAACTACACACTTGAATTTTACAGTGAAGGGGCAGAATATTTATGTTAATGTTCCTAGCATTATTTTTATGCTCCTAAGTCGAATCGAATGTTGAAAGGTCAGTTTTCAAACAGGCTATCTCGCCTACTTTCGGAGGTCTGTAGAGGAAGCACATTAGGCAAATTTTCTTAACAGATTTGATACTTACGAACCTATATTTGACTTGCTCGTCTTCATTACTAATGGATATGAATAGTATGGTCGGAAATAAGACAAAGGATTTGTATGCCACTACTATACCTGATCATCTGTTACGTCTGTTGTGTCTTCGGACAGTGGTGTCTAAATTTAGGGAACTGAAGAGCACACTTGGCTTGAGCCAGGTGTTCACATGCATTAGAAGAAAGACATGGATGTTGATATTCTGAAATATATGGCGTAGTTCGTCGAAATGAGTCTAAAGTGATGGCCAACTATGTTCTACAGTAACAATACACACACACTGGTAGAACCTGTGGCTGCATTAGTACATAAGTTCGTAGCTCCTAAAGCAAAGGCTTTAGAGTCCATTTGCACTTTTTCCAGCGTTTATCCGCAACATTATCCAGCTACCTCTTGTTCAGATGCTATGCATCCCAAATTCGGATATAATATTATTCAAAATTTTTATCTTTCAGCAGTGAAATCTTGGCATATTATCAGGCTTGCCTCCTGAGTTTCTTAATCATTGTGACTGCTCCAGACCTTTTCGTATATGACACAAACTTCACGATTGTGGGTCTAGATTTCGCAGATAACAACGTTGTACATCCTACTCTGTAACTTCTGATTATAGAATGTGCTGCATGTATATTTGTTCTCACGTTAAGGTTTTACAATATAAAATGGCTATGTAAATAGTAAACATTTTAATTTTACCAGTGCTGCACAAAAAATATGTAATTCACATTGCCTTCGTCTAGAAGAATTACGAGCGGTATTTAATATCGTTTTATCAAAATGGAAGAAAAAGGAAAATGCCACTACTGTCAGAAGATAATTTCCAAGGCTTCTGGCTCATCATCAAACCTGCAGAGACCTCTAAAACCGAAGCATCCTATAGTACCTCTGCAACAATGTGGGAGAAGCCGATCAAGATCTCTATCAGCCAGTTCAGAAATTCAAGAAATCGCTTGTCGTGAACCATCCTCACTGACGCCTGCTTCCACCTCCCTATCCAGCCCATCAGTGTCGTCAGGTTCTGGACCAAGGCCTGATTTATTTCCTTTTGTGGTGCCCCACCCTCAACTACTTTCCATTTACAACAACCGATAAGTAATTTTAAAAAAAATATTATAAAGCCGGTCACATTAAATAAAAGTATCTCATTAGATATACAGCTTTTAAAAATGACTTGCAGATAATACCAGTCTCTCTCTTAGTTGCTGTGCCCAAATTATAATTAACCAAGTCAAAAAACGTTGTCAGTTTGCATCATGAGTTATTTGATAAAACTAGAAATGACTTGATCACCGCAACGGCAGTCTGCCCAGTCTGATTTTAAAAATCTGTCACCTTAAATTAAAACGTACAGACTGGGAGATAATGCAACAGGTTTTACAGATTTTTCAAAGTTTTCTATGAGGTAATCAAAGCGATGTCCTCAGAGAAAACATTTTCATTTTCAAAAATGAAAGTCTTGCCAAGATTAATGGAACGGAAAGGAAAGTCTTTTAAAGACAACAATAAAGAATATCCTCAAGAAATTTGTTGATAATTAGCTTAAAGGGCTACCAGAGTGGTTTAGTGTTATCTCCAGCAACGAACTTACTACTAAGGCAACGTTACTGGACCCGATTCAAAGGCAAGGATATTTAGACGACAAAACATTTCAGGACTGCTACATGGGGGCTACTGCAGAAATGAAAGCGTTGATTGTTCAATGAGAAAAAGCAGAGCTCATTTCTCAACCAATTACCACAGTGACACATGAGACTTTTTCAGTCTGGGAATAATGCAGTGAAACTATTAGCCAGCTTCAAACAAGTCATGATCCAGAAAATGCAGCAATTGGCGAACAGGACAAATATTTAGCGGAGGGATATTTGCCTAGAAACAGCAGTCTTTTAAACTGGTGGGAAACAAGAAAAGTGCTGTGGCTAGCTCTGTATCAATTGGTCCTTAATCGTATTATGGTTCAAATGGCTTTGAACACTATAGGACTTAACTGCTGTGGTCATCAGCCCCCGAGAACTTTCTATCTAAACCTAACTAACCTAAGGACATCACACACATCCATGCCCGTGGCAGGATTCGAACCTGCGACCGTAGCGGTCGCGCGGTTCCAGACTGTAGTGCGTAGAACCGCTCGGCCACTCAGGCCGGCAATCGTAATATGTATCACAAAGCAGTGTCAGAGACCTGTGAACGAGTATTTTCAAAAGCAAGACGAATATGCACTAAGTAGAGAGAGAGAGAGAGAGAGAGAGAGAGAGAGAGAGAGAGAGAGAGAGAGAGAGAGAGAGACATCGACTGAAATATGTCAAACTTTATTTGTAAATGACAATATTAATTTTTCCTTAATGGAACATATGTGGTAATATTGACTATAAATGACTGCAGTTACAGTTGTTATAATTTTTATATTTTTGTCCAGTAAAAATATCAAAATATAACAAGAATCAGTCTTCATACTTAAAAAATTGCTACTTCCTAAAATATATTTAGGATTTTGTTGTAATTTTTACAGCAGACGAAATTTAAAGCTTTTGTATCTGAAAATTACTGAGGACATAACACAAAATTATTACTCCTCTTTATATGTCCTTTCAAAATATGAGCAAATCGGATAAAAATACTGGTTTAGTGACCTGAATTAAAAAGACACTGTACCTTCCCTTCACTTATTTTTGTGAGTGAATGGTGAGTGCTGTGTCATGAAAAAAAGCTAGTTCATTCTAGTGAGAATCACCAGTTGTGATCCGATCTCTGAAAACAACAGTTTTGCCTATCTCTAGTATTCTTAGCCAATCCAATGAAAGTGTTGGGGTTTGGCGAATGCCTGGAGAATGTTACGCTCTGTCAGTATTTAGTGCCAACGGTGAAGTACGGAGGAGGTGGTCTTGTGGTATGGATGCGTTTTTCGTAGTTATGACGTCGTCCCTTTATTGCGCTTAGGAAAACGCTAAATGCGGAAAGACAACAACTCATTTTATAGCATAATATGCCGCGCACAGTTGAACCTTTTAGGAAACGATGATTGATTGTATCAACACGACAATGCACCCTCTCATAAAGCAGCTTCTGTGAGGCAATGGTTTGAGGACAGTAACATCTCTGAAATGGACAGGCCCGCCCAAAGGACAGATCTGAAGCCAGGGAATCACCTGTGGAATGATTTAAGGCGTCGGCTTGCGGCCATACTCCACTTTTCAACATTTCTACCTCCTGTGGTTGGGGCTGTTGAGGAAGAGTGGGCTGCCATTCCCCCACAGAGATTTTGACACCACACTGAAAGCGTCCCCAGTAGAGTTTAAACCGTCATAAAGGCGAAGGGTGGACACATTCCGTAATAATCTTCATTGATAGGTGTCCCTATACTTTTGAACAGACACTGTACATACAACAGATCTGCGACTTCGCTCATCTCTCCTACAGTTATAATATATACAAGAAGTACTGATGTAGCGCGATGCACTTATCAAGCGTTTTCGAGAAATCTAGTTTCAAAGCTTGATGAGCGTCTTGAGTAACACACAAGAACGCCAGCCGTGGAGGATTGCGTTAATGCAGCTGGCTAAGGCTGCACACTAGAGCTCTCCACTCACTGCGTCCGAGTCTCGTCTTTTTTTTAATTTCCCATCAAATTTTGACATCGCTATAACGAATCATTTTTCAGCGATGAGGTGTAATTGAGGTTTTTAGGAATTGTGATGGAAAGGTAATTTGTTCGTCGTGCATCTACTTAGTGAGAAGTTGTGACGATTACACGTATAATTCTTTGTTGTCATTGGTGAGCCAACAGGATTTGTGGTGGGATCTATCACAAAAGACTGAAAACTTAACATATACTTACATCGATCTTATTTTATGAATCTCATTTTCTGACAAGTACAATTGGTTTTTAAATGGCGGTAGTTGAAAAATAACACGTAATTAACATGTAAATTGAATGGCCGTTCAGGTATAATTATTGACACAAACCATTCGTATTTCAGCGTATGTACGATTACTGAGTTGTCAACTGATGCTACACCAGGGAGTGAAGAGTAATGCATTCTTCACGACATGGTGGCATATCTCACTACTCCAGTCGCACAGAAAATATTTGACTTTGGCTATGAAAGCCTACATCGAATGGCGCAAAGAAAGAAAGAAAGAAAGAAAGAGAGAGAGAGAGAGAGAGAGAGGATAGACGAACGTAGTGCCGGCCAGTTTGTCGTCTTGCCGTCTCAACCAGTTGCACCGACCGAGGTGACGCAGTGATTAGCACACTGGTACTGAGCAGTGGTTCTCCTTCTACAGCGTTTTGAAACCGGAACTTCACTTATGGTCACCCAGTACTTCTCGCACTTTGCCATGAAAACGCATAGAAAATAGTGCACAACACACTTGAAAGAAAAAGATGTAGAACAATGGTGCGTGGTTTCATTTTATAACTGCGGATTTTTTTTATTTTTTGTTTTATTTTTACGTTGTCAAGGCTCCAGTCAAGTAGAGGATAGCTGCTTCGATATTCTTGAAACGGCAGAACGTGCAGTCGGAATGCTCAGTGGATTGTTCGATCCACGGTAGAGCTTCAGAGAAACGATGAAACACTTAAATTGGCAAACGATTGAAGATATCCCGCGAAAGCCTGCTTATAAAATTTCTATAATCAGTATTAAGCGAAGAATCACAGGAATATACTGCAACTCTTCCGAATGCTTACTTAGGGGTCTCGAAAATGACACTAATTACAGCACGTACAGAGGCATTTAAACAGTCATTCTTGCCACGATCCATACGCGAATGGAACGACTAGAAAGCCTAATATTAGTTGCAATGGAAAGAGGCATCTACCGTGCACTGTGCAGTGGTTTGCGGAGAATGTATTGACGGAAAGTCGTCCAGTATAATGGAAGTAATATCTGCCGTTCCGCAAGGAAGTGTTTTAAGCACTCTGCTGATCATGGAAAATTTGGAAATTTGTAAGTTCCTGTGGGACCAAAGTGCTGAGATCATCGGTCCCTAGGCTTACACACTACTCAAACTAACTCACGCTAAGGGCAACATACACAGCCATGCCCGAAGGAGGACTCGAACTTAAACGACGGCGGAGCCGCGCCAACCCTGGCAACGCGCTTCACACAGCGCGATGCGCTGCTCCTAATTTATCTAAATGATTTAGGAGGCAGTCTCTCAGATTGTTTGCAGATAATGCTATCGTGTACCGTCCAGTAAAGTCTCAGAAAATCAAAATCAGTTGCAAAATGTATCAGTGCGGCGCGAAAAGTGGCAGTTGACCTCAAACAATAAAAAGTGTGAGGTCATCCACGTGACCACCAAAAGGAATCCGTGAAATTTCGTCTGCACGATAAATCACGGTAATCTAAAACCTATCATTTCAGCTAAAATCATTAAAACAAACCGTTTTTCGTTGCAACGTCATCTTTTCATGAAATTTCAGCCACCAATTTTCTCCTCCGAATGCGAAAATATTTTGTTGCCGCCCATCTACATAGGGAGAAATTATCATCGTAATGTATTACAGAAAAAAAATACTCGTACGGAAGATTGAAGCGTTCGTTTTTCCCGCGCTTTGTTCCAGAGTGGAACGGCAGAAAAATAATCCGAAGGTGGTTCGATGAACCTTCTACCAAGAACTTAGACGTGAGTTGCAGAGTAGTCATGCAGATGTAGATGTAACCGTTGTCTAAAGGCTACGCATTATCGCTGCTACCATTTACATATTTTGGCTGCAGATCCGTCCATTTTTTTGTAGTTTCGGTACCACACACATTCTCTGCATCAGCTGTTCTCTGATCTTTTATCTTAGTTTGCCTCTTTATTTCATCCCAAGAATCCTGCCCTTGAGAATGTTTTTAAGGAAGCTGTATGTATTACAAGTTTCTCAGAGAGTGACGATTTTCTTCTTCCCATTATTATAGGGAAGTTTTGTTGTATGCTCATTCCTTTTAATTCCTGATTTGAGTCTTCATTTCTGTCCAACCGGTTTCCATCGCCCTCCAGCATAACCACATTTTCACTGCTCGTAGTGCCTTTTTATACCAACCTTTAAGCGTATCCATATTTTGCAGTCATACAGTAACCTAGTCCAAATTTTAACAGAATCCTTCCATTTTCTTACGGTTTAAAACGGTTAAAAGCTGCGCTGTTTTTTGTCTCTTTTAGCCAAAGCAGTTTTTTTTATAATATACAGAGCACCTCCAAGTATCATTATATTATTTTTTCCCTTAATCTGAAACTAATACTCTTAAAAAGATTTGACAATTTTATTATTTTTTGCACATTATTTTCGGTGTTGGATACTATTGCTAGGACCACCCGAAAACCTGGTGTAATAGGTGGTGATTCCATTTACTCTTATTCGTGGTGCTTTCGATTTAGTGTATTTCGATTGGAATAAGTTCCTTGATTAGGAGGATCATTGTCTTAACCTCCGTATTGGCTTTTGCTTTGTGTGTGCTTGAAATATACTTTTGTAGCGGTTGTTGATTTGTTAGGAAGTGAATACCCTACGTAACCAGTTTGCGATATTCTTTCGCGCTCTTATTGCCGCAACTAATCATCATGCAACAGGAACCTCCTGTTATGGAAGAAGTGTGATTGATGATAGAAATCCGTTCGCAGTGCGGAGCTGTAGAGTCTGGAATGTGACACACTGACTTGGAATAATAGTTCAGTCATCAAAGAAGGTAGCGAATGAGGGACTGCAATCTATGACTACGAGTTTCAGGACGTAGCAAACTTGTCGAAGCTGACTTTATACATAAAAAGAATACCCAGTTCAAGAAAAATAACCATTGAAGTGGTGCTATGACAAATAGCGTGATGATAAAACGAATAAAAAGTACCTCTCGTAGCCTTCAGGATCGATCTTTTAAAAGGAATACCGAATTGTTTCCTCTGAAAAGAACGCGGCCGATTTCCTTCTCCGTCCGTGGCCATCATGAGCTGTAAATTTGTGGTCGACAGAGTGTTAAAACCTAACTTTCCTTCCGCAAGAACAACAGATATTAAGATGGAATAGAAATGATGTCCCATGCTTCTTGACAGAGCGTAGGGGAACGATGCGGGAGGCCCGCACCGCCGTACTAGGCAAGGTCCTAATGGAGGTGGTTTTCCGTTGCCTCCGACCGTAATGGGAATGAATGAAGATGACACAACAACACCCAGTCATGTCGGGGCAGGTGAAAATCCCTGACCCCGTCGGGGGTCGAACCCGGGACCCCGTACTCGGGAAACGAGAACGCTACCGCGAGACCACGAGCTGCGGACGGTGTTAACATATTCAGTAGTAAATGGTTTAACTGATGAGACAGTTTTGATAGTTTTGAAACGAGGGTAGTGATGGTCAAAAAACAGTTAATAAGTGTGCTTGTCTTTGATACATCGCAAAATGGAAATGCGAATTTTCACGGCGAACTTAATAGTTGTCCGCCATTTTGCATGACTGACGACTAAATTCGAGAATAGTGAACGGTCTGATATAAAACTATCTTAAACGGTTATGACGGAATGTGTATTACATTTGAAAATTGATTGAACTGACGGTAGTATTGCTCCACAACTATCCAGCCACGTATTGTACTTACACTTGTTACGGCCGTGGAGCATGACATCAACTTTCAAAGCGTATTACATCACCTTCATTTAAGAAGTTGCAGCACATCGAGTTTTTCCTCTGCCTGACAAAGGAAGTAAAGCACTCAAATCACTTAAAAAAGGAAAGGCCACTGGACCTGAGGACGGGACAGCAGTTCGAGTCTACTAAGAGTACGGGAAAGAGCTTAGCCCTCTTCTAGCAACAATGTACCCTAGGTCTCTGGAGGAGCGAAGCGTTCCTAATGATTGGAAAAAAGCACTATCATTCCTCTTTCCTATTGTTCGTGGTTAATATTGTTACGAGCTCTGGTAGATCAAACAGAGGGCGTGAACGACGTCAGATGTTGAGTGATGGAAATGGAAATGAGCGTTTGCCGCCATTGGCCGGGAGGCCCCTTGCGGGGCAGGTCCGGCCACCTTGGTGCAGGTCTTATTACATTCGACTCTACATTGGGCGACCTGTGAGCCGGATGGGGATGAAATGATGATGAAGACAGCACAACAATCAGTCCCTGAGCGGAGAAAATCCCCGACTCAGCTGGGAATCGAACAGGCGCACGAAACAACAGGGCATTGTCTCTGACGCCGGTCTGTTGTACAATTTTGGAACAAGTTTTATGCTCGCTTATTATAACATTTCTGGAGACAGAAATCTACTCTGTAGGAATCAACATCGGTTGTTCCGTAAATTACGATCGTGTGAAACCCAAGCTCGCTCTATTTGTTTACGAGTAACAGAAATCAGTAGATACCAGTGCCCTGGTGGACGCCGTGTTGTTCTCTTCCAGAAGATATTCAATACACTTCCGCACTGCCGCCTAATGAACAAAATACGAGCGTGCGGACTATCAGACCAACTGCGTGATTAGATTGAAGAAATTCTAGTACACAAAACACAGCATGTGCTTCTCAACGGAGAGATGTCTTCCCACGTAAAAGTACCTTTCTGGCGTGCCCTAGTGGAGTGTTGTAGGACCATTACTTTTCACAATATACACAAATGACTTTGTTGATAACGTCGAAAGTTCCACGAGCCTTTCGCTGATGATGTGTTGTATATAGGGAAGCAGCAACGCTAGAAAATTGTACTGAAATGCAGGAAGACCTGCAGATGATAGACGCTTGGTGTAGGAAGTGGTGATTGACCATCAACACAAACAAATGTATTGCGAATACATAGAGAGAAATTCCCCTTATTGTATGATTACAGGATTGTAGAACAATCACTGCAAGCTATTACTTCCATGAAATATGTAGGAGTGTGCAACGGGGAGATTTGAAGTGGAATAGCCACACAAAATTAATCTGGGTAAGGCTGATGCCAGACTGAGATTCACTGAAGGAATCCTCAGGAAATATAGTCCATCATCAAAGGTGGTAGCTTCGACCAGTAACTGAGTATTGCACGTCAGCCTGGGATCCGTACCAGATAGGACAGATAGAGGATGAGCAGCACGTTTCGTTACAGGTTGATTTGCTACGCGCGAAAGCGTTACGGAGATACTCAGCCGACACCGGTGGCAACCCTGCGACAGAGGCCTTTCTCAAAGAGTCAGCCAACGTACTGCTTCCTTTACAAAGACCTTGACAGAACGAACCCATTTATCAATATGGGGTTGCATTCTCACTGACTTATACGCATGGGCTGATTCAGTTGCGAAGTGTGTCATAAAGCCGCTGTAACCTTTCCTGAGGCAGGCTGCCCCACAGTTGCTGCAACTGGTCCTTATATTCTGGACACTAGCACTAGAACGAAGCTGACGTCCAAGCTGATCCCACAGATGTTCTGTCTGGTACATGTATGGGGATCTCGCTGGTAATGGGAGTACCGCAACATCACGCAGACGGTTCATGAATACAGGTTCCAGTTATAGACGAGCATTATCCAGTTGAACAATTGCACCACGATACTGTTGCATGAGAGGCAACACATAAGGGTGCAGGATGTCCTTATCGTATCGTTGTGCCCTGAGACTTCCCTCATCACTAGCAGCTGTGACCTGAAGCCATATCCGATGGTTCCCCACACTATGACGCCAGGAGTAATACCACTGTGCCTCTCCAAAACTCGAAGAAAGGGACCTCTCCCCACATCCCTGCAATACTCGCCAGCGAAGTTCATCTGCGTTTATGCAAAACTGCAATTTATCGCTGCTGCCCTCACATTCTTATGCGCTCCAAATTGGACCAGTTATCACATATGAATGACCGGCAAACCTGAATATTACACTATTCGACCAGCCGGCCGAACATAGTCCAGAATGAAGCCCTTTTTAAACTGTCAGGTTCCGATAAGGCTGTCTCGCAAGAGTACTTAACACCTCCGTGTCCTTCGCAGCTATCACTCAACGTGTCCTCCTCGATAGCTGAGTGGTGAGCGTGACGGATTGCCGTCCTATGGGCCCGGGTTCGATTCCCAGCTGAGTCGGGGATTTTCTCCGCTCAGGGACTGATTGTTGTGCTGTCTTCATCATCATTTCATCCCCATCCGGCTCACAGGTCGCCCAATGTAGAGTCGAATGTAATAAGACCTGCACCAAGGTGGCCGGACCTGCCCCGCAAGGGGCCTCCCGGCCAATGGCGGCAAACGCTCATTTCCATTTCCATCACTCAACATCTGACGTCGTTCACGCCCTCTGTTTGATCTACCAGAGCTCGTAACAATATTAACCACGAACAATACTAAAAGTACTCCGGTGCCTGTTCTACCTGTCACAGAAAATTTTAACTCTAATAACTACAATTTTGGACTATGTATGCCCGTCACGAGAAAATCTTGAGTTCTTTGTTCTAGAGAACTTTTCCAGAAATGTGCAGGTCTCGTAAAGAAAATCACGTCAGTTATGCAATCCGCTCAACAATGAGACCTTAATTTACGTAAGGCTAGATTCTCGACCATAACTCCATATTAGAGCAGATTGACACTTGGACTGTGCATGCCAACAATATTTGAGTTTCACAAAACAAAATTAACAACACTTTGAATAGACGGGAAGCTTTTATTCGTAAACGTCCTTATCGAAAATGTGAAGAACCAAAAACTCTGCTTGATTTTGACAGATATAAAGAGGACGGTTAGTTTGAACTACCTTTCCATTCGTTTTGTGTTGTAGTCTTCAGTCCGAGGACTGGATAGATGAAGCTCCCCTCACTAGTCCATTCTGTGCAAGCCTCTTCATTTCTGCATAACTGCTGCAACCTAAATCAATTTGCACGTGCTTGCTACAGTCGGTCCTTGGTCTCCTGTAATTTTGCCTCCTGTGTGTCGTATAAGCCGATCTCTTCTATTAGTCAAGTTGCAACATAAATTTCTTTTCTGCTGCCCAGTTCGATTCAAACCCTCTGCATGGCTTATTCTATCTACCTATCAAGTCTTAACCATTCTTCTTTAGCGCCACATTTCAAAATCTTCTGTTCTCTTCATGTCTGAATATGTTATTGCCCACGTTTCACTTCTGTACCAGGCTACATTCCAGACAAACAACTTCGGAAAAATCTTCCTAACAGTTAAATACACATTCACTGTTAAGAATCCCCGTTTTTCAGAAATACTTTTATTGCTTTACCCAGTCTGTCTTATATCCTATCTACTTGGCGCATCGTCAGTTATTTTTCTTCGCAGATAGCAAAAGCCGACCATTCCTTTTAGGAAGTCAATAATTTTAAATAAATGTCGTATAGTCCAGGGGACTTGTTTCGACCTAGGTCTTTCAGCGCTCTGTCGAAGTCTTCTCGTAGTTGCCACAGTCCCCATCTCTTCTTCATTTGCTTCGTCTTAAGATTCGTGCCCTTTGTGTTACGCCTCTATAGGCTATATTCCTTCCACAAAACCTTCCTGTTTTTCCGTAGCACTTTCATTTCATTTGTGAACTTTTTACACATGCACGTACTTTTCTTTTCTCCAAAAGTTTAATTTTTCTGTAGGTGACATACATCTTCTACAGCATCACTTCTTTCTTTCCCAGTTGTACAACTTTGATGGTGGGAGGACACTAGGTAGAACATCAAATTTGATGGTTGTGTTGTACATAAATATTTTCATTTAAAGACAAGAAAGTATTGTCTCTGTTCGATAATAAAGTAAGTCGGAAACTTTTATTTAATTGTTATAGTCTTATGTCTGTTTACAAAGTTGAATGACAACGACTGTACAGTAAGAGAAATATCTTTTCGCCTGCAGATCGAGGTCCTAAACAAGCATATGTTCATCACCACCAAACCTGTGATATACCTGGTTAACCTCTCTGAAAAGGACTACATCAGAAAAAAGAATAAGTGGTGAGTACAGATACATTTATTTTTATGTTTCTAATTAATGACCACGTTTCAGTATAAAGTACGCCTGACATTATTGTTTCGATGTGGAAGAAAATTTGTCACACCTCAGAGTGAAGGGGGAGAATTGTATTGTTATTGTGACAGGTGATTTTAAATTTTTGTTGATGCATAAGGAGACGCCTTTACCTCGTCTCCCTGTATCTGTTGCACAATAATTAAGTCGTAACAAAAAATCACTGGCTCTTCATACTCTTACTTTTTGCAGTCACTTGCAAGACGTTTCCCCAAAAATAATAATAAAGCATTGAAGGATTTAATCTGTTCTTTTCCCTTAGGTTAATTAAAATCAAAGAATGGGTTGATAAAAATGACCCAGGTTCCATAATCATCCCCTTTTCTGGAGTCTTTGAAAATAAATTGTTGGATATGGACGAGGTGGAGAGGAAGAAATATCTAGAAGACCACAACACAACAAGGTAAATAGTAGTGTATCCTTCAAGAATACAGTTAAACGGTTTCAAATTTCTTTTCATTATATGTGATTTGTTCGAAGAAAGTACTGTTTTGGAGACGTGTTGCTTCAATAGATTATTAATATTATTGTTAATAGTAGTAGTAGTAGTAGTAGTAGTAGTAGCAGTAGTGTATAGATGCGTATGGCTATACTGAAGATAAAGAGTTCATTACATTCAGTTCATTTTGTTCATGTGCCATGTATAAACGTATACGTAGGCAGATTTGATATGTAGATACAGTACGGTTTAGGAGTGGAAAGGTTGGTTAATGTCCATAGGTCGGAAAACTAAACTTACAAATGCAAAAATAACAATGTTAATAAGAACTGATAAAAGCTGAATACAAGTCGAAGTTCGTATAAACATCTGAGTATTTCGTATATCCCCATACTCGATTCTCCATACTTCGACATTTTCACGTTTATCAGACATTCGACAGTTACTAATGTCATCTGAAGGTGACTATCGATACGAAAACTCCTAAAACTTCCCTCTTTCGACTTCCTCCACAAGCTAATGTTCTTTGCTTTAATACACTGACTTTGTCATAACAACCTACGGAAGCACCAACGGTAAGGAGTGTATCTGGTGTAATGCCAAAGCAGCATTGTTTTTTTCACGTCAAACTGCTACATTTGTGGTTTATAAGAGTGAAATTAATTTCTGTTGCAGTTATTTGAAAGTAAACGTCAGTTTTCACCGCCGGGAAAGAGAAGTTGTTTTGCCGGGTTGATGATTGTGATGGAGGCAGGGTATGATTGCAGAACACGGAGTACAAAAATGCCAATATCGATCGTAGGACTTGAGGAATTTTGTGCTTTTAGTGAAGACTGTGTGTCTTACTTGTGGCAAGGGGTGGATCGGTGGGAATGGGAGATTTATTTACTTGGCAATACCCGCCATTAGACTCATCCTTCTCACAGTTTTTCAGGAAGACGTGAAGGATGCAATTTTGCTGTTTCCAGCGACATTCGGTTTTAACGCTGTCGTCCTTTCTTCGCAATTAGGTAGTAATCGAGTAAAAGGCAATTTTAATCAGTCACATTAATCTTTCCTGGACTTAAAAAAGTACTTTGTTTTATTTCCTGTTGGCACCGTCGAGAATTCGCAGCTTTCATTCGAACTGTCATCATTCATAGACTCTTAATTGGACTGTCATATGATCGAATATGGTGCACTGTATCCAGTTACCTAGCTTCCATGAAATATTTGTTTCTCGAGTCGCTGAAAGAAACAGCACAAAATATTCGCTTACCATTGTGGTTCTGTGATGACAGAACGCCATTTCAGAATCTCGAGTAAAGAACAGTATTTAATGCCCCTTCGACTAAGAAGACGTACTAGAATTGGGAAACTGTGTGCGTCATGTATTACAACCTAAGAGTTTCCAGGCGCATTTTCTCTGGCGTTTCGCCAGATATTTGCAGTTTCGTTTTTGGCGTTATGTAGCTGCTGTCAGACCAAACGAATGCTGCTCGTCTTGTCTTTCTTGTGACGCTCGTTGTCGACGGAAAACGCCAGTTTCTTTCCTGTTACAGAAACAGGATGATTTTTTAAATGGAATTTTACATGCCTATTCGATAGAGCGGTCGCAAAATAGCCTAATTTGTGTTATGGACACGTATTAACAGGAACAGTGAAGCAGCAACTGAGGGGCGCTGCTGCCTGGCGGTAGCGCTGCTGGAGAACTAGTTATTCCTCGTGTTTCACTGTCCATGTTCTACATATCGCTAAAAGAAAAATCGCTTTATCGAATGGGCACGTAAAATCCTACTTAAAAATTGTTTTGTTTGTAACTGGGAACAAACTTTCCCCGGGCGTCGCATGGAAGACTGTATAATTAGTATTTGTTTGGGCTGACTCCAGTTACAAATTTCAAAAACGAAATTGCTGGTATCTGCTGAAACATAAGAGAAGCTTCGCCTGACTACTCATAAGAGGGACATCCACTGACCTCTCCAGGCACATCTCGCCTCCTGACCTGACAACTTTAATATTGGCAATATCCGCCTTTTATTATGTTACTTAAAATCCGTCTTGATTGCAAATTTTTTATTATTCATATGACCGGTTTCGGTTCATTCAGAACCATCTTCAGATCTGATATTTCAGTTACAGGAGTAACCCGTCCAAATCCAGCACCTTTCACATGCTACGTCACATGTGACGTAGCATGTGAAAGGTGCTGGATTTGGACGGGTTACTCCTGTAACTGAAATATCAGATCTGAAGATGGTTCTGAATGAACCGAAACCGGTCATATGAATAATAAAAAATTTGCAATCAAGACGGATTTTAAGTAACATAATAAAATCACTGATTGCGGTTATCCCGTAAGACATTATGTCTGTTTTTGCAAAATCCGCCTTTTACTTTCCAAACTTCCTTTTGTTCAGGAGTTCTAGTGCCGTGAGGTACGCTGGAGAACTTATATGAAGTCATTGACGAAAGACCATTAAATTTATAATACTGTAACCTGGTGTCTATTCGAGCTGTTCTTGGAACAGCAACAAAGTGCACTAGTCCTGGAGTGTACACGTATGGCTTAAGTGAACTACTCGCAAATGGTACAGCACACAAGTATGGCACACAGCTTTGACCTGCCCTGATTGTTGGGCACGGCTAACACTTTATCAGAAACGAAAGATTTCGTCCGTGATACCGTAAGTTTTCGTAACATTAGTAGAACGGCGTCTTCACTTCAGATCTGATGACGTGGGAGGCGGCTTCTTGGTTCACACATACATCTGCGCATCGGTTTAGTGGGCGGCGCGGGAGGACTGTTTGGCGTCCTTCGCAATCACGATCATTACGAATAATGATCATGATGATGCGGGGCCGGACGGCGGCGAGCAATTGTAACGACTATTCCTCCGGCCCCAAATGCAGGGCAGCGCCTCGTAAAACAATGGCATTACGTCCGTCCATTTCATCTGGCCGAGCGGCAAAGGGTTCCGAGTAATTGCAGGCAGGCCTCTCTCTGCCTCTCCGGCGGCGCCCGTGTCGTTATATTACGTATAACTATAGCTCCAGCCGGCGCCTCCGCAGGCAGGTACGTGATTTCTGTCGGCACCGGCACCGCCACCGCCTGTCCCAAACCCTCTGCCATAATTTCATTGTGAGCGGCTCAAAACTATTCGCCCGCTCGCCTTCGCCGGACATAGTTTCCGTTTCTGTCCGATCCCTTCGTTCACGTACGCCCCATGTGGCGATACTGAGACTCCAGTAATTCGCTGTTCACTTTTTCCCGCTTGTACAGGGTGTCTCAAAAGAAAGTTTATATTTGCCGTGTCAAAATAAAATAAAGGTTGAAGCCTATCGACAGAATCGATATGTATTGTTAAAATAAACAGTTAAGTAATTTACTTCTTAAAAGTAATGTCATTTAAGTGCAGTCCAGCACGCCTACGGCACTCATTCAAACGATGTACAAAATTTTGGATGACGGCTAGTCATTTAAACACTGGGATGGCTGCCACTTCGCTACGGGTATTTTCTTTCAGTTTATCTCCATAACAAACAAGCCAAGGGACTCAAATCTGGACTGCGTGGGGTCCAATTTATGTCCCTTCCTGGAGATCAATTTACCAGGGTAAATTTCACAAACTTGCAGGATACACGCATTGCGCGTGTGTGCTGTGGCTCCGTCCTGCTGGAACCATGTTCTTCGGTTATAACCAAGAAAGTTTTTGCAATTCAGGCATCAAAAATTTATTCAGCATCGACACATAACGCTCCGAATTCACTGTAACTGCACTACAGCTCTTGTGCTCGTAAAAGTACGGGTCAATTATTCCTCCAGCAAACATCACAGCGCATACAGTAACTGTTGTTGAATGTAGGTGTTTGTCATGCTTCTGTTTGGGATTCGTTGCAGTGTAGCAGCGCCAATTTTCCTAATTGGTGTGACCGTTCAGGTGAAAATGAGCCTGGTTAGAAAACAAGATGTTGTGAAATGGTCACTCATTCACATCATTAAGAAAATGCGGCATATGTCTAGCATCCTGAGCCTTTAATTCTTGCATCAGTTAGACTTTGTAAGGGTGCAGTTTAAGATCTTTTTGTAGAAATCGGTGTAGTGGTGGTCTATGCACATTTAAGGAATTTGCACGGTTACCAGTGGAGAGGTTAGGATCATCACGAGCAGGCTGATGTACACTCTCCATGGATTCTCCCGTTTTTGATGACCTCGGTCGCCCGATTTCTGTGTGGCCAATGCTGAACGGGTCCCCTGAAACATTTTGACCCATTTCAGGGTAAGGGGGAATACTTGGAGCATCATTTACATTATGCAATCCACGATCACTGCAAACTTTTCCTTCGTGCTACAGTCGCCGAATCAGTGTTTCCGTAAAATTCTCACACAGAACGCGCGGTGTGCTCCCAAGACGCGCTTCTTATCAACTGAATTCGTAAAAGGCCAGGAAAGTAATGTACGTACAGCCCCCCCCCCTCCCCCCCCCCCCCCCCCACACACACACACACACACACACACACACACACACAAACACCGATTTGTTGCGCATGTGCAGAGCTCTTCAGGTATAACCTTTCGTCGGAGACACCCTTTATAATATTCGACAATGAAGTAATCTTGTTTCAACATAAATCATCTGCAAGGTGAAAAACTTCTGCATCTACAACAGTATTCAACAAAACCACTGTGAAATGCATGACAGAAGGTACACTCTACCGTACCAATTATCAGAACTTCTCCCGTTCCATTCACGATCGGAACGCGGGAACATGATTGATTGAAATCCTCCGTGCGCGATATAATTGGTCTAATCTTATCCTCGGGACCATTGCGGGATTCATCATTTAAAGCTAGTTCTTGAAACCTTGTAAGTAGGCCTTCTCGGGGTAGTTTGCGTCTATCTTCAAGTGACTACCAGTTACTTTTCACCATGATGTGCGTGACACACTCCCAAGGTCAAACAAGCACATGACCATTCGTTCTGCCCATCAGTATGCATCTGGTCATTATGTTTTGGATCGGGCCTCTCGCATTTGAAGAATATAGTGGAATGGAACACATGACTGTCACGTAAGCAGTTTCCTTTATAGACTGGTTGCATTACCCTGGTATTCCTCCACTGACCCGGAGTCTCCCACCTGCTTTACCTACGCAGAGCCTATGCAATCGTTCCATTTGATATCCTTATAAAACGTTACACCCTGATATTTGTCTGAATTCACCTCTTCCAGTTGTGACTTGATATTGTAGTCATACGATACTACGTTCTTTTTTTCTCGTTTTGCACGGATTTATTTTTATGGACATTTAAAGCAGTCTTTGCACCACTGTAATACTATCAAGATCCGACTCGATAGTTGTGCAGCTCTTTTTCGTGTAGTGCTTTGTCATACATAATAGCATCAGACGAGTATTTAGGACTGACGAAAAAATGGTTAATATTTCAAATCTCTCAGTTTTTCGCATTGCCATATCGTCTCTCATTGCCGTCAGGTAAGATGATCTTTCCCACATTTCTGATCCAGCGCATTTATTACGTTTTTTCTACCCATTCGACGCAGTAAACATGCCTAGCATTCGACAATTTTGTTATTTACAAGTTAATCAACAGAACGAATTCCTTTTAAAACCCACAAAACATTAACCATAAAGTTTTGCAGAAGATTTAAACTACCTTGGGCTTGACCACCGGTATCCGTTCGCTGCCGTGATAGCTGTTGAATTTCTGGCGTGAGGTGCGGCCCACGACTCATCTACAGTAACGAACCACACACGAGAACTGTTGGATTATGTTTAAAACAGTCCAAACATTGCATTGAAATTTGTTTTTGAATCTCATTTTGGTCAGTACTCGACAAAAGCGCAACTCAAATGTGTAAAACATTTTCGTTGTTAAATTCTTAACGTATGGTGAACCGTAACCTTTCTTATATTTCTGTGGTGTGGCTATTTCATGCTCCTTTTAAAATCGATTGTTCAGTAGCTTGTCATATCGTGCTCTTTTTGGATGTCTGGCTATGTGGTTGCACCTTTGGTACAGCCTTATAGGGGTCATCTCCAAGAGAGAGACGCCTACATTTGAATTCAGCAGCTAATGTTGAAAATTAAGGAGCAAGGTTCTGATAAATCGTCCTCAACTTCGGATTAATTTTACTTTGGGCTAGATATTTCAGTGTACATGCTACAATGGAGCACACACTTTAAACAGCCACTTGAACAGAGGCTATTTCTGTGCCAGGTCGGCTACTTTGCACCTTCCCCTCATCCTCTACGATCAGTCGTCAGAGGCTTCGAAAATAAAAGTACCGTCGTGTTTGAGTTGCCAACGGTAGAGAATAGGAGACGAAATTGTTTCCAAATATCATTGTTGCTCATCAGGGATGGGTTTCTTCCATCAGCGCGGAGTCTTAAATAGCAATCCGTGAAGTAGCATCATTACAATTAAACAAATCCCTACAAACACTGTGTGCTCTGAAAGTTCTGGGAACCGTGTATGTGTACCACAAGGGTGTGCACTCTCAGAGGGTTTTTCGGTGCAAGAGACGCGAATAAAATCTTAAGTAAACTGGCAGATACTTGCAGAAGGGACTAACGACCCTGTAGTTTGGTCCCTATACCCACCGAACCAACCAATCAACCAACCAATCAATACTTGTGAGATTTAGACCTGTCATTGATAATCGACAATGTAAAAAGCTGAGATATAGCACTGCCCTGATATAGATAATGCGTATCCAAACAAAGACAACTGCTTCGTCCAGACTATTCGGAACATATGCTAAGGAATTTTAGAACTGCGACTCCCACCCTACGTGCATATTCCACATCTCAGCCATGATAATGCACCCTCTGATTATCGCCTCGTGTACATCAAGAAATTTCTTCTTAAGTTAAGATAGCGAAGTGTCGAGAACCTCTTTGCTAGGGTCGTTTTATTTATGCATGATGAAATAAAAATACTTGTTCCATTGGTAATAATGACTATATCGAAAAATGAAGGCAAGTTTATGTTTGTTGGTCTCTTAATAAGATGATTATCTGCATCTTGTGCCATACTTCTGGCCATGCGGATCTGCCGCACTTCTCTTCCAAACAAATTTACGTCTCTCTGGTATGGTTATTTCGTGTCGCTCAGTGGCCAGGTGTAACTCTTTCAAGTGGACACCACTTCGGCTCCATCCAACAAAAACTGACGTGCTCTTCCTATAGGCTCCTAACATTGTTGAGAGGTGAAGATTAGATTAAACGCAGACTCAAAATTTCCGTGACCCGACCGAGATCCAGCCCTGCAACCTCCGTTTCCATTACTGCACTTTACCACTAGACCGCCAGATCCGACACATTCTCTATGGCCAAAAACCGATACAAGGCTTACATTCGCCAAGAGTCTTAAAAGAATGGATAAAATACTGTAGTCGAGGGTACTGCTGGAACCGTCCAGGCGTACGCTTCTCAGCTTCGATCTTATTTCAAGCAGCAGAAAATCCATAGGTGCTATTCCTATTTTTCCTACCAAATGAGTTTACCGCCGTTTGGGGAACAATACGAATGTTATACTTTTCTTGTAATGTAACGTTCTGTCTAGCGGTTTGAGTTGCAGCCTTGTTCATTTTAACAGAGAAATGGGACATCGCTGTTCTTTAGGACGCCAAATTTGATCTGTTTTGTAGTAATGTATGATGATGATATAACTACACGTGACCACCCGTGTTAATATAAAATACACGAAAAACTTATGCAGTGTTTACTGAGTACCACCAGTAAAAAAGGGGAAATGAAGAGAGAATTCAAGCCTGAGATATTTCGAGCCCTACTCTCGACCAGCAAGATAGCAACGCCATCAGAATGTTGCATATCTCCTTTGTTTTCTAGTTTCCACTGTTGTGTTTAAAACATCTGAGTATGTACTCGTATCGCTCTTGTCAGCGTTAGAAACTTTTCGGAATCTAATACTCTAATAATTTATTTCCCGAAGGGCATTAATAAACGTTATACTCAATTTTTCATTAATCACTGTCGAGCTAAGAACCTTACCGTGCACCACCTCGGATACCAATATAGGAATCTGCAGCGAGTTTGTCCTTATGTGTTTTTCACGGAAGCAAGTAAAGGTACTAACGACATTAAATATCTTCATTACCATTGGTCTGGTGCCACAGCGTAGGGTTTTTATCTTCATTACTATTGTACTGGTCCCAAAATGTGTGTGTGTTTTCCACACCAACTCCTAAATCACTGGACCAACTTCAACCAAACTCGTGTTATACATGTCTCATACTGTTTCACAAAAATCGCTGTGGTGTAAGAACCACCTACGTATCATAGTTCAGGAGATATTATTCCATGAACAATGAGATACGTGAAACTGCCGCATAATGCGTGGCGTTTCAGTGTATTAGTTCTGTGCTACTGACTGTATTCGCAATAAATTTCGCAGGAAGTACCCACACAGGCCGCCAAATGCACCTACAAAAGATTATCGTGGTACCACACGTAGTTCCAGAGATAACACGTCATAAACACAGAAATGCATGAAAAACTACCGCACTGTGCACTACGTTTAACTTTGTTACTTATTTTCTACTAACTCAATTCGCGACACATTCTGCAGACAGTATCCACTTTTGCCGCTGAATGTACCCACAGAAATATATCATTGTATGCCATATAGTTCAAAGCATGTGATGACATAAACAGTGAGATACGTGGAAAAACGCCACATCATCCAAGATGTTTTACTACATCTATTCTGTACTACTAAGACGCTCCTACAGTTGTGACAACTTATGGTAATTCTTGTCATCTGGAAGCGCTTTTGACGATTGTACTGCGAAGCGCGAACGGCTGTAGGCGAAAACGATAACCGTCTATAGAGCTATGAAGAGGTGTTGCCAAAGAGACATTTACAAAAATGTGTTGTAGACACGCGAAGCAGCTGCGCCCTTCGTACAGAAACTATCAGGGATCATGTTTACTTAGGATACTGTAGTTACACATTGTGGATATTTCTTAGTAAGAATGTTGCATAATTTCATAGATGTTTCCACGAATACATGGATAACAAATTTTTTCCGTGCTTCACTACAAACACAGTTTCTTTTTTTTTCCTCCCTACTCGGGAATTACGTAACCGACTTGTATGTTCGCGCTTTAAACAAGAACCCACCATTATGCTTTTGTTCATTCTGCACTGGTGTCAGTTGGTTTGACGCCCAAGAGCGCTGCCCTAGTTCTTAGCGTCGCTCGATACCGATGCAGAGGTACGGGTTTCGATTCCCGATGACCACCTCAGATTTTTCTTTGATTGGAAGGACTCGAACGTGTTTCACGCGTCCTCCTGGCCCCCCAGCTGAGAAGTTGCTTGAACTAATGACCGGTGAAATTGACCGAGCAAACTGGCGCAGTGGTTAAGATGGCGTACTCGCATGCGGAAGAGTGCCTGTAATCCTGCGTCCACCCATCCAGATCTAGGATTACCGTGGTTTCCGTAAATAGACTAAGGTGGATACCGGTTCAAAATGGCTCTGAGCACTATGGGACTTAACATCGATGGTCATCAGTCCCCTAGAACTTAGAACTACTTAAACCTAAGGACAGCACACAACACCCAGCCATCACGAGGCAGAGAAAATCCCCGACCCCGCCGGGAATCGAACCAGGGAACCCGGGCGTGGGAAGCGAGAACGCTACCGCACGACCACGAGATGCGGGCGTGGATACCGGGATCGTTCCTTTGGAAAGATCACATCACAAATTACTTGATCGTCAGTGGGACGGTCATCGCAAATCTTCCTTTCTTCTGCCTATGTGACGTCGAACTGAAAGATTTCCACTTGGCTGAGAGTGACTTCACTACTCCAAAACTCACCTTTAGCATATACAGAGGTGACAAAAGTCATGAGATACCTGCCGATATCGTATCGGACCTCCTTTTGCCCGGCGTAATGCAGCAACTCGGAGTGGTATAGACTTACAAGTCGTTGGAAGTCTTCTGCAGAAATACTGATCCGTGCTGTCTCTATAGTCGTCCACAATTTCGAAAGTGTTGCCGCCGCAGGACTTTGTGACCGAACTGAGTTCTCGATTATGTTCCATAAATGTTCGATGGGATTCATATCGGCCGATCTTGAATGGCCAGATCATTTACTCGCATTGTCCAGAATATTCTTCAGACCAGTCTCGAACAATTGTGGCCCCCAGTGACATGGCACACTAACACCAATAAAAATTCCATCGTTGTTTGGCGACATGAAATCCATGAATGGCTGCAAATGGTCTCCAAGTAGCCGAACATAACCATTTCTAGTCAATGATCGATTGATTTGAACCAGAGGACCCAGTCCATTCCACATAAACAAATTCCACACAATTATGCAGTCAAAACCAACTTGCACAGTGCCTTGTTGACAACTTGGGTCCACAGCTTCGATGGGTGTGCACCACAGTCGAATCCTACCATCAGCTCGGGACTCATCTGACCGGGCCACCGTTCTCCAGTCGTCTATGGTCCCGAACCTAGGAGAGGCGCTGTAGGCGATGACGTGCAGTTAGTAAAGGCACTCGCATCGGGCGTCTGCTGCCATAGCTCCTTAGCGACAAATTCCGCCACACCGCCCTGACGGATAACGTTCGACGTACGTCCACTTTGATTTCTGCGGTTATTTTACGCACTTTTGCTTGTGTTAGAGTACTATCACTTCTGACCAAACGCCGCTGCTCTCGGTCGTTACGTGAAGACCATCGGCCATTAAGTTGTCTATGGTGAGAACTAATGCCTGAAATTTAGTGTTCTCTGCACTCCTTTCATACTGTGTATCTCGGAATATTGAATTCCCTGACGATATCTGAAATGAAATGTCCTATGCGTCCTGCACCAACTACAACTCCACTTTCAAAGTCTGTTAATTCCCTTTTTGCGGCCACAATCACGTCGGTAACTTTTGTGTCTTACATCTGTAAGCGAGTTTTCCGCACTCCTAAATATCCCTAGGTCCACTGTTTCCGATGTGATAGTGAAGTGGAAACGTGAAGGGATGCGTACAGCACAAAAGCGTACAGGCCGACCTCGTGTGTTCACTGACAGAGGCCGCCGACAGTTGAAGAGGGTCGTAATAGTAATATATCAGGACCCACTGCAAGTACTATGACAATTAGGCGAGAGGTTACAAAACTTGGATTTCATGGGCGAGCGGCTGCACATAAGCTACACATCACGCCGGCAAATGCCAAACGACGCCTCGCATGGTGTAAGGAGCGTAAACATTGGACGATTAAACAGTGGAAAAACGTTGTGTGGAGTGACGAATCGCGGTACACAATGTGGCGATCCGATGGCAGGGTGTGGGTATGGGGAATGCCCGATTCACATCTGCCAGCGTGTGCAGTGCCAACAGTAAAATTCGGAGGCGGTGGTGTTATGGTGTGGTCGTGCTTTTCATGGAGGGGGCTTAGCCCCTTGTTGTTTTGCATTGCACTATCACAGCACAGGCCTACATTGATGTTTTGAGCACTTTCTTGCTTCCCACTGTTGAAGAGCAGTTCGGGGATAGCGATTGCATCTTTCAACACGATCGAGCACCTGTTCAGTTCATAATGCACGGCCTGTGGCGGAGTGGTTACACGACAATAGCATCCCTGTAATGGACTGGCCTGCTCAGGGTCTTGACCTGAATCCTATAGAACACCTTTGGGATATTTTAGAACGTAGAGTTCGTGCCAGGCCCCACTGACCGACATCGATACCTCTCCTCAGTGCATCACTCCGTGAAGAATGGCTTTCCATTCCGCAAGAAACCTTCAGGACCTGATTGAACGTATGCCTGCAAGAGTGGAAGTTGTCATCAAGGCTAAGGGTGGACCAGCACCATATTGCATTACAGCATTACTGATTGAGGGCACCACGAACTTGTAAGTCATTTTCAGCCATGTGTCCAGATACTTTTGACCACATAGTGTAGACAGTGTAAAAGTGTTTGTGCATCCATACGTTGCGACCACGTACACTACGTTCTCTGTGTTACATCTAAAAAAACAACAGTGTTAACTTAGGGCACAGTGACATCATGGCCACAGTTAAAGTTGCAAATATTAAGCTTTGTTTTCACTTGCCCTCAAACAAAGAAATTTCGCATAGCGTACTCTTCACCCCACCTGGTGCCTTCCTGCTATATTTGGAAAATGATTATCAAACTTATTTGGAAAGCAGTGTTAAGTGAAATGAAATGTTGAAGGATTATTGTTATGTTCTGAAATAGTAGGTATCGAAAAATAATTTGTTACGTTAGGGGCTTTACTTTCCAATTCATTCGTCGTTAACATGAGCATCCCGTAACGAAGAACTGAATGTAGAAAAAGAATATTTTATTCCAAATTTTCGACATTGCTTATATTTCTTAAGAAATATGATGGAGGAATCTTATTTTGATCACTTTGGCCTAAAAATCGTAGGTTATACGGGAACTTGAAGCATGCTTAAAAAGAAAATGAGAAAAACAGAACAAATCTTTCTGTCTGCAGCGGAGTGTGCGTTATTCTGAAAGTTTCTGGCAGATTAAAACTGCGTGGTGGACCGGGTTTCGAAGCCGGAATCTTTCCTTTCGCGCACAATGTTCTTACCGACTACTGCTTCGGCACTCAGTTTTAATCCGGCAGGTAGTTTCAGAAATGAGAACCGTTCGGCATATGAAACTGTGCCACTCCACATCTGAAGTGAATGACTGTGGGCGTTCAATGTGACACGGCGATCATGACTGTGTTTTTGTTACAGTGCGCTGGACAAGATCATAGTGCAGGGTTACAAAGCACTTCAGCTGCAGTACTTCTTCACTGCTGGTCCGGATGAGGTGAAGGCGTGGACCATACAGGTGAGTGTCGGCCGAAACCTCAACGGAAATGTTGCTTCCTTTTCTTTTACAGCTTGGGTAAGTTTAGTCGAATGTGGAGAAAGATAAATTACGAGAGGCGTTCTGTAAGTAATCTGACACATTTTTTTCACTGCCAATTTCGATTGAAAAAATGCAGAATTTTTTGTGGGAGATCGTGGAATGTTCCAGCTTCAGTTCCTGTAGTTCCGATAGGGGCAACGATATACATAGCCACCAAAATGGCGTCTGTAAAGGAGATCCGTTCCAAACAACTGACTCTCTTTTGGCAGAAAACCAGAATATCGCAGATATTCATAGGCTCTTGCAAAATGGCAACGGAGACCTGGCACTGAACGAAAGCACGGTAAGTCGTTGGGCGAAGCTTCTGTCATCATCGCAACAAGGTCGCGCAAACCTGTCCCATCTCCCGCGTACCGGCCAGCCCCACACGGCTGCGACTCTTGCAGTATTGGAACGTGCAGACACTCTCATTCGAGGTGTTCAAAGGATTACAAACACGTCGCTGCGCAAGTGGATGTCGCTGTTGGTCTTGCTGACACACTCTTCCAATAGTTTGGGTACTCAAATGAGTGCTTGCCGCCTAACAAAAAACTTCTCTCTGTTTGCACCAATAAGGGATGCACTCCATGGGAAGTTATTGATGCAGCAAGACGTTGTCTCCAACGTCGACCCGTAGAGTGGCACCATGCGGGGACTACCAGTAAGGTGCCGTAAGGCGGTCGCATTGAACGAAGATCATGTTGAACAACCGGGTTATGTAGCCAGAAGAGTGAGGAATAATATGGTGTCCGGAAACCTGAATAAAACAAATTGCTTTCAGAAAAAATTGTCGCATTACTTATTGAACACCCCTCGTTTCTCAGTAGTTACTACAATACCCGTAACAGAAAGAAATTCGCCAGTGTTTTCGATTCGGCATTTCTGATTTACACTACTGCCAATTAAAATTGCTGCATCATACAGACGGCGTGCAACAAAAGTCAGTTTCGCCTAAAGTGTACTACATGCCTCGATATGCAAATGGTTAGCGTTTCAGCGCAGGCGCACAAACTAGATATGAGTAACGCTGTCCAGCGTGTTTTACGTTCAGTAATTGCCAGCACGTTCTCCAGGTCTCTCACACATGGGAAACCTCTGATCTTGGGTTTCGAAAAAACTAGCGCGCCGTCACTTGCCAACTACAACGATTAATGGACTGTGGCATAGAGATGGAGCAGCATGGAATGACACACCATAAATAAAATTTCGTTATTTGCTAGCCTTTTTGATGGTGCAGTTTTAGTGATTCAAGTCACTAACACCAGAATATTTCCCCATGAATTTTAAGGTTTCAAAAGCAGACACTTTTCGATGTCAACCAGTTACAAACATTGTTGAACCATGGTTTAAAAATAAACTTTTAGAAAGAAACGTGTTCAGTCACTGATCTTTTGAATAAACTATAATTTTTGCTAGTTAATGAGTTATCTCGCTTTTGCGGCTTTCTTCCCCTTTGTCGAAGAATCCTGGATAGAAAAAGGTTCAAAGTTTCATGTTAGCAAAAACTCTATAAATACACTTAACATGAGCACCACGCGTTGCTAGAGGAACAGCGAAACGATAGTCCATTCCATAACACACTCGAATCAACTGTTACCTGTTTTTGAATCCACAGCGTCAACAGTTTGATTTTTCAGTTCGTGAAGAGTAGGTGCCATAGCTGTGACAAAGACTCTTATCTTTTATTTACCCCCACAGAAAAAAAATCGCAAGGTGTGAGGTCTAGTGACGTGGGAGGCCAAAAGCGGTGAACAAGATCTTGTTGTCCACCTCTTCCAATCCAACGTAGGGCCTATGAGGTTGGATTTTCAAGATAACGTGACAACTCCAGGTGAAACTGAGGCGAGGCGCCATCACGTATAATCGGTGTCCCTTTATCTTCGACGACGCCAGGATTTTGTGACACCCGGATTCGTACATTACCGTGATTTAGTATACCGATAGATGAAACGTCGATTCGTCCGAGAAGGTGAGTCACTCGGAAGAAGCGTGCTCTGCCATATCCTGGACAACTGAAATGCAAATTTCGTACCTTCTGTTGTGGACGCCTGGACGCAATTGCTGCAGTAATTGCAACTTGTAAGGCTTCATATGCAGGCGTCGTTTCTGAACACGCCACGCCGTTGTTTGAGGAACTTGAAGTTCCTGGCCTGCTCGTCTGGTGGACTTCGAGGGCTCCGTGTGAACGCATCTCGGATGCGCTCGACATTTTCATCAGCCACGCTTGGTGGACCAGTGCATGCGTAAATAGCTTCGAAGAATTTTGTATGCCAGTCATAAATCTGATTGTGCAGAAGCGGATTCTTGCTGAATCGAAAGCAGAATCGCGCAAATTCCAACACACAAAATGATTTCTCTTGTGGTGTAGTCGCCATGTTGCTGCAAACAACAGCGGAGTTGTGTCAAAACTTTGAACCTTCCTCTAACCAGTGACGTGCGCAATGTGTTTCTGTCTTTTATAATTTGTCTGTAACAAACAATTGAAACCTTTTCTTTCTTCTTGTATCACGCGGTATCTAAGAGTACAATTTTCTTAAAAGGAGACAGTCAACTTTTGGTCCTAGTACGATGAACGACCAGCAAGGACAACTGCTGTCTTTCGGAAACATTCTTATTTTTAACGTGACCAGTTTGTGGTCTGATGTCTTTCTTTGCGGACGAGTTAAGAGTGAGGCGAACCTCACTCAAACTGCCTTCAGACCTATGCCGGTTGTCCGAATCCATTACCATTTCACGGCATGGTACAGAATCCTTGCATTCTAATTAAAAGTTCAACCACCGTGTCTTCAACGGTATCAAGCATGTCATGGTGCTTGCAATATACGAGAGACGCGTTGTAAATTGTTTCAAAAAGGCCTTTTATAAAAAAATTAATTTTTTTAGCCACTTCCAGAACCATGTGAATATATCATGAGTATAAGTCATAAACGAGGGTTATGTTTGTTAGTAACCAAAAAAATTCACCATATGTAACTTACGGATCGCAAAATTTTATCGTTAGGTCCCAAATCACCCTGTTTATTTTTGCAAGCCAGTCAAAGGCTTTTGTTATAGTTACTTCCCTAGAGGTTGATAAAGAAAACAATAGCCGTAAGCTTTTTACTCATACGTGTTATGTGCAAACAATGTTCGTACAATGTGGTTCATATTGTGCTCGAGAATGGGACAACACAAGCAAACTGGTGTTGATGGTAGCGGATGTAAATTTGCTAAGTCGTTTGCATACCAGTCCCTAAACAGGAGTCTACTATAACGTCGTTAGGGAGCGGATCACCAACACAGTCATATAGTTACGAAGGTGGAAGGAATCGTTAGTGGCGCTGTTGAAACACATTTTTCCACATTCACCTTGGATTAGTTGAAAATGACGAAAGACGCCAATGAGGATCGCTGGGTGAAGATTGCAGCCTGGCTCCACCTGAAATGAATACAATATTTTGTGGCGATTCCGTCGCCACGTTCCTACTGAATTATACCGTCGTTAAAATCCTTTCCTGTGAAATTATGAGAAAATATTTTTATTCCATGATAGGCGCAGCAATTCCGAAACGTCAAAATGAATGAAAACTTATATAATAATGTCCGTCCACTGCCTTTTAATATTGTATTCGTTTACTCAGTACACACATCGAACACAGTTTTGCATTACCATTACACCGCCTGAGCAGTTAAATATGCTCGAAAACAAGTTTCAGGTTCGTGAAGATAAATAAGTCTAAATCTTTGCGATCAGTTGTTCAATACGTATTTCATATCCCCGAATGTTTCATGCAGCTTGATATTACTGCCCTAGCAATAAGTGTTACTAGTTGCCGGCCGGAGTGGCCGAGCGGTTCTAGGCGCTACAGTCTGGAACCGCGCGACCGCTACGGTCGCAGGTTCTAATCCTGCCTCGGGCATGGATGTGTGTGATGTCCTTAGGTTAGTTAGGTTTAAGTAGTTCTAAGTTCTAGGGGACTGATGACCTCAGCAGTTAAGTCCCATAGTGCTCAGAGCCATTTTTTTGTTGCTAGTTTAAGAACGTTAGCGTTCCACCATTTAGGAGTCTGGCGAGTAATCGTTCCTTATAGTTCGTTTACATGTCATTATCTGCTAGCATTCTGTATGTATACCAGAACGCCGCAATACGAGTGTTTCTTGTCGGTGAGTAGTTTTTTACTGTGCTTCGTAGGAGGAAACGTGTTAGCCTTTTGTTGCATTGTCTGATGTCACGGAA
Source organism: Schistocerca cancellata (assembly GCF_023864275.1). Lineage (NCBI taxonomy): Eukaryota > Metazoa > Arthropoda > Insecta > Orthoptera > Acrididae > Schistocerca > Schistocerca cancellata. Next base: position 494,942,712 of record NC_064626.1, on the reverse strand, counting down.
AGTTGCACGTACCAACTGTCCCCTAACGATACTGTGAACGGTACGGGAATACCATTTGTCGTATAATTTTACGGAATGAAAAAAATGGTACGTTGCTCTTGGTTAATTTCCGCGTCCTACGGTCTACAAGTTAACGTAAACGTAACTATGGTTTATGCCGTTCCTACATGCGGTACTAGCTTCCGTACGTGAACCAGGCCTCATGTGTTTTCCAATGTGGTTGGTGCACGCTCAGGGATTACTCTTATGGAAATGCACGTGCGCATAATAGCTACATTAACTCTGTTAGCGATCGTCGAAGATGAGTGGAGAAAATCGTGAAATAGTTTGTGGACATGTCGATAGAATGAACATCCAAATGTTCTGCATAATTACAAATTTGCTTTGGCATTCGTTTTTAAGTCCCTAGCGCGTTTTACTTTTTCAGATGGGCGGGAAAACGTCACAGCAATGTTTGTTGTGGTAATGGCTTCAGACACTCATCCTCGTTCACTGCGTCTACTAAAACGCACGCTGTCTCTACTGAACTTCGAGGACATCAGCCATTGATGCATGCAGAAATTTTGTAACTGATGGTCCCTGTTGGCTGGGGCATCCTCAAGATCGAGCAGTCTCTCTTCTTAGTGGAGAGCTCTTAGACATACAGAAAGGACATCTTGTACTACAAAACATATAACCTATTTTATTAAAATCTGTGATATATAATATTAAGACATCAGTTTCCTAAAGCAGTTGACGTAATTCTCAAAAACAAAACAAAAAACTCGAAAAAATTTCATTTCGAAATTAAATGTTTTCGGTGCGCTATTAAGTGTAGAACACATCGATCTTATAACGTAACCGCGTTACAAGTTTTCGGAGCGCTTTTAAGTTTAGAACATTTCGATCTTATAACGTAATCGCCATTATCTGAGTTCGTATCTTAGCTCAAAAAAGCGAGTGATCTTTGGTTCAAACCTCGATAGATGGTACTTTTGTTTTTACTTTTATTTAAATTCTATGTTTATCGGCAAATGGAAATGTTGATTAACAAACAGTCGGTCATAATTTTTTGATAAAATTAACAACTTTGGTTTTTTAATCACTGGTTCATGAAATTGTGATACTGGTATGCGAAATGCCTTACACTTAATTAATGATAAAGTAATGTATATTAATAAAACTGTTTAAGCTCTGGAAATAAAGAAGTATTTTATTTTCGATTTGATATTTCACATTTTTGTACCAGATTTTAATTTCATATAAATATTCACATTTTCATAGATTGGCAATAAAATGTAAGAGTTGTTATTCTTATTCAAAATTGGTTCAGTATTTGTTAATTAACATTTTCATTTGTTGATAAATACAGAATTTAAATAAAAGTAAAAAAGAAGCTTTACACCTTAAAATTGCAAGACTTACATGCTACGAACTCTGGTACCGACGATGAAGTTATTAAGTTCCGAATATTCATTACTTACCAGCGCATGGAAATCTGAATTTCAAAGAAGATTTTTTATTTTTATTTTTCAGTCCCATTGCATTATATTGCTTTAGAAAATTGGTACCCAGGCACCGACCTCCAAATGTTATAGGGCTACGTTTTATGGAACTCATAGAGGATCATTCCATAATCTCTCCATGTAAGTGTTTTATCTCACGAAGTCCTAAAGGCGTTGACCGCTTATTTTTCATTGCCTGACATTTGATTATAACAGACTGCACCAAAAACGACACATTTTTAAGAAGTCTTAGATGCCCTGGTGCTTTGAAATGGTGTACTTTCATAAAGCGCAAGTAATAATGCGAAAAACACCTGTCATTTGATTGCAACACGTCTTAACAAAAACGACGCGGTTTCGTGATATCTACAGTGTGTATGTGTTGGAACCAGCGTATATTCGTAGCATGTAAGTAATAATGTAGAAATGACCAAATAGATGCCTCAAATGGAAACGAGCGAATACAAATTGCATGGCAGAAGCTCGGAATATCATTGGCCATGTCCTGTTGTTCCATACACATTTGAGAATGCTCTGCCAAATGTAACTTGTCACAAAACTCGACCAGTTCCACGTCCAAGATGGCTTTTAAGTCCCGTGTCTAGACGACCTTAGCCATATGTTCCTGGGTAGTATGCAACCCATCTTGCGAGCATGCGTAACGGGTTGCATAACCTTTTCCAGCCAGCGGACAGACCTCGAGACAGAAGCAACGTCGGGCCCAATGATTCCGCGCGTGTGTCCCCGGGTATTCCCCGGCACCGGCGTCACGTTGCGCGCCTGTCGCAGGCTGCCACCCCTCCCTCCACCCACTACCGCACCGCTGCTCCGGCTGGCCCGGCGTCGCCTCCGGCGGTCACGTGTGCCGTCATTACCTTACGCGCAGTCCTCGGCAGCCCGGCCCATTACGCATGCAAATGCGCGGGCGCACACACGCCGCGCGCGCCGACCAAGGAGAAATTTTCCCCGGACAAAAATTTGTAGTGGCCCCGACCACCCATCCCAATCCCTTCCCCTTTCCCTGCGCGCTTTCCTGACGTAGCCTGCCGACTCTCTCGTCCTCATCCCACTTCTCTCGTCCTCCCGCTCCCACCCTGCTTTCGGCCCCCAGTCAACCGCCCCGTCGCCAGCTCCACGTATTCATCTTTTTTTTTATTCTTGTACAATTTTTTTCCGCCTTTTATTCCAGCGGAGAAGGTCCGTATCTTGTAGACCGCGTCGTCTGGTACCGAGCGAAATGGTGGGCGTATTACTCGCGACCCGCTGCACGGGAAAATTAGAGCCCTCCGCCGGGAACGGCTCGCGCCGGCCGGAATCGAAATTGGCCGTCTCCTGGCCGCTCTGCCGCCCCCTGTCATTTGCATGAGAATGGCTAAGGGCCGCCGCACCGCGCCTCGCCACGCCGTGCCGCCACTCTCGAACGTGCCGGCCGCGGCCCATCTTCTGTGCACTCGCCACAGCGTTCCAGGAGGGGGAAAAAAGCTAGTCCACTTTTAATTTGGGTGAAAAGGAGATTTCTGTTGCGGTCCCGACTACTCTCTGCGGGACGTGGCGAGCCTCGCGATTAGACCATTTGGCTCACCCTTCCCACCTCGTCGGCTCTGGACTGCGCGTGTTGCTTGCTCCCCGCGTCGATCTCTGTGTGGCAGAGTCATCTAGAGTTGACATTCGTCGTTACTTGTCTCCATTATTGGCCTCTGTATTAGGCTCAAGCATAAGTTCGCAGTGTTTTTGTTTTGTGTGTTGGCATCCTGGTTGTGGGTGTTTTTTTTTTTTTTTTTTTTTTTTTTTTTTTTTTTTTTTTTTTTGGCAGGGGGGGGGCAGCAAAATAACTGACGAGGACCGAAGTAGAGAGGATATAAAATGTAGACTGGCAATGGCAAGGAAAACGTTTCTGAAGAAGATAAATTTCTTAACATCGAATATAGATTTAAATATTAGGAAGTCCTTTCTGAAGGTATTTGTCTGGAGTGTAGCCCATGTACGGAAGTGAAAAACGGACGATAAACAGTTTAGACAAAAAGAGAATAGAAGCTTTCGAAATTTGATGCTACAGAAGGAGGTTGAAGGGTAGATGGGTCGATCACGTAACTAATGAGGAGGTACTGAATAGAACTGAGGGGACAAGAAATTTGCGGCACAACTTGACCAAACGAAGGAATCGGTGGATAGGACACATTCTGAGAGGCATAAAGGGATCACCGATTTAATATTGGAGCGTAGCGTGGGCAGTAAAAATCGTAGGGGAAGACCAAGAGATGAATACATAAGCAGATTCAGAAGGATGTAAGTTGCAGTAGTTACTCGGAGATGATGAGGGTCGCTCAGGATAGAGTAGCATAGAAAGCTGCTTCAAACCAATCTTGGACTGCAGTCCACACCACACCACCACCACCAACAACAACAACAACAACAACAACATGGGTTTATTTATCGATTTTCATTTGGAGACAATGACTGAATCTGTGGAGGCTAGAAAGTGGAGTGTCAAAAGGAGAAATTCTAACATTTACGACATATTCTTCTGTTTGAGTTCGGTAGAGTCATGACAGCAGAGGAGGCGGCCAGAAATATTTGCGCCGGGTGTGGGGAAAATTCCATTGGACAGACCACGGCAAGAAAATAGTTACCTTGTTTTAAGGAGGATTGACGTTAGTGTCTCTCCACCTTCGGGAAGACCTTCGGGGTCTGATGAAGATCATCTAAACCAGTGGTCGTCAAATTGTGCGCCGCGGGCCACATAACGTAATAATATATATCAAGCAGCTAACAACGGAATCCAAAAACGTCAGTTAACATTAAGAGTTCTTAAGAAGTGTGGTGTTCGTACTCAGTGACAAGTGAAAATACAGACACAGTAATTTTACAAAATGGGCGTAATTTTAATTCACGATGGATTCGCCTGTGAGCTAAGTAAAGTTGCCCACATACCTCAGAGGCAGAGGGGTAAAGAGCGGTCAATGCGGTGTTAGAGGATGTGAGAGGAAGAGTATTTTATTGTTTGTTTCCTGTCCCGATAACTTAAGGGAGCGCGATCCATACTGATCAGCAGCTGTGAATTCGTGCACGTGCTTAACAGAGACCGTCAGTTCAAATGCTGTACGTATTTTTAGAAAGGAATGTGAAATTAAAATAACGCTGTTGTACCTGAACGCAGTCAGTAGAAGAAAAATGACTTTCAAAACGTTTGTTAAACGTTTGAGATCGTGTCTCATATTGAAAAATGCATTTAAATGTCAGTGCAGTCATTGTTATTTATCAGTTGATCATGTGTTCAAATAGACAACGCACCAACGCTTCGTCTGACAACTGCAGTATCGCGACTTCGGAGTTGCTGAGGGTGATAGCCATCTTCACTATAACTAGTCAGTTGGAGGCTTATAACATGTTTATATAGGTTGCCGGTTAAAGACAAGATCGGTACATATGCGGCCCGAAATGCCGCCACACAATATCAGTTACTGATTCTTGAGCAAAAATGTGTGCCGACTACTGGTCTAAACGCATTAATTAATCTACAGTGATCCACGTCAGTGTACTGGAGAACTGGCAAACGTGATGAACTGTGATCATTGCACCAACGTGCGACATTTGCATGCACTGGGGAAGGTTAAAAGATCGGGTGCGTGGGTACCGCGCGGTCTGAGCCAAAATCACAAAAATCAGCAAGTGGCTATATTTGCCACCTCTGCGTGCTCGTCATCAATTGGCTCGTGAACAACTCCGACCATTCCTATCCTGTATTGTTACTGGTGACAGGGAATCGTGTCTTTATACTAATATAATGAAAAAAGGAATGGTTTAGTCCAAACAAAGCAACAACTCCCTTACAAAGATCTGCGCGCATCCACAAAAGATAATGTTATGCATCTGGTGGAACAGCGACGGTGTGGTATACTAAGAATTGCTTGCCCGAGGTGTAACCATCACTGCTTACATTTATTGTCAACAGCTGAGACGTGTTGCAGACCCAATCTAAGGACAGAGACCAGGACAACTGCGTGAAGTGAAGTGATGCTACTACAAGATAACGCCCACCCGCATTCTGCTAGACTGACAGAAAACGCTATACAGGTGTTGGGTTTGGGAAGGCATTCCGCACCCACCTTGTTCACCTGATCTTGCCCCTCAGATTTTCACATTTCCCGCTCTCTGTCGAACAAATGTCAAAGAACATCCTTTCCGGATGAAAATGCGCTCCGAACATGGCACGACGAATCCTTCACCTCAAAACCATTTTACTTCTACAGTCGCTGTATCGATAGGTTACCCCAGCGTTGGCAACCTGTTGTGAAGAGCGAAGCAGAAAATGTTATTAATGACTAATGTCTCTTGGTATGTGTCTTAGTTGTGTTTATTAAACGTACGGAAAAAGGTTACAAATGTATGCACCACACTAATAATTGCAATACCGTTATTGCGACACGTAATTGTATTCAAAATGGCATGAAGAGTACTATACACTTGGCTACACAAATGATGAGCATTTCATCGCAACTGAATAAAGCAGGCAGGAGTGAAACCATCTACATTCTGCAGATAAGGAAGGATAAAGCTCCGGGTTTCCCATTCCGAATTCACATTTGAATGTTGTCAGTTTCCTCGAAGACCATGTGATGCTTAGTGTGGGTACAGACATGGTATAGAACGAAAAGAATCTATACGTATCTGGGATAAAAAGATAGTGTAGATACTCTTGATTCGTGTTGAGTTGATAGGTTGATTCAACCAGAGTGCAAGAGTTTCCCGACAATCTTCACTGCTACATCAGTTATTCATCGGATGAAAGGGGGCTGGATTGGGGGGGGGGGGGCGAAAAGAAAGAAAGAGTGAGTGAGAGAGAGAGCGAGAGATGATGTTTGGGATATAGTATACAGTGGTTCAAGGAGTTGGCATGATGCAACTATTAGAAGTAAACGCAGTATACTTCATTGTTTTAAGATAACTGCTTACTATTCCTTTAAGATTGGTATCTTTCCACTTCCAACGCGCATATTTCGATGAGACCTGCATGTTTGTATGATGGAAATTTGCTTCTTGCCGGCAGTTTTTATTCCTCTTTGTATTATAGTCGAGTTCCTACTACCAGCAAGAAACGATGTTAATCGGTCAGTAATAAAATAATGAATTCAAAATCTAAAAGTGCATTACGTATTAACTTTATTAGTCATCGTCTTACAGAAATAATCGATCGAATATCGCCTTACTGTGGGTCTAAAGATTGCTAAATAACCCCAGAATAGTGACCGGGAAGTATAAAGTTTAAAAAATTCAGAGGACCAACGGGCGGTAACACGCATGGCGATTCCATTAAAGGAAAGCGGCGAAGAAGAAGAAGTCGGCGGCGAGAAATAGCGCGTTATTGCCAAAAACATTGAAATTGTGCGAGGACAGCAAGTGCCTCTGTCAGCATAACACTACTTGCCACCACCACGACGTGGGTGAATATCTGAGCTAATTGTGACTGATTTGCATTCTCCGAAGACTGTGGTTGATGAAACCTTCTCTGGAACATTATGGACTTCATCAGAAGTTGACAAGTAAGAATCTTGCCGACCTTTTCCGTAACATTACGTTACTTAATTGAATATAGTCATGCTTTTGGGTGAATGAGAGCAACCAAGGGCTACCATGTCGTTCAGATGCTTGTCTAGAGTGTTTATCTAGTGCAATTTGGTCTCACGAAATCTTTATTTGTGTTATTCCCATTCAGACGCGGTATACAGAAGTTCGTAGAAATCTACGTTCGTATCAGCCAAATTCCATTTGGTGGGAATGGGACAATAGGTGTCGCAATTGGAAGTACATGGAAGGAATATTCAGCTCCAGCTTAACAATCCAGAAAACCTCGTAATAACCTTGGTGAAAATGTCCAGAAAACGTTGCTCGAGTGAAGGAAAGCCTGGAACAAAGTGCTACGAAATCTCAATGCTGTTTATCTCTGCAAGTGGGAAGTGAGATACCGTCGTATCAAAACATTATCAAAAATGACTTTCATCTGTATCCTTACAGATTTACTGTTGTGCATGAGTCCAGACAAACTTTCGCTTGTTGCGTTCTGCCGGTGCGTTCTGACGGAAGAGAAGTCAAAGACTTTCGGATCCTCAGTTTTTCGTTTTTGCAGGTAAGGTCTGTCTGGTTCAGCCCGCCACGGTATGTGAACTGCGAGAACATACACCGTTTTGCGTCATAAAATCCCCTTCAGTATATTGAAGGACCGTTGCATAATCCGAACTTTGGCGTTTGGTGCGCAGTGTTCGGTGTTCGTATCGTAAAACCTTGCTTTCATCAAACTATTAATGCTAACTGGTATGTCAAAAACTGCTTAATCCATTTGTGGAACAAAGATGAACGACTGTATCGATATTTTCAGCAAGACAGAGGAACAGCTCACACAGCCTTGTCAGAAGGACGTGAGGTGTTTGGTGAAGAGAAGTCAGTCAGCAGAGGCGATGCAGTCTCCTGGTCACTTCTATCCCCTAATCTCTCTCCCTGCCATTTTTGCCTGCGGGAAAAATTGAAGGGTCAAGTGTACTCAAATAATCGTTACATGCTGTAAGAGGTACAGTAGAACATTGAAAAACGCTATTGCTGCCATCCCTCAAGCTGATACTCGTGTCACAGTTTGATAAATCGAACTCAGCAGTGAAACACCTTCAGCGGTTGCCATTTCCAGGATCTTCTGTGACGTTCATTAACAATGGTCCATCACGCACCCGTCTAATTGTAAGGGTTTTCCGGGTCAATTTTATTTTGTCTGTCTCAAGTTAGACGATTGCCGCGTAGCCTGTGTTTCCTTTATACGTCACGCAGGAGTGTAAACGGCGTGGGGAAGGGTGAGTGGCTGGGCTGACGCCATGAAAGCAGAGCGCCCCTCCCACGCTGTATACAAGCGGGCCCCTCCCACTGCCCGCCCCCTGCCTCCCGCGCTCTGCCCGACATCTGGCGAGAGGTGCCGCAACTGCTCTGCGCCGTCCACCATGCGCTGGGACCGAGTGTCCGCTGATAAACATGAAAGCAGAGCTCATTCTTGACATCACTGTGTAATCTCCCAGCCTGCGTTATTACAGGCTGATAAGGATGAGACTTATTAACATTTAAACTGCTCAGAAGTAACATCTTCAACCTCTGTAGTCCTGTCGTCCTCAGTTGCGTGTAATGTTACGGTATGTTGAAAATTCTTGAAAATTACAACTGTTGTAATTAGACGGTCCAGAAGTAAAAATTACCAACATACTGTAATACTCAGAAGTAGTTCTGGCGCGAACGTGAGTGGGCTTAGATTCAGGGGAGCAGGGAATCAAAGAATATGCCTTGAAACTAAGAAAATAACTTAACAGGAAAATAAAATGACGGTCAGAATAAACGCAGACTTTTCGAAATTACACGTCCTTGGAAAAAAAAACATTGCTGCTGGGCAATACTGAATACCGTGCTGCTCTACCCCGTCCATCGTAACGTGGTACGAGCCCTTTTTCCACGTAGTCGAGATGATGTTAAAGCCCTTCCTACTCTTCAATGACGCCCAGGAAGTCCAGAGTTTCTGCTTTTTGCCTTCGCTTGAAACATTTCTTTACATTCCTTGATGGAGCCTGTCTTTATGTACACTCCACAATATCAGTTCGCTGTTCTCATACAAACTGTCCCATTTCTGTAACAACTCAACAGTACGAGCTTCTCACCACATGACGCACGAACACACACAGCTGCACTCAACTTACGTATAAAATGCAGTGTAGCAGTGTTGCCACGTCACAAGCAATTCGACTAGATACGATTAACCGGTACGTGAGGCGCGCCCGTTTTATGTGGCGCACCCTCTAGTTTATCAACGCACTCATCATCATTGTCACTAAATCTTCTAAAGAACCCTTGTCGGCACGTGGCAGGTCGTGTTGATGCAACATGAGCAACAGTCCGTCGTCGAGCACCACATTCGCAAGATGGTCATGGAGATTTTCTCCACATGTGGAGAGTATTTGCACATCTTCCACGGCTTGTTCGGACGTGATTCAGGATAGTCCAAAATGGCTTGAGGCTGCTCAAATACAGGGTATTGCTCCTGGATGCTGAGCAGTTTCATGAAATGTGGAGGATATTTTTGTTGCCCAACAGCATTTGCATTCATTGATGGCAGTGAATTCATCTTTGCAAGAATCATATCTGTGATAGGAGTGGGACGTCTTGATCTTACATTTTTTCGCTCCACAGAGAATACATCATTCAGTATTGGAAGGTCAAGGTTATCAACAATCTTCCGATAATCACGTAGTATTGCACTCTTCCGTCTGATATTAGGAAGTGGAATATGACATAATGTACGGGACTATAGTCCGATTAAAATTACACTATAGTTGACACTTCACGCGTTGAAGCTGGTTTCCTGGAATCGGAGCGCTCCACGTCACACCCTAACCGTTCATCGTTGCCAAACTGCCACAACAATTGGTCATTTCACATCGTAATCCTTGTCCGGCATTGTTTCTTGGTGTTTTTGGATCCAGATCCATGGGCCAGGCACCTTTATTTCGTATTTAATCACACACACACACACACACGATTGTAATACAGTACACACATTTCATACACAGCACTAATCAAACACTAATGGGTACTTCCATACAAGACGCGATTCAGCGTCACATGTACGAGGGTCGGTCGAGAAGTTTCTAGCCCGAGATAGTTGCCACAATGTCTCGCATAAACACTACCACCTACTTTTATGGTGACCCGTTGTGGGTATGCAAGTCAAATTCCGCAGCTCCAGCTTCGTTGGTTTTGCCGCTAGGATGCGTTGTAGCCGGCCGCTGTGACCAAGCGGTTCTAGGCGCTTCATTTCGGAACCGCAGTGCTGCTACGCCCGCAGGTTCGAATCCTGCCTCGGGCATGGATGTCTGTGATGTCCTTAGGTTAGTTAGGTTTAAGTAGTACTAAGTCTTAGGGGACTAATGACCTCCGATGTTAGGTCCCATGGTGTTTAGAGAAATTTGAACCATTTGATGCGTTGTATACCGTAGTGTAAGCAAAATGGCGAATATTTAGAAAATCAAGAACCGTGCTGTGATTGAACATCTTCATTTGAAGGGAATGACGCCCAGGGAAATTGCGGCTGACGTGGAATACTCTTAAGGACAGTGTTCCGTCTCATGCGACAGTGATAAACTGGGTGTACGACTGCAAACGTGGAAGAACGAGTGTGGAGCGGAAGGCGCGTCACTGTTGCCACTGATGAAACACTGGCTGCAATTCACGGTACGATTTTACAGGATCGTCGAACAACGTTGCTGCACATTGAAACCACATTTAGAATCTCCCAGGGGCTTCCTCATGAAATTAGACGAAACATGGGTTCACCACTTTGATCCTGAGACAAAACAAAAGCCGCAACAATGGAAATGTCCTTCATTTTGAGAGAAGAGGTTAAAAAAAAGGCGCGGAAAATTGGCGCGCGGAGTTACTTTGCATCAGGACAATGCACCGGCGCATGCCCTCGCAACACAGGAAACTGCATGACTGTGGGTTCGAATTGTTATGCCATCCGCCGTATTCTCTAGATTTGGCTCCACAGGCTTTATCTCTTTTCCGAAACGTAAAAAAAATACATCAAAGGACGACGATTAGACAATCATGATGCAGTGATTGATGCTGTGAACGTTTAGTGGGACTCAAATTGAAGACCTTTTGTTTGAATGGTTTCCAGACATTATCTGAGCGTGCCCCGAAGTGTATTAGTGTACACGGGTATTATATTGAAAAATAAAAAGGTATTATGAAATTTCTGTCATTCTTTGTTAGGCTAGAAACTTTACGACCCTCCCCACCCCCACCCCCTCCCCCTCGTACAGTTATCATGATCACGGAGATCGGCATAGGTAAGTTTCACATATTGCTCGAAGTCGAATTTTTCAAGGCTGCAATTTCAGAGTTGTGACTGGAACATGACAATCAAAAATATAAACTGCTTCTGCTAGTGTTGTGGCGTAGTGCAATGGTTAGCGTATCGACCTAGCGTGGTAAAAGTCATGCGTGCAAATATATATATATATAATTTCATTTCTAATCCCTGCTTCATAATTTTAAACATCGTATTGACTTTATTTGCTCTTACTTTTCTTCCTATCATTCTTTTTTCGTTTGGAATCTGCCTGTGTCGCCTATAATCTGCAACCAAGCGCCTATGAAAACTGATCAGCGGTTGGTACCGCGGTAACTCGTGTGGCCAGTATGAGGATAGTTTCAGCTAACAAATGATAGCGAGAAATTACAGTTTGCTTTTAGCGTAGAGGTTAGCTTTAATCATTGTGAATAAAGCGATCGTGATTTTAGTTGTGCCTCAGATTGTTGACCGCCGTTTTCTCGGATAAAAACTGCATCTCACGAGGTTGTGGTTACCGTAGGACATCATGCTACAAAACGGGTCGTCTGGCGCAGTTCAGTCATTGGTCGCTTAAAATCAGCGGTCCACAGATATCTCGCATATCCGACAAACCTCGCGGCGGGCGCTTCCATCATTGCGCCGTGTTGCGCATTAACAGAATCTGTGAAATGACCCGCCGTGTTTATAAGTTCATTTGAGAAGTTGCCAGCGGGCTCGTGCGAATGCGGAGAGCTGAATTTGCTTATGAGCAGTGCCTTCTTCAGCTTCAGGCTACTTGGAGCGTGGCTGTTTGCCGTATCAGCAGTAGCAGCAAGTAGCCAGTTGCTGCTATCTGTAAAAAAAATTTCCGGCTCCCCCAAGCTACCAGATTCCCGCTTGCGCGGAACAATCTGATTTATGTTGGGAGGGGGGCAGTCTCCACGTGATCCGTGAATATGCTTAGTAATATTGCTGTTCTCACTTCGTTTACAGCTCCCACGTCACATGAAAACAAAGCAGATTTCTGTGGCCGGGTGCCATCAGATGAATTAATATACATTCCCATAATCGTGGAAAACTATAATAAGTTAGTAGTTTCAATTTTATATTATTTCCACATTATTAGCATTCAACCCTTAATCGTCTTAATGAAGTTATTTTTGTCGGTTTGCTAGGGTAAATGGCTTCTATTAATCTTTTCCGCCGAGGCAATCAATTTATTTGGAACGAAGTGTGTTTCGTTTCACACTACTGGCTAGTTTCAACTTCGTTCAATTTGAAGTGCACATTTTTATTTTCTGGCACGAATGGCGAAAATCACATAGAAAAGCTTGAAGCTGACTAAACTGGAAAATTTGGTCAGTAGTTTTTAATTAAATATTTTGTTTGAAATATACTGACAGCTTTACCCGAATTTTACCAATCTCCCATCTGTGAAACAATGTTTTTCGATCACAAGACGCCTCTCTAGCATTTCCTCTATACTTGACGGTATTTCTTAATTTGTGTTGTTTACATATTACATTTATGGAATGCCATTCTATGATAAATTGTAGACTGGCAGCATACCATGTTTAATAATCTTAACTCCCCACGTGGCTTTATATTTATTCCTAGAGAGAATATAAACTGTCATTTGTATAGCTTCTTTGATTCACAAACAACCTGGTTAATTTTTTACACATTTTGAAATAGTTATGAAATAATCTATCATCCTTTATTCAGGTGTAAGCTACACGAGAAACTGTTTCTTTTATTTTTGCAAGAAATTTGTATTCCTTCTTACTAGATTTTTGCAGTGTGTGTAATGTAAACCTGGTTGGAAATGCTACAACAGTATTTCAGAGCACGAATAAAAAAAAAAAATCTGTGTTAATGTCACCACATAGCAAAGTGTTAGGGTACTTCGAGCTGCAGTCTAGTTTTGAATCTTTTCAAGAACTGCTTCCTTATTTACATTCCTTATCTGGGTAGGATATGATAAAACAATTGCTCCACGTACAACTCCGTTTGTCCTCTAAACAACATGCCGCAGGGCTGCACATGGCCACCTGATGCCCCACCACGCACGGAATTTTAAACAGAAATGCATCGAAACGCGTATGAACAGAGCAAATACCATTAACGGGCTGCGTAAGCTAACGTAGCTGCGCAAGCGCATTACGGCCTGTTTTCGGGCGCTCTCTGGCAACTTCTCAAACGAACCTTGTGTGTGGCCTGTAATCGAGCAGTAGCCGGCAGCCGATGGGGCAACACTGTAGCTTCAAGTGACAGACGTCATCTATCAAGTAATTATAATCAAACTATAGTAGTAATGGGGCTGCGTATGTTCGAGCACAGCCTAAAGCGTCGTATTAGTCAGACAACTTTCCTACTTATCATGTCGTCATCAGTGGCTTCATAGAACAGGGGAGGGAGCAATTGTCTTACGAATAAAATGCTGGGAAATACGAAAATTGGCAGAGAATTCATAAGTCCAAGACAGTTGACCTGAGAACAGCCCAAAGTGTCGTGTGAGTCCACAAAATCCCATTTGCCAGAAATGATGATATAAAGACAGTTTTGGGACCGTCTACGTCAGTATCACTTAAATCCAAGATGGTGACCCAAGATGATGGACCTAGGAATTTGAGCACAGTTATATGACATTCCACTCCAAGTTGAGTTTGTGAAACTTGTACGAAGAGGCAACGTGTTGACATTAGACGGAGCCCAGGACACTGTAGGTAGTGGACAGGGTGTTCCAGAAGGTAGGATACACCGGCATGTCCGCCACTACCTGCGACGTATTCTGGAGAAGGTCGAGGCCCAGTTCCCTGTCCCTGCACGAGTTCGTAGTGTGCATGGCTTTCTCCCAGAGTTCAGTACTGCTGTTGACCTCTGACTCGCAAATGGTATTCAGTTGTTTCAGTGCTGAGATAATAAAGTCCACCAACACCATCAAAGGATGGGCTTTACTCGTTTACAGCGGGTTTCAGTGCATAGTGGACTATAAAAATAAACAAGAAGTGACTCGCTGGCGTTGTGTAAACTTTAAAAAGAATGAATACAAAGGTAGACTGTCCACAAAAAAAACAGTTTTACTGGAAGGTGGCCATATTTGCATTCCAGACGAGGCAGCAAATGAAATGCGAAAACATTTTGTCAGTGCAAAGATGCGGGCAAAAGAAGCAGACGCTACAGTCTTTATCAGTTTACATTGAAGAAGTGGGTCAGCTCTTCAATCGAGGCTACGGCTTAGTAACGTCGTTACCATCACAAAGAAGTGCGAAACAATCGTTAAATCGCTTTAGACAAAAATATATGGGAACTACACAAGATTCCACTCATTCTGGAGGAATGCTCTTCCAAGAAAATACCTTACTGGTAAATTATAGTAGCAATTTTTTATTTGCAGATGATAACAGCGGATCGAACGACAGAATACTCTGTTGTTTGCCAGCCAAAAGGGAAAAACGTTTTTATCAAACTGTATATATATCGTTGTTATTTAAAACTAACATGGCTGGATGGAACCTTGCATCTCTGATGCTGAACTTCGAAATTGTTATTGTCCAAGCAGCTAATAGTTGGTTTCCTGGAACAGAGGTCACTGGTTGCAAACCTCATTTCAACCCATAATGAAAACGAGGAAACACACTGTCATATAAGAATGCGTTCTGCACTAGCACATCTTCCCCTGGAAATATTGGCTGCGTATTCAGATCACGCCTGAAAACCAAAAACTTCAGGACTTTCGTGACCATTTTGTGGACCAGTGGCTCGATAACAAACATGCGAAATTGCAGTGGAATCCGCCATCGCGCCAATAACATCTCAGAAGGATATAACCGAAGAATAAATACATTAATATCAAAAGTATCCGAATGTTTACTCGTTAGTGAAAAAACTTAGAGAAGATGCAGAATACCACGTCCACCAGTTACACCGACTAATTTTAAACTTTGATGGGAAAGAAGGAAAAACTCAGCAGTGAAGACAGACGAAACAACTGCAAAGACTTTAAAGAAATTCCTAACTGATAGGAACTTAAAATCATTTCTGACTTGGGTGGCGTACGCACAGAAGTTGCAATGAGGAAGAAACCGTCAGAGTCATTGAAAAATTTGTAAATATTGAAAAGTAGTTCAATGTAATCATTGGAAATCTTGTAAATATGGTGAATAAATGTAATGGGGAACGAAAAGAGACTCGTGTTATTCCCTGGGAACGACACAAATTCGTCTAAAGGACTCTTGAAATTTGTACAATATTCTCTAACGAAGACTGACAAGACTATATCAAAGGCCAAGCCTTTTCTAGGCAATAATCGGAGCATTCGCCTTGAGAGGTTCTTAGAATCAAAAATTGTATGGGCGGAGACCGAATACAAAATCCTTGGAGTGGAAATGCAGGAGAATGACATGCAGTTAAATCCATACTTCCTCCGACCGTTAGAAGAGGAGTGAACCAGCATGAAACTGGTGAAGACAAACTAATTGTAAAAAAGTGAGTGGTCGCAGTTTTGTAAGGTTTCAACATATGTTAAAACTAATTTCTAGTAACATGTCGTAGACTTTAGCAGCCGTGTTGAGCGTGCGGCTAGGCGAGCAAGAGCGCTCACGCTCGCTCGCCGCGTGGGTTGTGAGCGCTCGCGGCAAAATGGGACGGTCAGGAGTTGTTACGCAGCGCAGCACGGCCGACAGGAAGCGCGGGAGTGCAAAGAACGTGCTGCCTTTGGAGGAATGATCATAATTAGGCTCGGTGTAACCTTAGAGACGAACATACACAGTGTAAATGGCGCAGAGCTTAAAGGAAGACTCCACCCAAAAATTCAACATTTTTCCACTTTGCGGTAGCAATAAAATTTTAAAATGTCTATAAAAATTCACCAGTGCCATAACATTTTCCCTTACCTTCAATTCCAAAATCAGTGTAGCCTTTTTCTTTAATTTTCTGAAGAAAAATCTACGCACAGTCGTCTTGTGAAAGTGCAGTGGTAAGGATATCTGATAGTAAGCCAATGGCTATTTCCTTGGAGCTTGTTGATTGTACTGAACAGGACTTCAGTGTATTCCTCAAATTTATATTTACACAGTCAATGATACTAAACAGGACTTCAGTGTATTCCTCAAATTTATATTTACACAGTCAACAGGCAAAGTAACTGATTTCCAACGACTGGCTGCCAGTTGTTTCGCTTCAGTTTTCCTGGAAATCTTGCAAGTTGTGCTTCCTACTTTGAGTTTACGTCAAGTTTGGAGCAAAAGTGGTTCTGTCTGACAATGACAGAAATCAGAAATTATCTTTGGAATCTTTCGGTATATCACAGCCCCTCACACAATTCGTATTACAAACATTTCTTAGACCTACTTGTAATTCGAATACAGCGAGATCACTTTGGAATATAAGATTTAGACACTCCAGAGATGTGAAATAGCCATTTTTGTTTTTTGAAAAAGCTGAAAATTGTAAGCTTAGCGTGGAGTCTCCACTTAAAATGGAGAACAGCTATTCTTGAAAGGGATGAAATGCAGCATAATGATGGTGTTAGGAGCTACAGAGCGCTCAGATACTTCAACACCAACGTATCAGTGCAGGATGCCTAGCCTGTGTGTTTATCGTACGAAACGGTGTCTTGATACGCTTAGTGTTTTATTAATATGCTTCAAAACTTTGAACACAACGAAAAAATTCTGTTTGTTCACAGAAGATTCTACACAGAAAATTCTGTGCACACGTGGAAAGCGAAGCAGCAAGAAGACAATTTGGAAAGAAGGGGGAAAAAGTTTTTAACTGATATGACTGAAGAAGTTATTCATTGTATGGGAGCAGAGAAATGGACGTCTCAATAATTTTCGCAACATTTTCCCTATGAAAACTTTTTTGTTTTCAGACGGAAGACTCAACGAGTGAATTTGCAGTTAGATCTAGTTGCCACACTGCTTTTGAGCTCGCAAAGGGTTGCGCAGTTTCACTGGTTTTCGGGTTATTTTGAGAGAATGGAAACTCGGCTGCAGCTGGAACTTATACACCTACAGTGTTAAGTTAGCTTGATTCGTTTCATAGCAAAATTAATCTCGTAGACTACCGTTTCCTCATTGTAAATTTTCACGACTTTGCGAGTCTACAGCTACGATTATGTCGACATTTAAACTTACATGTACATGCTGCATTTTTACACAATGAAGAGACTGAAACGCTCCCAGAGAACCTCACTGGCAGACTTCAAATTATCATTACTCGAAAAGTGGTCCCAGACATTGATCCTTTCGTGAAAAACAAAATAAGTAATATTCATTGGCCCGCCCGGCTAGCCGCGCGGTCTAACGCGCTGCTTCCCGAGCGGTCTAACGCGCTGCTTCCCGAGCGGGAAGGCGTGCCGGTCCCTGGCACGAATCCGCCCGGCGGATTTGTGTCTATGTCCGATGTGCCGGCAGCCTGTGGATGGTTTTCAGGCGGTTTTCCATCTGCCTCGGCGATATGCGGGCTGGTTCCCCAATTCGGCCTTAGTTACACTATGTCGGCGATTGCTGCACAAACACTGTCTCCGCGTACGCGTACACCATCATTACTCTTCCAGGCAAACGTTTGGGGTTACAATCGTCTGGTATAAGACTTTCCCCAGGGGGTTCTACTGGGGGCCGAACCACACAATAACCCTGTGTTCGGTGTGGGGCGGCGGTGGGGTGGGTGGACTGCTGTGGCGTGTTGTGGGGGTTGTAGACCCCTGAGGCTATGGCGGGACGAAGCCTCTCTGTCGTTTCTAGGTTCCCAGTTCAATACACGATACAATATTCATTGACATTCTGTGTTTTTATGTTTAACGTTTAGGAAAAATGGTAACTATATATAAACGTGTCAGTTTAAATTTCGTCGAAAAACGGAATCGTCATAAGGCTCCAACGGCCCTAAGGAATAGCATGTTTCTTCCTTAGCTGCTCCCGTTCTTTGCATCATAAAATATTAAAAGAGATGTTGAATTTCATTGTCAGTTCTCATTAACACAACAATATTAAAAATAAATTTGCTACGAAATGTGTTAATGAGCCACCCCGAATCAATACATAGTTGCTGACTGCTGTGGTCTGGGCACGAGCCAGTTCGCATGAGCAGCTGTGGTGAACTGCTAGGTTTCTTAATGTGTCTGTACCTGTGGAAGGCCAGTTAGCCTGGCAAGAGCCCCAGGCTCCGTGCAAGTGTTCTAGCCTCATACAAGTTAGTGGACCTGGAATATGAGCACAGGCTGCGTGGTTGTCAGATGTCTTGTAGTATCCAAGGCGGCTACTGGTTTACCTCTGACATCACAATGGAACTACGTCTGTCGACGTAAGTTTAAAATGGTGGTAGCCCTGTTGTCTTAAGTTTAAACATTTATTTTCTCCCTCCCTCGGCTGCCACAAATTAAAGAATGTAGCCCATAGCAAGAGCTGACTTGCTCGAAGTTTAAGTCCACTTAAGCAGTACTCATATTTCATGTTTAAACAAATGCCTGCAGGGATAGTATAGTAACAACTGCAGCTTTGTTGAAAGAAAACTGCGGGAGTGTCTCATCAGCGCGTGTCACCAACTTCGTCACCGGTAAAGTCCCGTGTCGCGGCCTATTGACTCGCCACACCAGTACTACTGCCGGAGATGGCAGCGTGCGCTAAGGCGCTGTGCCGCCGCCATCGCGCGGCCAGAACGGCGAGCACAGAGTTCCACTCGCCGGCTGGTAACAGCACAGGGATTGCTGCGCGCATAATGCCCATCCAACTGCCTAAATGCTTAGTGCAAGATAGTAGTTCAATTTTACACCTCTAGTATGCTGCTTGTGATGGCGCTGCATGTGACCTAAGCTAGAAGTCGAGAAAATATGAAACTACAAGAGGGATTTTAACTCCTATTGAAACAAGGTGGAAAATTCAAAATAACCAGTAGCCCACACGGATATTCTGCCGGGCTCTGCTGTGCAGGTGCGGTCTCTCATACGGCGCCACGGCTGCCCTTCTAAGCGACAGAGCAGTGAAACCTCCACAGCCTGGAATCTTGAGAAGTTCAACCTTACATAAGACTGAAAAAATCGCATCTACACCTACATCTGCAAGACTACTTTGCAATTCACACTTGAGTACCTGGCAGAGGTGTCATCGAACCACTTTCAAACCCTTTCTCTACCGTTCCACTCTCAAATAGTGCCCGGGTAAAAACGAACACTTAACTCGTTCTGTGCGACCTTTGATTTCTTTTATTTTATTACGATGATAATTTCTCCCTGTGTAGGTGGGCGTCATTTGGATGAGAAAAAGTTAGTGATTAAAAAAAAGAACAATGCCTTTGTTTTAATTGTTGCGATCCCAACTCGCATTTCGAATCCGTGGCACTGTGTCCCCTATTTTATGATAATACAAAAAAGCTGCCATTCTTTGAACTTTTCCGGTGTCCCCTGTATATCCTGTCTGGTAAGGATCCCATACCGAGCAGAGTATTGCTGCAGGGAACAGACTAACGTGTTGCAGGCAGTCTCTTAAGTCGATTTCTTGCGACATTTAAGTGTTCTGTTGTCTGACTCCGCCCGGAAAGTGCTTTCTCGTAATTTCAGTGGGAAAATTCTCTGTGATGCATAACGCCTCTCTTGTAACGTCTGCCAGCGGAGTTCGTTGAGTATCCCGGTGACACTATCGTGCCGACTACATGATCTCATGACGAAACTCGCCGCCCTTTATTGCGTCGTCTTAATCTCTCTTTTATGTGTCCTATCTGGCATGGATCCCATATTGATGAACAGTATTTAAGAATAGGTCGAACAAGTACCTTATAAGCCACTTCCTTCATGGATGAGTTAAGTTTTCATGAGATTCTTCATGTGTTTCTGTCTAGCATCTGCTTTTCCTATTATTTGTCTTACGTAGTCATTCCATTTAAGGTCGCTCTGGATAGTTACAACTAGATATTTTATGGTAAATACTGTTTACAGCGCTTCATCATCAGTAGTGTAGTTGTAGTAGTAGTGACTTTCTTTTTGTATGTATGCACAATTTTTACATTTATTTATGGTCAGGGTCAACTACCAGCGCCTGCACCACCCACCAATCTTCCCAAATCATGTTGCAAATCGTTACTGTCTTCTGACTTGCTATTTTGTATACACAACAGCATCATCTGCGAATAGTCTTAAAGAGCATCCAATGGTTTGTACTAGATCATTTATATACATTTTAAACAATAACAGTCCTGTCACATTTCCTTGAGGCACTCCAAAATTATCCTTGCATATGTCAGTTTTCTTCTGTTAAGAGTTGCGTGTTGAGTTGTACCTGCAAGGAGATATTGAATTCAGTCGCAAATTTGGCCTGATACTCAGTAATCTTGTACTTTGTTTCACCAGTAGTGCGGAAAGGTGTTGAAAGCCTTTCTGAAGTCAAGGAGTATGACATCAACCTGAGCACCGTTGTCTACAGCACTGTGGCTTTCATGGAGGAATAGTGTGAACTGTGTTTTGCAATATCTCTGTTTGCAGAATCCCTGTTAATTTTTATAAAAGAGATTTTCATTCTCCAAAGACGTCACCTGATGTTAATGATATAGGTCTATAATTGTGTTTATCTGTCCTGTGGCCCTTCTTGAAAACTTTTTTCCAGTTGCTAGATACCCTGCGTTGCTTCAGTGATCTGCACTAAAATGCTGCTGGAAGTTGAGCCAACTTCTTTCACATAATCTTTGTTGAAATGAAATGTTATAGATATCTCTTTTGGGCCTGATACCTTTCCGCTACTAAGCAGTTGCAGTTGCTCTTCTGTTTCACAATCGGTTATCTCAGTGTCTGCCATTTCAAGATTAATACAGTAATTGAAATGAGGGCTGTGTTACAATCTTCCATGGTGAAACAATTTTGTAAGACCAAAGTCATTACTTCAACCTTCTCTCTGTTGTCTTCTGTTTTGGTGCCAGTATAGTCTCTAAGCGAATGAATCATTGCCCCTTTTTCTCACTTCATTCAGCTTTTGTTTGTGAGCTAGGTTTTGACTTCTCTTTGAGATGAAGCTCTCATTGTTTATAGAACAGTTTTCTAACTTGGCTATTAAACGGGTGTGTCTTTCCCATCCCATAAGACCTTGCTTGGAACATACTTGTGAAAGGCATAGTGAATGATAGTTTTGAATTTTTTTCCATATGTGCTCCACATCTTCATCCTCGTTGCTTTACAGTTCATGCTCACTGCTCAGTTAATCTGCGATTTGTATCCTATCACACTTGCTAAGCAAAAAGACCTCTCTATCTTTCTTAATATCCCTTACAAAACTCATTGTCATAGTTACTTTCACAGCCTTATGACAACTGATACCTTCCTCTATGTTGACTAATTCGGTAAGTTCTGGTCTGTTTGTTGCTAGTAGGTCAAAGATGTCACATTCATGAGTTTCTCTAACTGTCTGCTCAAAGTAATTTTCAGACAAGACATTCAAAATAGTGTCGCACAAATCCTTGTCTCTGGCTGATCTAGACTTAGGTATGCTATTTGTAAACTCTGCATGTAGGACATTTCTGTTTACAGGATTAATACTAGCAGACTTGACATATAGCACACATACCTGCATTTATTATGTGGAGCACACATACGTGCACTTGTCTGACCCCTCATCCTGAACTTTACGTTCCGATGCGTACTTGCCATCATCATTGATGAGCCGTTACATGTGTTCATCATAGATTGAGCCGATCCGTGACGATCCATATTGCAGCATACAAGCCGTGGAGGGTCATGAAACTTGGGCACTTTAAATATATGCACCATCTTGAGCCTTCAGATGTAAACTTCATCTTATCCTCTCCAAACTCATTGACAGTGGATGCAGTGTTGCTGCCGAAGATATAGATGTGTGGAGGGAATGGACTGTAACCGATCGCCATGTAGTTCTCAATGTATTTCAGTTTGCTGTGCAGTTGATCCCACTCCGTATCACTAAAAATGGATTTTTGTACCACACCAGACATTCTCTATTTATATTATAATTTCAAAGTTACATGTGCTAGACTGACATCAACGTGTTCCAGTTCGTTGATGTTCATTGCTAAGTAGCATAGAACAGCAGCATTCTGAAATGACTCAGCTTAGATTTGTCAAGAGATTATAGATATTGTGTAAACTCAGTTTAGAAATAGTTCCCTGCAGGAGCTGTTGTGTTGTGGGTGAAATAAAAGAAAACACACATACAGATACATACAAAATTAATAATAACACCGAACAAGGTAGCACAGAGGTTAACACACTGGACTCACATTCAGGAGGATGGTTCAAATCCTTGTCAGGCCATCCTGATTTAGGTTTTCCATGATTTCCTTAAATCACTTCAGGCAGGTGCTGGGATGGTTCCTTTGAAAGGGCATGACTGGCATCCTTCCTCATCCTCCCCAAATATGGTGGGACTGATGACCTTGCTTTTTGGTCCCATCCACCAAATCAACCAACCAACCAATAATAATAATAATTAACATTGAGAGAGTGGAATGGTATAGTACTTACATCCCACTGTACAAATCATTTTTTTCTCTCTCTGGAGGTGACAGATCAGTAATAATGCTTTGTGATCATAACCAACCTTTCACTATGGTGTACTGAGTACAGAATTGAGTTCACTTGATGATTAATGAGCCTGGAACCTCAGGATGAGTGGCGCGGGCAGGTGACTGCAGTGCAATAGTAATTTGAGCAATTATTTTGTACTGGAACCTTTCAGGCTGCATTTGTATCTCCAGATCAGCCATTATGGATCACCATATTTGATTCTGATGTCATTGGTGATGTTTTGGATTGGCATCTTGGATTTTAAAGTTAGCACAAGTTACGTACTTTTGCTGGAATCTCATGGAAAATCCCTAAGGGATACAACTGTGTTGGAGCTAAGAGGCCTTTGGTAGCAGCACCTAACACTAGTGAAAGCTCTGACATTCCATATATCAATAGCCTCCATATCAGCAGGCAGAACGCTTGTGATGAGAACTTGTGAAACCTGTCCTGTTAGATCTTGGCTGTCTTAAATCACTCATGGAACTCTACCAACAGTAAGCATTCAATGAATTTTGATCTAACATAATGGTGTATTGGCTAGTTCATTGCATTTTTTGTTCACTATGGCATGGGGGGTTTGTCACGGTTTCATTGTAATAAAGACCTTTTGTTACAGTTTAGCTGTAACAGGCAGTTTGTTACAGTCTGACTGTAACATGGGGCAACTCATTATTAATTTGCTTTAACATGGAGCAATTTGTCATGGGGCAATTTGGAGCAATTTGCTGTAACTTGGGAAGCAATTTTCCACAGGGACAATTTGGTACAATTTAGCTTTGGTGTGAAGTGTCATGTAGTATCAAACTAATGCATTTATTAGTTCTCCAACAGATTCACACAGTGTGAATCACATGTAAGCCTGACAGCAGTTGCACATATTTCAGCATCCCACAAACTAATAATATTTACCCAAGTTTGCACGTGTGAGTGTTTTGCCACTTACCTCTGCCTATACCATCCCCAACTTTGATCATCAAAAGACTTCCCGTAGAAGTGTCATTATAAGTACCTATGGTACTAGGCTCAAATCATGCTGTTGTGGTTTGATGAGATGATGCAGGTATGAAATAACTAGTCACGAACAAGCTTCTTCTGTGAGTTGATGTGATAGCCAATCAAAAGTGAGCTTTCATGTAATAGCCAGTCTTCAGCAAGATTTCAGTGTGGACTGATGTGTGATGTGA
This sequence comes from Schistocerca cancellata, assembly GCF_023864275.1. Classification (NCBI taxonomy): domain Eukaryota; kingdom Metazoa; phylum Arthropoda; class Insecta; order Orthoptera; family Acrididae; genus Schistocerca; species Schistocerca cancellata. The sequence continues at coordinate 494,918,661 of NC_064626.1, read as the reverse complement.
GTGTAAGTATAGATGTATACTCAACAGACCAATGGTATTAACACTGTCACTCATCCAAAATGATTTATAAATCCTGTGAAAAGATCAAAAAAGCATGTGTCATTGCAGTACAGCTAGTTGAGAAATCATTTGAACTTGCTATATGAATCTACTATTGCTACAGCCATTTTGGGATGTATTTTGAATCTGTGGTATGGATCTACTGCTACCACCTTACTGAATGTGCCAAGGGACCTACTATTTGAATCTATGGAATGAACATACTATTACAACAACAACTAGTAGTACTCTACCAACTGTACTGTGCCAACCACATGTCTGTATGAAGTTTTATAGTGGGTTTTGCTCACACTAGTGCCCTTCTAATTCATCATGGTATAATTTAGTTGACTGTGGTATAACACTCAAATCCTGTTACAGTGGTCTGAGGAGCACCCATGATGATGTGACATCAAATTATTATGCTCTGAATGCATCTGGCACATGGTTGGCCATCAACTCTGCACCTGCATTTTACAGGAATTGTGTAAAACATCCCTAAAATTCTGGAAGAATCTGCTGCAGCACTGTTTTGTCTGCATACTCCAAGTGCTGAAAATCATAAGCCTTCATGTGAAGTGCAGTGTAAGCCGTAACATCAGATCTCTGTACCATGACCATCCACAATGTAGGCCAGCAAAAGACTTCTCACCAAAGCACCTTTTTGTGGGAAGCATACATGCATTCATCAGAAATTGTTCAGAAATCTTGAGGCAACCTGTGATGTCTATATCTCACAAACAGATACGAGGGTTGCCCAGTAAATAATGCCCCATTTTTTTTTCTCCAGAAGTATTTATTCCACAACAATCAAATTTACATATGTGAAAGACTGATGTTTTGTCTACTTGCTTTATTTTTCCACATAATATCCTTCAAGTTCGACGGCCTTTTTCCAGCGAGACACAAGAGCGTGTATTCCCTGCCGGTAAAAATCTGTACTTTGCCTACGGAGCCAGGTTGTCACTTCGTGAATCACTTCTTCGTCATCGGCAAAACGTCTTCCACGAATGAAATTCTTCATTGGCCCAAACAAGTGAAAGTCTGAAGGAGCCAAATCGGGGCTGTAGGGTGGATGGGGTAACACTATCCAACCCAGTTTCGCGATGTGTTCACAAGTCCTCAAACTTGTGTGAGGACGAGCGTTATCATGCACACACTTTTGAGTATCCAAGCTGATTGATAATCACATCCACACTTCCTTTGCTTACTGACAACTCCAGTGCCAATTGTCGAGTCGTAATGCGTCGATCCCGTCGAATGAGAACATCAGCCCGCTGCAACATGTCAGACGTGACAGCTGTGGGAGGCCTTCCCGACCGCGGCAAATCTCGGAGCTCCGCAGCACCGCCCTCTGATGCTTTCACCCTCTGTGCCCAGCGACCAACAGTACTCCTATCGACTGCAGATGTTCCGTAGACTTTGCACAAGCATTTATGAATATTGCCCACGGTTTCTTCCTCTGCTACGAGAAATTCAATCACTGCACGTTGTTTATGACGGATGTCACCTGCAGACGCCATTTTAGAACATTCCTACACCACCGCTCTCTGTCGGAGGAAATTGAAACTTTGCGTACACACGCGGGAAACTTCAAATAACTCGCACCTAAAGTGTCACATTTCTAATATTTTTTATTTCGGAGAAAAAAAAATGGGGCATTATTTACTGGGCAACCCTCGTATGTACCCAACAGACCAAAGCAACTGACAGCACTGTTCAACAGAAATGTTAGTGGTACTCTCAGCCTACTAGTTCTGGCAGATAGGAGTCTGTGAAACAAATGAAGACACCTTCAACATGATAATTCAGTAGTAGTACTGCCACCTGTCAGAACTACTCATACTAATTTGCTTCTGTTCTGCTATATGCTGCTTTCCAAGCAGCACATTTCACAAATGAGCATTGTTCAACTTTTTGTGGATACTATGCATTCTGTCTAAATGATTGAAATTCATAACTGGAATCAGATGGGGATTTGATTCTGTATCCCTCCAGAAACCTACCATGGACTTGTGTCATGCTGAATCATTGTTGTATAAGATGTAAAATGTACACACACGTGCTATTAAGTGCTTGGTTGTAATGTTTTGACTCCACTGTATTGGTAACATTGCAGTGTGCACTTTGATTTGGACTGCATGTTAATTAGCCAGATCTTTAGATTCCCAAATGCATCCAAAGTTGCTAGATTGTGGTTCAAAGTTAGATTCTATACTGGTTTTCACAGAAAATACTTCGCTGGAAGCTGCAGAAACTATACTACACTGTTGGCTATGTCTGTTGAGGCATCAAAGTTCCCATTGCATTTTTTTTTTTTCAAATAGTAGGTGAAGGAAACTACTGTTGGGACTGTCACTTTTTGTCATTTCCTGTCTTTATTTCCAAGAATTTTCATTGCATAAACATTAACAAGCTATTACATCACTGCAAGTTGCTTAGAATGTGTTTCAGAGTATATAGAGATGAGTGTTTTCAGCCCTATGTAAGTTTTAGCCACTCAAGAGTCCAGGCTGTGGAGGTATCGCTGCTGTGTTAACTAGCTGACCAGCCATCGTTGTGTATGGGTGATGTTGGCAGAGGGTGCATCTGCACAGCAGGTTGCCTCTTGAGGCTTCCAGAAGCTGGTCTGACAGGTGACAGGGAAGTGTGCATGACTAATGTTTCCAAAGTCTGTGTATGGACAGACTGAGTCAATTTGTCCCAGTGGACTTCTGTATGCAACATATGTTCACTAGATAGCATTCCATTCTGTTGCTGATTGTAGCCAAGTTTTTTTGTCATGAAATGTCACACATATGGTTGCTGAACTCTACTCTCATAAAAAGTCATTCTTTTAGATATTTGTGTTTGACCCAATTTGATGGTCACATGTTGTTGATGTGTCACTTTGTATAAATGTGTTTCATTCTCAGTGTGCTTGATTTGATATATGTCTGGTGGTGGCTTTTTTCCCCCTGAGTCATTTTCTCTCTGTGAGGAAATGTGTGTTTGTATTTTTGAATTTCCCTGTGGGCTATTGGTTATTTTGAATTTCCCATCATTTTTCAATATAGGTTAAAATGCACCTTGCATTTTCAAATTTTCTTGTTGTTTTGACTTAGGTCACATGATCTATGAATGTGGCACCTCACAAACACCATAATAGTGGTGGAAACTGGTACTACTATCTTGCACTTCACGTTAGGAAGTCAAGTCAGCAGTATGTGAGTGGTGTCACAGCATCTTAGTGCATGCTGTCCTCTCCAGCAGCAGTATGGGTGAGGCTTGTTGATGTGGTGCTGCACATGACATTACTGGTGGTGAACTATAGATTAGATTAGATTGGTACTTGTTCCATGGATCATGAATATGACACTTTGTAATTATGTGGAACATATCAGGTTAATAAAAGGTGTCTATACAAGATATTACATCACACAAAATATTACATGACACTCAATATTTATTTATTTATTTTTATTTTTTTGTGGGGTTGGGAAATTACCCACTTACTATATCCAAAAATTCATCTAATGAGTAGAAGGAGTTGCCATTAAGAAATTCTTTTAATTTCCTTTTAAATGCTATATGGCTATCTGTCAGACTTTTGATGCTATTAGGTAAGTGACCAAAGACTTTTGTGGCAGCATAATTTACCCCCTTCTGAGCCAAAGTTAGATTTAACCTTAAGTAGCGACCTGTGGTGGAAGACCCTCCCTCATTTTTGTTTAAATAAAGATGCTTTTGTTCCTGTCTTATCCCTGTATTGGTGGCAGTTGTTTAGACAGTAGATATGAGAATAGGATAGGTGGGCTTAAACTTAGATCAAGTCAGCTCTTGGCCTTCCAAAGTGAGGCAACTAGGTTTGGTAAATTGTTTGAATTGTGGCATTGGAGAGGTGGAGGAAACTTTTCGAATGTAAGACAACTGGACTACTGCCATTTTAAACTTAGGAAAACAGATTTAGCTCCACTGTGATGTCAGGGAAAACTCTGTAGCAGTCTTGAATTCTACAAGGAATCTAACAACCTTGCAGGCTGCACTCAAATCCCCAGGTCTTCAGTCTTGGAGTGTGATGTCATAGAGATTTGCTTTTACTCTCAGATCAACTATCTTGGATTTAAGTGACACTGACATAGACAAACTCAGATCTGTGTTCATATCCTCGTGTTGGCCATCTCAAATTCACAGACCTATATGACTCTTCAGGCTGTGCTCTAAAATACTGATCCCCAGTACCACCCAGTATGTGGGAGCAATCGATTGACCCTCAAACAATGCACATCGATTTGTTAAGTAGCACATCTAACTTTTTCACATACAGATTATTAATCCAGACAGATGCGCAGTGTGCTGCTATTGAGTACACCAGTCCCATTACCAATAATCTAAGAGTATCTGCTGGCAATGCCTGACTAGTGCAACAGAGCTTGTTAAGTTTAGCAGCTGTTCACTTCAAGTGTTCCTGAAAAGAACATGTCCTGCCTAATCCCTGTTGGTCCATCACAGCCAGGGGATATCAGCTGGCAAGTACTTTTCAGTGTCAATAAGCTTCACCAACAACCATATATTTTAAGATATTTTATTTCATTCTGTAAGCAAAGAGTTTCGGCAATTCATTTTGCCATCTTCAGGACCCATATGCTTTTATCTAAATAAATGAACTTATCATATAGCACCATAAAACCACAGGATATCGTGAATTCCAATTGTTACACAAATGCTTCGTATGAAGACGTGACAGCAACTCTTGTTGTGGACAAACCTTGGTAATTCTCTTATAATTTGTACCTTCGCACTTCTCTCTATTTCCAAATTAGTTACTCCTTGATGCTGGAGGGTGCGCTCTGTCAAAAGCTCTCTTCTTTTATTCAAGTTGCTGTCATGTCTTCATATGAAGCATTTGTATAATGATTGGAATTCATGATAATCAGTGGTTTTATGGTGTTATACGATAAGTTCGATTATTTTGATAAAATCATTTGGGGTGTGAAGCTCACAAAATGAATTGCTGAAACTGGTTGCTTTCAGAGTAAAATAAAATACATTAAAATATACGGCTGTTGGTGAAGTTTATTGACACTGAAAAATGTCCTGTCTAAAGTGATCCCAAGGTATTTTGAAAGCATGTTACTTTAAAGTTTTACTACTTTGCATAATGACTGCAACCCGTTTTAATCTGATTATTGTGGACAAGCCTTGGTCACTCTCTTATAATTTTTACCCTCACACTTCTCTCTGTTTGTAAATTAGTTACTCCTTGACGCTGGAAGATGTGTTCTGTCAAAAGATCTCTCCTTTTATTCAAGGTTTGCCATAAACATCTTTTCTTTCCAATTCAATTCACTATCTCTTCATTAATTGTCCAATTTACTCATCCTGTAGCACCACATTTCAAAAGCTTGTATTCTATTCTTGTCTGATATGTTTGTCATCTTTGTTTTACTTTGATACAAGGGTGAACTCCAAACAAATACCTTCAGGAAAATTATTCCCCTGTACTTTGACAGTTTTCAGTTATTTTCTGCCCAAATAACAAAACTTATATACTGATTTTAGTGTCTCATTTCCAAATTTAAATCTCTCCGCATCATGTGATTTAATTTGTGTACAGTCCATTATCCTTGTTTTACTTAATTGTTGTTGTTCATATTATGATTTCTTATCAAGACACTAATTATCCTGTTCAACTCATCTCCCAAGTCTTTTGCCATTTCTGATAGAATTACAATATCATTGACAAACCTAGATGTTTTTTATTTCTGCTCTCTGAAATTTGATTCCCTTTCCAAACTGCTCCTTGGTTTCTTGTCCTGTTTGCTTGTAGTACATATTGAATGACAAAGGCAAGAGGCTACAATCCTGTTTCACTTCCTTCTTAACCACTCTGACTCATTCAAGCCCTTCAACTCTTATAACTCCTGTCTAGTTTTTGTACACATTATAACTAACCTTTTGCTCCCTGTATTTTATTCTATTAGCATCAGTAAACTCAGTTGGTAAAATAATATGTTGTATTACACAGCTCTGTTTAATGTGCTTAAGCATGTAAATGTATTTTCACTGTTATAGGTATTCTTTGTCAGCTAGCCTTCCACACATGGAGTATTTATTTACATCTGGAGTAAGGCAACACCATTTTCTACTAGCCCAGTGTTATGCCTCAGTAATCAAGTTGTACATCTAATGTGATTTTTCAGATACTTGATGGATTCATGTCAAGTAGTCCACAGACTTAGCATGTAATGAAGGAGGTGGTTTTTTCGGGTTTGCAAATGCTCCACTTGTTCCCCACTTATGCAATAGACAACCTATTTGCCCCCACTTCTGCGATAGACACCCTATTTGCAAATGTTTATGATAGGAAAATACACAGCAGTGTCTGTTGGAAAGGTAACGCCACTCAGCTCATAGACAAACTGTTGACCTTATTCCAGAAAGACCTATAAAAAATCAGATGTTTCTATAGACACTCTAAAAAATAATAAGCAGTTTTTAGTGCTAATATTTCTACTGTTGCTGTTCCACTTCCTCATAGGTTCTTCTTTTTTGTAGGTTTCCTTCATGTTGATGATTACATCGGTCCTTATGCCTTTCACCATGCAAGTCAGCAAAATGAACACTATCAGGCATATTGAAAGGGGAATAGTTTCTCGTTGAATTGCTGTTTCTCTGAGAAATGATACGTCTTCATAATGCTAGTATTTGGGCCGCTGATTTGTTCCAGGAGATCTTTTCTGTTCATAGTTTATCTGCCCAACCATGATGGTAGTCCATTTGTCAGTACCAGTTTTTTGTGAAAACTGACAGTTGATTGTGAATTCACCAGTTCCTGGTGTGCATGTAGTTCATTTAAAACACATCCTAGTAGGAAAATATTAAACATCTGACTGTTACCTCTGTGCTGGAAACCTGGTACTCTGTCAGCAGCTGGTTTAATTACTTAATGGTCATAGCTTGTGGAGATATTCTTATAAGAAACAATATGCCACAACCAACCCCGTAAGATCTGTTTCACACGGTGCAGCTGTGCCAGCATATAGTTAGACTTTTCTTTGTGCCAGATCAAAGAGCTAGAAATAGGTTGTCAGAGTTTGTTGGTGTCAAAATATGTAAATGGAAGTATACCAGATCTGTTAAGATCTATTTTTTAAAAAATAAAATCCATTACTTTTTGTGTGAAAGAAGAAATCTTCTGTTTGTAATTTCACACAATTTTTCAAGCTGTGATATTTTCATTTGATTTTGAGAGTAGTATTCGCCAAAAATGACATGTTGCAGAAGGAAATTTTATGTAAAGCATTAGTATCAAGTGCCATCACAGGTCAGTGACCTCCTCCTTCGCAGATGGATCACTTAGGACCACACGTAATCAACATTTGTTGGCCTTCCTTTTCACCCAGTATTCCTTCATAAGCAACGAATGGGCTAGCTTTCATTGTGTAGACCACCTATGTTGGTTAGTTTTTCTCTCTTCTTCCTCAAAATGCCGTGTGTTTGTGATTTTTCTGATTTCATTTCTGTCCTGTAGCTTTGGAGACCCAAATTCTCTCAGGTCTTTTTCCATCTGTTTGTACCAGTTCGGTCTTGTAGTTTTGTTCTTTAAAAATGTATGGATTTTGTGCGTTAATGTGTTTGAGTCCATTCTTTCCAAATGTGCCATGAATTTGATTCTTCTCATGCACATTATGTCTGTTATTTTGGAGATATTTTTATATATTTCTGCATTGGGTTTTGCATAATGCACACCATCTTTAGTTCTTGGTCCTAGGATTTACCTCATTATTTTACGTTCTTTCACTTCTAATTCCCCATTTAGTGTTCTGTGTTGAAGGTTTAGTGTCTCAAAGGTGTAGAGAGCTTCGGATTTAATTACTGTTTTGTAGTGTCGTATTTTGCAGTTCCACGAAAAAATCTTTTTGTTGTAAACATTTTTTGTATACTGAAATGCCGTCTCCATTTTCTGGACTCTTGATCTGACAGATTTCTTTTCATTACAATTTTATTTAATTAATTTAATCATTATTTCTATTAAAACTATTTTTAACCATTTTACTCTGAGCTGTGCTGCAACACGTATAGTACTGTTATGAAACACAGAGAAACCAGTGTTGGCATTTTTGACTGAAGCTGCAAGTAAAAAGAATATACAGTAAATCTGTGCCTCATACAGTTCCAACATTAAAAGATTCATCGAGTAATGCTATTTCTTCCGGCCTTCTTCCGTTTCTTGCATAATACTCAACTAAGTGTTTAAATATTATTTATGATGAAAAGCAATATGTACTCCTGTCTTACAGACAAAGAGTAATTTCTTTTTCAGAAGACATGTATGTTGTAGGAGCATTCTAGTGGTTGATCACGAGTCTTCTAGCATTGGTCCTTCAGAATTTTAGAACATCTATTTTTAAGTGATACGAGGTGCTATCCAGAATTTTCAGGACTGGCGCTGCCATCTGTTGAAAACCTTACCTTTGGACCAATGGTCACTATCATCCTCGAAGTAGTTCCCATCCGCACATACACACCATTCCCAGCACTTCTGCCGCTGGTCAGACATTTTCTGGAAGTCCTGTTCTTTGAGGGTGTTTATCACCACGAGCGATGCTTCTTGAATACTCTCTAGAGTGTCGAACCAACGGCCTTTCAACTTGAGTTTCAGTTTGAGAATAGCGCAAAGTCGCAAGGTGCCAAATCTGATGAGTATGGGGGTTGGGGTACAACCGCCATGTTGTTTTTTGCAAAAAAGGTCCTGATGAGCAAGGACATGTGACAGAGCGTGTTGTCATGATGCAGCAGCCAGTTCCCTTGACACCAAAGTTCAAGCCGTCGTCACCACACATTTTCACAGAGCCATCACAAAATGTCGCAGTAGTACGCAGAATTCACTGTTTGGTTGGGTGGGACAAATTCTTTGGTATCAAAGAAAACAGTGATCATGCTCTTCACTTTGCTCTCCACCTGTCTCACTTTTTTGGGTCTTGGAGAGTCCGGGCTCTTCCACTGGTACAATTATTGCTTTGTCCCCCAAACACTTGTTGAATCATTGCAAGGGTCTCTGCAGCACTTGTCCAGAGAGTCGCAAAGAATTTGATACACACATGCTGTTCTGTTCGCAGATCCATTGTAAAATCGCCACACACCAAACACAGAGTATTACGGAAATGACTCATCACATATGCAACTCTCACCACCTAGCGGTGCAAAGATCTACTCGTACTTTCCAGATGGCAGCACCAGTCCTGAAAATTTTGGATTCCCAGTCATAGTTATTCTTTCTGTTTATGGTTTATGAAGCGTGGCCATTTCAAATGAAGTCTTCCCATAGTTTAGAAAGTGTGTGTGGGGGGGGGGGGGTGCATACAAGAAATAAAGTGCTTTTGGGGACTGTCAAATATCAGGTTGGATTCCATTAGAACTGTTGTGCTCTGTGACACTGATGTAATCCAAAACAGGGAGAAAGGCAACTGATTGATGACTTTTTTCCTATTTTGGATTGTCAAATATTCCTTCATTATTTATATTAGACTTGGTTATGCAATGTTTTGGTCAGTTATAAGTGAACTGTATGTGTTACGGCAGTCTACTGAATAATTACTTGCAGTATAAGTATTGGCTTTAAAAAAAAACTGCATGTACGTAAAGTAGTGGATCTCAGTATATAATGTGTGTAATGCCTTTTGTGCATGGTTTTTTTTTTTTTAATCTGTTTTCAAACATTACTGCAGAAATGTTTACATGTCGTTTTTGTGTTACAGAAAGGCACAAAAGCACCACAGGCTGCTGGAAAAATTCACACTGATTTCGAAAAGGGTTTCATTATGGCTGAAGTGATGAAATTTGATGATTTCAAGGAAGAAGGATCAGAAGCAGCTGTGAAGGTACAATACTGTTTGCATTTGCGTTTGTACTGTGCAAGTTATGATGATGATGTGGTTTATATACTTATAACTGGAGTAAAGTGAGGGAAATACTGAAGAAGTTTGAAATTTTTAGATAGCATGTCAATGTGTCGAGAAATACATGATCGTTTGTAACATAATGCATGCTGGACAAGATAGCTGATCACTCTTTTGCAAAATAAATGCTGCGTTGGACATATGTAACAAGTCAGAATTGTGTGCAACACCATTGCGTTACCTAGACACCTCCTTTTCATGACAACTGCTATTCAGAGTAATTGTTGTTGGCACATGTCAAGCACCACTGTGAAACATAAACTAGCACAATTACTACTAAAAAGTGAAATAAATCTTCAAATTAAATTGTGCCATTTACATCAAGGTTGCTATACTAGGGAACAGTGAAAGTGGCAGCTGGAGACGCAAATGTAGAAAGCACTCTTTCCATCTTTTCTGCATGCTTCCCCCACTCATGTTCTCACTGTACACCTCAGTCATCAAAAATGTCAGAAACCTTTGGCCTGCGTGACTGAAAAAAAACAGGAAAAGTGTGCCATCAGACAATGCCGTGTGGCACACTGTATTACAAGACATTCTCTGGAAAATGATACGATACCTGATATCAGCAGATAGCACATTGCAATAACAATTTTATAATTGGAAGTGGACAGTGGTCCATTTTGAGCAATATATTATGTCTGCAAAACCCTACATTAAGAAAAGCACTTGTCCATGAAAGGCAAAGGTCCTATGTTTGAGTTGCAGTCTGGCACACAGTCTTAATCTGTCAGAAAATTTCAAATGAATGTACACACTGCTGCAGAGAGAAAACGACTCTAGCATATTTCAAGATTATGGTAAAAAAAAATATTCTAGTGAAACAGCAGCCTCTGTTTATTAATGCATTCTCGTCTGTTTTGAAAGGTATATTACTGCCAAATACATTATTACTGCTCATGGTGCACCTGCTATTTCAGTTTTGATTATGTGAAAATCTAACCATTCCTTAGCGTTGCATGTTACTTTTAAAATCGCAGTACAAATGAATAAATATGGATCTTCTGTTGCTGCAAGTAACAACTACGCACATGCCAGCGCAGACAGTGTATGCACAGCAGCTGTTTCTGCCTTTTGTTGTTGATTTTTTGGGCAAAAAGGAAAGAGAAGGCAACATACAAGCAGAGAGAGGGAACAGTGTTTACAGCTTTCGCCAGGGAAAGGAACATTTTATACAATTTTTTGCTTTTTCGTTGTCCAGTTATGAAGACTCACTATCTGAGAAGTTATTTGAAACAATGCCTTCATTGAACTTTCTTTACATGCCTTCCTTCAGGAAGTCATTTTCTTCCAGTTATTCATTGTTGTTATACACACGCAATCCTATCTTCCACTGTGTCTCTATAAATTGCTTCCTCAGGTATATTCTTTACATATTTAATTCTAAATCTGCCATTACTGGATGCAGCCTTTCCTGTCAGTGGGGCCCCACACATTTTCTATCACATTGTGTGGACAGTGGTAAGGGGGCAGCATCACAACCTCATGGCCCATTTTTGCTGCTAAGTTCGTATTGATTATAAAAGTGTTTGTGGCACATGACTTCCTCGATTATCTCTGATTTTGTATAGTCCAAAATTGAAATTCTTTTCACTTTTAGCCACTGAGCAATATCTACTCTTCTTTGACGTGAATTAAGTATAACCTCATTTTTTCTTGAATGATAACTAGTGCTGTCAAACAGTGGAAAATCCAGGATGGAATGTAACAATGTAATGAAAAGGATATTTGCTACTCACCATATGGCGGAGAAGCTGAGTTGCAGAAAGGCACAACAAAAAGACTGTCGGATTGTTAGCTTCCAGTCAACAAGGCCTTCATCAGAAATAGACAACGCACACACTCTCACAAATGGGGGATAAAGAGGAGGCTGGGGTGGCGAGGGGGAAGGGTAGCAGACTAACGGTGGAGGATGGTAAAGTGCTGCTGGGATCATGCAGGGGTGAGGTGGAGAGTGGGCCAGCTGGGTGCAGTCAGGAGGTTATATGGAGGTCAGGTGAAAAAGGGTGGGGGTAAGTGGAATAGGAGAGAAGTAAAAAGACTGGATATGTTGGTGAAATAGAGGGCTGTGTTTGCTTGAATGGGAATAGCGAAGGGCTAGATGGGTAAGGACAATGACTAACGAAGGTTGAGGCCAGGGAGATTACTGGAACATAGGATATATTGCAGGGAGAGTTCCCACCTGTGCAATTCAGAAAAGCTGGTGTTGGTGGGAAGAACCTATACAGCACAGTCTGTGAAGCAGTCATTGAAATGAATAATGCCATGTTGGGTGCCATCTGCCATGCTCAGCTACAGGGTGGTCCATTTATTTCTTGGCTACAGTTTGTTGGTGGCCTTTCATGCAGACAAGACAGCTTGTTGGTTGTGATGCCCATGTAGAATGCAGTTCAGTGGTTGCAGTTTTGGTTGTAGATCACATGACTGGTTTCACAGGTAGCCTTGCCTTTGATGGGATAGGTGATGTTTGTGACAGGACTGGAGTAGCTGGTAATGGGAGGATGTGTGGGACACGTCTATGTCTATTACAGGTCTAGGTCATATTACAAGGATATGAGCCATGAGGTAAGGGGTTGGGAGCAGGGGTTGTGTAGGTATGGATGAGGATATTGTGTAGGTTTGGTGGACGGCAGAATACCACTGTAGGAAATTTCTCATTTTTGGGCATGACAATAGGTAGCTGAAAGCCTGGCAGAGAATGTAATTCAGTTGCAACTGGCCTCAACCTCTGTCAGTCATTGTCCTTGCCCATCTAGCCCTTCCCTTTTCTCTTTCCAGCTACAAAGCCCTCTGTTCCAAAACGTACCCAGTCTTCTTACTTCTCTCCTTTTCCACTAACCCTCCCCCTCTCTTCTGCACCTTCCATCTAACATCCTGACTGCACCCAGCTGCCCCACTCTCCACCTCGCCCCTGCACGCTCCCAGCAGAACTTTACTGTCCTCAATTCTACCCTTCCATCCCTTATCCTCCCCAGCCTCCTCTTTATCCTCATCAAGTTGCCTCTCCCATAATGCCCTGCTGCTCACAGTCTGGCTCCGACTGCCAGAGACTGTGGTCATGTCAATGAGATTTGCATTTATATGATTGTGTGCGTGTGTGTATGATGAATACTTTTGCCTTGTCGGCCGACAGCTAACTTTCTGACAGTCTTTTTGTTTTGCCTTCCTGCATCTCAACGATAGTCAAAATCAGTGACAATTCTTCTTTCACTGATGTGTTTTCTTGGAGATCGACACTTCAGTTCTTCATCATAGGTTTCCATTGTCCGTGCTTCCACAATTTTCTCTGTAATGTTCACAGTAAAACACCACCACACACCTTTGCTTTTGAAGCCTCTAGTGCTTATAAGATTTCATCTGGTCTGTCATTGTCTCTAAGGTTGTGAAGAAATTCATGTACTGCGGATATAACTCCCTCTTGTGTCTTGTGTCTTGAAACTCGCTCATCTTAACTCATGAGAATAAGTAGCAATACTACCTGATTAAAATCAGTGCAATCTTAGCAAACATTATTCCATGCAGTGCACACATGAACGAATGCTGGGTAGTAGGTGGCAACAAAGTTGCGAAGCTGTGCCAGTAGCAGCATGAATGAATTGTGGTATTGCCATATAAACCCGTTAATAATAGGTGTTCATTTGGTAGTTGCTGCTTCGTATAATGGTACCTGTATGGCACCAATGATAGAAATTATACTGTGTTTGAATATAGATATATAGACCAAGCCAGACTAGGGCAAAGACTTTTCATTAGTACTTTGAAGAGAAGGGAAGAAGAGGAGTGGGAGACATGACTGCCACTTTCACTGCTCTCTAGTGTATTTTCAAAGTATTGTGGAAGAACTTCTGCGGGATTGAAAATGAAAATAGTACAAGTAAAGCCACCTCTGGCTACAAATTAATCCAGGAATTGTATCAAACCTTCCTAACCACACTGCTCACAATTGCTGGAGGTCCAGGTTTGCACATGATCCTAACTTGTTGTAAATAATATAATCACATATGACAAACTATAAACTAATTTCATTGTTTCTTTATGTTTTTATATTGTACTTTTATTTTGGTGGAGCAACAGCCATTTGAAACAAAAGTGAAAAAAAGTACAAAGAACCACTGACTGGTAAAAAGTTTCTCTGATTGACTTAATGAATACCTTTTGCACATTTGTGTGTAATATGTTACATTCATATTCGATCAGGGTCAGCTACCAGTCACTCCACCAATCATCAATCCTCTGAAAGTTTCTTACAACTTCACCACAGACAACAGCAAGGCCTGAAAACAGCATTATGAAGTTTCCAATGTTATCCACTGGATCACTTACATACACTGCAAAAAGTAACAGCTTTCCCAGAGTTATTATAAATTTCATCCTGTTAAGAATCAAGTGTTGAGTACTATCCGTTAGGAAGTTTGTGATCCAGTCTGTACTCTGCAAGATTATATTTTGTTCACTTAAAGACAGAATGGCAGCATGAAACTGTAAAAATGCCTCCTGAAAGTGAACACTGTATCAAACTAGGTTCATTTATGTGTGGCGCCCTGGATAAAGTATCTATCCTCAATCTCATACTCAATCTCATACACACACTCAAAATATTTACATAGCTTTCATAAATAAACTTCCTGTTACTGCCTCAGTATACAAACGTGGAGAAACAAAGACTTCACTGTAATGAAACAGAAGTTAAAAGTCTACTTAAAGTTTGTCGTCTTAGTTTACAGCAGTGAACGGGTTGAGCTTCAGCATGTAATAGTAAACAACAAAACCTGAGAAGTCCAGGCACTAATGAATTCAGTTCCCCAGGCAGTATCTCAAAGGAGGACAAGGGTGTGTAGTACATTTTTGTACAGGCAAGAGACCGATGTAGACAGAGAGAATATCAATCACAAATGCAGACATTGATCTACTTCAAGCATTCCAATCCTCTTTTGAGACTGAAGATAATGGCTCTCTTCAGTTCTCCCATTTTGTATTTATGATTATAGAGAGACCATTCTATTGATGTTTGTCATCATTTGAAGACAGAGTTCTTCAGGGGAATTAATTCTTGGAGCATTTTCTTGTGTGCTGTAGTCTGTTTTGGCAGTTTCCAATCAGCTGTTTCTCCGTCACTTCTTCATGAAGGATGGTAAGTGCTAAATTTTTTCCATTTTGGAAGACTGAGGCAGGGGAGGGGAGTGGGACTTCATAAGTCAGCTCTTCAACAACCAGCTTTTGCTAATTTTTTTTTTTTTTTTTTTTCTACTGCCTCCGCCACTTTGTGCAGCATAGCTGTGGCCACTAATCAAGGACTAGTAAAAAAACAAGTACTGGAAGTTAGACAGTCACATGCTTTGAGAAATGACAATTCATTTATTCAAAATGAAAAGTATTAAACATACGCTACTTGATCAGAAGTGTCGAGGCACCTGAGGAGAGACTGACTTGCGAGTATAAAAGGATGTGGGTGGTATTTTATCAGTAGAGAAACATTAACAGAAGAATGTCCACAAATTGGTGTCTGGATACTTTTGATCAGGAATTTCGATGAAGAAATGTGGGGGGGGGGGGATGCCGATATTTTGAGCAGATCACTCAAAACAGCTATTCATACTACAGTATGTCTCAGAAAGGAATTTGAGGTCAAGGTGAGTCATTGTCTCAAAATGTAACAAAAAAAAAAAAAAAAAAAATTCTAGCATGAACTGTTCTGCTTCTACAAAGACAATGAATTACTTGTATTGATCGGAAGACTTGCATATTTTTTGAAACTGTGCCAAAGAAGAATTACCTTGTAAACCTAGCTTTTCTGTATTGCACAGTTTCCAAAAACACTACCTGCTTTTCATAAATTTATTTTTATGTTCAGCATGAGAACGAGATCAAGAGAAGAAACCAAAATGTGTGTTGGAAAGTGACTAAATGACAGAATAGGAAACATTTCTTATAGTCTGATAAAATACTTGGATCTTTAAGGACATAGATTTTGAGATTTTTAGTGCCTATATGAGAGGTATTCAGGATCACAGTAGAAAAAACTTTAATTTTTTCATAGTATTAAGGGTATGAAAATAAATCAAATTTGTGCTGTAACAGTTTCATTTGTTTTTTATAACTTGGGTACCATCCTCTTCACGTTAGTCCCTACCTCCTCGTTACATAATATACCTAGCCATTCCTCGGTAATTGTTGTTGGAATACATAAAATGAATTTTCTGTAATTTCAGCATTGTTTTGCTAACCTAATTTTCTTAAGTGATTTTTAATGTGAATAATTGGTATAATATCTGCTACCATCAAGTATGTAGAATAAGGTGTGTGATGTGAAACGTCTGTGTAACATTTTATCAGGCAGTTGTATATCACAAATTATGTGCAACTCAGTGCACTGCCATTTCACAGCTTCTCACTAATGTGTTAAAACCTGTTGGTGCAGTTCTTCATTTTCCAGATTGCCAAGGGATGCAAACTAGTGACGTGAATGTTGTCTTTCTAGTGAAAGTAGTAGTTGTTACCACACTGTTATTGAACAGACATGTGTATGTCTTATTAATTGATCATTTTTTATCCAAATGTGTCTGCGTTATAACCACAAAACTATATCTCATCTCTTGCCATGACTTTTTTTGAGAAGTTTTCATCACTACCCTCCCATTTTCAAGCACATTCCAACACATGCATACGTGGATCTCCTTTTCTTTGCCTTTCAATAACTGAGGTATGAATTTTGCTGTCTGATGATTGATCTGAATTTGTTAGTTATACTTGTGCAATAGGTTTCCACATTGAGGCCTCCAACTTTTTCAGACTGTTTAACAACTATATTTGCGTATTACTGCACAGCACTCCACACTTGTGATATCGGCTTATGTGATGTGGAAGGTTGTGGTTAAATCACTGATTGGACTGCATGCAACATTTAAAGCCTGCCTCTATAATTTGGCCAAGCAATTCAAATGTATCTTCCTTAAACTCCCTTCCCAGTCTTGCAACAGACTTCCATACCTGTTCCTTCATTATAAAATTAGTTGAACACTTTGTGTGCAAGCTCACTTGAATGGTTACATCTCAGAAATTAGTTATGCAAAGGAATGTGGTAGACAACAATGTCTTGCTAAAAGTTCATTTAGCAATACTTGACATCAGGGCTACAGCATTATGTTCACTATTTTCAAAGTTCACCTTTTTCAACATGCCATGTACGTAAGTTACTAATCAGTTACCTGAAGTATCAGAATCAGTGATAGTGGAATGAGTGGCCCAATATGTGTAATACATGACAGGAGGCAGATTCCTAATATTGAAGTTGACAGCCAGAACACATGTAGTGTTTAGATCAGAAGGAATGAGGCAAGATAGGGTGTGAGGAGGAGGGGGAGTAAAGTTGGAAATTAGCATTCTATGATGTCACAGTTGATAGTGACTGATACTGCGTTGGACAAGCGAGAGAAAAGGTAACACATATCACATTGTTGAAAAGGACTATTCTGATGCTGGCATTTCCATAAAGTGAAACACTATCAAACATAACTGGCTCAACGAGGATTTGATCACTACTACATAATGTTACATTTGTTATAAGATAGTCTTAATAGCAGCACTGACTTCTCAAAATTTTAAATTTTATGCATACTGTTAGTTTGAAATTATACAGCATTATTGATTCTGCCATTAACAGCAGCTGGATTATTGCACATAATAAAAGCTATGTTTTCGTTGGTTTCATTGGCAGTACAAAATTTAGATTTTGCCCCATTGGACTGGTGAACATTATTTTGTTTCATTAATTAGTATTCCATGATCACATCACAAGATGGATGTTCCACCTCTGTATTGTTTTCTAGTGATTACAAGTTGCCACAAAATCAAATTCAGATACTAATGCAATCCATTTTGTAAATATCAGTCGTGGTGGTGGTGGTGGTGGTGGTGGTGGTGGTGGTGGTGGTGGTCTCCAGTCCAGAGACTGGTTTGATGCAGCTCTACATGCTACTCTATCCTCTGCAAGCTTCTTAATCTGCAAGTAACTACTGCACCCTACATCCTTCTGAATCTGCTTAGCGTATTCATCTCTTGGTCTCTCTCTAGAATTTTTACCCTCCAAGCTGCACTCCAATACTAAATTGGTGATCCCTTGATGCTTCAGAATATGTCCTACCAACCGATCCCTTCTTCTAGTCAAGTTGTGCCACGAATTCCTCTTCTCCCCAATGCTATTCAGTATCTACCCATATAATATTCAGCATTCTTTTGTAGCAGCACATTTTGAAAGCTTATAGTGTCCTCTTGCCTAAACTATTTACTGTCCATGTTTCACATCCATACATGGCTACACTCCATACAAATCCTTTTAGGAGAGGCTTCCTGACACTTCAATCTATACTCGATGTTAACAAATTTCTCTTCTTCAAAAACTCTTTTTCTTCCATTGCCAGTCTACATTTTATATCCTCTCTACTTCGACCATCATTAGTTAATTTGCTCCCTAAATAGCAAAACTCTTCTACTACTTTAAGTGTCTCATTTCCTAATCTAATTCCCTCAACATCACCTGATTTAATTAGACTACATTCCATTATCCTTGTTTTGCTTTTGTTGACGTCCATCTTATGTTCTCCTTTCAAGACACTGTCTATTCCATTCAACTGCTCTTCCAGGTCCTTTGCTGTCTCTGACAGAATTACAATGTTATTGGCGAACCTCTAAGTTTTTATTTCTTCTCTATGGTTTTTAATTGCTACTCCAAATAGACTGAATAACATCAGGGATAGGCTACAACCCTGACTCACTCCTTTCCCAACCACTGCTTCCCTTCAAGCCCCTAGAGTCTTACATAACAGCCATCTGGTTTCTGTGCCAATTGTAAATAACCTTTCGCTCCCTGTATTTGACCCAGCCACCATCAGCATTTGAAAGAGCTTTCTCTCAGTTGACAAAGACTAGAAACATAGGTTTGCCTTTCCTTAATCAATTTTCTAAGATAAGTTGTAGGGTCAGTATTGCCTTGTGTGTTCCAACATTTCTATGGAAATGAACTGATCTTCCCGAGGGTCAGCTTCTACCAGTTTTTCCATTCATCTGTTAAGAATTCATATCAGTATTTTGCAGCCGTGACTTGTTAAGCTGATAGTTTGGTAATTTTCACACCTATTAACACCTGCTTTCTATGGGATTGTAATTACTATATTCTTCTTGAAATTTGAGGGCATTTCACCTGTCTCATACATCTTACTCACCAGATGGTAGTTTCGTCAGGGCTGTCTCTCCCGAGGCTTTCAGTAGTTCTAATGGAATGTCATCTACTCCTAGGGCCTTGCTTCACGTTAGGTGTTTCAGTGCTCTGTCAAATTCTTCACGCAGTGTCATATCTCCCATTTCTTCTTCACCTAAATCCTCTTCCACTTCCAAAATATTGCCCTCAAGTACGTCACCCTTTTATAGATCTTCTATATACTCCTTCTACCTTTCTGCTTTTCCTTCTTTGCTTAGAACTGGTTTTCCATCTGAGCTCTTGATGTTCATACAAGTTGTTCTCTTCTTTCCAAAGGTCTCCTTAATTTTACTGTAGGCAGTATCTATTTTACACCTAGTGTTATGTGCCTCTATATCTTCTTCATTTACTACATTTTTATATCTCTTCTGTTTCCCAAGGATTTCTACTAGCCCTTGTCTTTTTACTTACTTGATCCTCTGCTGCCTTCGCTATTTCATCTCTCAAAGCTACCAACTCTTCTTCTGCTGTATTTCTTTCCTCTGTCCCTGTCAATCATTCGCTAATGATCTTTATGAAACTCTCTGCAACCTCTGGTTCTTGCAGCTTATCCAGGTCCCATCTCCTTAAATTTCCACCTTTTTGCAGTTATTTTAGTTTTAATCTACAGTTCATAACCAATAGATTGTAGTCAGAGTCTACATCTTCCCCCGGAAATGTCTTAAAATTTAAAACCTGGTTCCTAAATCTCTATCTTACCATTATATAATCTATCTGGAACCTTTCAGTGTCTCCAGGCCTCTTCCACATATACGACATTCTTTCACGATTATTAAACAAAGTGTTTGCTATGACTAAGTCATGCTCTGTGCAAAATTCTACTAGGTGGCTTCCTCTTTCATTCCTTACTCCCAAAACATATTCACCTACCACATTTTCCTTCTCTTCCTTTTCCTACTATCAATTTCCGGTCCCCCATGACTATTAAATTTTTGTCTCCCTTCACTATCTGAATAATTTCTTTTATCTCATCATACATTTCTTCAATATCTTCACCATCTGCAGAACTAGGTGGCATATAAACTTGTACTACTGTGGTAGGCATGGGCTTCATGTCTATCTTGGCTACAATACTGCGTTCACTATACTGTTCATAGTAGTTGACCCACACTTCTATCTTTTTATTCATTATTAAGCCTACTCCTGCATTGCCCCCATTTGATTTTGTATTTATAACCCTCCGTTTACTTGACCAGAAGTCTTTTTCTTCCTGCCACCAAACTTCACTAATTCCACTATATCTAACTTTAACCTATCCATTTCCCTTTTTAGGTTTTGTAACCTACCTGCCCGATTAAGGGATCTGACATTCCATGCTTCGATCCGTAGAACGCCAGTTTTGTTTCTCCTGATAATGATGTCCTCCTGAGTAGTTCCTGCCCCGAGATCCGAATGGGGGACTGTTTTATCTCCGGAATATTTTACCCAAGAGGACGGCATCATCATTTAACTATACAGTAAAGCTGCATGCTCTCGGGAAAGATTGTGGCTGTAGTTTCCCCTCGCTTTCAGGCATTCGCAGTACCAGCACAGCAAGGCCGTTTTGCTTAACGTTACAAGGCCAGATGGGTCTATTATCCAGACTGTTGCGTCTGCAACTACTGTAACGGTTGCTCCCCTCTTCAGAAGCCACATGTTTGTCTAGCCTCTCAACATATAACCCTCCATTGTGGTTGCACCTATGGTACAGCTATCTGTATCACTGAGGCACACAAGCCTCACCACCAACAGTCAGGTCCATGGTCCGTGGTTCATCAGTTATATTTTCTATAACAGAAAGAGATGACCTTGAAGTTAAAATCCTGTGCTCTATTTTCCATAAACTAAAATATTTTTTGTTGTTTCAGGGAGCTGGCAAATACAGACAACAGGGAAGGAATTATGTCGTGGAAGATGGTGACATCATATTTTTCAAATTCAATGCAGGAGCAGGCCTGAAGGATGCGAAGAAAAAGTGACCTCATGTGATCCACAATCCTGATATTTGTTGCTGCAATTCCTTACCTGTATTGGAAGCCTGTGGCAGACTGACATACAGAAAAACTTGTTTTTAGCTGTTTCTTTTGTGCTACAGTTCACAAGAAAGTCACACATTTGATGATGTTTGGCTCCTTATTTATTATATGGTTGATACTAAACAAGAGTTTCCTATGTTTTAGTTTTATGTATCTCATGTTGCAGAAGACACATGCATTTATTAATTATGATTTTTTTAAAACACTCATGCCACAGGCTTCTTTGATTGAGATGACTTTTGTAATATGTTACGAAGTCTACAAATACATCATTTACACAGAAATTGAGTTTTCATTTCATTTTATTCCGATTTTGTAGAAATTGGATGAGCTCTATGCATATTTTATTTAAGAGGCAGTTGCATTATGATGAAATTTCTATTGTATATGTATTATTTAATGTGGAATTCATAAAGTGTATAACAAATATTACTGTGTTAATTGTATTCCTATCTGGATTTTTAAAATAATGTCATGTCAAATGATATTTCTGAAGCATCTATATCATGATTGCTGTTTTTCCTAAATACAATGAAAATTATAATCAAAGATCTTGAGATGTTTGAAGGGCAGTACTTGTAGGCCCAGGTTTGCTTTAAAAAAATAAATCATTTTGGGTTATCACAGGGAGCATAAGAAAGTTTTAGTTGTTGTTGCTGTTATTGTATTAAGGAACTGAGAGATGTTTTGGCACTACTGTAGTACTTGGTTCCACGTCTGGTTGTATATACATGTCTGTCTCAGCTGAGATAGGCATGCTGTCTCCTAGTCATCTACAGCTAGGAATGCTTTTATCATTGTTCATCTAAATTTCTATTACAATTTGTCAGATTGCTGCTTTTTTCAGCTATGAGCATCTATTCTGCTGCAACAGGGCACTTGTATATGTTGCTTTTGTGTATGACCACCATGTAGCCATGACATACAACAACAAAATGAAAATCGTACAGCAGATCTTTGGTTTTGGAAATTTAAACACAAACCATGAAGAAGTATTTGCCTTTCTTTCATATTTCTTTTTGGTAATCATTTGTGACTTGAGATATCCCTCTTCTTTTTGTATTTTGTCCTTGTCTAAGAATTACTACTTATTTTAGTTGTTTATTCAAGCTAAGCCATGGAAGTTATAACAGGACTTGAAAGCTCACAGTGGATGATTTTTTGTCATAGTCTGAGTCCACAAATATAATTATTATACTAAAGGAATGTGTACAGCCTTTAGTCATTAGATACTGATTATAATGTGTTCCAAAGACATTACTGTGTATTTATGTTAGCATTGTAAATTAAGCAGTTGAGAGAAAAAGGGTTGTTATGGTTTGAGAGACAAACCATTAAATATCTTAACACAAAATATTTAATGTACTGTGGAGACATACCAAAAAGTAGTTGAGGGAGTGCTGTCATCTGTAAAAGCGAAAAGGATGTAGGCACGGGACAGCAGTTGCCCTCCTCTCATCAGGAAATACAAAGTATATCAGCCATTTGCCATTGTCCTTTGCCACAGCCACTGTCACTGTTCTCCTTGCAACTGAAAATGTTATATGGCTTTGAATTCCAAAATGTGTGTGTGTGCGTGTGTGTGTGTGTGTGGTGCACGCACGCATGTTTTCCCTACAAGCCTGAAAAAGGAACTGCATTTGGAAAGGTAGCAGAGCTCTGTACATTCTGTTTGTGTACCTGACAACACAGCACTTCTGCCTTCCGGTGAGTCATCTCCTTTATTCCTAAATAATTCATAATCTTCAGCATTCTTCTGTAATGACACAGTCCAAAAGCTTCTATTCTGTTCTTGCTTGAACTGTTTGTCATTCACATTTCACTTCCATACAAGACTATATTCCAGCCAGACACTTTCAGAATCACTTTTCTTTCCTTTGACAGTCTACATTTTATATTCCCCCTAATCGGGCCTTCATCAGTTGTTTCACTGCTCAAATAGCAAAACTCGTCTTCTACTTTTAGGGTGATGAGCACCAAATTAGTGTAAATTTCTCTTAGTCTGGATTACCACAGTGAGTTACTTCTGTAACAATATACTCCTTTAGTAACTGATGGAGTGTTCACTTTCTATTTAGTTCTTCAGTTTTAACTAAAGGAGTTACGCCTTTTTGCTAAAGAAGTATGCCATTGCTGCACACTGCTGGCAAGTGCATTTCATTTCACCTGGGAAATATTGATTGTCAGCAGACATTAATGCATCGCGTTTTAGAAATAATATTGTGTTAGCATAATTGGTTCTAGAAAAGATTATTGATATTCAGAGAAGCTAAATGCTAGTGAATTGTTAATAGGATTGGTGTATCATGAAAAAGAAAAGTACTATTAATGAACAATTTATTGTTCAATCCTTGATGCTGCCATCTGCAGCTCCCATCATCCATTATTAGTATGTGACACGTTAATTTAAGTGATACATGTACAATTTTTTTGCAGCTTGAGATACAAGCTATCACCAACGTGAAGGTACCCAAGGACAATTCAATTGTTAAGAAATGTTCAAAAAACATACCAGAAAGTGATAAAAAGCAATTTGCTCAACTAATGAAAAAGTACATATAACTAGTATTGAGTCTAAAGAGTACTGTGTCAACATGCTAAAAAGTAAAAAGGATGCTTGGGAAAGAACACATGTTGAATACAATGCAGAATGCCTTACATAAAGATCACAAGAGCAACTTAAAATAATTTGGAATGACATGAAAGTGTATTCAAAGAGAATAAAAGCTAAATGTAATTGAGAACAATTCCAAACTAGTGGTGGAGTAGCTGAGATACAGATAGGTGATATAAGCCAAGTGGTTGTTGATATGACAGGGTGTGTACGACCCGGGAGATCCGGGAACAACCCGGGAATTTTTTCATCTGGGAGAAAACCAGGAAACACCCGCGATTTTTTTAGAATTCCGGGAATTTTTCATTGTTTTAGTTTTCAGTTAAATTTTTGTGATTTTGACCAGTAAGAACCAATACTCTAACAAATCCCATTTCTGCAGAATAATGCTGCAGCAACAAAACATGAATGACAGAAAAAAAACAAAAATAAAACTTAAGTCACAAAAAAAAGAAATACACCATACACAACAATAAAACACAGTGCTCATATAAGCGTCTGCCAACAGCAAAGTGCGTCAAAGGCTTCAGGAAGACTATGCAATGCTTCCTAACAACAAATTGCCTCCGATGAGTGTGACGCGACAGCTGTTTATATTAGATTCGTTTGAGCAGTTGCAGGCAGGCTCTTGTGCATGCGCAGTTGAGTCACGTATGACTAGGACCTTTTCCCGCTTCTGGCTACAGATGTGTTGCTGGGCGCCACTATCTAGTATTGCCACGGTTCGGAAATATCGTAGATCCGGGGCTGATGCTCAGAGCAATCTGAGCTGTAGTGGGGAGGTGGGTAGTCTCCATGTGACCCGTGTTTACGTTTAGTGATTTTGCTGTTTCCCCTTCATTTATTGCTCTCACATTAAATGAAAACAAAACGGTTTTCTGTAGCACATATACAACAAAGCATGACTCTGATGCAGCTTATAAGCACCAACATGAAGGCAAGGGATTACTGTGGTACTTGTGTCATTCCAACGTGCGAGCAGTAAATGCGGCAGCATGAACTGTGGCAATGTTGTTACCAAAAGTGTCCAATGGCACCAGTGTGCTGATATTCTTTCCTTGGGTGCTAAAGGACAAGCACTAGTAGATATCCATCAGAGAATGGAGAATGTGTGTGAGGTAGCATGCCCCTCAAAAACTACCATTGTGAAATGGTGCACAAAGTTCCATATTACTTTATCATAATGCACATCCTATATAAAAATGTTGTAAAGCAGATGTTATGCCAACTTAAGTGACACACACTTGAGCACCTGCTCTCTCCTTGTGATTATCATACCTTTAGACCCTTTGAAATTGCAACAATTTCTATCAGATGAGGATATGCAGCAAACAGTTATGGAATTATCCACCCAGCAGGACACAGAGTTTTAGCAAATGGGTATCTTTAACGTGGGATGATTGCCTCACTGCTCAGTGATTTTGCTTGATTGGCATACTGATTCTGGAATGTACAGCCTTGGAATGGAACCTTTTGGAACACCTCTTACATCTTCCTAAATTACTCACTTAATACTGGTTCCTCTAGGAACTTTGTAAGCAGGTTTTTCATTGGATAGTGGGTGCCAGTCTTCAAATGTCTGCCAGTTCAGGTTTTTCCCTTGGCAGTGTCCGTGGATCAAACAAACCTGTAAAGGTTCCTGCTGCCCTTCTTTGTACATGTTGAATATCTCCTGTTACACGTATTTTCTCCAGTATCTTGCTACTCAACTGAAGTCTGCCACCTGCTTCACTCATGACTGAACTTATGTGATCTTCCCATTTTACATTGCAACACACTGGAACACCCAAGTGTTTGTATAAATTGGCCAATTCCAGTTGTGACTCATTGATATGACACTAATGTTTTTGCATTCTGTGAAATGCACAATTTTATATTTCTCAACATTTAAATCAAATTGCCAGGCTTTGCACCACTTTAAAATCTTATCAAGATCTGACTGAATTGTAGAGGTCGGGGGTGGATGACCTCTGAAGTGGATTGTGGAGCTGGGCTGCTAGTGGTTAGGTACTCCTGTAATTCATCACCTTAAGGGTGGTTGCAGTGGTGTGGCAGGTGGTTTTATTCCATACAAGCTACAACAGTAGTGGTGGTACTAGAATGTGACCATCATCACAACGCCCCCCCCCCTCCCCCCCTGAAGACAACATAGATAGGACTTGGTTGAAGCATGCTGAGGTAAGCAGGAGGCCTTTCCTCAAGGCTAGTGTGCAGCATCTGAAGGGCTGTGGATGGCAGCCCGGAGAGGTGGTGTGCTCAGTACTCAACGTTCAGCCTCTATAGTAGGGTGGACTTCGGCAGCCAGCATAGGGAGCTGAAGTGACTGACACAAATAGACAGCTCGGTGCGGGACATAACTGGGTGTGCAGAATCAAATTGCAGTCCTTAGCAAAGTTGATGATGGCTCACGACAATAAGGTGTGCGTCACAGGTGATGATGGACAAGAGCAGGGAGACGTGTTTGTCCGCACAGACAGTGACAGACAGGAACAGCTAGACAGCCTCTGCACGAACCACGGACCTCTGGAGTTGGTGGCCAACAGCACCTGGAAGTTAGCCAGCAAGTGGTTGGTAGGCTCCTAGTTGGCAGTATTTAGACTTAGCGAGGACAGCAGACCTCCAGCTGGTTGAGGTAGAGTCTGTTGGTGGCACCTAGCTGATCCAGCAGACTAGCATAGATCTCTCCTCATAACTGGCTTCTGGTGGTGACTGTCTGATGCTTGTCTAGAAATCTCTATACATAAAACGCAATTTCCCGGTTGACTGGCTGACTCATCATTGCCCAGCCCAAACTGCTAAGGATAGAAACATGAAGTTTGGAGAGGGTGTGGATTTTATACTGTAGGCACCGTTTAAGAAGGGATTATCTGAAATTCCACTCCTAAGGGGGTGAAACAGGAGGTGAAAGACTTTTTGAAAGTTTGTCACTATGAAGAGAATTTTGAAGCTAGAACTATGAAAATGCATTTGGTTTCTCAGTCAAAAAAAAAAAAAATCGTGTTTTAACACATTTAGAAATTTACCAACTAAGGGGGTAAAACTGTAGATGAGAGTTTTTTTGAAAATAAATAATTACTATAGAGCTACTAAAGGATTTCTAAGGCACCATCTACGACAGTTGGTATTTCACTTCTCAGTTATATATATATAAAGAAATATTTGATAGGGGAAGAAAGTTGCTATGGAAATATCTCCACAAGAACACAAAAGGTATGATTAACAGAAACTTTGGACTGCAGCTACCAGAACTGCTTTTTGAATAGAAGTACATTCAAGAAAGACCACACTTACTTGGCTTGAAAAACTTAGAAGGTGTTGCAATTTTTGAACAACATAAAAATTTGATTAAGTAAAAACAAAAAAAGTCTCTGCAGGCCATACAGTCTACACGAGTGTAGCAGTGGGCGCTAAGCTAGTGGCAGGATATATGCGAGCCTGGTCCGCTATTGTTTTGGAAATTGTAGCAGTTATGCCCTCTAAGTCACAAGATCGAGGCATAAGGAATAGCCATTGAACAACCACACCATCATCGCCCCACCTTTTTTGTTTTGTCAGCAACTTCACACATCTGGCAGTGCTGTAACAGTGTGGCAAGTTCTTTCAGAAGCACCAGATAGTGACTTTAGCAGTGTCAGCACATTGAATATGCCTTCTTGCACAAAAACACATTCTATTGGGGTTTCTTGTGTCACTCTCTCTTCCTATGATGTTGTTTTTCTTAGAGGGTCACAGGAATCTGCTGTGCCTGTGGGGACTGTGGTGCCATACACCTACCCTCTTTGGGAGATCCAGTGTCCGGACCATCTACATCTCTGGACTCTGGAAAAAAACTTTGACAACATATTCCATAGTTTGACAGACAGGTGTAATATTCATTGTTTCCTCATCCTAGTTCAGCTTAAACCACTGGGTTCATTGGTTGAGCATTCAACTAATTCTCACTTTCTAAGATTAATCCAGTCTATTGGCAACTGATTAACTGGGAATTCATGTGGGTGGGTGGTTTTTCACCTAAGCCAGATGCAGGTAGCATAAAGTAAAGGCAGAACTGCAACAACCCCAGAAACTGAAACACTCGACATTACAGTTCTGTGACGTTGATCATTATGGTACTGCTGCATGTGTAGGAACATCTTTTTCATTTTAAGATCATCCAGTGAATGGGTAAGGTTGGGTTCCATGGTGTCATTAAGGTTCTGTGCTTGGAAGACTTCCAGTGGTTTGTCTGGCCAAGACAGTGGAGGTGGTGTCACATTCATAATTGTGGTCCCAGTTATAGTAGCTGGCAGATAAGAAGTTTCTCCTGTGATATCACAAGCTGTACTGTTTATTAATAAACTATTACATTTCAGCTCCAGTCACACTATGACACTAGGTCAGTCTCCCTCATAGTAATTCACAACAACCACTTTAGTTTTGTACATGGAATATATCCACTATATGCGTATCCTTTGAGAATAAGGTTGCGGCAGCAGGATATCCCACGGGCAACCTTCCACTTTTGTTTCTGCTTTGCCTAAAAACATTTGAACCACACAAACCTCTGTGTCAGTCCGGCCCATTTGGGTCTGTTACTTTCATGTTACAGTTAACTCATCCTCATTGCTTATAACAAAATGAACATCATTTCAGGTACACCGCCCACAAAACAAATCCTCAGCGCTTACCAGAAATCATATAAATCAAATATAATCATGTTATATAATCATAGCTAAGTACCGTATTTACTCGAATCTAAGCCGCACTTTTTTTCCGGTTTTCGTAATCCAAAAAACCGCCTGCGGCTTAGAATCGAGTGCAAAGCAAGCGGAAGTTATGAAAAATGTTGGTACGTGCCGCCACAACTAACTTCTGCCATTGAATATATGTAGGGCGACACAGGCATGCTTTGTAGGCACAAAGATAAATACTGGCGCCAAAACCTCTGCGTCAGTAAATAAATTTAAAAAAAAAAGTGGAAGATGAGCTTTTTTTCTCCGCCGCGAGTTTCGACCACTGCATTTTCATACATTATCCAACGAAGTAAATACAAATTCCGTATTGTTCATCTTCGAATGTAGTACAATTTCAGTGTACTACGAAAATGTGACTGGCAAGACTGTTTGGGATGTTTGTCAATATGGCCAACTCTACGTTCTGAATTTTTTCCTATCTGTGAGAAGAGATGGTTGCTAATAGGAACCTGATGAAATTTGAATCACATACAGTATTCTCTTCACCATAAGAATACTACGAATATAAACATTTTGCCATGTATTCTTTTGTGTTTGCTGCTATCTCATTTAAATCCTGTCTGCCTAATAAACTATGAAACTAGAGTGAGACAACAGCAAACGCGGAAGAATATACGTATCGTGTCATGTTTATATTCGTATTATTCTTATGCCTAATAATGATACAGTCTGAAATGAAGCACGGCAAGTGACTAGATTTTTAAATCTAAGATGACTCTAATTTCTGTGCAGAATTTGATGTAATAAAGAAGCGGCCACAAAGATTTTCAAACGGAGAAAAATTTTCGCCAAACTCTCGTTCAGAACATGTTCTATCTTACGCAGTCTATTATTTGATTCTTGTTGATCATTATCAAAGAAAGCAGCAGTGTAAGTAACAACAAATAGCAGTCTCTTGCCATTGTTTCACTAATGAGACGATTCCTCTCTTTTTTTTTTAATTGTACGCGGCGGTAGCGCGCACAAAAGCAAGTCATGCCGTGAGCCGCGACAGGCCGTAAACACGCACTATCAGAATGCGACAAACAATGCATGACACGGTGCAGTAATGCATTTTCAGCTTAAGAGTGACGCAAACACCTATAACAAAGAAAACGGCACTTATCAGATCAAAGCAAAATAAGCAATCGATTCAAACCAGACGAAGCACGTGAAAAAGGAAGAGTACCCGCATAAATACGGACGGAGCGCCTGACGCATAGCAATGGCTACGTGGTAAAGCTTAACTGCTAAGCTTACGACTCGAACCAAACTACTGTAGCTGTATTGTCATTCATTCGACCTAAATTGTGTCTCATATTACAATGGACCAACTTTGTTTCGATTGGGAGGTGTGGCCTAAAACTTTTCTCTCTCCTTGAATTTCGAGTCTCAAATTTCAGGTGCGGCTTAGATTCGGGAAATTTTTTTTTCCTTGATTTCGAGTCTCATTTTTCAGGTGTGGCTTAGATTCGAGTGCGGCTTAGATTCGAGTAAATACGGTATAATCATATAAATCACACAAAAATTGCTTTAAGGTGCTGCCTCATTAACCTCCTACATCCCCGCCAGTGTACTATACCACAAGACCAAATCACTGACAACACTGAAAGATTCTATACTTAATCCATTAACTACCTCAGTCTTAGAAAAACACACCCCTACCATTAATCACAACAATTGGACACACAACCCCTCCAATTTGTCATGGAAAGGTAAATTTATAATGTAATCAGTTGTTTTTCTTCCAAGAAAATTATTTAAAAATTGGTATTACACAAGTTTTTAACCATGTCAGAATTGGAACTTTTCTGTGGCTACTTACAAATCTGCATTTGTCTTCCAAAACATTAAAAATTCTCCATACCCCCATATCTTGCCCCCACCCCCTACAAACTATCGTTTGGGTGTTCTTGTAACAAAGCCTCTTGACTACCACTGTCACCAAAAATTCACACACACTAAAATAAAACACCAGTATATGAAATTCTTCACAATGAATTCATTCATGGTAATCCTTGATGGTGACTACCTGGGGAAAGAAAGCTGCAGTCACTCTCCCTCCCCTTTTCAAAAGCTCTGATGTTCATAATACACACCTATAGATACAACATCAATTAAATAAATATGCTTTCACTCTACCACCATACTGCCATCTTATTCAATAAATTACCATAATAAACTTCACCTCATGTATACCACTAACAACAAAAAATCAAAATGAACAAGCCTCAAACTTCACATATGAACAAAACAAGATTCCAAGCAAATGTGACATGAATGAGAGACAACTGTTAGCAATGAGTCCCATGAATCCCAGGCTTTCTATACAAATAACCACAAACTATGAATATCCTACATTAATATTTCAAGCTAACTTCTCAAATACAAAAATATAACATAAACCCCTTCTATAATAATGCAGTTGAAATAAAACATATTAATCTAAACCCCCTACATTCACGATCTTAATGCGTATGGCATTTCGAGCACTGCTTGCATAAATGTCCTCGGCCTCTTATTCTTCCTCTTTCCTCCTACTTCCTTCCCAGGAATTGGTGCTACAATGTGTGGTAGTGAATCCACTGCATCTTTAAAAAGATCAAGGCAATAGTTGTCCATGTTGGCAATTGTAATTTGACTTTCACAGGTGATATCATTTCAACCGCTTAGTATGGCCCCTGGTACCACATGAAGAACTCCTTTATCTTACTGTTCAAGGTATATGGGCTTCTTAATGTGATCCGTTGACCTGAACAGTACTCTGGTACTTCACTCCTATGCAACACCATTCTCTCCTGATGTTAAAGGGCCTCGGTGTTCACTTTTAGCACCTGCTTCCACACATCTTTTGTTCACCTATTGAACTTTCATACCGATTCCCCATTCCTTCTGGTTCTCAGTTTGACCATGTCAAACAGTGAGCCAGTTTTGTGCCATACACAGCCTAGTATGGTGAAAGACCAGTGCTATCATGGGTTTTTGAATTATATGCTGCTGCCACATATGACAAGTAAACACCCCAATCATTGGGGTGGCTATTAACATAATAGATCTGCATCTTACCAGTCATTTGATTAACAAGTTCTATCCTACTGTTACCTTCTGGATGTAATGGGCTAGTTCTTAGTTTATGAATATGTAGTAAGTGACGCAACTGCTTCATTAGTTTAGAGATGACATTGGTGCCTAACAGAGCAGAAAGCGGAACATAGACAGTCCTTGCTTGTCAGGATGTGCTAGAGTCTTCTGTCAGCACTTTAGGATTCCATAGCTGGTTTGGAAGGCAGGTGTGATGTGTGGGGAAGTTGCAGGCAAACCATCAGTGATCGTAGGATAATTCTTTATTAAGTTATTCAGCTTGAACAGTCTTCTGAGTGTGCCGTATTTTTTTTTTGCATGGTCCAGTGTTCTGTCATAATATTCTGGTACTGTGACTGCAGCCAATGGGGTGCAGCAAGTCTTGTGTACGCACTGGTTGGAAGACAGAGCACTGAGCAGGCATCTCTGGTATGATGGTGCTGTTCAGGTGGCAGGCAGTGTTTTGTGTTTCGCAGAGGTAGAGTTGTCTATATCACTGGCATAGCACAGAGCAGCACAGGCTTGATGTTACATAACTGCTGTATGTTCCATGACAATGAGCTGGTTCAGCCACATTTAAATATTGCCACTCCATGCTCATTTCACAGTAATAGTGCTGTTAGAGTTCCACACTGAACAGCCTGGAATGAGTTGAGGACACAGTTGCAGTCAGGCTGTTATACTCCCTGCAGGCTAGTCCAGCATTGGCACGTGTGGCCTGTTATGACAGACACAGCTGTGAAGCTACTGACCACACAGTCCACTGGCCAGCACCTAACTTTGTCTCTGACCTAATTCCATTCTGGCACTCAACTGCTGATTCTAAATCTCATTTATAACTTTACCCTTTACAGTTTTACTCCCTTCTATTAAGAAAATTGGCCCTTGAATTTTGCCGAAACACAGACTCTGGTTTATTTACCATTATTTACACTTCATATTTCCATCTCCACTCATGATATCATTTTTTGCTTTGAACTGTTTTCACTTTTAGTACTGGTAGCAGATACATATCTTCACATCATGGAAAGATAATGGGAATTATGAAGACATCCTAACCTATATACTAAATTTGTGTCTCATTCACATATTACTTACATCACATTCCTTTAACAAATCAAATACATTCTCAAATAATAACATTAAGTCATATTTTGATGTACAAAAATAATGACACATATCCAATTACTAACATAAAAAACCATGCACTGCTTGACTTTTCTGCTTCTCTTTTCATTAAACTATATGAATACCATCCACCATCTTGCTACTTTATCCTATCACTATGATCTCGCAAGTAGTGAAAATTATCTGCAAGTTTATGGGTTTTCCATAGTTTCCTTAAGTCACTTAATGCAAATGCAAGGATGGTTCCTTCAAAAGGGCATGACCACTTTCCATCTCCATCCTTCCCTAATCTGACTTGGCCTCCATTTCTAATGACCTCACTGTCAACAGAACATTATACACTAAACTCTCCTCCTCCCCCTCCTCCTCCTCCTCCTCCTCCTTCTGAAAGTTTATGTTAATATCTTACTATTTACAGTTATTGAAAAACAAGGAGAATACATATACTGTGCACAACATTCTATCTAAACTTAATTAGAACCGAACTGACCTATGTAAACAGAATGGTTCATGCACTGCCCTATTGTTTGGCAATAGTAGCCCGTATGAGCTCTGTGGTTTGCACACTGTCATATTGCTCCATCTTCTTATATCTTAGCAATTCATGAGAGTTTATTTACAACAGTAGGAAATCCATGGTAACCTTGCTTTGATCGCCTTCTCGTAGTATTGTGCTTGAGGAATATGTTTGAAATCTCATAAGCTATTACTCTTTTCACTCTTTATTAACCTATACTACTATATAAACACAAGTCATTGTTCAACTCTATAACCAATAATATAGAAAAGTTCTTGACCAATTTAATTCAAATTTTTATGTAATAATCTAATACACAGATTCATATAATTGATTTGCCCCAATGGAAAATGAATCTACAGCCTTCAGTGAAGATACACAATATTGTCCAACCTCCAGCAGGACTCTAAAATTAGAAAGCATGGAGGACACATATGCGGAGCGAGTAACAGTAATCTCTGACTGTTAACAATTAGCCGCCATTACGCGGTACATTTAAAAATATTTTTTCACAGCACAATGTCTGATAGCCGGAGCGGAAGAAATTATGTAAAAATATTCAGCGAGATTAATTGAAGTAATCCAGTGAAATAATTTTATTAAAAC
The DNA here is from genome assembly GCF_023864275.1 of Schistocerca cancellata. NCBI lineage: Eukaryota > Metazoa > Arthropoda > Insecta > Orthoptera > Acrididae > Schistocerca > Schistocerca cancellata. The sequence goes on along the minus strand of NC_064626.1, from coordinate 494,884,755 downwards.
TTCTCTATTTTCTGTGATAGTAATAATTTCAGAGCTGAGTACTACTACGCTATTGTATTTACAGTAATTTGTAGGGAGCCTGGCGCTCGTTAAAACCAGATATAATACATAATTGGCAACCTACGAAATTCATTATTTTGCTTATTATATCTCTTTTGCATTTTTCAGAAAGCTAAACGTAAAAACTAACTTCACTAAGGATCAGTGACGGATCCTAGAATTTACTAGGAGAGTGTTTCCGCTAAATAAATAGCTAACATAACATTAATTTTTTCTTTTAAGAGATATAATACTGTCTGATGTCTTTTCTCAGTTTTCTATTCTGATCTGTAGCCTGTGTTGCCATGCTGGTTTTGTGGGTTTCTTCTGTGTGTTGGTTGGTTCTGACCTCTGCCTAGTGTGTATATTTAGTGTAGTGAGTGCTCCTATATAAACCAGTAGTTGTAACTCTTCCATAGTTGTGTTTTCATTTATTTTGTTGTGTATGATTGTGTTGATAGTTTTTATTGTTGTTTCGACTTGTGGGTTATTTGGCGGTCTATGCAAGAATGGTCTAATGTCTGTATTTGTGTCTTTGTATTCTATATATGTCAGCTGAAATTTTCCTTCTATATCTAACATGTGTGTCACTTCGTGTTCTATTTGTGCTTGTTCTGGTGGCTGTCTTAAGATTTCGTTTTCCTCTGATTGTTTAATTGATGCGTGTTGTTCTTTGTTTGTTTGCTCTGGGATGTTTGAGTCCATTACTGTATTTTCTTCTTCTTCTTCTGATTGCACATTATTTTGTTCCAGTATTTGTTGTACTTGTTGTTTGATGTTTTCTAATTCTGACTGGGGTATCCTGTTATTTTTGATTATTACACGGATCTGATCAGCTAGTCATTGTTCTGTTAAAAAATTTAATTCTGGGTATCTGGTAATAAATGTTGTGTATACTTGTGATCTGTTTTCAGTTGTGTTGGTTCCTAGGTTTGTTGCTTGACAATAACAGAACATAAGATGTCGATTAACTTCATCTGACCATCTCATCCTCTGTCTTTGTTTTCCTTCTAGGGTGGTTGCAGGAAGCATATCCTGCAAAACACCCTTATTTGGATTTAAATCATTTTCCAGTTGGCTAGCAGTGTCGTTACCATTGTGGGCGGGCATAGGGTTCAAGCGTCATCCCCGACCATGACGGCGCTTGTCCGAGGCTTCTTTAGTTCTGTCCTGAACCAACTAATCACACTAAAAGGGGGGTTAGCCCTATTAGTGGTTTGTTCTTTTTGTTGCCTTTTACGACTGGCAGAACATACCGGAGGCCTATTATTGTTATTATTATTATTATTTTTATTAGTAGTAGTAGTAGTAGTAGTAGTAGTAGTAGTAGTAGTTCTGGTAGTAGTTTAATTCACCCTTCAGTCTCTTTTACAAGGATATTGCACATGTTTTTGTATTTCAATTTAATGTACAAGATGTTGGGAAATCATAGGGGGGGGGGGGGGGGGTAGAGACCTTAGGTCCCTGGAATAGCTTGGTCCTAATCAGTGGTCTAAGCACCATCCAAGGGGATTTCATGGGAGGAAATATGCAGGGCACAGTCCAGTGAGTGGAGATGGAGTTCCCAACAGAGGGAAGTGAGATGCATCCCAACCAGCAATCCCACCCATGGGCAGTTATCAGGAGGGAGACATCCCTCAATTGCAAAGACAGGGTACACGGAATGGCCAGGGAATTGGTGAATGGCAGTTGTGTAAGAAACCAGGAGTTGCCTCCATCATATTTGTAGAGGGAGAATCCCCACTTCTGCGAGGAGACTGTCAATGAGACGTCAGCTTTTCATAAAAAGTAAGGCCCAAGAAATGGCACTGTGTAACAGCACAAAGGAGCTGGTCGCCTAAATAAAGTTCTGGATTGGGGTGTACTGTAGGTCATCCCTCCTTCCTTCCTCTCTTGCTTCACTGCTGTAGCCTCCTCCACCCTGCTATGTCACTAGCATGTGTAGCCAGTCTGTGTGGTGGAGCTGTTATATACCCACCTGTCTGAGCCCCCTGACAACACAGGGATCACACTACTGATACTTGAGCTTTTCCCTCCCCATTTATGCCAAGGAGTGGTTGCTTGTCTTCCTGTAGCATCAGAACTCCCAGTAACAGCTGCTGTGCTAGGTGGCACTTGCTGTGACTGGGTGGCACCCATAGGGAGAGCCCCTGATACGAGTAGGTGGTATCAGGGCGAATGCTTGGCACATGAATCACTTCCAGCTGCAAAAATCTGACCATTCTCAAATGGCTGTCTCTTCAAATGGTAAAGGATTGTTGAATGCTTCTTTGTATGACCTAGCACCTTTCCCTTCCCTTGCTACACCATGGGAGGAGGACCAGGCTTGTTGTCTTGGGATGGAACAGTTTCCCTGCTACCTCTGTACTAGGACAGATGGGGTCACATTCACCTGCACGAAGCCATTGTTTTTTATGGAGAATATCTAGGACAAGTTTGGTTATGTGGAGTCTCTCAGTAAGATAGTCAGGCTCACTGTTGATCAAACCTTTTTCTGCCACCCAACCTGCAGCTATTCATGCTTATGATCATCTTAGCAATGCCGCAGTGTCTGTTACCCCTCCCCAATCCCTGGATATGGTCCAGGGAGTGATTTTTCATAGGGACCTCACCCCGAAAACTCATGAAGAACTCCAGGGTAATATGGAGTGACGTGGCATTCATTATGTTCAACATGTGCAGAAGGGTAGCAAAGACAACTGCACCGATACCAGCATCTTCATTCTGGTTTTCGAGAGGGATACTCTCCCAGAGAAGGTTAAGGTCATGTCCTATAGATGTGACGTGAAGCTGTACCTCCTATCACCCGTGACGTGCTTTCAGTACTTGCGCTTTGGGCATGTCTTCCCACTGTACGGCAGACCATCTGCGTGGTGACTGTGGACACCCACTCCATGGGGGAAGCCCCTGTGTTCTGCCCCCTGTGTGTGTCAATTGTCATGTCTGTTGCCCAGCTTATAAGAGAGAAAATAAGATCCAAGAGTACAAGTCCCTGGATCACCTGCCTTATACTGAGGTTCACCAAAAATATGAGAGACTCCATCTGTTGTCAATTTCTTTAACTTTTGTCTCTGTTATATCCTTTCACCCTCCAACCTCCTCCTTAACCCAGCCCTGTCCCCCTCTCCCCTCCTGTTCCCATGTCCTCCCCTCTGAGAGCCTCTCCTTCTCCCTGGCCAAAGCAGTGCCCTCCTTCTTCAATACCTGCTGGGGATGGGGCTCCTCCCCAGGACCCCTGCCTCCAGTGTTTCTCAGCCTACTACCACAAGTCAGCCACAAGATGCACCATCTGTGTGCCCCAAGGTCACCCACTGTCTTTCAGTTCTGGACCTTGCAGAAGCCTGTACTCCCTGTGTACCCTGCCATCCTCCACCTCCGAAAGAGAGAAAGAAAAAAGGTAAGGCCAAGGACAAGGCTCCCCCGAGGTGCCATCTCCCTCTGCACAACCTGAGTCTGATGTCTTATTTACAGGTGTCACCCCATTCTTGTTGGTGATGACTAATCACGGAGTAACATGACCTCCTCTCAGCTTCTTTATGTCTAACCTGGACTCTTGCCACGCGACGATCCAGTGGAATTGCAATGGGTGCTATCATCACCTGCCAGAAATACAACATCTTGTTTCTTCCTATTCTGCATTCTGTCTTGCTCTTCAAGAAATGCACTTCCGTGATGAGCATTCTTCAATTTTTCTTGGTTATTGGTATTCTGTCAGAACTGTGGCAGCCCCAGTATAGCATCTGGAGGGGTCTGTGCTTTGGTTCACTCTGATGTCATTACTGACTAGATCCCTCTTCACACCAACTTGGAAGTGTGCAAATGACTCCAGCAATCACTGTTTGCAATGTCTACCTCCCTCCAGGTAGGCCACTTCCTTGTGTTGAGCTGTCTGCCTTAACACAATAACTCCAGCTCCCATTTCTCCTCCACAGGGCTTCAATGCACACCACCCCCTGTGGGGGAGTGTCACTTCAATTGATAGAGGTCTCCTAATTGACCAACTTATTACATACTTTCATTTGTGTCTCCTCAGTGATGCTTCCCCTACCATCTTCAGGGCCACCCATGACACTTTTACTGCTATTGATCTCACAATCTCCTCCCCTGCTCTCTTGGCTTCCTCCCCACTGGTCACCCCATGATGATCCTTCCACTTTCCAGTGATTTTATGGTTCCCCTGTTGCCGCCAGGCAGACAGGCCCCATGTTGGGCACTCAACAGGCCAAACTGGCCTTTACATACGTCTGCTCTGCGCTTCGACATCTCTGTCTTGCATTGATGCATTTGTGCAGGGCATCTCTGCCACTATTCTTCATGCTGCTGGCACTGCTGTCCCCTTATCCACAGGTTGCCCTCATCATTGACCTGTACCATGGTGGAGCAAGGACATACTAGTCTCTGTCCAGGACCGCTGATGGGTGATTCAGATGATGCCCTTCACAGACCACCCCCCTCGCTATTAAGAGTCTCCATGCTAAGGCTTGTTACCTTGTTAAGCAGAGTAAAAACAAATGCTGGGAGCACCATGTTTCCTTCCTGGGGATGTATGCTTCCTCATAGGTTTGGTCCAACTCCGTAGCCTTCTGGGCTGTCAGCGACAGTCAACTGTCCAGGGTCTTATCCTCCATGGCACTCTGTGCACTGATCCATTGGTCCCTGCAGAACACCTTGAGACACACTTTGTGATGGCATCGACATCCTCTTCCTATCTGGCTACCTCTTTCTGGCGGAAATTCTGAGTTGAACAAACCCCACTCTCATTCAACCCACACCACACTGAACCCTATAATGAACCCTTCACTGAATGGGAATTATTGCAGGCTCTTGTCCCTTCACGTAATGTGACCCCAGATCGGGATCCCATCCATGACCAGATGGTCCAGCACCTGGATATTACCCAGGGGTAGCATCTACTCAGGGTCTTCAACCACATTTGACTCATGGGTGCCTTCGTGTCACAATGGCGAGACAGTATAGTTATCGCCATCCTTAAGCCTGGGAAGAACCCAATGTCCCTTGACAGCTACTGCCCAATTAGCCTGACGAATGTACTTTGTAAAATGCAAAGAGGATGTTTAGCTCTCAATTATGTTGGGTATTCGAATCTTGGGGGCTTGTGTCCCCATATCAGTGTAGCTTCTGGGAAGGACAATCTCCAACCTACCATTTACTCAGATTGGAAACATCAATCCAATAGGCTTTCACTAACTGCCGGCACTTTTTTGCGGTCTCCTTTCGCCTACATAAGGCATACAACATGGCTTAGTGCCTCCACATTTTAGTTACCCTCCATGACTGGGGCTTTTGCTGCTCCCTTCCAACTTTTATCCATGAGTTTTTATCCCACTGTCTCTTCCGGGTTCGAGTTGGCATTTCACTCAGCACTCCTCCGATTCAGGAGAATGGTATGCCACAGAGTTCTGTGTTAAGTATCACCCTCTTCCTCATGTAGCCATCAATGAACCTGTAATCTCTGTTGGGCCTGTGGTTACTCCAGCATTGTATGTTGACGATTTTTGCATCTGATGCAGCTCCTGTTCAGTAGCATCTGCTGATTGTCAGCTCCAAGGCCTCTCTGTGGACTGTCTCCCATGGCTTCCTATTTTCTCCCTCCAAAACGCAGGTTATGCATTTTTGTTGTCGCAGATGCTAGAGAGGGAGTGCTTTCCCAAATGGCTCACACTAAAAACAGAAAATTTTGACATGGAGGTCAAACCTCAAGTGGGGACATAAATTACAAAAAGGATGAAAGAGATCAGATAGGAGGAACAAAATTGCACACTGTACAGGGAACCAGGTTGATAGCCAGGTCAACATAAATCAGAACACTGAGAGAGGGGAAGGAGGGGACAGTGGTGAAGGAGTGAGGATAGGGAGGGGGGCAATGGTCAAGGAATGACAGCCAGGGAAGGAAGAATGGGCTGCAATAGCTGGTGGCCCCATGTGCACCACACACAAACTGATGAAAGAACCATGAGCCCCTGGGGGACTACATACTCTGCAATTCCCCTGTATCCCAACTAACATATGTTCATTGTAGTGCTGTTTATCTAGGAATGACGAGTACTAAACTGGCTGAGTGTGTGAGAACTATCTTCCCACCCAGTACTAATTACCCTGAACTTCAGAGATTGGAACTTTCTATCCAGTATATCCTTACATCCTGCTACCCTTTCATCCTTAAGTTTCTTTTAATTTGCGTAAGGGCACTGTTGAGCATCAAACACTACATCTACTACTACTACTATTCCTACTCGACCTTAACCTCATTAATGTATATTGTTGGCCATCTTTTTTTAAATATATTTCTTTATTTGTTTACTCAATACTTTACTCTGTTACTTTTTACTAATCTTGAGGTTTTCGGGTACCTCTCCCACTCTCTCTTTTTAATTTTATCCTGTCTGCATTTTAACTATAATTTTAGTTCTTTATTGCACTATTAATGTCACTTTTTGTTTCTTAACCTCTTATTCCATCTACCCTATCACTCTGACCTTCTATCAGCTCTGGACTGAAGCTGGCACAGTGCTTACCACTGTACAATCTTTAGCTGCCTCCTTTCTCTGTCATCCGCTCCTTCATCCTTGTCTGCCATCGTCCTTGCAACAGGAGATATCCTCTCAACCTGGAATCTGACCGACTGGTCCCAATTGTATCTCTCTGTCCTCCTGAGAGAAGTACTGACAATTTCAAAATCTACAATCAGTTCCACAAGAAAGTGTACGCCATAATTTTAATTTTAACATCTGCAGCGACATCTCTGGTTATGGTCTTGAATCTGTAATCAATGTGCTTTTGCACAGTATATAGATAAACAGTGAGAGAGTTGAATGTTTAGTTTCATTGGATCCAGTTTAAAATAAGCACAAAATATCTGAAGCATCACTTACTTATGTATTTATCAAAAATGCCTTCTGAGGTCCCTTAAGAAGCTATTTGGTTTGAACGAGGCAAACTGGGTGCTTCAAGAGAATACTAATCTGAAATGTTGCCACAGCATCTGTAAAATATGGAAACAAGACTATGGGGTGTAGGGGAGAGTGGGGCTAATGTGGACATGGGATAAGAGTGGACACAGAATTATTTCAGTGAAATAATCTTTGTATGTTCATGTTGGTAGTTCTGTAGGATGTAGTGAACAATCAAACAAAGTCTGGTGCCAGTATGGTTATTCTTGCAAGCAAGAGAAGTGAAAATTCGATTTCTGTCCTTTCCATTCGATTTTTGTCATAAACCAGTTTCAAGATTACTCCAAAGGGTTAGTATTGAACATATTATCAGTTGTGGTTTATAAATTTATAAAGATTTCCCTAACTTTTACTTGTGTAATGTTTCATCTAAATACAACACATTTGCTAAAATTTGATTTCATATCCAGAATGGCCTCCAGGACCAAGTGTGGACATTTTAAGAGGAGCAAGTGTGGACAGTGTCCACTGTTACCCCTGTCCTGATTTAGAACAGTTTCATAATTTTACATTTATGAATGATTTTAGTAAATTATCTTCATTGTAGATGGTGAGGACACATATCCGAAAAGCTGACAGGGCTAATATTGATGAAGAAAGAGTTCAGAAAGTGGTAAAAGTTTTATTCAGAAAGGGGAGTATTGAACGAACTGCAGAGAAATTTGGTTAAAGAAGTTGATGCTACAGAAATGCGTCACCACAGCTAAGAAATATGCTGCTGAAAGCATTCAGATCCATCCAGATGAGTTTCTAAACTATGCCACCATATGATAATTCTATCATTATTTGTAAACCAACTGTCTTAGATAAATAACAGATACAGATGTGTAGTTCCAAAAATCCTCTTCTATTCCATACCTTGTGGCTGACTACATTATATACTTTTTTCAGATCCATGTGATGGAACTGATTCTGGAAATTCAATGAAGAAATCCAAACACTTAATACGACTGAGTCCAAATCCAAAGTTCACAAGGTTTTTACAGATCCTCAAAAGAAATTACTTCATGAAGGCATCGAATTTACATTATGGACTGACATACAACCAAGCACGTGAACTGCCGCTTATGTGTGCTAAAAAACTGCAGAAAAGAAATTACCCTAGGAGCTGGGATGTAAGGCATACGGCAGGAAGGGGCTGGTTGTACAGATTTTTACATAGGCAACAGAACCTATCTGTTCCGTAACCTGAAAATACAAGCTTCGGAAGGGATGCAGCATTTAACTAAGTAAATGTTAATCTTTTCTTTGACAATTTTTTGAGTGTGTTGGAAAATTTTAAGTTCACTCCAGACAGGATGATGAACTTGGATGAGTGTGGCATTCTTACCATAATGTAGCCTCCTAAAGTTATTGCAGAATGTGGTAAGAAGCAAGTGGGAATGGTAGCATCACAAGAGAGAGGCGAAAATGTCAATATGTGTGCTCATTAACGGCCATACCGCCAGTGTTCATTTTTCCATGAGTCCATATGAAAGACAAATTTATGGATGGTGTGCCAAATGGCAGTATTGGCTTCACCAACAAATCTGGATACACGGCAACCGAATTGTCCCTCGAAGTTTTGAAGCATGTAGCTAAGCAGATGAGCTGTTCAGAAGACAATCACCTACTCATACTTTTGGACAATCATGCAAGTCACATCAGCATTTATGTTGTCAATAAGGCCAGAGATGCTGAAATCACTCTGCTGACATTCCCACCACATTGTTCCCACAGGATGCAACCACTAAATATCACTGTGTTTAGGCCTTGTAAGTGATATCTAAGAATAGCAATGGCTGACTGGATGAGAATGCATCCTGATCATCCAGTCACTATTTCAGAAATCACTATGTTTTGTGGGACAGCATTTCCACTTTCATTTACCCAAAAAATATCGCATCTCGCTTCAAAGTGCGTGGATTGTGGCCACTTATTAGGTTGGCATTTACTGAAGATGATTTTAGGCTTTCGGAAGTAACCAAACAGACAGCAGCCTCTACGTCAAGTTGTCACACACCTTCTCCTGTGGATCCTGCAAGTTTGTGTGATGCTTCACCTTCCACTTCAGGTGCAGTCCTAACTGAAATTCCAACTCCTGAAGACTGTTGAACTTTCCCAAAAGCCGCAAGGTGAGGAGGAAAATCGAGGCAAAAGAAATCCATAGTTTACACTAGTACTCAAATAAAAGATAAATTGGAAGCCACAGTGGTGGGTAAAATGAGATCAGCTTTAAAGAAGACTTTGTTCCAGAGCAAGGAAGCAAGAAGGACCTGAAGATCTCTGAGGGGAAAAAAAAAATCAGTGATTATTACAGACAGTGGATTGGACACCTTTTCATCAATATGCTGGAATCTGAAGATGAGGGATGTTGTGAAAGAGATGACGAGGAAGCCCAAACTGTGCAAATGTTGATAGATGATGAAGTGAGGTCTGGTGATATTGTTTTTGTTCGTATTGCCACCAAGGAGACTTTTAAATATTATGTTGGGCAAGTTGCGAATACTGTTGAGTAAGAGAAAGTGTATGTTTCCTATCTGCAGAAAAAAGGATCTGGATTTGTATTCCCTTTTGTCCCAGATGAGTCAATAGTGGAGAGGTCTGATGTAACTTGTCTCCTGTCTTCTGCAAAAACAACCGGGACACAAAGGCACGGGAGGATGCTGCAGTTTAATATTGATTTTGAAAAGTACAGCAGAGTGTGCGCTGATATGAAACTTCCTGGCAGATGAAAACTGTGTGCCAGACCGAGATACGAACTCGGGACCTTTTCCTTTCGTGGGCAAGTGCGTTCTTGCAGGAGTGCAAGGTTCGCAGAAGTGCTTCTGTGAAGTTTGGAAGTAGGGGACAAAGTACTATCAGAATTAAAGCTGTGAGGATGGGTTGTGAGTTGTGTTTGGGTAGCTCAGTTGGCAGAACACTTGCCTGTGAAAAGCATAGGTCCTGAGTTCGAATCTCGGTCTGGCACACAGTTTCAATCTGCCAGGAAGCTTAAAAAAAATTCTTGAGGTCCATATTCATGTTTCACATTTATCAAGGAAAAAATAAAACTTTTTTATACTGTCCATTTCTTTTACCCCATGCAATTTCATTTTTTTTTTTTTTTTTAATTTGGCGGTCAAAATGTTGAAGATTGGCCTGTAATGTCTCCGGATGCAGATCCGATTGATAATGTTTGGTTGTATATTAAGATGAAGTTTAAACAAAATCAAGTATGTAGGGTACTTTGAAGCAGCTGTCATATCAAATGAGGATGATATGGTAATTGGTACCGAGGGAATAAGCAAAAAATCATGTGAAAAGCATGCCATAAAGGTGTCGAGCTATAATCAGTAATGGCAATGATTGAATTTACTACTAGGTAATTGTGCAGTTAGTAATAACATATATTCTCATGTAAACATATATAAACATATATTTATAATAGTGTCCTTTGTTTCATACAGATAATGGCATACACTATCTTGTGAAACTGACTCTAGAACAGTTGTTTGTACTTTTATATTTGTCTCTATATATTTATGTGTGGCTTTTCTATGTATGCAGAAGGAAGGAAATGCAGACAGTTTGCAGCTGAAAATTCCAGCTCCATTCTTTCTTTTTTTCTTTTCATCATCATCTTCTTCTTCTTCTTCTTCTTCTTCTTCTTCTCTCTCTCTCTCTCTCTCTCTCTCTCTCTCTCTTTTGCCAACTTTTAATTCAGTAAGTAGAGACCAGGAAATGTAGTGACCATTTTTGGCAAAATTCACACCTATTTTTTGCAGAATTCATGTCTACTTTTGTCAAAATTTGCATCTATTGTTTGTAAATGAGTAAACACAAATTTAAGAGGGGGTCACACTGTGTGAGTGAAGACAAACAAGGCCTTTGCTCTTTGAAACTGACTGTTAAAGAATTGCCAACTGGGAACTTTGTGACTGGAATATTTACTTTTGCAAAGCTTCAACAACTTTTTCTTCCGAAAGGGGCTTTGTGTTCTTTGTTTGGTTGTATAGAGGTTTTCCCGCCGGTGAACAGACTACGTAAAGTGTTTCTGGGTATTATTTGTGTTTTCCTGCCAAATTTCATGTTTACAAAATCTGCAGACAATTAATTTTTACCTTTTGTGTCTATTCATAACTCTGCAACACATGCCTGGCAGCACTACAGATAGAACTGACAAGGCAGTTGGCATAGTAGTAGTGTTAGGGCAAGAATTTCGGTGGAGTCAGAAAACGTTAAGATTTTGCTTCACAATTGCTGTAGCGCAGAATGCGGGCACTATAGGTTTTAGTAGCAGATGGCCGCAAGCATAAGCAAACTAGAATTTTAAATACCAGAGGGGCAAGGAGCGGTGCAGAGAAAAATGGGCACCGCCTCCCTTCTGCAGGGCAGGAACCTCTAGCAGAACTGGCTCAGAAGTACAGCGATCGAAGATCTTAACAGAGCATGAATGATGTAGTTCAGGCCTGACCTCTAGCGGCATTCAGTGCAACCACAGTTCAAAACTTCCCCCACCTATTTCTCCCTGTTAAAAGCGCCTGTATTGTACCAACTTTTGAGCTCTAGCTAATGAAGATACATATGTGTTCCTTGTTTATAAAATGCTAGATCCCATGTCTAAGTACTACACTGCATTACTGGCATATATCTTAAATAGACCTTTCAGCTGCTCCCAGTTATCATGGCACCAGATCATTGAGCACACTGATAAGACGTTGAGTCCGTACACTTTTCATTTTGCATACAGATTCTTACGTACATTATCTTTCCAAATTGGGGTTCGCAATACCAGTAACTGAAAATTGGTTACAGTTTTGATATTTATGTGCAGAAAATAAAGCTATTTCAAATTATCTCTGATAAAATAGTTCATCTGGATACAGTTCACTACGAAACAGCGCCTGTTATGTAATTTCAAGTTTTCTCATTTTGACACAGAATTTGCATCTATTTTGCATTTATCGCAAAATGTGAATTTTTCTGGACCCTATTAATAAGTGATACCAATTTTATTTGTTCATAGGAATGACCTTTGAAAACTAATTGTGTCCAGAATGGTTGGCAATGACAAATGTTGGACAAGCAGCTGAACTTGGCAACACTCGTCCAGAAGCTCTACTCATCAAGCCTTGAAGGAAATATGATTTTGTTAAAGTTATGACCCCTGTTTGCTTGGTTCTGTGTAGAACTTGAAGTGCTTTTTACTACCAATGCGTCTCATTTAGATGGAATCTTTACAGCATGATCATTTTGTACATGAATTACATAGTTTTACGTTATGTCTAGTTGTTTGTGGTACAGAAAGGTGGTGATAGATGTGTAAAAGTTGGTTTGTGTGAAAAGTCGTATTTAACTTTTTATTTATTTAACTTTTTGATTCATTTCAGCATCATCTGTTCATACTTTGATTTTTTGCACACACAGGATAATCATCCTGTATGTCATGAAGATGTAGCTGGAAGGCCTGACTTCTGCAAGAGGTACCATCCAGAAGACAAGATGAACAGAACGTACTATTCTCACTGTTTGCATTTGTGCCGTCATTACTTTCTTACTACCAAATGATTTATCATACAAAAGTATGCCATAATACAACAATGAGTGACAATGTGGAAAAATGTTAAGATTTTCAGTTCTATATTTTTGAAACTTGTAATCATGTGAAAGTCATCAGGAAGTCAAGCAATATATCTATGCTGATGACACGTTGGTGGGAGCACAGATACTCATTCAAAGAGGTGAAAGGCAGATTAGTTAGATCACTGGAAGAGCTCTATAAGTTTGACCATCTGATACCAAACCCCATAAAAATCAACATATGTGTTTTTCTCCTAAGAAACAAACAAACCACAAATAAAATGGAGAGAACAAGATCTTGGTCAATGCTAAGTACCAAAGCATCTTGGCATAAAACTAGATACAGAACTTAATCTTTTAAACAACACTACATGAAAATTAACTCCATCTGCTGAATGACCATCAGATGTCAGCATCTAGACTTAGATCAAGAAGAGCTTCTTGAGAAAAAGTTAGCCACCTACTTAATGGTAATGCAGAAACAAAATGGAACTTTGGTGCGATCAAGTAGCAGCTCCCTCTCGTGGGTTCACCTTCCATATCTCACTTGGAGTTCTCTTACCCATAATTGGCTGAGGAGAGGCGTTTCAAGAAACCAATCTAGTTAAATGGGGGTACCATACCTGAATGGAATGAAAAATGGGACTGCAGACTATCACAGACTGAAGGACATATTCCATTCTGCCAAAATCTGAACACAACTTGTACCAATCAGGATCTTATAATACGTAGTGACAAATTTATCTTTGTAGCTACATCCTGGCAAATTGAACATTAAATGTGTGTTTATTATTATCAACACATTATTACAATTACTATTGGTATGTCATTATAATAATTTATATCTAGAGGTATCATCTTTGACATAGAAAGTAAATAAATAAAGAACATGAAAAGTTAAAGTTGTGAAATTTAGCTGATTGAGAAGCTCAATAACATGTTTCCTACAGTTCAAATTTTCATCATTGTTTGTTCCCAAAAAATTGTTCCATTCTATCCTATTCAGTGATTCATTTCAACTGCTACATTTGTCAATGGGATTTTTTAAAAGTTTTTTTTTTTTACAGAACGGAACATTCAGCATTTTTCCAGAATTCAGGCATTGTCCATTTGTGGAAAATTATGTAATAGTTCATTGAATAACATTACTGATGACTTCTCTTGCTTACATTCTAATACTGTTGCCACTTCATAAAGAACTAATGCTACTTGAAGTACGTTATTAAGTAAATGGTCATTCACATACATACATCTACAGTTATTCTTCAAAAACCACTTCATGGTGATTCACGAAGGGTACTTCATGTATCACTGTTACTTCACCCATTTCCTTTTCTAGTCATGAATTGTGCACAGTATGAGCTATTGATATGTCTACCATAAGAGCTTGAATCTCTTTAATTTTATCTTCTTGGTCCTTTTGTGTGATGTACAAAGGAGAATGCAATTTGTTGGTTGCCGCTTCTACACGTATAAACTCTCACTCTTTTAATGGTAAACCAGACTGTCATACACAGTGTCTCTCTCACAGCATCTGCTAATGAAATTACTAAATGAACCCTTGACAAAATGCACTCCTTTTCTTTGACTGTTCTCCTTTCCCTCTATCAGTTGCATCTGGTAAGGGTACAAAGCTGAGGAGAAATACTCAAATTTTAGTTAGGAAACGGTTTTGCATGCTACCTTCTCTGTGAGTGTAGCTCACTTCCTATGAATTCTTCAAAGAAATCTCAGTCTGGCATTCATTTCTCTTGTTATTAGCTTCATATGGCATATGGTTGTTCCTCTTTAAATCACTCTCTAGGCACACTCACAGAATGTTTAATGGTTATGGCTGTTTACAGTGAAAGATCAGCATTGAAGTGATAATGTAGTAATGAGGCTTTTTGCCAAATTATGTGCAATATGTTACATTTGTTTGTATTGAGGCTCAACTGTCAAATATTGCACAAAATTTCTGTCCTTCACAGATCTTCCTGCATATCACTACAGTTTTCCATTGTTTTGATGTCTCTACATATAATAGTACAGTTGACAAACATCATGACTGTTCTGGCATAACCAAAAGCGCCAAAATGAAGAGGAAGAATGCAAGACCAGAGAAGGTGGTGAGGAGACATCAGCCAACAGTGTGCTGATTAGGACTGCGCCACCACAGGAGTGACACCTGCAAGATGTGAATTTAAGTGCCTTTCTTGCCAGCCTCAGCCGGACATTAGTGGATAGTATAGGCACAGTTGGAGACCGGTACTTGCAGATCAGTTATTAGTTACGTGTGTCAAACTTACAGGAACTCTGCATACAGCAAAGGACTCTGAATTATGTTGCATGTTGCTCATCGCTTGCAACACCTTTGCACACTAAAGTTAAGTATTGTCAATCTGCTTTACAGAAATAAAACTACCAATGTTATTTGCTTGAATTGTTGTATAGCATTCCAAGAATGCAGAATTCCTTAGGCACACTATACAAGACGTGTGGGCAGGACCAACAATCGTGGAGCTTTTGATATTATCCACTAGGTCACTGATAGTTATGGTGAACAATAATGGTCGTATAAGATCTCCTTGTGGTATGCTCAAAGTTACTGTAACAGTAACATTTGAAGATTTCTTTCCATTGAGAATGGCAAGCCATGTTCTATTTGCTACAAACTCTTCAGTACAGTTACAAAGGTGGTCAGATATTGTATACCCTTGTATTTTGCTTATTGGCAAGCAGTGTGGAACTGAATTGGATACTTTCCAAAAATCAAGGTACGTGGAATCAAACTGGGCATCAATGTAAACTGCAGACGAAGATAGCAAGTTGGGTTTCACAAAATGAAGTGTTTGTAGAATCCACATTGATTTGTACAGAGAATTTTGGACTCCAGAAAGTACATGAGCATGAATGTGTTCCAGTGCTCTACCAGCGGTATACACCTACAGCTATGTGCATCCTTTCAATGACCTTTCCTGAAAACGGTAATAACCTGCAAATTTTTTCCAGTCACTTAGAAGACTTCACTTCTCTTGTGATGATGAACAGACTACTGCTAGAAAAGATGTAAGTTCTTTCTGATACTCTGTGTAGAATCGAATAGATTGCATTGAGTCCAGTTGCCTTTCGTCTGTTGAGTGAGTTTCTTTGTTTTCCTACCCCAAGAATACTTACCTTTATATTTGTCCTTTTGAAATTGTGTGATGCATGAAAGGAGAAACTGAAGTACAATCTTTTTTCGTGAAACAATTTGCAAAAATGAAATTTAGTATCTTGGCATCCTTTGCATCATCCTTCATTTCAGTGTCTGAATGGACACTGTGTGACTGGATAGATGGCTTTGATCTGTTAACTTGCTTAACATAAGACCAAATATTCTTATGATTTTATTGAGATTGATCAATAGAAATTTACTTTTGAAATACTCAACACTTCATGCATTGCTCTTCTTCTGTGTTTTTGGCTTTGTTCCATTTTCGTTTGTTGACAAGACTTTGGTTGCATTTAAATCTGTGGTGAAATTCCCTCTGATTTTGGAGCAACTTTATTTATTTAGTCCAAGAATCATTTTTAGTACACTGTTTGTAACATGATATAGGACAATGGTAAACGTAATTGATTTACGATACAGTAGTCAGTGTGACTACATGGTCAGTACAATCAAAGTGCATAATAATATAAACTGACATACTACATTGCTTCTACATTTGATAGCACAAGTTAGTAAGTGGAAGTATGTGATAAACACAGAAAGTAAATTATAGTGTGACATGACACAAGGCACATTTAATAGTTTTTGGGTAAGTGAAGTTTACTTATTATAATGTTTCAGAAATTCAGAGACAGAGTAGAAGGTGTGGTCAAGCCTGATGTTGGCAGGCATTTTAAGTAAGAAGGCATATGATTATATAACATATCCCCAGTTTGATACACATCTCTTTTGTATAAGTTTGTGCTTACTGCATTTATGCGTGGCTTTGGCTTCTGCCTAGTTTGATTTGCATGTATGTTAAGACAAGGGCAGTATTTTTAAACTTTTCAAATAAAGGTCTTTGAGAGTCCCTTTATTTAGCCTTCATTATCATCCTGATTATCTTTTTTTGTTATTTAATTTTTTCTTTTTTTAAATCATGGAATTCTCTAAAAAAAATCATTCTATACGTCATAAGTGACTGTATACTATGATGGTAAATTGTCACCACTGATGAACAGCTTGTATTTTGAATGAGAACACTTACAGCATACATTAGTGTAATCAGTTTTTTATTTAAATCAAACAATGGAAGCTCCAAATAGGAATATCAACAATGTAGGAAAAGACAGATTGCTACTTACTGTAAAGAAGACATGTCAAGTTGCAGACAGGCACAATTAAAAGACACTTAAATAAAGCTTTTGGCCCCATCCTTCATCAGCAAAATAGACCCACACACCATCCACACACACAAGCAAGCATATGTCATGCACACATGATCACCAACTCCAACATCTCAGGCCAGAGTTTTATGCCAAAGATGACCCTTTGTGGGTAGGGTTATTCTCTGAAATTAATGTTGCATATGCTGTCTTTTAGTCCCTGCTGGTGCAGCCCCATCTACCAAAGGTTTAAATTGCCATATACAGTGACATATTGATTCATTGTACCTTGAAAATGGTGGGTCATTGACGTGTCAAAATATTGGCTGTTGAGGATGTTACATGGCTGTATTCATGTAAGTTATGGGAACTTTAAGTACATTAGGAAAAGCTAAAGTTTCACAGGGTCTTACAATTCTATAGCCAATAGTAGTCAAGAGATCTGCATCCAATATCATCACAGAATCATTTAAGCCTCCAGTTGGGTCCAAACCAGAGGACCACAATCTGTTCTGGGAATGCTCCTGCAGGATCACATTCTGCTCTATGTGTCAGGCTAATTCCCTGCACCATTTCAATCAGCAACCTGTAGAAATTGAGGATAGCCTGTGAACTCAGACAGTAGCTTCCATTTGTGCTGACATAATCCACAATTTGCTCTTAGCAATAGCAGCATGCTATGTCCTCTGAATTATTTCATCAGTATGTGCTATTTCATGTATCAGATCAGTGTATTTCCTTCTAGTATCAGCTATGGCATAATTTTTTGGAAAATGAATAAGGAAAATATTCAAGCTTTATTCAGACTTCAAAAATGAACAATAAATATAATGACCATGAGTGGAAATATGGCTCAGTGCCTCAAACTTTTTAAAATACTGGGAATATTAACTGTACCTTGTGAACATATTTTTTAGAGTGTTATATATGTTAAAAATACATTGATCACTATGTTAAAAACTGCTTAGTACATTATTGTGAGACCAGAAATTACTACAATTTGCATCTGGACAAAAAAAGGAAGAAGTCTGTTGTACAATGCAATCATATTATATAACAAATTACCACAGTGCAGGAAATACATAGATTCTATCTACCCTTTCAAAATGAAACTGAAATTAACACTATAATGGAGTACGGTATATGAATAAATACATTTTTACCTATTATAAGAAGTACTGTTTATAATGTGTATATAGGAATAATAATTAGCTAAGGCCATAAAAATGTTATTGGACTGAAAAAAATTCATTGCCGATAACTGCACAAGAAATTAATTTAAAGCCATAAAAATTTCAATCTTTTACATGACGAAATCCATACAATTTAAATTGTTTCACTGATTAATCAAGCAATCAATAGCCACCAACAGATTCTCCTCCACATCCCTGATGATAGTAGTAGTAGTAGAAGCTTTACTCATCTGTAGATCTCTTTTTACAAGGATGTAGGACATATCAAAGTATTTACAATTTTAGATCAATTTAAAATAAGCTAATTCATATACACATATATTTACAGACTTCTAGTTAGAGACAATCATTAGATTTACTCCTGGTACATCTTTTTTTTTTTTTAAATAATGTAATGCCACACTGTTCACTCATATCTCACTATCAGTCACTGCACACACTATTCACACATTGTTTCATAACACTTCACTCACTACACACACACACTGGTGATCTCTAGGCCATTTTCTGTACCGCAACTTCCCATTTGCTACCCTGAAAAATTGAGTCAGCATCCCTCCATAATGAGTGAGATGTTGAACTCAGAAAGAGAAAGAGGAAGAGGTGTTAGTATTGTGTTATGCATAGCTTGGGGGTAAGTATTTCTGGAAAGGAGAAAAAGAAAGAAAAAAAACGTAAAGTGAAGGTGTTATGTGGAACGTTGTATGTTCTATAACCATTATTATTATTATTAATTTGTATAACTTTTTTTATCAAATCCCTACCCTGTTTTATCTAAGTATTCCTTCAATGTATAAAATGTATTGTACAACAGGTACTTTTTAGCAGCCTTTTTAAATAAGTGTATTTTTTCAGTTTCTTTAATCTCTTTTGATAATTTATTGTACAGTTTTATTCCTTGGTAGAAAATGCTGTTTTGAGTTTTATGTTTATTTTTTCTTGGTAAATGTAAGTTGAGTCTCTCTCTTGTTGCATGGTCATGGACAGAGCTGTTTGTGCAGTAATTACCAATGTTATTTTTGATGTGTACAACTGACTGGTAAATGTATTCACATGGAGCACTTAAAATCCCGAGTGTTTTGAACAGATCTTTACAATGAGCTCTGTTAGTATTTTTGGTTATTATTATTATGGCTCTTTTCTGGAGTTTGAAAATTGTATTCATATTTTGTGTATTTGTTCCCCAAAAAAGAATTTCATAGCTAAGAATTGAGTGTACATTTGAACAATATGTAACTAAAAGACACTGCATGTTACACACTGATGATAGGATTCTAAGGGCATAACATGCTGATGACATTCTGTATGCAAGTACCTTTGTGTGTTCACACCACTTCAACTGAGAATCAATATTCATTCCTAGAAATTTTGCATTTGTTACACAGTCTATAGAGGTGCCATCTACATTTAATTTAACATTTTCATTTTTCCTCTTCTAACTGAAATTCACGGCATCAGTTTTCTTTATGTTCAATGTCACTTTATTGCTTATTGACCAATCATAACTTCCTTGACAGTTATATTTGCTTTCTCGGCAAGGAGTTCTCTTGTTTTCTCAGTGACTATAATATTGCTGTCATCAGCGAAGAGAATTTTTTCACCATGAGAAACACTACTCGGAAAGTCGTTGATATATATCAGGAACAGTATTGGTCCTAATATGCTACCTTGTGGAACCCCTATATTAATGTATTTTGATTCTGATAAATGTTTAACTAAAAGTTTAGATCTATTTGAATTATGTGTTATCTCTCCTCTTTGTACCCTATCTGCTAGGTATGATTGAAACTAGTCATTAGCTACCCCTCTTATTCATAATGCTTCTAATTTATTTAATAGAATCCTTTGGTCAACTGTATCAGACGCCTTAGAAAAATCCAAAAGTATGCCTGTGGCACACTCATCTTCATCAAGAGCATCAAGTACAACTTTTGTGAATTCTACTATGGTTGACTCCGTATTTTGTCCACTTCGAAAACCAAACTTGATTTGCTTAAAAGGTTGTCTTTATTCAGGTAATGCATTAATCTGTCTTTCATAATTGCTTCTATTATTTTTGAGAATGCTGACAGCAGGGAAATGGGCCGGTAATTCTTCTGCATTATCTTTCTTAAGCAAAAGTACAACTCTTGCCTGTTTTAACTGATGTGAAGGATTCATTTATTATATTTGTCAAGGGGCCTTGTATAGTCCCTATGCATTGTTTCAGTACACACATTGGTACTTCATCTAAGCCTACTGACTTTTTATTTTTTTTAGTTTTTTAACAGTTTTATTGACTTCATTCTCTCTGGTTGAAAGAAACATCATTGTATTTAGTGCAACATTATTTACAGGTGTTATATTTGTTTTGGGGAATTTTTGATGTAACTTCTTTGCTATACTTGAAAAATGCTTGTTTACATAGTTTTCTAAGTGTTGTGGTTCATTTATTACCTTATCCCCCTCCCTTAGCAGTATGTTATTCTGCGTTTGTTTGCTTCTCCCTGTTTCCTTTTTTATAACATCCCACACTGCTTTGCTTTTATTCTCTGCATTATATATTATTTTGTCATTAAATGACTTTCTTGCAGCAGTCAGCACCTTCCTATAGATCTTTTTGTATCTATGATAGAAATTTAAGAATTCTGGATCATTGTGAATCTTTTTCATGGAACTGAGGTGTTTAAGTGTTTGGGAGGACTTCTTAATACCTGCTGTTATCCATCTGTTTTTGTGAGATCTTGATACAGACATGCATACTTTTGGAAATGCCTTTTCAAAGTTCAATTTAAACAATGTGGAGAATTTAGAGAATTTCATATTCACATTCACATTCGTTTCCTTATACAATTCATCCCAGCTTTGTTTTTCTAGTTCTTTTGAAAAATCTTTTATTTTTGTTTCTGATAGATGTTGTTTGTAGGCTTGTAGTTTAGGGAATGATTCAATGCCTGATTTTACTGTTGTTATTTGACAGAGATGGTCTGATAGTCCGAGGTCTTTTACAGCTACATCACATTTTTCCCTGTCCATATTTGTGGCCACATGGTCAATTACCAATAGGGACATGCCAAAACTTTGAAGGATGCTTATGAAGGTGCTGCTGGATTCATTTATGATATTAATGTTGACGTTAATGTCCCCACACAGAATTATGTTGACCTTTGTACCTGAGAATTTATCTAGAACTTCTGTTAATTTATTGAAAAAAGTGTCCACACTACCACTGGGAGATATATACGCACACAAAATGATTAATTTCTTGGTGATATCAAGCCCTGTTAATTCAATAACTGATATTTCAAAGTGTTTATCTTCACTTACTGTACTGAGGACATGTCTTGATTTGAACTGTGATCCTTTTCTGATATAAATGCATGATCCTCCACCCCTTGAAGTAGATCTGCAGTAAGAGTTTGCCTTTTCATACAATGATAATACTACATGTTGGATTTCTGTGTCTCTATACCAGTGCTTAGTAATACAAACTACTGTGCAGTTCAAAGATTGGAGCTCAACTTCTAATAGTTGTATTTTATTTTTTATTGATTGCATGTTTTGATGGAGGATTGTTAAGTCTGTGAAATGCCCCATGTTGCTCTTTCCAATGGTTTGTTTTTCTTTGTGACATCTGGTATATGTGATATTTGAAGTGTTAAAATCTGTTTTGTGAGTGATTGTTTCAGTATTTTTTAAACTGCTGGAGATATTCTTTAGTCAGGGGAACCTGTTGTCTGGATTTATCCTAAAAAAAACCTACTTTTCCTACCTATAACAACAGGTATTTGACCATGTGTGGCCCAAGATCCACCTCCTATACTTTCATGAATGAGCTGTACCAATCTTCCCTTCCCAGTTCTGTTTAGGTGTAGGCCATGCCTAGTGAAACCCCATCTGTTGATAGTTCGACGGGTGTCCAGAGAAACATGAGCAAAGTTGGTGTCCTCGGAGCCATCCCTAACCCCACATTGATTCACCTCACAGCTCCATCAAGGTGTGGTCGATCATGACGCCAGAACAGCTCAACAAAGTGTACATTGATGCCATGAGTCAGGGAAGCTATCTTGTCCAGGTCACCACCTATGTCATAAGCCCCATCCCTGTCCAAACTGTTTCCCGCCCCACCCACTATCACTACAGGAGAAGAATGAATTTATAATTACTTTGCTTTTAGAGAATTTATGTTATCAGGCATGTTTGGTCAGGTTTTTAAAACGTTTACAACTCGGAAAATTTAAGCCTAGATCATGTCTATCTAACTAGTAAACAATACGAAATGTGTTAGTTAAATACGATTTAGAAACATTTAATTACACTTTTATTGTGACAGTAGACACTGATGAAACTAGTAGCTGTCTTTTTTAAACGAATTTTGCACTATCAAGAAAACTTGAATAGAATTTTTTGTGTTACTCCCTTGTGATACTCCCTTGCAACATATTGAGTGTACACTTGTCTTCCTTTCTAGTTGTCTGCTTGTTCCATGAGGAGCTTGATCACACATCTAACACAGGAGCTCACAATGACTGTAAACTTGCCCTTTGTGCTTGTTCAGACCATACAGGCAGATTGGTCACTGTTCCAATAGATGAGATGTCTCATCTTGGCTCAAACGTACTTTCAGCATTGGGCAATGTCTCATACCTGTTCTTGAGGCACAAGGGAGCAGACATCTGGCCAGTATCTGCTTTCACCTTTCACCCAGAGATCTGTGACCCCACCACTGTTTGCCATTCACTCTTGGTGAGCGTGAACAAGTCAGGTAAGATATATTGGAAGTTCCTTTGACTTCAGAAATACCAGGCAATGCTAGAGGCACTTGATGTGTCAATGTTACTGAAAGCTAGGGCAACAGCCTGAGTCTGCCAATCATGGCCAGCTGTTTCTGGACATTGGCTAATTCTCCACTCATCTGTACAAAACATCTTTACGTGCATTCAGTGATACAACGAGAAAAATTGTATTAACCCAAGCAGTTACAGTTGCTAGATACAATGTAAATGTTACTGGTATGCTGCTCTTCGCTAGAGTACACACAGCAAAGCCTGGAGATTTAATGACTATTTGCAAATTCAGATTGAATCAGATGACTGTGATGCTTTGACAGACTGAAACTTCATTACAAAGTGAAATAACACTACCCTAACATTCATAAAATATGAAAATAATTAGAGAAATTAAATGGGCTATTTAACACATAAAATAAATAAGTAAGTAAATAAATAAATGGCTTCGTGTCACATCCAAGAAGAATTGCGTAATGTGACATCTAAACTAAGTGCTCTGCATGAACTAAGTACTCCTGTTGCTGCTAGCTGCTAATCGCACCAAGGGTTGGTGCTCTGCTACATAAGGTTTATATAAAAAAAGAGACAAGGCTACTCATAGATCTAAAGAACTATTTGTCATCATGTATTAATGTGTCATCATTTTTCAGCCTAGAAATGTGTTATGCTGTGACAAATTTAATCAAAATCATTCAACTCATTGATAGTGGCTGTGCATTTTACTACAGATATGTTCTTGTGCTCTGCTAGAGAACAAAAGCAGCTCCTTCATACCTTTTTGAAAAATGCCAAATGGACGCGTAGGTATGTGTGGACTCAAAAGAGTTCTAATTTAAGATGACCACATTAACTGAATGTATTTTGTGAGTTCACATATTTGTATCATCAGTCTCATTACTGTTGTAATTGTACTTATACACAATATTTTCTTCCAGAGTAAACTGCTTTGTTACTGAATTGATTGATTATTATGAACTTTGTCACATCATAAAGACAGTTCATGATAAAATAATGTCATGCACTAGTCTGTCATAACAAATAGTTCTATAGTATTGTGGACAATGCTACAGCTTCACTGCATCTATGAAATGGCAACATTTTCACCAAAGAGTTTATAAGGGATATGAAGTCCAATTGATGGCATGTTTAGTTTCAGCGTAAAAGTTATTTCAACATTTTAATGTGTCATGATCTAGTTTCTCAAGAAGAGGAATTTGTTAACATCAAGTGTAGATTTAAGTGTCAGGAAGTTGTTTCTGAAAGTATTTGTATGGAGTGTAGCCATGTATGGAAGTGAAACATGGACGATAACTAGTTTGGACAAGAAGAGAATAGAAGCTTTCGAAATGTGGTGCTACAGAAGAATGCTGAAGATAAGGTGGGTAGATCACGTAACTAATGAGGAGGTATTGAATAGGATTGGGGAGAAGAGAAGTTTGTAGCACAACTTGACTAGAAGAAGGGATCGGTTGGTAGGACATGTTTTGAGGCATCAAGGGATCACAAATTTAGCATTGGAGGGCAGTGTGGAGGGTAAAAATCGTAGAGGGAGACCAAGAGATGAATACACTAAGCAGATTCAGAAGGATGTAGGTTGCAGTAGATACTGGGAGATGAAGAAGCTTGCACAGGATAGAGTAGCATGGAGAGCTGCATCAAACCAGTCTCAGGACTGAAGACCACAACAACAACGATCTAGAGTCATACAACATTATACTACAATATTCAAAGCTATCATAGTTCATGGATACTATCATTCAGCCATTCACTGCTTTCTGTCAATTCCATCATAAATTAGAAATTCTGGGAATTGGAATGAATCATGGAAAACACTGAAGAGAGAAATAAATATAAGAAATTACTCTGTCTTCTTCAGTAGTGACTGTTGCTCATACAGTGATTGGTTCTCACTCCAAAGTAAGTAATTTCTGTCATGTCTAAAGTCAATGAAACAATTAAGTAACAAAAGAACTGAAGGAGTGAACTTATAAAATATGTTAAGTGGTCCAGTGGTGTATGAGGACTTTTGTGTGGGGTTGGGTCATGGCAGTGTGTATGGCGAGGTCATGGGAGCAGTTCTTTGGTAGCATAGAAAAAATATCATAAAAGGGAAATACACTGTATTAGAACTCATTTGACAACACTGGTAGCATCTCAGTGAAGGGGGCAGCTATGCTCCCTCGCAGCTACCATGCTGTGAGCTTAGCACCCAGCATTACTGATTCCAGTAGCATGTGCAGCAGCATGTACCCATTAGATGGAGGTGGCCACTTGTGAATGGAGCCAGCAGCTCTGGAGACAGCTGAATTACTTGCAGGGCATGACAGCCTCTGGTGGTGGAATTTGCCCCAGCAGGTGATGGCATGTGGGGTCTAGGTGCCTGCAACAGCACAGAAGTGTGGGTGGCTGTACAACCCAGGCCTCATTCCACCGCCCTTCAGGGCAGAAGTCTGGTAGCTGCTTGATTGGGCCAGGATGCAGCCCACCAGTGTAGAAGTACCAAATCCAAGGACTAGAAGGTGTGGCAGTGAATGCCCAAATTGGTAATGGCTGTGTGCTGTCCCATATCACTCAGTTGTCTGGTGTGACCCTCCTGTCTCCATAGGTGCTGCTGAAGTGCTGATCCTGTGCTCAAATGAATGATTACTTATGCCCATGCATGGCCCACTTCTTGCACCCATATGCTGTTCACACCTGGGCTCAGTACAACGAATCCATGGCCTGGGAGTGTGGTAACAGCGTGCTTTACCCTGCAAGAGCTCCATTTCCTGCTGCAGTTGCTGTATTGTAGTGATCTGCCTGATCTACCTTGTACTGCACAACCAGAGGTGATGTAGCAATCAGTGTATTTGCACGTGGGCACCCATCAGCTGTCTTTCATTGTTGTGGCCAACTGCTGTTTTCTGAGGTAACAAAAATAGTTGTGGCATTATATTACATCACCTGTTTGGAAGATCCAGCCCCTGGATCTATACCTTAGGCCAGTCTGCAATGGAACTCAATGTACATGGACACAATGTACAGTGTTTTACAAGTTTTCTCTTAAATACTAGATGGCTTGAATCTTGAGGTTCAGAAATTGTGAATTTACGTTACTGGTTTAGCTCATCAGCTCCATATTCATATGTATGCCACAATCATATCAAGTCTTCCTTCTATCATGTCAAGTCTTCCTTCACACATGACCTTTAGCAGTACATAATCTGGCTCCATTAATCTCTTACGTCGGCATCTGTTTGTCCACCCAGTGGTTTTGACCATAGACTAACCGTCTCTCTAAATGCTTGGGTTTCTGGTACCCTTGCTCACTAAAAGCTACTTCCCGGTTTCTAGTGGCACTATTAAATATGAATTAAAGCTTTGCAGTTTAATTGATTTGCCCCTTAAGGTGGACAAACCTCGCGACAGCATGCAACTTGCAACATTTTCCCCTGGCTGGAATTTTATCCCTCTGAGTTTCACCATATGTGACCAAAGGTTAATTTTGGCATGCTGTTTGAACAGAAAATTTACTCTCATATCTACCTCATACTTCTCACCTAATTTAAACTCATTGCACAATCAGACTGTGGCTGCATTGTGATCAGCTTGCTCACATCAGCAGCTTCCTCTGCAAGGCTGGGACCTAGAACTCATGCTACTCTGCAGCCTTGATGGACTCTAAAATCATTATCCCCCCATGGAGTAGAAACTATGGTACCTAAATGAGCCATGTTGCTATTCAAACACTTATTCACTGTGGTACAACCCACACTCACTTTGTTTGGCACTGTAACTACTTCAGTCTGTACAATTCCACACAATATCAGAGCTGATACTTCTACATTACACCCCTTAATTTCAACAATGTTAGTACTTTGCACACTGAATCAACTCTGCACTATATCATTTCCCTCTTCATTAATTACCTTAATTTACACATTCTTAAGCTCATCCAACCAGGCATCAGATTCTCAGTTAATCCTCACAGTATTGATGGTTTAACTACATTAGTGACAGTTGGATGTACTGTGGGAGCTAGTAAACTAGACAAAGGTCTGTCTCATTCTGCATCTTTTAACACCATCTCAGTTTTGTCCTTCTCTGTCAACTATCTTTCCCTTCTTTTCATCCTCTCCAAAATCTTCCTGTTCCTCCAAGGCCCACTTTCAATTTACCATTCATCATCAGGGTGTATATGCGGACAAGGAAAAAAATTCCCGGATTTCTCCTGGATGTCCCAGTTAAAAATACACTTTCTCCCTGGTGGAAACATAGTTTTTCCCTGTTAACTCACAGTGTATTTTCTCTCGGAACTGTATAACTTATCAATCCTTTGAATGGTTATGGTTTTATACATGGGCATGGAATTTCCCAGCGGTTTAGAAAACAAAACACAGGGGAAAGAAACGCCTTTTGGAAAGATGTTTGATGTGCAGCAACATGTACACTGCATATTTTCGTATTACGAAAGTATAAATTCGAATTCCACCAAACACCGCATGTTACTTTCCGAAGCATTGAAATCAAGATTGTGATGCATATTTGTAAGCCAGTCATAGCTCATGTTACGTGATCTTGCCAGCCAATGATAGCGGATATTCAGAGCTTCAGACATGTGGTGTAGTCAGCCAATAGCAGCATCACTGTTAAGTAGCATGAATACACGAACAGGAAAAGTTAATAGTTTAAATTAATATATATAATGTTGCTACAAGAAAAGCAAAGCTTTCACATATAATATTGGTCTCTAAGGCCAATACGCTGCAAGAGAAGCTAAGCTTTCACATATAATGTTGGTCTTTTATGCGCGTATTACATTTTAAGATACATCACACAAATGTGCCAGTAAATTTTTTAATAACGACGTAAATGTTGGATCTTTTGGGCTCTAAATTCTTCTAAATGGCCCGTCATCAAAGAGCTGATTTTTAAATGAGTCCCAGATTCCCATTGAAGTAGGCCTCGACCTGATAGTAAGCTTTTCAATGTGGTTTTCGGGATGTAAATTTCCTTGAGTACCAGTACTTTGTTATCTCATGTTTGGTTCTTCATTATGGCATAATGCCAAACGTGCTAGGAGATTAAAATGTACACTTGAAATGTACCGAACAGTTGAAACTAGCCAATAGTTTGGAATTAAACACTTTGTTTCAAATATATTGACTGCCTCAAAGGAAAAGATTAATAAAAGAAAATTTCTTCAGCATACCGATAAAAATAACTTCATTGTTATGCATGGCAATTAATTCTTGACTGTCAGAAAGGTGGAAATAAAATCAAATCTTAAACTAGTAACATATTTTAGCCTTCCGTATTTATGTGAATGTATTTTAATTCACATGATAGCTCCCGGCCACAGAAATCAATTTTGTTTTCATTTGACATGAGTGCACTAGACAAAGAGGAAACAGCATAATCACTAAATATAAACACGGGTCGCATGGAGACTACCCGCTTCCCTATTATAACTCAGACTGTTCTGCACATCAGCCCCGTATCTATGATATTTCCGAACTGGGGCAATAGTAGATAGTGGTGTCCCTCAAGCGTTTGAGATAGGACATCAAAAATTTAAAAAAATCGAATTTTCAAAAATATGTTCATTTTGCAGCACACATCTTTCTGAAGAGTCTGATACATGAAACATATGTGTCTGAGGAATTGTAAGACATGTTATTTGATCTTAAGTGTGCCAAAGTGCAGTGCCATACCTCTTCACACAGCATTCTTCTATCGCACGTCGCTGTATTTCAGTCTGTGGAATTGAAACGTGTATAGTTTGTAATGGATGCCATCAAACTATATTCAAGACAGTGGAAGTTAAAATGTCGTATAGTGCCTCTCCTGCTTCCAGTTGGCTGGTTTGACATTTTGCCCCCCCCCCCCTCCCCCCTTTTTTTAACTCTTCAGAAAATTTGCACTCTTTATTCCCTATTAGCTAACAACTTGCTGCTTTATGTGACATAAAATTAAGTGTAGGATACATAAAACCAGTAAAGACAAGAGACAAGCAAGACAGTACACATTTCTTCAATCCTTAGCTTCTAGAATTTTTTTCTCTATAATCTTGCTACAGCTTTACATGGAGTGCTTTCCTTTCTGTGAAAGAATCTGTTACCTCGTCAAAGTTCGTCAAACATTTTGCCACATGAAAAATCAAAATGTCATTGTCTAATACTGAAAATGCTGTTAATATAAATAGGACCCAAGACTGGTGTGGTTTCTCAACCTGATTACATGTATTTTGTCACTGTCTGCTAGATGAAACAAAATAGGCCTTTCTAATACTGCAGCAATTGTAACACACGCCAAATAAATGAGACTGTTTTGGCACAAATGGTCATTTTTATAACGTGGCAGAATATAATTCACAAAGTACCAATATCAAATGCCTATTAGGCATTAGGCAGTTTCTCAAGCATGAGATCAAAAAGTAGTAGTGTGAAATTTTTATATAAATTTGGAATCGTAATATTCTTCCATAATTCAAGTGATGTCCCCATTTCCCAAAAATTTTCTGTCATAATTTCGTTTTCTTGGATACACTGAGAAGATAATATGTAATCTTTTTTACCAGTTATTCCTGTTAGTCGTTTATCCACACTCTGGTAGTCTGAATCCATGGATTTTGCTGGTAATCATAACAATGCCCATCATTCAAACCCAATCAACCACATAATCAGACAGTGGTTGGCTTTCTTTCATTCGGCTATACTCTGCTCAGCTCGTATAGCCCTTTTTGTCTGCAGGAAAGTTTATCTCTAGATGTATGAGGATTCCACTGACAGAGACATCATGTGCGCTATGCACGAATTCACAAATCAACTTATGATTCATTCAGAAATCAACTTAGAATGTGTTCAACAATGTTCAAAAACCAACAGAGACACATTTCAAAGTCATACAAATAATCGATAGACCAACGTATGCTGGATGCTAGGCGCCTTGTGAAACAAGGTTTTTTCCTCAATAATATGAATTTGCCCCTCCACACCCCTCCCCCCTACTCCTAGATCCAGGATTGTTGTGCATGTATGAATCTGGCAGCTTGGGCGCGCCAGTAAAATTTTTCCCGGTAGTGCCTAGCTGCTTTTTTTCATTCCATAGTCTTCCTAAAGCCTTTGACACATTTTGCTGTTGGCAGACACTTGTATGAGCACTGTGTTTTGTTGTTGTATATGGCACATTTCCTTTACAATTTAAGTTTTGTTTTCATTTTTCTCTCATTCATATGTAATTGCTGCAGTATTATTCTGCAGTAGCAGGATAGAGTAATATCATTTTTTAGAGTATGGTTCTTACCAGTCAAAATTACAAAAATTTAACTAAGAACAAAAACAATGAAAAATTCCTGGAATTAAAAAAAAATTCCCAGGCTTTCCCAGTTTTCTCCCGGATGAAAAAATTCCCAGTTTTTCCCAGATCTCCCGATTGTCCTGGGTCGTAGACACCCTGATTATATTCTCTCTGCCTCCCCTCTGGAATAACTCTATTGCAAAAATCTCCACTCTGCTCCTCCTCCTCCATCTGTTTTGCTCATAATCTCTTAGACACTTTTACATCGGCTCCTTGTAGCTTGTCTACTTTTCCTTTTACAGTTTCCTATAACTCCTCTATGGTACTACCTGCAGTACTAAAAATTCCACACCTGGTGGAACTGTCCACATGATTACACTCTATCAAATACATAAACACAAATGACAGAGGTACAAAAATGTACTGCTATTGAACAATCTACACTACATTGCAAGCCTACATCCTGAGCCATGTTCCTTACTCTTCACCATTGCCCATTCCAAAGGGCACAAACGAACACGCATTTCCTATGACCCTCAGCTTCTGGTATCATGACAACTCTCTTCAATAACTACACAAAAAAATCAAAACAAAATCAAGGACATTGACGGTGACAGTATCATAAAAGTTCTTATTGTGATTTAACTAGTCTATGTGAGTGGCTTCTCATAATTATTACTTTATACACTGAAAACAATGGATAATCCTTAACAGCACTCAGCTTCACCTTCTGAATCGCTACACGGTTAACATCTTATATACTCCTAGACAATGAGCCACACACCTTGCATGTGATAACACATAATGCAAAACTTAACATTCTTATTGCCATACCCACAGAACATTGTCTGCAACTACCTGCCATGTACTGAATTTAATAATATAATTACAAATTTGGCAAACAACCTATTGCCCCTCCAAGGTACTTGCATTTAAAACAATAAATTCTAAACTCGACTAACTTCCCATCAAATGTTGACAAAAATACAATCCTGCAGTAATAAAGTCATCTTCTGCATCCATGGTTGTAGGCATTTTTGATCCTATTGCTGATACGAGATGAAGTAGTCCAAGGATTAAGGATCACTTCTGTGCAGGGCCAGGTATGTTGCGGTGTGGTGAGTTCCTGGGATCAGGCCATTGGTAGCTTAGTCAAATATCATCAAAAAGCAAAACATTTTATTAGCACTCATTCCACTACACTGGTAAAGTTTCACTGAAGGTAGTGGCCTGCCCCCTCACAGCATGTGACGAGGGCTGTATGTGGCAGCAGCGAGCTTATGGCTACTGCAATGTGACATTAGTGCTCATTGTTGCTGACTCCAGTGTGTGTACATTTTGAAGCATGCAGTTGCAGCTGTAGCAGGTATAAAGCCAAGTACTGACACAGTTATTTGTGCCCTGTTATACAGTTATTAAATTTAATAGTTTTCAGTGGTGTTTTGTGCTGCTTGTGGCAAAATAACAATTTAATAAACTTTTGGAAACATTCACTTGCTGTTGTTTTTAGAGTTTTCTGTGTGTTGAAGTCATTTAGTAAATTTCATGCTTTAGTTTTCAGCAGATGTTTCTTATTGTTTCTAGTTAAGTATTTCAGTAATATTTTCATTCAGTGTTTTAAATTTGTTGACTGTTCCAGTGGCCGCTTGAATTTTTGGTTTTAGCTAATAATTTTGTGAAGTTTTGTTGGTATTGGTATTAGCTGTGGTGTAGTAGTATTAATACAAGTAGTTGCTTTCTTAGTAGACAGAGAATTTCGAGACTGCTATTGTTAGTTCTATAATTAGTTGTACTTGTACTGGTGTAACTGAACTTACGTAACATAGACATATAGTTTTTTTTAGTAACTGTAAAATTTTACTATTAGTGAGAAGTGTGGACCCTTGTCATAGGTTTGTGAGTAGTGGATTATAGTGTGGGATTTGTTCAAAGTATTTTCATTGGGGGGGGGGGGGGGCAGTGGGGAAGCCAGTGGGCATTCTAGCGAGGTCCTCTCCTGAGAATGCAGAATTTGTAGTAGAAATAAGTTGATAGAGGAGCAGGAGCATAAGATCTGTGCCTTCCAGGTGCAGTTACAAAGTGCAAAGGAGGAATTAGATAGGTTGCAGAGGATGAAGGGTGGTTGGGAAGTCAAACTGGCAGTTGGCAAAAAGGCAGCTAGGAGGAGGAGGTATTCAGGTAGTTATACTTTGTGAATATGCAATAGATCTGACCAACTGTCAGAGTTGAGTGGAGAGGAGCCTCTTGTAGCTGTAGATGTAAGGAACATGCAGCAGTCCACAGCAGTTAGGAGGCCAAGGTTCGTTGCAAAGTCAAACACAAAGAAGAAGGTTCTGTTGCTAGGTAGTTTGCATGGTAGAGGTGTGGGCCAGCAGTTGCAGAAAGTGTTGCGGAGTGAGTACCAGGTGACCAGCATTGTGAAGCCTGGTGCAGGGTTGGCTCAGGTGACTGACAACAAAGGGGAGTTATGGAGGAATTTTACAAAGGAGGATCAGGTTGCGATAGTGGGTGGAGCAGGGAACAATCTTGTTAGGGACGGGAAATATGATGTAGGTGGTGACCTGGTAAAGGTAGTTACTCAAACTTGTGGCACTAATGTGCATTTTGTGCAACTGTTTCAGCGTCATGATTGACCTCATCTTAATGCAGCTGGTAGGCGCTTTAACATGGGGCTGGGGAGGGCACTGATGGCAGAGGGCATGGGTCACATTTCATTGGTGCCAGTTGGTTCTATCAGTAGATCAGGTTTCACTAGGCATGGGCTGCACCTCAATAGGTATGGGAAGGGGAGGCTGGCAAAGATTATAGGTGACAGAGTATTGAGTGGTGGTGGGATCACTCATGGAAAAATTCCTGTAGTAGTTGGTGTTAGAGCTGTACCTTTCTTAGACTGAAGTCAGCTGATAGGTATACCTGCTTAAAGGAAGTCCCTCTAACTAAGGAATTACCTTCAGAGGGCATCATGTTTCAAAGTACAGAAGGAATTAACACATTTCATTAAAATATAAGAGGTGTTAAAGATAAAGTTAGTGAACTGCTTATAGATGTTGACTCTGAAAGTATTGGTATACTGGAGTACACTTAAATAATTTGACAATTCAGAGACTTCCTTTACTAGGATTCAGATTAGCTGGCTGTTTTTCAAGGAGTTCCTTGCAGAGTGGGGGAGTGGCCAAGTACGTAAAACATGAGTCCATAGGCATATCACGGCACTGCACTGAACAGATATTTGAATGTTGTGCAAGGGCAGATGAGTTTAATGAAACTAAACTTCTAATAGTTGTTGTTTGTAGGTGCCCTAACTCTGACTTCAGAGCATTTCTGCTCATGCTAGAGAGGGCTCTTGACTGACTTTGTAGGAAGTACCAGAAATTAGTTAAATGTGGTGATGTCAATATAAATTTTGTTTATGATGGTGCAAGAAAAAGGATGTTGGAAGGTCTCCTAAATTCATATGATCTGATGCAGACTGTGTTTTTTCCAACTGGGATGCAGGGGAACAGTAGCACAGCCATTGACAATATTTTTATTCATTCTTCATTACTAGATGGGTATTTTGTTAGTAAAAGGGTGAATGGCCTTTCAGACCATGATGCACAAATTTTAAGACTAAAAGGCTTTTGTACTCAAACAAATGTCACATGTAATTAAAAACTATGTAGGAAACTTAATCCAACAGCAATAGAGAGTTTTTTAAACCTTGTCAAGGAACAAGAGTGGCAGGATGTGCCAATAACATAGATGATAAGTATAATGCTTTACTTAACACATTTCTCACACTCTTTGAGAGTTGTTTTCCATTAGAACATTCTGAAGGTGGTACTAGCAGTAATAGACAGCCTGGGTGGCTTACTAGTGGGATAAGGATATAATGTAGAACAAACTGCCAATTATATCAAAATTTTAGAAGTAGTCACAATCAAGCTGCAGTAGCCCATTACGAACAGTATTGTAAAGTTCTTAAAAACGTTATTAGGAATGCAAAGAGTATGTGGTATGCAAATAGAATAGCTAATTCACAGGATAAAATTACCACCATATGGTCAGTTGTGAAGGAAGTGTCTGGTTAGCAGCACAAGGTTGGCAACATAAAGTCAGTTCATAGTAAAAATTTTTCTGTTACTGATAAATCAGATATATGTACAGTATTTAACAGTAATTTTTTGAGCTTTGCTGGTTAATTAAATTAAAATTTAATTTCTACCAGGAGTCATATAACTTTCTTGGCGAAAGCCTTTCTGAGACTGATGTCTGAAATACTCCTCTTTGATAGAGACAAGGGGGAGATTGAGTCAATAATTAAATCACTGAAGACTAAGTACTCTCATGGTTATGATGGAGCACCTAGCAGAATATTAAAGTACTGTGCTGCACATGCTAGCCCTGTATTTAGCTATATTTCTAATTTTTTCCTTTAGGAATGGTCAGTTTCCTGAAAGATTAAAGTACTCAGTAGTAAAGCCACTTTGTAAACAAGGGAGAAAGGGATAATGTAGACAGTTTTAGACCTATTTCTATGCCATCTGTGTTTGCTAAAGTTATTGAAAAGGCTATGTAAGTAAGGATAATTGATCATTTTATATCACACAATTTAGTAAGAATAACTGATCATTTTATATCACACAATTTGCTATCAAATGTACAGATTGGCTTTAGAAGTCACTTAACAACTGAAAATGCTATATTATCTTTTCTTTGTCAGGTACTGAATGGGTTAAACAAAAGGTTTCAAATGCTAGGCATTTTTTTTTATTTAACTAAGGTGTTTGATTGTGTTGATCACAAAATATTGCTCCAGAAGTTGGACCATTACGGAATATGAGGAGTAGCTCACAATTGGGTCACCTCTATCACAACAGACAGCAAAAGGTCATTGATCACAATGTTGAGAATGGCTGTGATGTGGGGCCTGAGGGGGGTTACGGTCGAGTGGGGAGTGCCCCAGGGATCAGTGTTGGGGCGACTCCTGTTCCTTATTTATATAAATGATATTACGGGTAACTCTAAAATATTCCTGTCTGCTGATGACACTAGCTTGGTAGTAAAAGATGTTGTGTGCAACATTGGCTTGGTTTCAAATAGTGCAGTTCATGACCTAAGTTCATGGCTTGTAGAAAATAAACTAATGCTAAATCACAGTAAGACTCAGTTTTTACAGTTTCTAACACACAATTCAACAAAACCTGACTTTTTAATTTCACAGAATGGGCATATGAATAGTGAAACTGAACAGTTCATATTTCGAGGTGTTCAGATAGTTAGTAAACAATTGTGGAAAGCCCATGTTCAGGATCTTGTTCAGAGACTTAATGCTGTCAATTTTACTATTTGAATGGTATCTGAAGTGAGTGATAGTTCAACATAAAAATTTGTCTACTTTGCTTATTTTCATTTGCTTATGTCATATGGTATTACATTCTGGGGTAGCTCTTCTCATTCTAAAAGGATATTTTTGATTCAGAAATGGGTATTTCGGGCAATAAATGGTGTAAGTTCATGAACCTCTTGTCAACCCCTGTTCATGAGACTGGGTATTTTGACATTGGCCTCTCCATATATATATTCCTTACTGTCATTTCTTGTTAACAATATTAGCTTATTCCCAAACATAAGCAGCTTTCACTCAGTTAATACTTGGCATAAATCAAACCTGCATTTGGGTCAGACTTCCTTAACTCTTGTGCAGAAAGGTGTGCAGCATGCTGCTGCATCCATTTTCAATGAGCTACCACTCGAATTCAAAAATCTTAACAGTAATCCATGCACTTTCAAAGCAAAACTGAAGAGTTTCTCCTTCTATTCTGTTGAGGAGTTCCTTGAAAAAGTAAGCTGATTCTTGTTCTATTGTTGATTGCATTTACTTAAACTTATGGACTGACTTATTTTGGGTTCATAAACATTTTATTTTTGTCTGTTATTACTTTTATGTTGTAATTTCATGTACTGACACAGTCCATGACCTTGGAGATTTGCTCATCAATTTGGTCCTAAGGAACTTGACGTGTAAATAAAATAAAATAAAATCATGCAGCTATATGTGGCCCCATTAGTGGGACACAGCCACTCATGGACAGTGCTGAAGACTGTGAAGTTATTTGTAGGGGCTGTCAGCCTCTGGTGACGGAACTTATGCCAGCAAGTGATGGTGTGCAGTGCCTATGTGCCCACACCTGGACAGTTTGGTGGCTGTATCACCTGGGCCTCATTCCACAGCCATCCAGAGCAGAAGCCTTGGAGCTACTGGAGTGGGCCATGAGACAGCTCACTGATGAGAGAGTACCAAGTACAAGGAGAACAAGAACATGGTGCTACTAGAAGTTGTGGCACTGGATCCTCAAATTTATAGAGAGTGCGTGCAGTCCCTTTTGTCTGGCCAGTCTGGCTGTCCAGTTTCCATAGGTACTGCTGATCCTGTGTTCAAATTAATGATTATTTACACCCATTCATGGCCTACGTGTGCCAATGATTGAACCCAGCTGGACTCAGTATAACAAATATGTGGCCTGAGAGTGTGGCAACAGTTTGCATTACCCTGCAAGACTTTTATTTTCTTACTTTGGTTTCAGTAGTGTGATGCTTCACATCATCTGTCTTATGCTGTATGCATAGTTCCAATGTAGCAATCTGCACACTTGTACATTAGTACCCCTCAATTGCTTTTCATTGCTGTGGCCAAAATGCTAGTTTCTGAGGTAAATCCCAAAAAATTATGGTTACATTATACCTTTCAGCACACAATAAGCTCAGCCCACATGGTGACATAGTGGTTAGTGTCACAGCCTCTCACTTTTGCATCCTGTGTTAAAAACCCAATTATAAGTTTTAATTATTTCATTTTGTTTTATTTTTCATTTATTTCATTTTGTTTTATTTCTCTCATTTATGTACTCATTTCTGTAGAATGTTACTACATGAATGTTCCTTATCAAGCTGTGGGATACAAAGTTGTTATATTAACTGTAAAATTACAACTTGGTTTCACAAGAAGTATCATACATTTATTATTACATAATGTATGTGTGGTTGGCATTTTAAGGAGTTACAGTCTTTTTAAATTCTCACACACTTATATTTCACTCTTATATTAATTTAGAATACTTATATTTTACTCTAGTGTTTATTCTTCAGGAAGATTTGATGCATTCCCTTGGATGATACTGGTCATAGAAACATTCAAAACATAGAAATCCTTAACATCACAGCATCACACAAAGGCAGGTTTTCCACAGTGATATTTCTTCATTTGAATCTCACCTAGTGAAGAGACATCATTAACATTGCTGAAGATTTCGCACTTTGGCAATAATTTCATGAAAAACCATGCAAAATGGATCACTTTACCAAAAACTGGTACTTGCAATTGATTATGAATCAAGATGCACTACAGGAACCAAAAACAATTTCAAATCATTGTTTCATTCATTTATTGCCATTTTCTTTTTAATTCATTCCCCAGGCATACAATTAGCAGACAAATAAGGACAATGTTATTTCAATATACATTGGAAAACATTCGGGCAGTAGTCTTCTACGGATGTGGTTACATAAGTGACAAACAAAAATTAAAATAATAATTGGGTTTTGAACACAGGGCTTAAAAGTGTGAGGCTGCAGTGCTAACTACTGTGCCATTACAGCCTAATCAAATGGTCTTAGAAACATGAAATTTGTAGAAACCATTCCTTACATAATGTAAACACTCATCAAGACAGGAGTTTTCAAAATTCAACCCCTGAGGACTAGCAATGTGTCCTGTAATTATGTTTGGCACATTGATGTGGAGTTTTGTGTGTCCAAATAAAGTCTTGAACTGTGAATGTATCACACAACCAGCATTGTTGTTACAAGGACATTAGCAACCAGGACCGTTTAGATTGGTGTTTTCCCCTTCTAAAAGTAATGCATGGCAACTGAAATTGAAATCATAGACCTTAATGGAAAGTGGCTTGATAAATCCTTATGCTCATTACTGGGGATTGAGCTGGCTTGTTACCATCCTTATCCCCATTCAATAAATGTCCTGTACTGTGGCCAGTTTCATTTGTAGGATTAAGAATGGCAGATGGTATCAATTATCATACTGCTTACAAATTTTTAGCACTAATTTTTGTAATCACTGTAATCAGACTGTCACTAGTCATAATTGGTTGTTCATATACCTTATAGAATTAGCCTGTGGTGAGTGGCTGCTTTGGGTTGTTAATGTATACCTTGATTTTTTCTAAACCCCTGAAGGCACTCCATCACAATGGGATTTAAGAAATATGACATGTGAATGAACAAATAAAGATGGTCAGTAATGACATACAGTACTCTAGAAGGCTTTGCTTCATCATTTATTATGCAAGAGCCTTCTCCAGTTATATTAGTGTCTCATCATGTAACAGAGTCATTAAGTCTGTGCAGTAAATTCAGAGAATCTATCAGAAGACTTTAAATATCAGATCTAGAGATACATAGGTACCACAATGAAGAGTATGTAACAGATGAGTTGTTTAATAAAAACCATTTTTAAATTGAGGCAGCAGTCTCAGCTTCTGGTGAGCATGCAGTAAAAAGAATATAGCTTGACGCAAATATGTATGCCACAAGATTTAGAAGACAGAAAATACATGAGGGATACTAATTACAGTGTGTGAATGTGAGAGAGATCGATGAGTTACAGTAGAGACTCCGTGATAGATTAGCAAAGCTACAATAAAATAATCACAGATGGGGAGGCAAATCAAGGACTAACTTTCTTCTTAGATACTTCAGGTGGGTCTGGTGAAACCTTCATCATCAATTTTATCTTGACAAAAGTAAGTGATGTTGTTGTTGTGGTCTTCAGTCCTGAGGCTGGTTTGACGCAGCTCTCCATGCTACTCTATCCTGTACAAGCTCCTTCATCTCCCAGTACTTACTGCATCCTTCTGAATCTGCTTAGTGTACTAATCTCTTGGTCTCCTTCTACGATTTTTACCCTCGATGCTGCCCTCCAATGCTAAATTTGTGATCCCTTGATGCCTCAGAACATGTCCTACCAACCGGTCCCTTCTTCTTGTCAAGTTGTGCCACAAACTCCTCTTCTCCCCAATTCTATTCAATACCTCCTCATTAGTTATGTGATCTAGCCATCTAATCTTCAGCATTCTTCTGTAGCACCACATTTCGAAAGCTTCTATTCCCTTCTTGTCCAAACTATTTATTGTCCATGTTTCACTTCCATACATGCTACACTCCATACAAATACTTTCAGAAACGACTTCCTGACACTTAAATCTATACTCGATGTTAACAAATTTGTCTTTTTCAGAAACGCTTTCCTTGCCATTGCCAGTGTACATTTTATATCCCCTCTACTTCGATCATCATCAGTTATTTTGCTCCCCAAATAGCAAAACTCCTTTACTACTTTAAGTGTCTCATTTCCTAATCTAATTCCCTCAGCATCACCCAACTTAAATCGACTACATGCCATTATCCTCATTTTACTTTTGTCGATGTTCATCTTATATCCTCCTTTCAAGACACTGTCCATTCCATTCAACTGCTCTTCCAAGTCCTTTGCTGTCCCTGATAGAATTACAATGTCATCGGCGAACCTCAAAGTTTTTATTTCTTCTCCATGGATTTTAATACCTACTCCAAATTTTTCTTTTGTTTCCTTTACTGCTTGCTCAATATACAGATTGAATAACATCGGGGAGAGGCTACAACCCTGTCTTACTCCCTTCCCAACCACTGCTTCCCTTTCATGTCCTTCGACTCTTATAACTGCCATCTGGTTTCTGTACAAATTGTAAATAGCCTTTCGCTCCCTGTATTTTACCCCTGCCACCTTTAGAATTTGAAAGAGAGTATTCCAGTCAACATTGACAAAAGTTCTCTCTAAGTCTACAAATGCTAGAAATGTAGGTTTGCCTTTCCTTAATCTTTCTTCTAAGATAAGCCGTAAGGTCAGTATTGCCTCACGTGTTTCAATATTTCTACGGAATCCAAACTGATCTTCTCCGAGGTCAGCTTCTACCAGTTTTTCCATTCGTCTGTGAAGAATTCGTGTTATTATTTTGCAGCTGTGACTTATTAAACTGATCGTTCGGTAATTTTCACATCTGTCAACACCTGCTTTCTTTGGGATTGGAATTATTATATTCTTCTTGAAGTCTGAGGGTATTTCGCCTGTTTCATACATCTTGCTCACCAGATGGTAGAGTTTTGTCAGGACTGGCTCTCCCAAGGCTGTCAGTAGTTCCAATGGAATGTTGTCTACTCTGGGGGCCTTGTTTCGACTCAGGTCTTTCAGTGCTCTGTCAAACTCTTCATGCAGTATCGTAACTTCCATTTCATCTTCATCTACATCCTCTTCCATTTCCATAATATTGTCCTCAAGTACATTACCCTAGTATAGACCCTCTATATAATCCTTCCACCTTTCTGCTTTCCCTTCTTTGCTTAGAACTGGGTTTCCATCAAAGCTCTTGATATTCATGCAAGTGGTTCTCCTTTCTCCAAAGGTCTCTTTAATCTTCCTGTAGGCAGTATCTATCTTACCCCTTGTGAGATAAGCCTCTACATCCTTACATCTGTCCTCTAGCCATCCCTGCTTAGCCATTTTGCACTTCCTGCCAATCTCATTTTTGAGACGTTTGTATTCCTTTTTGCCTGCTTCACTTACTGCATTTTTGTATTTTCTCCTTTCATCAATTAAATTCAGTATCTCTTCTGTTACCCAAGGATTTCTACTAGCCTTCATCTTTTTACCTACTTGATCCTCTGCTGCCTTCACTATTTCATTCCTCAAAGCTACCCATTCTTCTTCTACTGTATTTCTTCCCCCATTCCTGTCAATTGTTCCCTTATGCTCTCCATGAAACTCTGTACAACCTCTGGTTTAGTCAGTTTATCCAGGTCCCATCTCCTTAAATTCCCACCTTTTTGCAGTTTCTTCAGTTTTAATCTACAGTTCATAACCAATAGATTGTGGTCAGAGTCCACATCTGCCCCTGGAAATGTCTTACAATTTAAAACCTGGTTCCTAAATCTCTGTCTTACCATTATATAATCTATCTGATACCTTATAGTACCTCCAGGATTCTTCCATGTATACAACCTTCTTTTATGATTCTTGAACCAAGTGTTAGCTATGATTAAGTTGTGCTCTGTGCAAAATTCTACCAGATGGCTTCCTCTTTCATTTCTTAGCCTCAATCCATATTCACCTACTACGTTTCCTTCTCTGCCTTTTCCTACTCTCGAATTCCAGTCACCCATGACTATTAAATTTTCTTCTCCCTTCACTACTTTAATACTTTCTTTTATCTCATCATACATTTCATCAATTTCTTCATCATCTGCAGAGCTAGTTGGCATATAAACTTGTACTACTGTAGTAAACAGTGGCTTTGTGTCTATCTTGGCCACAATAATGCGTTCACTATGCTGTTTGTAGTAGCTTACCTAAGTGATAGTTGTGATATTAACTTAGATGTGTTTTCTGGGATTTCCACAAAGCTACTTTGAAGAAGTCAGACAGCCTATAAGTTGCTGCTTTTCCTGAAGTATATAGAAGTACCCGTAAGCAATGTTTTGTGACAGATCTTTTACTTTTAAGCTCTGAGATATGCTGAAGTCATAATCTGAAATGAAACTACTTTAGTGCAGTAGTCAGACATTGAAGCTTTGAAAGGGAATATGCAGGGCATTAGAAGTAAGTTTAACGTAAAGGCTCATATCACAATGTTGTGATCATGATGTTGTCATTACGACTATGGTTACGAAAGTTAAAAAGTCGGTCAAGAAGTCTAGGAGAGTATTCTTACTAGAAAGCATCCCACTTAGTAAATGAATCGACTTCATTTACTTCTGGTATGATGGACGTGGAAGAATTACGGGCAAATTTTAAACACATTGTAAATCATGCATTGGAGAAGTATGTGCCGAAATAGTGGGTTACGGATGGAAAAGACCCACTGTGGTTTAACAGTGCAATTCGGAGAATGCTCAGGAAGCAAAGACAGGTGCACTCACGGTACAAGAAAGACTGGGAGAATGAGGACAGGCAAAAGTTAGTAGAGATTTGTGCTGCTGTAAAAAGAGTGATGCACAAAGCATACAACCACTACCACCGTCATGCCTTAGCAAAAGATCTTGCTGAAAACCCAAGGAAATTCTGGTCTTATGTAAAATCAGTAGGCAGGTTGAAGGATTCCATCCAGCCACTCACTGATCAGTCTGGCCTGGAAACGGAAGACAGCAAAACAAAAGCTGAAATTTTAAATTTAGCATTTGAGAAATCTTTCACGTAGGAGGATCGTACAAACATACCGCCGTTTGAGTCTCGTACAGATTCCCGTATGGAGGACATAGTGACAGACATCCCTGGG
This sequence comes from Schistocerca cancellata, assembly GCF_023864275.1. Lineage (NCBI taxonomy): Eukaryota > Metazoa > Arthropoda > Insecta > Orthoptera > Acrididae > Schistocerca > Schistocerca cancellata. Next base: position 494,842,261 of record NC_064626.1, on the reverse strand, counting down.
GTTGTGAATCAGCTGAATGGGTTGAAAATAAATAAATTGCCAGGTCCTGATGGAAGTCCAATTCGGTTTTACAGAGAGTACTCTACTGCATTGGCTCCTTACTTAGCTTGCATTTATCGTGAATCTCTTGCCCAATGTAATTTCCCGAGCGACTGGAAAAAAGTGCAGGTGACGCCTGTATATAAGAAGGGTAGGAGGACGGATCCTCAAAATTACAGACCAATATCCTTAACATCGGTTTGTTGGAGGATTCTGGAACATACTCTCAGTTTGAATATAATGAATTTCCTTGAGAATGAATAATGAATAATGAATTTCCTGTCCATGCATCAGCACGGCTTTAGAAAGCATCACTCCTGCAAAACACAACTCTCCCTTTTCTTCACATGATATCTTGCAAACCATGGATGAAGGGTATCAGATGGATGCCATATTCCTTGACTTCCGGAAAGTGTTTGTCCCACTGCAGACTCCTAACTAAGGTACGAGCATATGGGATTAGTTCCCAAATATGTGAGTGGCTCAAAGACTTCTTAAGTAATAGAACCCAGTACGTTTTCCTCGATGGTGAGTGTTCATCGGAGGTGAGGGTATCATCTGGAGTGCCCCAGGGAAGTGTGGTAGGTCTGCTGTTGTTTTCTATCTACATAAATGATCTTTTGGATAGGATGGATAGCAGTGTGCGGCTGTTTGCTGATGATGCTGTGGTGTACGGGAATGTGTCATTGTTTAGTGACTGTAGGAGGATACAAAATGACTTGGACAGGATTTGTGATTGGTGTAAAGAATGACAGCTAACTCTAAATATAGATAAATGAATTAATGCAGATGAATAGGAAAAAGAATCCCGTAATGTTTGAATACTCCTCTAGTAGTGTAGCACTTGACACAGTCACGTTGATTAAATATTTGGGCATAACATTGCAGAGCGATCTGAAGTGGGACAAGCATGTAATGGCAGTTGTGGGGAAGGCAGATAGTCATCTGCAGTTCATTGGTAGAATTTTGGGAAGATGTGGTTCATCTGTAAAGGAGACTGCTTATAAAACACTAATATGACGTATTTTTGAGTACTGCTTGAGCGTTTTGGATCCCTATCAGGTCGGATTGAGGGAGGACATAGAAGGAATACAGAGGCGAGCTGCTAGATTTGTTACTGGTACATTTGATCATCATGCGAGTGTTATGGAAATGCTTCAGGAACTCGGGTGTGAGTCTCTGGAGGAAAGGAGGCGTTCTTTTCATGAATCGCTACTGAAGAAATTTAGAGAACCAGCATTTGAGGCTGACTGCAGTACAATTTTACTGCCACCAACTTATATTTCACAGAAAGACCACAAAGATAAGATAAGAGAGATTAGGGCTCATACAGAGGCATATAGGCAGTCATTTTTTCCTTGTTCTGTTTGGGAGTGGAACAGGGAGAGAAGATGCTAGTTGTGGTATGAAGTACCCTCTGCCACACACCGTGTGGTGGATTGCGGAGTATGTATGTAGATGTAGATGTAGAGAGGGTAGGGCGGCTAGGTGCAGTTGGGAGGTTAGACAGAGGGTGGGGTAGAGAGAGGTAGGGGGGAGGGGGTAGCAGAAAAGGACAGAAGTAAAAAGACTGTGTGTGTTGTTGGAAAAGAGGGCTGTGTAGTGCTGGAATGGGAACAGGGAAGGGGCTAGATGGGTGATTACAATGACTAACAAAGGTTGAAGCCAGGAGGGTTACCAGAACATAGGATATATTGTAGGAAGAGTTCCCATCCGCACAATTCAAAAAGCTGATGTTGGTGGGAAGGATCCATATGGCACAGGCAATGAAACAGTCATTGAAATGAAGAATATTGTGTTGGGTGGCATGCTCAGCAGTGGAGTGGTCCAGTTGTTTCTGGGCCACAGTTTGTCAGTGGCCATTCATGCAGACAGACAGCTTCATGGTTTCATGCCCATGTAGAATGCAGCATGTTGGTTACAGCTTAGCTTGCAGATCACATGGCTAGTTTCACAGGTAGCTCTGCCTTTGATAGGGTGAGTTATGTTTGTGACCAGACTGGAGTAGATGTTAGTGGAAGGATGTTTGGGACAGATCTTGCATCTAGGTCCATGAATAGGTTGGCATAAGCTAGTGCCATGTGTATAGGTATATGAGCCATGTGTATAGGTATATGAGCCATGAGGTAAGGGGTTGGGAGCAGGGGTTATGTAAGGGTGGATGAGTATATTGTGTAGGTTTGGTGGATGGCACCACTGTGGGAGGGATGGGAAGGATAGTGGGCAGGACATTTCTTATTTCAAGGCATAATGAGAGTTAGTTGAAACCCTGATGGAGAATGATTCAGATGCTCCAGTCCTGGATAGTACTGAGTCATAAAGAGAATGCTCCTCTGTGGCCAGACAGTGAGATGCTGGGAGGTGGTGAGTGACTGGAAGATAAGGCATGGGAGATTTGTGCACTGGAGATTTGTTTTTGTACAATGTTGGGAGGACAGTTATGGTCTGTGAAGGCCTCAGTGAGGCCATCAGAATATTTCGAGAGGGACTGTTCATCACTTCAGATGTGATGCCCATGGATGGCTAGGCAGCATGGAAGAGACTTCTTGGTATGAACGGATGGCAGCTGTTAAAGTGGAGGTATTGCTGGTGGTTAGTAGATTTTATATGGGCAGAGAAACTGATGTAGCCATCTTTGAGGGGGGAGGTTAACATCTAAGAAGGTGGCTGGTTGGGTTGAGTAGGACCAGGTGGAGCAAGTGGAGGACAAGCTTTTGAGGTTCTGTAGGAATGGAGATAGGTTGTTCTCACCCTCAATCCAGATTGAAAAGATGTCATCATTGAATCTGAACTATGTGAGGGGTATAGAATTCTAGGTGTTTAGGAAGAATTCCTCTAGCTGGTCCATGGATAGGTTGGCATAAGATAGTGCCATGTGAGTGCCCACAGCCGTACCCAAGATTTGTTTGTAGTTCATGCTCTCAAAGGAGAAGTAACTGTCGGTATGGACATTTTTGGTGATGGTGACTAGGAAGGAGGTTGTTGGTTTGGGATCCCTGGGCACTGTGAAACGCAGTGTTTAATAGTGATAAGGCCATGGGTATTAGGGATGTTAGTGTAAAGGGAGGTGGCATCAATAATGACAAGCAGTGCACTATGTCATGAGGGAATAGGAACTGTGAGAGCCAGTGGAGGAAATGGTTGGTGTCTTTTATATTCCTGGCAATAGGCTGAAGATGTTGGTCTACAAGAAAGAGTCTCTCAATGAGGGCACAGTAACTGGCCACAATGAAGCATCCTGGGTGGCTGGTTTTATGGACTTTAGGAAGCATGTAGAAGGCAGGAGTGTGGGGAGTGGTAGGGGTGAGGAGAGAGATGGATTCCAGGGAAGGGTACTGGTGTGGGCCTAAGGATTTGAGGAGAAACTGGAGATCCTGTTGCATTTCTGGAATGGGGTCACTTTGGTGAGGGTTGTAGGTGGATGAGTCTGACAGCTGGTGGATTTGAGGGCAGTGAGGGTTGACTATGGTTGGATGAAGGAGTGAGCTAAGTGAGGCAGGGTTCAACATTGGCTTTGATTGAGTCTGATTGGTAAGGTTGGTGGTCAAAAAGTGTGTCTGCTGGAGGGACTAGGAGTAGGAGAGAAGGTCTTTTATAAGTCCTGCATGACTGAATGTGGGAGTAGGTCAAACGATGAGGCCTTTGAAAAGGACTGATATTTCTGCAGGGCTTTTGGAGGAAAGGTTCATGGCTGTGTTTCAGGTCTGAATCCTGTGTGGTGCCTCTCCCATCATACAATGCTGCTGCTCCTAGTCTGGCTTCAGCTGCCACTGTGGTGATGTGTGTGTGTGTGTGTGTGTGTGTGTGTGAGTGTGTGTGTTTGTTGTAGCTACGTGTGACTCTGCATCTCCGTTATATGATGAGTAGCACTACCCTTTTCAGAATATTGCTGCATTCCATCCTGCACTTTTCATTGTTAGATGTCAGGAAGGGAATTTTTGACATGCACTGGGAGACAACTAACAAATGGAAGCACTGTTGGTGGTTGGAGAGTTTAATGAGGACAAAAGTTTTTATGCAGCCACCAGATAGGTGGCCATCAAAATCCAGGAAGACAACTTGTTAAGTTGAGAAGGAACAGGCACAACATATTTTGACAACAGATTTTGATGTAATTGTTGAGGCTCTGGAGGAAAGAGGAGAGGCTGCATTTGGCAGATAATAAAGACATCATCAATTAATCTTCACTATATATGGATTTTAGTTTTGGGTCAAGAGCTTTGATCCCTGTAGGTGGCCCATAAATATAATGGCATAGAAAAATGTCTGTGGCAGTTTCAAAGATTTTTTTATATTTTATTTATATATTTATATTTGGTCTTCAAATGAAAGATAATGATAAGTTATTATGTGATCAAGCAAACTTAGAAGGAGGTGGTGGGTTGGGAGTTGGATTTGGACAACTCTGGAAGTGAGTAAAAGATAGGATTAGCATCCATGAGCATTGCATTTTTTGTTGTATTTTCTCTTTCTTGTAACAAAAATATTAGAGATAGTAATCTCATATTATTCCAATGTATTGGTCCATAAATGTCATCTGTAGGAAATGAGATTATCTTTGCAATAGCCACCAAACAGATTGCGGGAGGCGCACAATGGCACAGCGCGTCACGGACGGTAGTTGCCGCAAGTAGAGTCCAGTCCACCAGAGGGCACGCGAGAATTTGGACACGACCTCTGCCGGCTGAACAACAACAACAACAACAACAACTCGAGCAGCACGGGCCGGCCCCAGTGAGTGATCATCGGGCCTGCCCAGGATACAATCCCGATCCACAGAAAGTGCAGTGCGTGAACAGTGTTACTACACAATTGGCGACGAGTAAGGTCGTTCTTTCGCATGTTCGTCGTTGTTCCGGTTTCGCATCTTCTCCACGGCATGGAGGATTTGGTGCGAGTTTTGGTTGCGCAGCAGATGGAGCTCTTGGCCACCATGAAACAAGTGCTTCCGGCGTTGCTCTCCACGCCGTCTGCTCTGGCACAGTTCCCTCCTCCCTTTCCCCCGTATGACGAGACGGCGGAGGATTGGGACGTGTATGAACATCGCCTTCGGCAGCATTTCCAGGCGTTTCATGTTGCCGATGCCAAGGTATGTCGTGCTCTCTTCTTGTCTTGGATATCTCCCTCACTGTATCACGTTTTGCGCCAGCTCGCGCTGTTGCAGGAACCCTCGTCCTTGTCTTTTGACGCATTGTGTTCCTTGCTGTCTTCCTATTATCGCCGCCGCACGCATGTTGTGGCGGCTCGCGTCGAGTTCTATCAATGTAAGAAACAGCCCCATCAGTCTTACTGGGCGTGGGCTGCTACCCTGCACGGTCTTAGTCGCAAGTGTCACTTTGTCACGGAGCAGTTGCGAGAGTCGTATGCCCACGTTATAGTGCGCGACGCCATTGTTCGTTCGGCCCCTGATAGGGAGGTCCGGCAACGGGCCCTGCAGTTAGAAGACCATTCCCTCGAGGAAGTCCTGTGCATTGCTCAATCGTATGAAGTCTCTCACGCAGCGGGTCAACAGCTGGAAGCATGGTGCGACGTCGCGGAGGTTCAGGGCGGCGCGGCCGCGTCCACTGTGTCCGGGGTGGACGACGTGCGAGCGGTACAATCCGGCCATTACGGCCGATCCTGCATGGCGTGTAAACAGAACTCCGACCGCCGGCCCCTGTTGCCGTCCTGTGCGTCGTGCTATATACGTCATGACCGTTCGGAGTGCCCCCAGCGTTGGGCCGTTTGTCGCAAATGTAATAAGAAAGGTCACGTTGCTAAAGTTTGCCGCTCCGCCTCAACCGAATCGAAGGAAGCAGGCTCTGGGGACATGGACGTTGACATTCAGGAAGTTTCAATGGGCCAGGCTCCCGACGCATCAGCGCACAAACTCTTTATCGAGGTGTCGGTTCGGTCACGCCGATTACAACTGCAAGTCGATACGGGCGCGGCAGTTTCGTTGTTGAATGCCCAAACTTATTCCGACCTTGGATCGCCCCCATTGGCGCCGGTTTACCGGCGTCTCCGCTGTTATGGTAAACAGTTCATTCCCCTACTGGGTCAATTCACTACCGATGTGACTTACAAATCAGTCACTCGGCCTCTTACTTTTATTGTTGTCAGTGATGCGGGCTCCGCTAACCTTTTTGGCCTGGACGCCTTTCAAGCTTTCGGTTTTTCTATCACTGACACCATACAGTTGGTTTCCAAAGACGTCCCCTATCAATCATTGGAATCTTTGATCTCAGACTTTCCAGATATCTTTGAGGAGGGTCTGGGGCGTGTTTCCGATTTTGAAGCTCACTTAACGTTGAAGGCGTCGGCTCGCCCGCGTTTTCTACGCGCGAGGCAGATCCCCTTGGCTCTCCGCCCTCCGGTAAAGGAAGAGCTAGACCGGCTGACAGCCCTAGGGGTCGTTCTTCCAAGTTCTTCCAGTGAGTGGGCTTCGCCCCTCGTTATTGTCAGGAAGCCCTCGGGAAAATTACGTCTTTGTGGCGATTTCAAGGCCACCGTTAATTCCCAATTGATGGTGGACACCTATCCTTTGCCTCGGGCTGATGAATTGTTCTCCGCCGTGGCGGGAGCCCAATATTTTTCGAAAATCGATCTGTCGGAGGCTTATCATCAGATACCACTTGATGAGGACTCCAAAAGGCTGGTGGTCGTCAACACCCCTTTTGGCCTATACCAATACCAGCGGTTGGCTTTTGGAATATCCAGTGCCCCGGCGATATTCCAGCGTTATCTTGAGCATGTTACGTCAACGATCCCTCATTGTATTAATTACCTGGATGACATAATTGTCACAGGCCGCAGCACGAAGGAACACTTGCACAACCTTCGCACCCTCTTTCTCAAATTTAGGTCTGTGGGCCTGCGTTGCAACCTGCATAAGTCAACCTTCTTCCAACCATCCATTGAGTATGTGGGCTACACCATCTCTCGGCGTGGCATCCAGCCCCTAGGAAGTTTGGTCCAAGGTATCATCAACCTTCCTCGGCCCGCTTCGCTAGAAGAGTTACAAGCTTTTTTAGGCAAGATAGCCTATTACCACCGGTTCATTCCCAGGGCTTCCACTATCGCCCACCCCCTGCACTGCCTTCTGCACAAGGGTGTTCCTTTTGATTGGTCGCCTGCATGCGAGCAAGCGTTCACCTCGTTGAAGGGCCTCCTCACATCGGCCCCTTGTTTGGCTACTTTTGATCCCCATAAGCCGTTGGTCCTGGCTACCGATGCTTCGCAGTATGGGGTGGGGGCAGTCCTGGCCCATCGCAACGCAGATGGTTCCGAGCAACCACTGGCGTTTGCATCTAAAACATTCAGTCCCGCGCAGGCCCATTACTCCCAGGTGGAAAAAGAGGCTTTGGCCATTGTCTACGCTGTTACCAAGTTTCATCTTTTCTTGTATGGCACAAAGTTTCAGTTAATCACTGACCATAAGCCGTTAATATCGTTATTTGGCCCCGCCTCTCAGATTCCGGATAGGGCGGCCCACAGACTACAGCGCTGGGCCTTGTTCCTCTCTAAGTACCATTATGACATTCATTTTCGCCCTACGGGACAGCATGCCAACGCCGACGCTCTTTCCCGTCTTCCGGTGGGCCCGGATCCTACGTTCGATCGGGAGGAGGTTATGTGTTTTCAATTGGATGTGGCGTCCTGCCAAGTGGTTGATGGCTTTCCGATCACTGGTTCTCGAGTCGCCAAGGAAACGGCGGCGGACCCGGTTCTCCGGCAAATAGTGCGCCTCATTCAGCAGGGGTGGTCGTCCCGCCCTCCGGGCCGGGCCTCTGACCCTCTTCGTAATTATTTTCTTCTACGCGACCGCCTCTCCATCTTGGAAGGAGTTCTCCTTCTGGCTACTGATGATGCTGCACCTCACGTGGTTGTTCCTGCCAGTTTACGGAAGGAGGTCCTCACGTTATTACATGCGGGACACTGGGGTGTTTCCCGTACTAAAACCTTGGCTCGCAGACATGTGTACTGGCCCGGTATTGATAGAGAAATTGAGCACTTCGTGGCAGCCTGTTCCCAGTGTGCGAGCCAACAAGCCTCTCCCAGGGCAGCATTCTCTTCATGGCCGCCGGCAACCCAGGCATGGGAACGTGTTCACATCGATTTTGCGGGCCCGTTTCTCAATGGCTTTTGGCTCATTGTCATTGATGCTTATTCCCGATTCCCATATGTGGTTCGCTGCTCCTCAACCACTTCAGAAGTTGCAATCCAGGCACTCGCCAAAATCTTTTCTGTGAAGGGTCTGCCAATTACCCTGGTCTCGGACAATGGATCGCAGTTTATTTCGCAGACCTTCCAGGATTTTTGTAGGCGCTTCGGTATTCGGCACATTTGCTCTCCCCCCTTCCATCCACAATCGAATGGGGAAGCCGAGCGCATGGTGCACACATTTACTACGCAGATGAAAAAGTATGTGCACGAATTTCCTGCAGAGGAAGCATGGACGTTTTTCTTGACGGCCTACCGGACCACACCAATGGGAGAACGCAGCCCAGCGGAGCTCCTCCATGGGTGTCAACCTAGGACTCTGCTGCACCTCCTCCGGCCTGGTCCTCACCAGTCTTCACAAAACGGCGTCTCTGGTTTTCCACTGGGTATGTCGGTCTGGGCCCGTGGTTTTGGTCGCAATCCACGTTGGATACCGGCAGTGGTCCTGCGCCGAAATGGCCGCCGGCTCTATACCTTGCAGGCGGGGGACCGGGTGATATGTTGTCACCAAAATCAGCTCCGTCCACGTTCCGGCACCCACCCTCCGACCTCTCGGACACCGACTTCCCCATTGCCGGCACCTGTGTTGGATTCACGGGGGATGTTACCTCCTCTCCCCGCTGTGACTCTGCCACACTGCATTGGTTCTCCACCTTGGCGGCCTCCAGTGGCTCCAGTACCGGCATCGCCATCATTCGCGATGCCCCAGCGAGAGCCGGTCCCCCTAGCAGGCCCGGTTTCTCCGGAGGCTGGTTCCCCTGTGGTCGTCCCTTCCCCTTCGTCCCCGCCACTGGGTCTTGCCCCTTCAGAGGTGGAACAGGATCAGGATTTCGACGACCTGTCGCCTGTTCTGTCCCGGGCTCCGGTTGTGGGACGACGGGGGCCTCTTTGTGTGGGTCACTTCCAGCCGTATTCGAAGGTTCCAGCTCGAGGGTTGGCCGATCCCCTCGACTCCGGCCATCCAATGGATGTGGAGGTCATCGCTCCTGCCCGCCGCTCCACCTTCCGCCGCAGTGGCTCACAGTGGCGTCACCCCCCGAAGGAGGAGGAGTGCAGTAGCCACCAAACAGATTGCGGGAGGCGCACAATGGCACGGCGCATCACGGACGGTAGTTGCCGCAAGTAGAGTCCCGTCCACCAGAGGGCACGCGAGAATTCGGACACGACCTCTGACGGCTGAACAACAACAACAACAACAACAACAACTCGAGCAGCACGGGCCGGCCCCAGTGAGTGATCATCGGGCCTGCCCAGGATACAGTCCCGATCCACAGAAAGTGCAGTGCGTGAACAGTGCTACTACAATCTTTATGTAATATTTTTGCTTCATATAACTTTAGTTCCTTTAATGATTTACTTACTCATGAAATACATTTTATTTATTGTATATTTAGAATTAAAATTTGTCAGTGTAATAAATTATGTGTGTGTTTCTGTAAATGTGTGTGGGATCTTGACTTTAGGGATATCTTATCTTTGTTAGACAGTGAGCTGAACTGTTTTGTGAATGCAACAAAGAAGCTGAGCTTAGCAGTCAAACTAGCTTGTTACTGGTCTTATCTACAGAATGCAGATTCATATCCTATATGAACTAGTACAGATGACTGTGAAGAGACCAATCACAATGGACTGTCTCAGATGAAAAACACTCTTAGAACTATTTGTCAAGCCCTTCCTCCACTATCAGTTTTAATGAAGTATTAATATAAGTACATACCGGTATTTAATGTAATTATAATATGTATTAGATACATCACTATAAGTAAAACAGAGGCGGGGATTAGCAGTAGCAGGCAAGTATGAAAAACAGGCAGTAAACTGCTTATCTTGTGAAAAAATTACTTCAGTCGCTGTGGGTGCTTTTATTAGTACCGATATTTATTCATTTATCATATTTCATGATCCCATCATGAAGGAGAACCTTCGAGGATGTGGAATACCAGTTATACTTTAACAAAAGACATGTAACTGTGGAACTTTAAGCAGTACACCATATTAACAACAAAAATCATTGTATTGCTTCATACTATTTGTGCTTATGCTAGCAAAGTGTAACCTGAAGAATACAGGTAAGCCACTCCATTGGAAAAAGTTGCTGTTTCCTTTGTTATACTAAATAGCTGCTATTTATCTTTAATTGTGAGTTTAATACTTACTTAATTACATACCTTTTTAAAAAACTTTCTAAAATTATATTGTTACCAGGAAGAACTTTGTCTGAAAGTTATGTATCCAATATCTGCCTTTTTTATAGCTGTAATCTTCTTAGTACCTTCTCTATTTGATGAGAAGTATTTTATCCTCTTATACATATTTATTCTATCATGGATTGTTATCCTGATTATTTTATCATACACCACTCTCTATATCCTCATTAATTGATTACATCATTAAGCAACAAGTACAATATAATTTCATTATAAGCAATGAAAAGTAGACAGGACTAGTACATTAAAGTTCTTTATGAAAACTTTATATGCTGTGCTGTATAAAAGCAGTCTTTCGTTACCTAAGACACATTATTTATTCAGCTAAATTGCACTCCATTATTGAGCACAATCAATATTGCAAATCCTTGTTACTTATAATATTCCTCCTTTAAAAGTGTACGTTGTTTTCATCAATAAATACTGGTGCATGTGCTGCACATGCGAGATCTGATTGCACATTTTGAGTCTTATCTGCAATAACTAGTGTCGCATTCTGTAGTAATGATCTGATTGGGGTTGCGTGGAGGAGTGTTGTGATTCTGTGGTTATTTTTTATAGTAAATTCACTGCATTAATTTAAGCTGGATGCTTCAGGGACAGAGTACCAGATTACTTACTATATCATTAAGGCAGTACAATTCTGCTGAACCTCGTCTGTGCTAAGAGAGTTAGTTATCAGAATATTGAGCTAATAACCAAACTAAATATGATATAACTGTGCCATGTCAATGTCAAAATCTGACTGTTCAACATCAAATAACTCGACTCAATGAAATCTGTGTATTGAAACTATAGATTATTAAGTTTACTTCCATCTAATTTACTCTCTTAGTTTTTTAGCACACCAAAATAGAATTAATTAGCCACATGTATTTATATGAGTGGTTAATGTAGGCTAAACAACAAACAGATTGAATTACATAAAACTTACATACCTTTCATTTCGTGAACAAATCAAGATATCAAAAAGTTTTGCTGTACAATTAATTCCTTAACTGCTATATCGGTCAGGATGCAGATGCAATTTTTTGAAAGCTCTTCAAACCATGAGTACAGCGTTATAATGTTTGGTGATGTTGACACAAACTGCTTACAAAAATATCCAACAAATGTGCTAAAATTAAAAGGACAAGGCAGCAAAAATCAGTTATTGTGGTGTAAACTTTGCCAAATGAGTTTCTTGCACCATGCTATCCTTTTGATTCAACCCTTTTGCCTATTTCTTTGTTTCCACAAATGTTGTTCACTTAAATGCAAATCTGTACACACATTTGAAATAATTTTCATAGCCCCTTCTGATACATTAGAAGTTAGTATAATTTGCACTAATTGTAGCCAATACTGTATTTATGTCATATAAAATAGGGCCTAGAGGAAATATTTTTATCTTAGTAGAGCAGGCCTATCTTCTTGCTGCATATAACAACGGTGCCTGGTATGAGAGTACCACTTGGCAGAGTTTACAATGAAATAGCTGATTCTTGCCACTAGGCCTATGTCTCAGCTTAAGTACATGTCTCTGATTCTTTTTTTGAAAAGTATCAACACCAATGTTAATGAGCATTATGCCACTGTATTCATATTCCAAGAGCTTTTGAATGTCATTATGAAGTATATCATTCCATTTAAAAAGGATGTACTTGCTTCAATATCTTGGTAGATATGAGAGTTAAAGAGTATTAATCATTTGCTGAAAATCACATTTCAATGTGTGGAACTGTTCTAAAAATAAATGGGGTGCAAGTATTAAGTGATTTGCCCTGTATGCAAATAGTGGCCATTCTTGATAAAACTGTGTTTAGCAGCATACAGATGAACTCATGTAACAGACTGTAGTGGTTTATATTGCAATGAGAAACATGTGAAATTATGCCTTTTTTTATGCATCCAGCTGCTGAATATTCTCCATTCCACCACATGTACATGTATGCCCTGCCAGCCACTGTGAAGTGTGTGGTAAAAGATACTTTCCACTCTGCCAGTTATTAGGGCTTCTTCTCATTTCATTCATGTATAGTGTATGGGAAGAATGATTCCTTAAGCTCCTCTCTGCAGGCAATAAGTATTCTGTGTCTTTGCAATCCCTTTGAGAGTGATACTTCGGAGGATGTGGTATATTCCTTACTCCTCACTTAAAGCTGATTCTTGAAACTTTGTAAGTACCAGTAAGCTTTCAGGGGTAGTTTTTGTCTATGTGCAAGTGTGTCAGTTCATTTTTTCCAGTACCTCTGTGATGCTCTTCCATGGCTCAAATAAATCTGTGACAATTCATGCTGCCCTTCTCATTATAAATTCAGTATCCCAAGTGAATCCAAAATTGGTATGTGTCCCAAACATTCAAGCAATATTCTAGAATGGGATGTAAGTATTTTGTGGGCAATCTCCTTCGTAGATGAACCACATTCTCTTATGTCCTACCAATAAACCAAACTCTGCCACCTGCTTTTCCTGTGACAGAACCAATGTCGTTGTTCTGTTTCATTAATATTCAGCATAAGAACAAGAGCTACAACACACTTCACTTGGACATACAAAAGTTACATCTATATCTGTCTATGAATCTCCATCCAAGATAACATTGCTGTGTGTTCCTGATGAAGAAATATTTGCTCCAGTCACAAATTTCACTTGATACACCATATGATGATACTTTTGATAATAAGTGAAGATGTGGTACTAAGTGAAATGTTTATCAGACATCAATGAAAACTGCACGTATCAACTGCCTTGAAACATGGCTTTCAGGATGTGAGAGAAGCACAGGTTGGGTTTTGTATGACAGATATTTTCAGAATTCCTGCTGTGTGTTATGGAGAAGGTCATGTTCTTAAAGATATCCCATTATTTTTGAGTTCAGAATATGTTCTTAATCCCTACAACAGATGGATATGAGGATGTTGGTGGTAGTTTCATGCATCATATCACTAGCTTCTTGTAGACAAGTTTCAACCTTGCTTCCTTCCAGCTACTGGGCACAGTGTTTTTGTTTGAGGGATCTACAACATATTACAGTTAAAAAGTGTGGTTAAACCAGCTGCAGATCCTTTGTAGAATCTGAAATTGGGTTCCCCTAGGGTGTAGAGTTTCATTGAATTTCAGTTCCTTAATGCCACCAATCATAATTTGTTTCACTCATCTGTACAGTGGTGTGAAAATGAAAATGGAGCAATACTAATGGATTTTTTATTTTTGTGATGGAATATTTCAAAATGGAGTTCATTATATGTCCTTATTCTTTGCTATCCCCAGGTTCAGCCCCTTTATCCTTCATGAGAGTCTGGATACCCACTTTAATACCACTAACAGTCTTTATGTATGACCAGAATTTCTTCAGGATTTGAGAGAGATCTTTAAGTAATATTCTATTATGGTAGTTGCTGAAGGATTCCTGAGTTGTCCTCTTGACAGCCAAATACACCCAATGCACTATCTCTCTATGTATAGCCATATGCTTTGATATACACTTATTATGCAGTAGTCTCTTTATAGTGACTGTATATTATGGAGGGTTCTTCCAGTCATTACTGTTCTGTTTGTTACCTGTCCATCCAGTGTATGGTCAACTGTTTTTTTAACCTTGAACCACAGTTCTTCAACATGCTCCATTCTACTTAGACAACCAGTACTATTATGATTTTACTCAGTGCCAACTACTCTGATGGGAACTGTTCCTGTGTATCCCCTGCCGTCACAGTCTCCATGGGCTAAACCTTCATTAGGATTCATCCTCCTCCAACTGCCTCTCAGTTCCTGATCTACAGACTACAGTATCCAAATGAAACATTGAGTTTCACTTTATGCCTGCTGGTTCTAGAATATTAAACTTTTACATATGATAGTTTATGCTTTGGCATGAAAATTACATTCCCACTATCTTCCTAAGAATTCATAGTTAAATGACGTACAAGTAAAGTCTATTGTTCTATGGTAATGAATCTATATTTTGGGTATAGTGATACATCCATTAACCACTATATGAGGTGTGTTATTGGTCTAATCCCTTTAAAAATGCTCTTCAAATAAAAATCATTTCAAATATGATAAATGGTTTGGTAACTTTTCGAAGACATTGCACACTCATTTATTACTGGGCATGCATGGCTGACGAAACTATAAATGATTTTATATTCATACTGGCAAGTTACAATTGTAATGCAAGTACAATATTATTGCCCTGACATACAACAATTATGTTACATATTTACAACTATTCTTCTCATTGAATAACGTGCAACCAAATTATATGCAAACATTTCACAATCTGTGTGTAGAAATTAGCATTTCTATTTTTGATATATATGGTATCAAAGGGACTTAAAACATGGTAAGTCAGACATCCTTAAAATTAAAACATAACTATTTGCAAATTATGAAAAATTTTCTTCGTAGATCATTCACACATCATATGTTCCATGAAGGACACCTGATAACAGTTACACACAGGAAACAACCAGTCCATCTAACATCTGGCAAGAGGTGTACACTAGCTACAAGCATAATGCAGCACACTGAATTAAAAAATACTCTACAAATAGATGAAAATATACATAAATAAATTTGTACTTATTATTCAGAAAGTAGAGTCATAAATAAAATAGCTGATTCAGCAATAAAATACAGAGATTGCACACCACATTTGGTATAAAATTTCAGTTCAGGTCACATTTATATAAAATTGATGCTGCAATCTGCAATTTGACAGTTTATCATTATATCACTGTATTTGAGTCAGTAATCTTGCTCGTAACCAATAATAAAATTCATATTCAAGCTCCAGTTGTGAATGTAGCCACTTTCGAGTTTTGTGAGCAACCTCTGGTGGTTTCTTTCGATTCCTATTTTTGTGTGGTTCTGTAAAAAAAGTTGTATCATGAATTATAGAGCTACATAATGAGTTTTACATAATTTTTGATAGCAGAGATCCAGATGGTAAAAAAGCTAATACACAAAATACATACAATACTTTTTTTAATTATGGCGTGATTGTGAGATGATGAATCATTCTTTTTAGAGTTGAATGCAAAAAAATGTATAATTATTATGAAACATCTATAAATCTGTACATAATGGGTGATTTCCTGTGAACTGTGCCACCCCAAGAAACAATTAGGTAATATTTTTTTTATGTTTTAGATATTTTGTCTGTGGAAGATTAGAAGACATTAAAAATCTCTTGGCACACCCATGTGTCATGACATAGTGATTGAGAAACATTGGTGTACAAGGAACCTCTTGAATGTGAAGTCACAAGTTGGTCTTTAGTAAGGCTCATTTGAAAGTGTCATGTTAACAATTATGACTGGAAAAATATTAGCTGCTAATGACTCACCATATGCATCAGGAATGTGACAGAAAATGAGTGTGTGGGAGGTGCACAGACCAACCTACTACAGGGTGTATGTATTACATTTCATAAAATGGATGCATTGAGCTGGCCGGAGTGGTGGTAGTGTAGTACCAGGATAGGCTGTGGACGTTGATGCAAAGCGACCAGTACGTAGTGAACGTTGTATTTCAAGAACCGGAAAATGCAGAGTGAATCAAGGAAACGGAGAAGTGGAGATTTGCTATCTTTTAAAAAGGAATGGGAGGATCATTTTTTCTTTGTGCAAAAACGTGAAAATTTGAAATGTTTATTATGTGGCAGTATTCTCACAGGTCAGCGGAAGTTTAGTGTTGAACGCCATTTTAACAAATTTCACAAGGACGAGTACAATTTATTCTCAGATTCTGAGTGGATGGGGAAATTGACTGAGCTTAAGAAGAGTGATGTGACAATACTAGATGAATCTGACATAAGTTGTCACCAGAGATCTGTGACTTTCTTTTGTCATGTCTCTCATCTAACTGATTTAATATTTTATGGAGCACTGTTTTCAGTTTTACAGGACGACAGCAAGGATAGCCCAGCAGTACGTGCAAGTTATAAGTGTGTGCTTAATATAGCGATAGCTGGAAAACCATTTGCTGAAGGTGAGATTATAAAGGAGTTCATCAATGACACTGCTGATATACTTTGCTCACTGAATTCAAATCAGTTTTGAGCTATCACTCTTTCTTGGCGGACTGTAAGTTGTCAAATAAATGCCATGGCATGTGACCTTTGCCCTCAATTAAGGAGTGACGTGCAGGAGTTTATTGCATTTTCCATTGCACTTGATGAGTCCACAGATATTTCAAACACTGTGCAATTAGTGATTTATGTCCATGGCATGGACACTGCTCTGCACATAACAGAGAATTTTTTAGATATGATATCTTTAAAAAGCATGACCACTGCCGCGGACATCCTAAAAGTCATTGAAGAAGCTGTCGATTCAGCTGGCTTAAACTGAGAACGTTTGGCATCAGTGACAACAGATGGAGCACCTGCAATGAAAGGGGAACAAATGGGATTTGTTGGATTACTAAGAAAAAAGTTACAATGTACAGAAGAATCATTGCACAACATCACTGCATTTTGCACCAAGGAGTACTCTGTGCAAAAGCAGCAAAACTGGGGGATGTCACGCAAGTGGTTATTCTGGCAGTTAATTATTTGAGATCCCATGACTTACACATCATAGACAGTTTCACACATATTTAGCTGAAGTTGGGGAAGAGTACGGTGACATACCATACCACAGTTAAGGCCGCTGGCTTAGCTGTGGTAATGTACGTAAAAGATTTTTTTAGCTGAGAGTACCAATAAATCAGTTTTTAAAGGACAAAGGAAGGTATGATCCCAAGTTAGAAGATCCAGAGTGGGTTATCGACCTTGCATTTTTAGTGGACATTACCGGGCACATGACTGCATTGAACACAAGTTTGCAAGAAGAAAATCAGCTAATTTATGAAATGACTGAAAAGGTGCAAGCTTTCACTAGCAAGTTTGAGCTGTGGGAATGACATCTCTCATCAGGGAATGCAGTGCATTTCCCTACTCTGTCTACTGTGTGAGAACAGAATCGCAAAGAATATGTTTCCGTACTTGGTGCAATAAAAGAGGAATTTCTTAAGCGATCAGGGGATATATCATATTTATCCCAAGCTTCTGAATGGTTCTTGAGACCATTTGCTGTTTCTGTAGATGATATTCAGCCCAATTTGCAAATGGAATTAATAGATCTACAGTGTAATTCTAGTCTGAGAGACAAGTTCCTTTTGGCAAGAAGTGTAATATACTTTTATCACGACTTTCCACTGCAAGAGTTTCCTCATCTCCATCATGAAGCCGCAAAGATAATGTCAATGTTTGGCTCAACATACATTAGTGAGAGATTTTTTTCTGTTATGAAAATGAATAAGTCTTGGTTAAGAGCAAACATCAGTGATGAAAATTTATATAACTGTTTGCATTTGTCTGCATGTAGAAATTTTGTTCCAGACATTAAACGTATTGTAAACCCCCCTGTGATAATTAAATAAAACGTATCATAGGTAATAGGTACACTTTCAAACCATGTTTTCTTTCAAGCACTCCTACTAATCTTATTCCTTCATTCAATAAAGCAATTTAGGAAACAAAACACTTTACAGAGAAAGGAGCGGAGGGATGGTGTGGTGGGGAGGGGAGAGAAGTGGGTAGTCAGCTTGACTCTGTGTGCACGCAGAACACCTGTTAACTGCGCACGAGCAAGTGCACTGCACAGGTGCAGGATTCCTGCCCGCCCCTGCTTTAAGGCATAACAGCAGTAAGTGCAATAATGTTTTATAGAAATGGAACAAAGAAAGATCCACAGACTGAATTTGTCCATTGGTTCCAGGTGGTTGTTGTTGTTGTGGTCTTCAGTCCCAAGACTGGTTTGATGCAGCTCTCCATGCTACTCTATCCTGTGCATGCTTCTTCATCTCCCAGTACCTACTGCAACCTACATCCTTCTGAATATGCTTAGTGTATTCATCTCTTGGTCTCCCCCTATGATTTTTACCCTCCACGCTGCCCTCCAATACTAAATTGGTGATCCCTTGATGCCTCAGAACATGTCCTACCAACCGATCCCTTCTTCTGGTCAAGTTGTGCCACAAACTTCTCTTCTCCCCAATCCTATTCAATACTTCCTCATTAGTTGTGTGATCTACCCATCTAATCTTCAGCATTCTTCTGTAGCACCACATTTCGAAAGCTTCTATTCACTTCTTGTCCAAACTATTAACCGTCCATGTTTCACTTCCATACATGGCTACACTCCATACAAATACTTTCAGAAATGACTTCCTGACACTTAAATCTATACTCGATGTTAACAAATTTCTCTTCTTCAGAAATGCTTTCCTTGCCATTGCTAGTCTACATTTTATATCCTCTCTACTTCGACCATCATCAGTTATTTTGCTCCCCAAATAGCAAAACACCTTTACTACTTTAAGTGTCTCATTTCCTAATCTAATACCCTCAACATCACCCGATTTAATTCGACTACATTCCATTATCCTCATTTTGCTTTTGTTGATGTTCATCTTATATCCTCCCTTCAAGACATCATCCATTTGGTTCAACTGCTCTTCCAAGTCCTTTGCTGTCTCTGATAGAATTACAATGTCATCAGCAAACCTCAAAGTTTTTATTTCTTCTCCATGGATTTTAATACCTACTCTGAATTTTTCTTTTGTTTCCTTTACTGCTTGCTCAATATACAGATTGAATAACATCGGGGAGAGGCTACAACCCTGTCTTACTCCCTTCCCATGTCGCTCGACTCTTATAACTGCCATCTGGTTTCTGTACAAATTGTAAATAGCCTTTTTCTCCCTGTATTTTACCCCTGCCACCTTTAGAATTTGAAAGAGAGTATTCCAGTCAACATTGTCAAAAGCTTTCTCTAAGTCTACAAATGCTAGAAACGTAGGTTTGCCTTTCCTTAATCTTTCTTCTAAGATAAGTTGTAAGGTCAGTATTGCCTCACGTGTTCCAGTATTTCTACGGAATCCAAACTGATCTTCCCCGAGGTTGGCTTCTACTAGTTTTTCCATTCATCTGTAAAGAATTCATGTTAGTATTTTTCAGCTGTGGCTTATTAAACTGATTGTTCGGTAATTTTCACATCTGTCAACACCTGCTTTCTTTGGGATTGGAATTATTATATTCTTCTTGAAGTCTGAGGGTATTTCACCTGTTTCATACATCTTGCTCACCAGATGGTAGAGTTTTGTCAGGACTGGCTCTCCCAAGGCCGTCAGTAGTTCCAATGGAATGTTGTATACTCTGTGGGCCTTGTTTCGACTCAGGTTTTTTCAGTGCTCTGTCAAACTCTTCACGCAGTATCATATCTCCCATTTCATCTTCATCTACATCCTCTTCCATTTCCATAATATTGTCCTCAAGTACATCGCCCTTGTATAGAGCCTCTATATACTCCTTCCACCTTTCTGCTTTCCCTTCTTTGCTTAGAACTGGGTTTCCATCTGAGCTCTTGATGTTCACACAAGTGGTTCTCTTATCTCCAAAGGTCTCTTTAATTTTCCTGTAGGCAGTATCTATCTTACCCCTTGTGAGATAAGCCTCTACATCCTTACATCTGTCCTCTAGCCGTCCCTGCTTAGCCATTTTGCACTTTCTGTTGATCTCATTTTTGAGATGTTTGTATTCCTTTTTGCCTGCTTCATTTACTGCATTTTTATATTTCCTCCTTTCATCAATTAAATTCAATATTTCTTCTGTTACCCAAGGATTTCTACTAGCCCTTGTCTTTTTACCTACTTGATCCTCTGCTGCCTTCACTACTTCATCCCTCAAAGCTACCCATTCTTCTTCTACTGTATTTCTTTCCCCCATTTCTGTCAATTGTTCTCTCATGCTCTCCCTGAAACTCTGTACAACCTCTGGTTCTTTCAGTTTATCCAGGTCCCATCTCCTTAAATTCCCACCTTTTTGCAGTTTCTTCAGTTTTAATCTACCGGTTATAACCAATAGATTGTGGTCAGAGTCCACATCTGCCCCTGGAAATGTCTTACAGTTTAAAACCTGGTTCCTAAATCTCTGTCTTACTATTATATAATCTATCTGATACCTTCTAGTACCTCCAGGGTTCTTCCATGTATACAACCTTCTATCATGATTCTTAAACCAAGTGTTAGCTATGATTAAGTTGTGCTCTGTGCAAAATTCTACCAGGCGGCTTCCTCTTTCATTTCTTAGCCCCAATCCATATTCACCTACTATGTTTCCTTCTCTCCCTTTTCCTACACTCAAATTCCAGTCACCCATGACTATTAAATTTTCATCTCCCTTCACTATCTGAATAATTTCTTTTATTTCTTCATACATTTCTTCAGGTGGTATGAACTGCAATGTCATACATTTTCCAGGAGGGATAGTTTGCTCTAAAGGAGGATGGTTTTTATAAACAGACCATGAATCAGGCAAAAGCAAATTATTTTTACCAGCTACTGGCCAAAAGCAGTGCTCATACCATAGTTGTACTTCTGTTATGGCCATTTTCCCACTCTTGCTTGCTGTGACATAAATATTCCCTACTGCCCTTGCAATATCATGCATATGAGAAATACTTGTAGGCAGCACAGCACCTCCAACTTCTTGTGGCACATAACTAACTTTCCAGCCAATGTACCATCCAGAAATGACGGCATAAGTTAGTTTATCTTGTCTACAAATTTTCAGACCAATTCTGCAGTTTGCTGTGCATCATCAAGTTGATGTATTGTTTGAAATTTTGTTACCTTACATTTTCCAATTCTGTAGCACTGTTTGAAGTTTTGCAACCACCCTGTGCTTCCCTTGAGATCATTGCAATCTATGTCATGTGCAATTTGATGTGCATAACATAGTAGGTCACTATCATGCACATCTTGTAAATTTTATTGATCATACTTGAAGTGCGCAAACACCAGTTTCTGTAACAAGTGTGCCTTGTGCTCCCTTAAATATCTGTAATTTTTATATTTGCACTACAAGATCATATTGCTGTGGATTTATTCAAAACCTGTTCTTTTTTTTAACAATGCTGCAGATGGTCTTCCATGTACATAATGACGTTTAATACCCACTCCTTGGACCAAGATTGTCCTTTATTACAGTGATTTGTGGCTCCCTATGTGGCAAGGGTGATGAACTGTATGGATCAACATCTGTTTCAATATCAGTTTTATGTGTTAAGCATGGATCACAATCATTATACACCTCCTTGACCACAGTTTTGGTACATCTAAATATACCTTCATCAGAAGCAAAAATACACTAAAATCACATCCTGCAGTGGAGATGGATAAAACATGAATAAGAACAGACTGAATTAACATGGCGGCTCAGATGAGTGACCTGAGTCCCAAAGATTAATGTTGTCTATGGTCGATATGACCTATCGATGCCACAATATGATTATGAACTTTATTCATTTTGTTGTGTCTAAACAGTTTTTGCTGGTTTGTACCTGGTGTGATTTGCATTCATGGGTTGGTCCTCACATCGTAAGTCCAGGCCCTGATACAAGGGGTGAACTTTTAGTGAAGGCCCACCTACAAATTTAATGTTTGTTTCTGTGCTCAAACTGATGAGCTAAGGACATCAGCTGTGCAAATCATGCATCAAATAGGTGTATTGATCATTTTTTTATAATTTTTTAAAAATAATGTTTAGTAGTTTGCCTGATATAATAAACAGATTGTGTTACAAAAATTCATACCCAAAATTTTTCATTGCTTCACTGGAACATTCATACCGTATATTGCTTCCTACCTTCTGCTTTTATTTCCCTCGCTCTATAGCAGTGATGAGTGTTGTGCATGAAACACTTATGGTACTGCACTGTGTTTACACAGCTCCACAGAGCACGGTTTACTACTAGCCAAGTGCTACCATCGCTTCTGAAATATTTAGGTGGTGTGCCACCTACCAGCAGGGTTAGAAACTGCCAGGTTTGGCAGACAAAATATAAATGTGAAGATGCTTGTTTACAGCTTGTTCATCCTACTTTCCTTTGTGCTGAAAGGAATTTTATTTATTTACTTAATAATATATTTGGGATATATTATCTTTAGTTTGGTGGTTGTCTGTTGGAAATATGTGAGAGAATTGCACAGTGAAAGTAAAATCTGTAACTTGAACACATTTATGGTCCATGTTCCAGTGTGAACTATTGTTGTGTTCCATGTTATTGCCTGATGAGAAGTTTTCTCACCACATAATTAAAAGCATAAAAATGAATTAGAGCTACAACAGTATTTTTAAGATATCAAAGCAAAAGAGACTATCCTTCCGCAAGGCTGCAGTAGTCCACGGAACTGCACATTACAAATCTTAAAATGAAAGCTGTGGCACAACCTGGACAAAGCTGTGCATTTACTTTGCAAGAGGAGAAGTCATATATACAGCATGCTGTCAAAATGAGTGAGTTCAGATTCTTGATTTCCACCCTTGACCTTTGCTGCATTTTAAAATTGTATCTGGGTTCGTGTGGCCATGAAGAATTTAGATTCACCAACAAGTTTCCTGAAAAATGTTGGGCTGAGTCAATTGTTCAGCAACACCGTGACCAATAATCACAATGATTGTAAAATAATATTAAGAGGAATAGAGCTGCTGTGAACATAGACATCATAAATGTTTACTTTGAGAACATTGGGAAGCAACTGGAACTCATTGCTCCTGAAAATATTCATGGTGGCCATAAGACAAACCTGGTTAATGACCTGGGCAAGAAAAGGGTCTAAACTAAACAGGAATATAAAAATCACAATAAATTCCAGCAAAACTTTGGGCTTTTCCATGATGTGTGAATATGTGGCTGACATCTTACACCATGTATCAGTTATACATCAGAGAAAATGTGGGATACTTGGATGGAAGACAGCCCTCTATCAGCCAGGTATAGCCCATGAAAAGTGGTTGATTTGACTGAACCAGTTTTGAAGACTGGTTCATGGCTTTACTCTTACCTGAGCTGAAGCAGAAAGATGTAAGGTTATTACAGAGGACAATACAAGCAGTCATATTAGTCCAAGGATTATTAAGTTGGGTGAATCCAATGATATTTCATTCAATGCCTTACCTTCATATGCAACACACCTGACCCAACCTCCGCACCTGTCTTATTTTTATCCTATGAAATTCTGGTGGTATCTCAAAAGATTTATTCCATCACTGGTACGGAAGTTGGTGGACAGGTTGGCTGACAATGGACCTTCTAATTTAAAAGTTGGTTTCAGAAAATCAAGGCTCTACACTAAACAGAAATGAAATGATAAGCAGGTTACCAAATAATGAACTAGGTTCCTCACGCCATCAGAGAGTGCTTCCTTCATAGATAATCTCAAATCAATGAGGCACAAGAACTCTTACCAACTCTGGTAGTACTATCAGGAGGGGGAATAAGTCCATGTTGAGCCAGGGAACAGTGTACATGCCACAATATAGCTGATCACTCAATCAGCAGTCCAAGGAAGATGAACCTGGACCTTCAAGAACTTCAGGAAAGAAACAGAGATGTACAGTATTGTATATAATTGATTGATTGAATTGATTGAGAGGGGTTATGGGGCTTAATGGCAAGGTCATCAGCCCTGCAATTCCGAAATTAGTCACAGAAGAAAAAGGATCTGCTAAAAATGCATGGATCCAGTCAAGGGAGTCAAATTATAAAGTAATGAATATTAAACACACACAATAAATGCATAGAATGTGAGACCAAATCTAAAAACTGGAAGAACAAGGGGGGGGGGGGGGGGGGCAGTCATGGGGTCACATACCAAGAAGACTGTAAAAGAAGTCCCAACCATGACCAACCTGCCCCTGCTCCAAGACTAAAGAAGAACCTTATATCTGGAAATGAAAACCACTTTCATGGAAGAAACTGAGGACCAGTTCAACCATCTGTGGATCATTTGCTAACATTAAATTTAAGGAATCAGGAAGACTATACTTAACTCAAAGGGCTGTAATGGTCAGCCAGTTCATTCCCTGGGGTGCCCGCATGACTTGCTTGGGACCCAGAGGAAGATGACTGAACAGGTGGCTTATACAAGGGCAAAGAGAAGGTCATGGATAGCAGAGACCAAAGGGTGACAAGAGTAGCCTCAGTCGATAGCCTGCAGGCTGCTCATAGAGTCTGAACAAACTAAAGCACTGTGGAGGGAGGCCTTAGAAACAAAAAGGAGGACCCTGTGAATGGCTAGAAGCTCTGCTGTGACCACACTACATGATCCCAGCAATAAATGGTGTTTGAAGCCAGTAGAAGACGTGAAAGTATAACCCATCTAATCAGTTGTCTTAGAACCATCAGGATGAAAGATTGTGGCACAATGGAACTCTGCAGGGATGAAAAAACAAGATGCCGGAAAACCAAAGGATCAACAGAGACCTTAGGACCCTGGAACAGATTGGTCCTAATCTGTTGTCTAGGCACCATCCAAGGTGGGGTGGGGGGGGGGGGGGCATGGAGGAGGAAAGACAGGGGGTGCAGTCCAGTGAGTGAGTGAGTGAGTGCACGCCAACTGACAATCCCACTTGTGGACGGGTGCTACGAGGGGGAAGAGCACTGGGTTTACAAAACAGTCAGGATGGTGAATGGTGATTGCATTAGAAACAAGGAGTTGGCTCCATTGGAGGCATAGAGGGGAAATCCTCACTTCTGTGAGGAGACTATCAACAGGACTAGTGTGAAAGGCACCAATAGCCAGATGCACCCAACAATGATGGACAGGTCAAGGAGTTTCAAAGTGGGAGGAGCTGCTGAGCCATAAACCTGACTACCATAATCTAGTCTGGGCAAGACCAGAGCAGGTAAATATGGAGAAGAATAGAATAGTCTGCACCCCAAGACGTGTGGCCCACAAGACGGAGAGCATTACGCTTCCACATACATGTAGTCTTTAGGTGGTGAATGTGGGGCAGCCATTCAGCTTGTTATCAAACAGAAAGCCCAAGAAAGGGGACTGTGCTAAAACATTGAGAAGCTGATTGCCTAAATAAAGTTCTGGATCAGGGTGTACAGTGGGTTGATGACAAAAATGCATAACCCGCATTTTGGAGGGAGAAAACAGGAAGCCATGGGTGGTGGCACATGCAGAGGCCCATCGAATGGTGCCTTGAAACTGCTGCTCAGCAGATGCTACCGAGTGGGAGCTGCACCAGAAGCAAAAATCATCGACGTACTATGCTGGGGTAACCAGAGGCCCAACAGAGGTCACAAGCCTATTGATGGCAATGAGGATGAGTGTGACACTTAGCACAGAACTCTGTGGGATACCATTCTCCTGAATCTGAGGGGTGCTGAGTGAAATGCCAACTCGAAACCAGAAAAGCCAGTGAGACAAAAACTCGTGGATAGAAATTGGAATGGGACCATGGAAGTCCCAGTCATGGAGGGTAACTAAAATGTGATGGCGCCAAGCCACGTCATGTGCCTTATGTAAGTCAAAGAAGACCAAAACTAGGTGCCGGCAGTGAGTAAAAGCTTGTTGGATGGCTGATTCCAATTGGTGTAATTAGTCAGTGGGAGATCACCCTGCCTGGAAGCCACACTGGTATGGTACAAAAGGCCCAAAGATTCAAGTACCCAAAATAATCTGAAGCTGACCATCCTTTTGAACAGTTTACAAAGTACATTCATCAGGCTAATTGGGCAGTAGCTGTCTAGAGTAGTTGGATTTTTTCTGGGCTTAAGGATGGTGTAACTATACTGTCTCACCATTGTGACAGAAAAGCACCTGTGAGCCAAATGTGGTTGAAACCCAGAGGAGCTGTTGCCTCTGGGGAACATACAAGTGTTGGATCATCTGGTTGTGGATGGAATCTTGGCCTGAGGCAGTGTCTCATGAAGGCCTAAGAGTCTGCACTGATTCCCTTTCAGTGCATTATAGGGCTCAACGTGGTGTGGGATGAAACAGAGGGGGGGTCTGCTCAACTCTGCATTTCTGCTGGAGAAAGGTAGTAGGGTAGGAAGAGGATGATGATGCTGTTGCAAAGTTTGTTGCGAGGTGTTCTGCAAGGACCAATGGATCAGTATGCAGATCACCTTGGAGGTTCAGACCCTGGACAGTTGCCTGTCACTGGCAGCCCAGAAAGCTATGAAACTTGGACCAAACCTGTGATCAAGAGGCATATGTCCCCAGGGAGGAAACATAGTGCTCCCAGCATTCCTTTTTACTCCGCTTAATATGGTAATGAGCCTTAGCATGGAGATGCTTAAAAGTGAGGAGGTTGGTCTGTGAAGGGTGTCACTTAAATCACTGCAATGCCTGTTGGCGGTCCTGGACAGCGACTGTGATTTCCTTGGTCCACCACGGTACCAGTTGACTATGAGGGGGACCTGTGGATAGGGGGACAGCAGTACCTGCAGCATGGAGAAAGTGGCAGAGATGTCTTGCACAACTACATCAATGGGCATTGAGATGGAAGTGTCAAAGTCCACAGCAGACATAAAGGCCAATTGGCCCTGTGGAATGCACAGCTTGGGGGCCTGTCTGCCTGGCAGCAGCAGGGGAATGATAGAATCACCGGAAATGGTCACTTTCACAAAGATCATCATGGGGTGACCAGTGTAGGGAAGACACAAGGGCAGGGGAGGAGGTCATCAGATCGATAGCAGAGAAGGTGCCATGAGCAGCACTGAAGTTGGTAGGGGAGCCATCATTGAGGAGACACATATTGAGGTCCGTGGTAAGTTGGTCAGTTAGGATACCCATACCTATTGAAGTGACACTCCCCCACAGTGGATGGAGAGCATTGAAATCCCCCAGGAGGAGAAAAGGGGACGGGAGTTGTTGGATTAAGATAAACAGGGCAATGTAAGGAAGTTGCCTACCTGGAGGGACGTAGACATTGCAAATGGTGACTGCTGGAGTTGTGTGCACTCTAATTGCTATCACTTCCACGTTGGTATGTAGGGGGATCAAATCACTAATGACATCAGAGCAAACCGAAGTGCAGACCCCACCAGATGGTATCCTGGGGCCAGCAAAGCTCTGACAGAGCTCCTGATAACTGCAAAATTTAGGAGAGTGGTCATCATGGAAATGTGTTTCTTAAAGAACAAGACAGAATGCAGAATAGAAGGAGACAAGATGTTGCATTTCTGGTAGGTGACAATAGTATCCATTGCAAATCCACTGGATGAGTATGTGGTGAAAGTCCAAGATTAACATGAAGAAGCCGAGGAGGATGGGGTGACATCCATAAATAAGATGACACAGGTTGCAAGGAGGGAGATGGCACATCCGGGGGCACCGGGGATGTGTTATCTTGGGATTTATGTTTCTTCTTCTCTTTCTGAGGTAGAGGAGGGCAGGCCAGAGAGGGAGTACAGGCTTCTGCAAGATCTGGAACTGAAAGGAGAGCACGACCTTGGGGCGTACAGATGGTGTGCCTCATGGCCGAGTGGTGGTAAGAATCTTCTGTCCTGAGAGAGAAGTCCTGGGAGGGAGCCCGATCACTGGCAGATGCTGAAGAAAGGGGGCACTTCTTTGGCCAAGGAGGGGGAGTAGCCCCCTGATGGAAGGTCGTGGGAACTTCAGGGAGGGAGGGGTGTGGCTGGGTCAAGGACGAGGGGGGAGAAGGAGGAAATGAAGTAACAGAGGTGAAGGTTGAAGATAGTGTCACTGGATGGAATCTCTCATACTTTTGGTGAGTCTCAGCATAACACAGGCGATCTAAGGACTTGTATTCTTGGATCTTCTTTTCTCTCTTGTAAGCTGGGTAATCTGGCAAGCGAGGGGAGAGGCAGTCAGCACAATTGACACACACAGTTGGGCTTCCCTCATGGAGTGGTTGGCCACAGTCACCACACAAAGAGTCTGCTGGACAGTGGGAAGACATATGCCCAAAATGCAAGCATCGAAAGCACCACATAGGTGGAAGGATGTACAGGTTCACGTCATATTTGTAGCACATATTGATCTTCTGTGGCAGGGTATCCCCCTCAAAAGCCAGAATGAAGGTGCCAGTATTGGTGCAGTTGTCTTTGTGACTCATCTGCACACGTTGAACAAAATGAATGCCACACTGCGCCAGATTAACCTGGATTTCCTCATCAGTTTGCAGGATGAGGTCCCTATGAAAAATATCTCCTTGGACCATATTCAGAGACTGGTGAGGAGTTATGGACACTTGGACATTGCCATGACAATCACTGACATGAAGAGCTATGGATCAGCTTTGATCAACAGGGAGCCTAACCACATCTCACAAAGAGACTCCACTTCACCAAACTTGTCCTTGATATTTTCCATGAAAAACAATGGCTTTGTGGTGGTGAATGTGTTCCCATCCATCCTAGTAAAGATGAAGTAATGGGGAAAGTATTTCATCCCAAGACAGTGAGCCTGCCCCCCGCCCCCCCCCCTCCCGAATGGTGTAGCCACGGAAGAGGGACGGAAAGGTTGCCAGGTCATACGAAGCAGTATTCAATGATCCTTCACCATTTGAATAGACAGCCATTTGAGAACAGCCAGATTTTTGCAACTTGATATGCTTCATGTGCTAAGCATCTGCCCTGATATCACCCGCTCCAACCAGGGGCTCTCCCCATGGGTGCTACCCAGCCACAGAGCAAGGGATGACTGGCATGGTGGCTGTTGCTGGGAGTTCTGATGCTCCAAGAAGATAAACTACCACTCTTTGGCATACATGGGGAGGGAACAGCTCAGGTATCAGTAGTGTGAGTCCTGTGTTGTCAGGGGGATGAGCCATATGGGTGCATAACAGCTCCACCACACGGACTGACTACATATGCTGGTGACCTAGTAGGATGGAAGGGTGCTACAGTGGGGAAGGGAGAAGGAAAGGAAGAGGGGAAAGGAGTTCACACTGAAAATGCTAGGGAGGGAGTTCTTACCCATATGGCTCACACTAAAAACTAATGTTTTGATTGGATGCAGTACACAATTGATGATAAATGCCTGTTGCTGAGACATTTTGCACTGAAAGAAATCTTATTACTGCTAACACTTCATGAGATCTCTTATTACAGCACTCATATAATCCTGTTATAATAAATGAACCCACAAAAGAATGAGATTCATACTTTCACAGCCAGATGGTTACTGAATCAGAGAAAATGCAGATGTGACAGTGGCAGCACTCCACACACAAATACTAGCTCCATGCTAGAATGGTGGTTACTTTCTGTACCATCCTTGTACTAAAGAACTGATAAGTATGTCTAACTTCTCATGCTACAGCCCTTACTTTGCTTATAGCACACAGCTCACTACAGTTCAGTTACTAATATCAGTATCTTGCTATGTTTCTGGCACTGTATGACAACAATGTCTTGATACTAGTTGTCATTTACGTTGCCTTATCCTTTACATTTAATTCTCACTTCTTTCTCAAAATGAATTATTAATTCTATTATGATGTTATCTAATTTCACTCACATTGTGATACTACATAATGCAACATTCCTCAGTTAACAGTAATTAATGTTTAGTTGGCATTTTTGTTGACTTTTTTAATTTTCATACATCTGAAAAACTTATTTTACACTGAGGTTCAAATTTCTCTGTGATTTGTCATGTCATTGAATGAATAGAATTCCTGAGAACTTGATAAGTTTTAACTATATAAATGACACTTCCTTACTATAGAAATCAGCAGTACCTATATACTCTTCCACACTAATGAATGTAGTTATGTGAAACTGCAGATGCTCTCATATTACTTACGTAGCAATTCTTCAAAATACATTTTTTGAACACCCTTAAAGAAATATGGAAGATTGCTCTCCAAGGAAGCTAAAGTAGCATTCAGTTCTTCCAGGACACCAACAACAGGAAAGAAGTGTTCCACATTTTCTTTGGCTTTCTCTAGTGCCATTCGGTTGTTCAGCTGCCTGCAATAAATGATACATAAAAATGATTTACTATAGTGTTATCTTTCCCTAATTAATTTCACATAAATTGCAGTACAGATGTATGTGAAGAAGTCTCAGTCTGAATCTAATGATAAGATATGATACAGAGAAGTCCTGGGTGGAAAAAAACATAATAGAAAGATTACATAGTGCTAGATGAAGCATTGATCAGTTGGCAGGCATACAAAGAAAGATGTTGCCTGTCAGACAATTTTCTTCTTTCTAAAAGCAAGAAACACACACACACACACACACACACACACACACACACACACACACACACACACAGAGAGAGAGAGAGAGAGAGAGAGAGAGAGAGAGAGGGAGAGAGATTGTCTGAGATAACTACAGTATCCTGATGATGCAGGAGCAACTGTAACTAATTAGTTCACTCTGCAAAGATAAAATTGCACAATACCACTACCATATTTCTACAGCCAGCATTGTTGTTAATTTCGACATTCATGTTGCGAATAAGAAAGGTTCAAATTGCCTCCTACCTTCTGTCTCTCTTCTACCTTTCAGAATGTAAGCATCTCTTATGTTTGCTTGTAGTTTATTTGAAATAACAACTGGAAATTCTGATATAGTCTATGTGTGATTTACTGGAATGATGTGACTACCTTTCCTGTTGATTTGTGCATTGTCTGCACACTGTTATGTGCAGAATTGTTGATACAGATGTAGTGAAACTTTGCAGTCTAAATTTCATTAATGAAGTCTCTTTTATGTTTTATAGTGTGATGCAAATTATTTTGTTGCATTATATTTCACACAAACATGGTCCGCTATCACCAAACTCAGATGCTTGCCAGTGAAGATTCCGAGCTTTATGGTAATCAACACCGGTAACCATTAAATTAACTCAAGTTGCCCATCCACAGTAGAGGTTAATTCCACATTGATATTATTACTTTTAATTATGCTTGCGATATTATGTTCCTGCACTCGTCATTGTGACATGTCCAACTTTGGAACAATTAGACTTTGGAAGAATGCAATGTCAGCATTCTAGTGTGGGGGGGGGGGGGGGGGGGGGGAATGGGGAAAAAAAACAGCCCTTCCTACCTGCCAGCAGCGGTGGTCTCGCGGTTCTAGGCGCTCAGTCCGGAACCGCGCGACTGCTATGGTTGCAGGTTCGAATCCTGCCTCGGGCATGGATGTGTGTGATGTCCTTAGGTTAGTTAGGTTTAAGTAGTTCTAAGTTCTAGGGGACTGATGACCACAGATGTTAAGTCCCATAGTGCTCAGAGCCATTTGAGCCTTCCTATCTGATTGGGACACATTACACAACATAGCTTTGTGTGTAAGTCTGTTTGTGACAGCAGGTGATGTGGGGCAGGCTTGACCATTCTGTGTCTAGCCTGAGGCGAAAGGGTGCACTCAAAAAAAACCTGTACTGGTTTAAAAAAAGGAAAACCATTACTGTTTGTAAACTGGATATGTTGGTTTCTGTAACCTTCTCTAATATTGTTAATATCAGGAACTTGTTTGTTGGCTAAGGTTGAATGCCATGTTTGTGGCCTATAGGTGTCTAGCTGGAATTCTATAGCAATTGACAAGGTTTGTTTTGTCATGACTTGTGAATTGTTATTGGCTATTTTGAGAATCTCCTGATAAGTTCTAGTTAACAAGCTTCTATGGGCAACCAGTGTTGGTTAAGCTATCTTTGTTCAGGATTAACTTGTTTGTAACATCCTTTTATGATGACAGTTGTTCCCTTAAAATTCAGCCCAGTTCCAGATTTCATTGAAAGTTTTTTAAATTATTAAAATGAATGCCTTTATATATATTTTTCCTTAAAGTGATTTTTTTTAAATAATTCAAAGTGAATCTTTCTTAATTATTGGAGTGGCGAATGCTTTTAGAATGATTGAAGCTGTTGTAAAATTCTAGTAGAAATTAGATGCCTCTGTTTCTAGTGTGTAAGTACCAAGGAACAAAAAACACCTGTCATGAAGGGCTTTTGTAATAAATTTTACTTTTGAAAAAATTGATCCAGCACCTTTCCTCAATGTGACCATGTTTCCTGACATCTACAAACAGAGTAGCCATTTCAAGACTGTAATTTCAAGATCATAGGTTAATGTAAGTGAGATCTAAGCCATTGCAAATGTGAAATGCCTGTACATCAGTAACTGGTGTAACTGCCAAGATGTTGTATGCAAGCATGCATTGTGTTGTACAAGTGTTGGATGTTACTTTGTGGGATGGACTTACATGCCCCGTTGCACTTGGCTGGTTATTACAAGGACAGTTAATGCTGTTTATGGACAACATTGGATTTGTCTGATGATGTCTAATATGTGCTTGATTGGAGACAGATCAGGTGATCAAGTAGGCCAAGGCAACATTCAGCTCCCTGTAGAGCAAGTTGTGTTATAACAGCAGTATGTGGGCAATAGCTATCCTATTGGAAACCACACCCTGGAATACTGTTCATGAATGGCAGTACAACAGGTTGAATCACCAGATTGACATACAGATTTACAAGACCTCTTTCAAACTCAGTGAGGTGATGATAATGGCATCTTTGTTGTCTTAAAGGCATTCGTGATCACACCTAGTCTCACAACTGTCACAACACATATTTAAAGCAAACCTTATTTGCATCCTTATAGTGAGGCTGCTAGTGCCACTCTTATGTGACTGGTGTGAAATTTGAATAGACAACATTTTTCAGATGTAGAAACATGCCCACCAACTTTTATGTTTCATGACTCCGTTTTGGTGTTGCAATTCTTTTCCGCCAGTGTTTACTGAAGTACCATCTTAAAAAAGCTGCTTAAATAACCAGTCAGATTTCAAATTGATCCCAAGATTGGCAACTTGCTTTAAATGTACACAGGAACAGAAAGATGGCTAAAGCCAGAGATAAATTCTGCCAGAATTTTTACAGAGGCGCAAACTGTGTTCAGAAAGGATTGATTAAATAAAATAGGTGGTGGTGTGTTTGTGTCTATTGGTAGTAGTTTACCTTGTAGGGAAGTCGAAATAGATAGTTCCTGCAAATTACTATGGGTAGAGGTTATTCTCAACAGCCATACCAAAATAATAACTAGCTCCTTCTACCGAACCCCTGACTCAGATGATATAATAGCTGAACAGTTCAAAGAAAACTTGAATCTCATAACAAATAAGTACCCCACTCATACAGTTAAAATTGGTGGAGACTTCGATCTACCCTCAATTTGTTGGTGAAAATACGTGTTCAAAGTTGGTGGTAGACAGAAAACATCTTCTAGAATTGTACTAAATGCTTTCTCTGAGAATTACTTTGAACAATTAGTTCATGACCCCACATGAATTGTAAATGGTTGTGAAAACACACTTGACCTCTTAGTCACAAATAATCCTGATCTAATAGAGACCGTCATTATGGATACAGGGATTAGTGAACACAAGGTCATTGTAGCGAGTCTCAAAACAATATCAACCAAAACCACTAAAAATAAACGCAAAATATATCCATTTAAAACAGCACATAAAAATTCACTTGATTCCTTCCTAAGAGAAAGTCTCCATTCCTTCCAAGCTAATTATGTAAGTGTAGGCCAGATATCGCTCAAATGCAATGACACAGTATCGACAGCAATAGATAGACTCATATCGCATAAGTTAATAAGAGACGGGACTGATCCACCATGGTACACAAAACACATCAGAACACTATTGCAGAAGCATTGAAAAAAGCATGCTAAATTCAGAAGAACGCAAAATCCCCAAGACTGGCTAAGTTTTACGGAAGCTTGAAATTTAGTGCGGATGTCAATGCGAGATGCTTTTAATAGTTTCCACAATGAAACATTGTCTCAAAATATGGTAGAAAACCCAAAGAGATTCTGGTCATATGTAAAGTACACCAGTGGCAAAAAACAGTCAGTACTGTCACTGTGCGATAGCAATGGAAACACTACCGATGATGGTGCCACTAAAGCGGAGTTACTAAATACAGTTTTCCATAATTCCTTCACAAAAGAAGATGAAGTAAATATCCCAGAATTCGAAACCAGAACAGCTGTTAGCATGAGTGTCATAAAAGTAGATATCTTAGGTGTTGCGAAACAACTCATACCACTTAAGAAAGGCAAGTCTTCCAGTCCAGATGGTATACCAATCAGGTTACTTTCAGAGTATGCAGACACAATAGTGCCTTTCTTAGCAATCATATACAATCGCTCAGTTGACAAAAGGTGTGTTTATAAGGACTGGAAAGTAGCACAGGTCACGCCAATATTCAAGAAAGGAAATAGGAGTAACCCACTGAATTACAGATCCATATCACTGACCTCAATTTGCAATAGGGTTTTGGAGCATATACTGTACTCAAACATTATGAATCAACTTGAAGAAAATGACTTATTGATACATAACTAACACGGATTCAGAAAATATCCTTCTTGTGCAACACAGCTAGCTTTTTATTCCCATGAAGTAATGAGTGCTGTTGACAAGGGATCTCAGATTGATTCTATATTCCTAGCTTTCCAGAAGACTTTTGATACAATTCCT
The DNA here is from genome assembly GCF_023864275.1 of Schistocerca cancellata. Lineage (NCBI taxonomy): Eukaryota > Metazoa > Arthropoda > Insecta > Orthoptera > Acrididae > Schistocerca > Schistocerca cancellata. The sequence continues at coordinate 494,807,511 of NC_064626.1, read as the reverse complement.
CACAAGCAACTATTAATCAAATTGCCTGCATATGGTGTATTGTCTCAGTTGTGTGACTGCATTCGTGATTTCCTCTCAAAGAGGTCACAGTTCGTAGTGATAGATGGTAAATCATAGAGTAGAACAGAAGTAATATCTGGCCTTCTACAAGGTAGTGTCATAGGACCTTTGCTGTTTCTGATTTACATAAATGATATAGGTGATAATCTGAGCAGCCCTCTTAGATTGTTTTCAGATAACGCTGTAATTTACTGCCTAGTAAAATCATCAGACAATCAATTCCAATTACAAAATGATCTAGAGAGAATTTCTGTATGGTGCAAAAAGTGGCAATTGACACTAAACAAAGAAAAAACATGAGGTCATACACATGGGTACTAAAAGAAATCCCATAAATTTTGGGTATACAATAAATCGCACAAATCTAAGGGCTGTCAATTTGACTGAATACCTAGGAATTACAATTATGAGCAACTTAAATTGGAAAGACCACATAGATAATATTGTGGGGAAGGTGAAACAAAGACTGCACTTTGCTGGAAGAACACTTAGAAGATGTGACAGACCCACTTGTCCGTCCTCTGCTGGAATATTGCTGTGCGGTGTGGGATCCTTAGCAGTTAGTATTGATGGAAGAGGACATTGAAAAAGTGCAAAGGGGTGAGAGTGTCACTGATATGATATGTGAGCTGGGGTGGCAGTCACTGAAATGAAGGCGGTTTTCTTTGTGGCGAGATCTATTTACGAAATTTCAATCACCAACTTTCTTTTCTGAATGCAAAAATATTTTGTTGACACCCATCTACATAGGGAGAAATGATAATCATAATAAAATAAGAGAAATCAGAGCTCGAACAGATAGATTTAGGTGTTCCTTTTTCCCACACACCATTCGAGAGTGGAATGATAGAGAAGTAGTATGAAAATGGTTTGATGAACCCTCTGCCAGGCACTTAAGTGTGAATTGCAGAGTAGCCCTGTACATATAGATGTAGATGTAAAATTATGCATCTCACAAAACACAGAAAAGCAGAATCCTTTGAATTCAGCATCAAAGATTCCCAAAATGAATCAACCAAATTCATACAAACACATGGGTGTAAAAATTTATGTGAATATGAAATGGAATTATCACATGGTTTCAGTGATAGATAAAGCAGCTGACAGACTTTTGCTCATGGGCAGGATACTGGGAAAATGCTGTCAGCCTACAAAGGAGGCTGTTTACAAAACACTTATATGTCCCCTCTTAAAATATTGCTCAAGTATGTGGGACTCATTACAAATAGGACAAACAAGAGCTGTTGAATGTATTTGAAGGACAGCATGAATGGTGACGTGTTTGTTTGAGTCTTGAATGAGAATCACAGAAATGCTGAAAAACTTGGGTGAACAAGACACTTGGAGATAGATGCAAATCATCCCACTGAAGTCTGCTAACAAAATTTGATGATCGAGCATTAAATGAAGAATCTAGAAATATACCTCAAGCCACTTATCACTCCTGTAGGAACTGTGAAGATAAGAGTAGACTGATTACAGGATGCACAGAGGCATTTAGATAGTCATTGTTTCCATGCTCCATACACAATTTGAACAGGAAGACACCCCAACATGTGGAACAATGACAAATACTCTTTACCACTTCACAGGGGTTTGTAGAGTCCGAATGTAGAGGTAGAAAGTGATATTACAAAGTGTGCTGCAACAAAATGGTCATTATGACATGTTGCTTTGATTGAGAAATAATCTTATTTATATAGTACTAAAGTAGTTATGTACAGTGGTGCAGAATTTCCAGTTTCGGTATGAGTATTTACTCTATTCTGTGTCAGAAAGTTTATAATCTGTATGGAGGGTTCATAAATTAATTCATTATCTATGTTTCATTCAGCATATGAAAGTAAATAAAAATTATCTATTTAAAATATTAAAGAGAACTGTGTAATGTGCATCCATAAGTGATGTCCTCTGAATATCGTGTGATATACGTGTGTGTGTGTGTGTGTGTGTTACAACATTTACCAAACAAATATTATTGTTTACATTCCTACTTAATGCAGGTGTATTACTAAAGGAAAACAAAATTATTACTGCTCTAAAATTAGCTATGTTTCATGAAATACTATTATATTGATAGTGAATTAGTAGCATTACAAGCATAACAAAGGTACGAACACTTACATACACCATTCCTCATGTCCACAGAAGTAAGGTATTGTTAGATCATATGGCTGCCCTGTTTCAAACGTACATTCAGGATCTTGAAGTGCAACACATTCATCAAAATTAGAGCTGATGAAATTCTTGTTGAGCCTTGGAGGAGCATAATGCAAATCAGGATTTCTTGGATCTGGTGTTACTCTAGCATAATAAAACCTGAAAATATATGTTAAACATTTGTAAAGACGCAATCTGAATAAAAGTAAACAAATTAGACTAAAATCAATTCATTGTGACTGATAATTCACACTCTCATACTTGACTATTTCCCATAATAATATGTACTACCAACAAATATGGTATAATTCATGAAATTATCCACATATACAGCAGCTGTTTCATATGATCAGATCTTTGTTTTTGGTGTTAAGAAAAGTAGTTATGTGTATGTGAGGGATGTTAAAAATTGATAATTCTTGAATTGCAAACTTAATACTAGTTCACTCATTGGTTGAGATGAGCTGTGACATTGGTGAAGGAGTAACAAGGGCGTTCCTCAGACTAAATCCAAAGAAACAATGGAAATCCTAAGTTGCAATTGTGTGCCTAAAAAACTGGTGTAGGCATGAGTATTCAAATACAGAAATATATAAACAGGCAGAATATGGCACTGCAGTCAGCAACACCTGTATAAGACAACAAGTGTCTGGCGCAGTTGTTATTTCAGTTACTGCTGCTACAATGGCAGGTTATCGAGGTTTAAGTGAGTGTGAACATTGTGTTATAGTTGGCGCATGAGTGATGCATCACAGTGTCACTAAGGTAGCGACAAAGTGTGGATTTTCCTGTATGATCATTTCATGAGCATAACTTGAATATCAGGAGTCCAGTAAAACATCAAATCCCTGACATCACTGTGGCCAGAGAAAGATCCTGCAAGAATGGGACCAACAATGACAGAAAAGAATAATTCAACATGACAGAAGTGCAACCTTTCTGCAAATTGCTGCAGATTTCAATGCTGGGCCATCAACTAGTGTCAGCATGTGAACCATTCAATGAAACATCATCAATATGGGCTTTCAGGGCCGAAGACCCACTCTTCTACCCTTGATGACTCCATGACAGAAAGCTTTATGCCTTGCCTGGGCCTGTCAACACAGGAATTGGACTGTTGATGACTGGAAACACGTTGTGTGGTCAGACAAGTCTGGTTTCAAATTGTATTGAGCAGATGTACATGTACAGATATGGAGACAGCCTCGTATACATGGACCCTGCATGTCAGCATGGGACTGTTCAAGCTTGTGGAGGCTCTGTAATGGTGTGGGGCACATGCAGTTGGAGTGATATGGGGTTCCTGATATGCCTAGAAAAGACTGACAGGTGACATGCATGAAATCATTCTGTCTGATCACCTGCATCCGTTCATGTACATGGTGCATTCTGATAGACTAGGGAAATTCCAGCAGGACAATGTGACACCCCACACATCCAGAATTGCTACAGAGTGGCTCCAGGAACACTCTTCTGAGCTTAAACACTTCTGTTTTCCACCAAACTTGCCAGACGTAAACATTATTTAGCATATATGTAATGCCTTGCAGTGTGCTGTTCAGAAGAGATCACCACCACCTTGTACTCTTAGAATTTATGGACAGCCCTGCAGGATTCATGGCATCAATTCCCTCCAGTACAACTTTAGACATTTGTCGAGTCCATGCCACGTCATATTGCAGCACTTCTGCATGCTTGTGTAGGCCCTACACAATGTTGCGAATGTGTACCAGTTTCTTTGGCTCTTCAGTGTATATTCATTCATTCACCATATCGTGTGGATTCTGTCATGAAGGATAAGCTTTGGAGATATGTAACAAGTCAATGTAAATATTAATAAAGTGGATCACCTGACAGACACTGTACTGACTATCACTGAACTGCTATAAATTATTTGTGCTTACTCAAACCAAATTTGGCATTGGAAAATTGATATGAAGGATACTATCTGCTGCTTCCTCAGTTCTATCTGCTTAGTGTGTATATGACTGCACTGATATTTGATTTTTTTTTTCATAGGTCCAGTTTTATCATACTGCACAAACTGTACAACTGATATTGGAGAGGTCAAACAAGAGTTGCAGTAATACGTAGTAAGCAAATTAAAATTAGGGACATATTCTTACAATTTCATTTTTAAATAAGTTTTTGTTACAGATTCAGAAATTTGTACAGAACAGAAACAATGCTTTATTAGAAATGGGTTTAGTTATTTGTAACACAATAGCAATTATCCATGTCCCATAATGAACATTGTTTATTGTCATTCCACTTACAGAAATCTTCAGTCCTGGACTCTACATAATTAGATGATTTGTGGAAGAAGTATAGCCAGTAATTTTTAAATGCTTTTCTGTATTTGTAGAGTTTATCAATTTCTTGCTTTATCAAATGGATGAAGATCTACACAATGGAGGAGAGAAACCCACTCTGAAAACTAGATATAGAGGGGAAATCTGCTTGGAAATTATAAATTGTGTTCCTGTCTGGTATTGTAGTTATTTAAATCCAACACACTTTGACTAAAGGTATCCATACACCTGTCAGTGGACATTAATATTGGGAGTGCCCGCCCTATCACTTTGTGATGGCTTGGACTCTGCTGGGGACTCTTTCAACGGGTTTCCTGAATGCCTGGAGGAATGGCAGGCCATTCTTCCTTAGGAGCTGAAACCAGACAAGGTGGTGATGTTGGACACTGGGATTTGGAGTGAAGTTGACTTTTTAAATCATCCCAAAGGTGTTCCACTGGATTGAGGTCTCAACTCTTGACCAGCCAGTCCATTTCAGGAATGTTACTGTTGACAAACAATTGCCTCACATATGCTGCTTTATGACAGGGTGCATTGTCATGGTGATACAAACAGTTATGGTTGCCAAACTGTTCCTCTCCTGCATGCACTGCACAGTGCTGTAAAATATTTTCATATCCTTCCAAATTTAGTGTTTTATTAAGCTAATAAGGGGACCACATCCTAACTAAGAAAAAAGAAAAAAAAAAAACCACACACACACACACACACACACACACACACACAACCTATACTGTAACATCACCTTCTTTGTACTTCACTGTTAGCAATACACATAATGGCAGTTAATGTTCTCTTGACAGTCACCAATAACCTCAAGTTTGTTTCATGTAGTGCCTCAGTCTGCAGTCCACCACCAGGAGCACCAGCATAGTGCACAGTTAAAATGGCTACTTCGACTGGTGCACAGTGGGCTTGCCATGTGTTTCGGATTCATGAAATGAACTCTGCAACAACTGTTTGGTGAAAATTTTGGACCAAATAAGGTAAAGGACTTCCAAGCAGGCCTACAATTTGCTCCTTGCACAAGAATTTTTTGAGACAGATTGTTCACTGTGACATGATAAATCACCAGGTTGCCCACATTTTGATGATTATGTCAAACAGGTTAGGAAGAGCTTTGCCTGCAGTACACAAAAACCAATGTGACATGCATCTCCCAAGACTGGCATTCCTCAATAGACTGTTTGGTGAGTACTGTGTAGACATTTACACTTGAAACGATAAAGATTCACAATGGCACAGCACATTAATGACACGGATAAGGTTGCTGGTTGAAGAATTCTGTGTGGAAATGTTGCATTAAGTACAGGATGATGAGACATCCCTAAACACAATAATCTTCAGCAGTGAGTCATCATTTCATATCAGTGGCATGGTGAACACCCACAAATGCAGAAAATGAGACAGCAAAAATCCACACACAGCCATGGAATGCATTCACGACTGCCCCAAAGTTGATATGTTGTGTACACTTAACAAACTGAAAATAGAAGGCCCTTTCTTCTGCATGGAGAAAATTCACTGGTATTTTGTATCTGGATATTCTTGAAAACTTTTTAACTCCTCAAATCAATGAAGATGACAGAGATGCAATAGTTTACTACCAGTAAGATTGTGCACCATCTATTTCCTCACAGAAGTTTGAGGTATGCTCAATAATTTCTTCCCATGTCAGTGGATTTGCCTTGAAGAGCCAATCACATGGCCAACTCAGTCCCTAGACTTGACACCACTGGATTTCTTTTTCTGGGATTTCATTAAAAACTGTGTGTAAGTTCCTCTCCCAGCAAACAATTTAACCAACCTGAAAAATCAAATCTACACTGCCATTTCACAATTTGCTGCATTGGGAGTGTGGGAAGAAACTTATTACTGATGGGATGTTTGCTGCATCACAAATGGTAGTCACATTAAATCAAAATGACACTTGACACTTCTATGTGAAACTTGAAGTTGTTTGTTACAAAATGGCACAGCTACATATTCTGTAAGTTATCCCAATAAATTTCTACATCACTCCAAACTTGTAAAGTCGTTTTTGACTCACCCTATATAATCATAGGAGCATCTACCATTCTTATGTACCAACTGAAATTCTGTGATTGCCCTCTATTGCTGGTGTAATTTCATGTCAGTTCATATATGACTGAGAAGACAAAATATATGAAAGAATTCTTCATACCTTGATGCTGCTTTGTCCACAGGATCTCTAACAAGGTTTATGTATGTTGGAGACTGCTTATCAAACAGTGTGAAATTTATAAAATACACATGACGATCGAAAGCAACTGGGACAGCTTCATCACGTATGGTCTTCATTATCGTTTCCACAAGACTTTCCTGCAAAGGAAATGATAATATAGAACAAATTCCTTGAAGTTGCTTTGTTGTTTTGACAACTTGTCTGTTTCAGAAGGGCATGACAAATACAGATTATAAAATATTCAGTTGTATCATGTCTGAAATCAGCAACTCTGATAATAAAATTAAAACAATTTGGAATATTATTAAAAGAGAAACAGGTCAACCAAGAGCAGAGGAAGACAGTATTACCATCAAATTGAATGAAAGCTTTACGAACAAAAAGTCAGAAGTTGAAAATATTTTTAATAATCATTTTCTAAATGTTGTGGATATAGTAGGATCCAGGTGTTCATTAGAAGATGCTAGGCTGTTAATGGAAGAGGCCATACCTATGCAATTTGATACAATTGAAATCTCACCCACTTCTCCCTCTGAAATTAAGAAAATAATAAACTTGCTTAAAAGCAAAAACTCACATGGAATTGATGGCATTTCCAGCAAAATACTAAAAGCTTGTTCTCAACAGATAAGTAAGATTCTCAGCCACCTGTGTAATAGCTCTCTGGAACAGGGCATTTTCCCTGATAGACTGAAATATGCTATTGTTATACCTTTGCATAAAAAGGGGGATAGATCTGATGTCAACAATTACCGTCCAATCTCCCTTCTAACAGCTTTATCCAAAATTTTTGAGAAAGTAATGTATTCAAGAGTAGCTTCACATATCTGTAAAAATGAAGTACTAACAAAATGTCAGTTTGGTTTCCAGAAAGGTTTTTCAACAGAAAATGCCATATATGCTTTCACCAGTCAAATTTTGAATGATCTGAATAACCGAAAACCACCCATTGGGATTTTTTGTGATCTCTCAAAGGCTTTTGATTGTGTAAATCATGAAATTCTGCTAGACAAGCTCAAGTATTGTGGCATGAGTGGGACAGTGCACAAATGGTTTAATTCGTACCTAACTGGAAGAGTGCAGAAAGTTGAAATAAGTAGTTCTCGTAACATGCAAAGATCAGCACATTCCTCAAACTGGGGAACTATCAAGAATGGGGTTCCACAAGGGTCAGTCTTGGGTCCTTTATTGTTCTTATTATATATTAATGACTTGCCATTCTATATTCATGAAGAGGCAAAGTTAGTTCTCTTTGCTGATGATACAAGTATAGTAATCACACCTGAGAAACAAGAATTATCTGATGAAATTGTCAATACTGTCTTTCAGAAAATTACTAAGTGGTTCCTTGTAAACGGACTCTCACTGAATTTTGATAAGACACAGTACATACAGTTCCGTACAGTGAATGGTATGACGCCATTAATAAATATAGACCTTAATCAGAAGCATATAGCTAAGGTAGAACATTCCAAATTTTTAGGTATGTCCATTGATGAGAGATTAAACTGGAAGAAACACATTGATGATCTGCTGAAACGTTTGAGTTCAGCTACTTATGCAATAAGGGTCATTGCAAATTTTGGTGATAAACATCTTAGTAAATTAGCTTACTACGCCTATTTTCACTCATTGCTTTCATATGGCATCATATTTTGGGGTAATTCATCACTGAGGAATAAAGTATTTATTGCACAAAAGCGTGTAATCAGAATAATAGCTGGAGTCCACCCAAGATCATCCTGCAGACATTTATTTAAGGATCTAGGGATATTCACAGTAGCTTCTCAGTATATATACTCTCTTATGAAATTTGTGATTAACAACCAAACCCAATTCAAAAGTAATAGCAGTGTGCATAACTACAATACTAGGAGAAAGGATGATCTTCACTATTCAAGATTAAATCTAACTTTGGCACAGAAAGGGGTGAATTATACTGGCACTAAAGTCTTCGGTCACTTACCAAATAGTATCAAAAGTCTGACAGGTAACCAACAAGTATTTAAGAAGAAATTAAAAGAATTTCTGAATGACAACTCCTTCTACTCCATAGAGGAATTTTTAGATATAAATTAAGAAAAAAAAATAAAAAAAAATAAAAATAAAAATAAAAAAAATAAAAATAAAAAATAAAGAAAAATAAAAAAACACACAAAAGAATAAAGTTGTTATATTAACTTAAGTATGTTGTTAAATTAACCTAATTATGTCATGTATTGGAAAACTCGACTCGTTCCACATCATTACGAAATATCGTATTCATGATCCATGGAACTAGGATTAATCTAATCTAATCTAATCTAATCTAATCTAGTTCCCTAGTATCAGCCATTGCATCAAAGTTTTATGTCAGTGAAAAGCATTACTTTAGGACAAACTTTTATTTGTAAAAGTTTTATGTATTTCTGGAACTAAACATTGCTTTAATTTGACCAGTTCTGAAAAGAATGATAAAATATGTTTTCCAATGTTGAAGAAGCTATACTTGATTTGGTACATCCCTGTTAAGAATTGCAGCAAATATTCATGAAAGTTTCTCACTTCATTGTAATCTATTTGTTAATAATTATTTTTAGGAAAAATCTACTGCTAAAAGAGTAAGATTTCTTGATCAGTAAGTCACCTGATGAGAATAACATTATTCTTATTTTTTAAACAACACAGAAAATTATTTAGTGGATGTGTCACCATGTGTATATAAGCTTATTGTTGAATACAGAATTGACTGATCATGCACAGCTCACATTAAATGCCATACAATTTACAACATTTGGAATCCTGTTTTGATTGCTTGTATTCTAATATATCACATAATTTTGAGCGGATTTAAAACTGAACATTGTAGATGAATCCTTTTACTGTTCAAAAGTTAATTTTATGTCATTTATGAGGCTCAGCTAAGTTTTTTTAAAAAGTTATCAATGGTATTGTTTACAGTTAATTATTATTCTTTAAGTTAGGATGAGCAACCTCACCAGGTTAGCTGAGGGCACTAATGCACTGCTTCCCGGACTCAGGTAGGAGCACCGGCCCCAGATTGAATCTGCCCAGTGGATTAATGATGAGGGTCAATGTGTCAGCCAGCCTTGATGTGGTTTTTAGGCGGTTTTCCACATCCCTCTAGGTGGATACTGGGCTGTTCCCCATATTCTGCATCAGTTACATGACTAGCAGACATTTGAAAAACGTTCGCACTATTTCATGGCTTACACTATGTGCAGACAGCTGGGGTACACTGATTTCATCCAAGGGGTACAGGGTAGTGGCAGGAAGGGCATCCGACCACCCTCTGCCACTAACATTGCCAAATCCGTAATAACAAGGCTGAACCTGCACTGCGGTGGGACAAAGGCCCAAAGGAAATGAGGATGAAGTTAGGAGGAGAAAATTCTCATTTTTGTAAAGAACAAAGCTGCCCCCCACCCCTTCCTCCAAAATGGTCTTCATGAACTCAACTTGTGACATGCCCTACAAGATAGAGTGTTAGTTCAGAGTTCGTTTGAATATAAGTGGAACATATAATAGATACCAAAGAAGTTGATTGTATTGTTGCAAAAGGTTATCCTAAAAGAACTGTTATACATGAATATGTTGACAAAAGAAACACAAACAAAATGTCTGAGAAAGTGACAAAAGATATGGTGGTGTAAATCTTCAATCATGACATTTCCACGGAAAATATGTCAGCGAGCTACAACAGTTAGACAGGGGAAGGTAAACTGATTCAAGGTAAGGACTTGAGACTCTGAGAACCTCCACTGACAGGTCACTTTACAGCAGCAATTGCACACATTAATTAGGACATGCTAGGCCTGACATGGGAGAACCTGGAATATCACTTAGCTGTACTGCAGGTGATAGATGGCACACAAAATGAACTCTGTTAAATGGGCACTAAATCTTTATGTGTGTGTAAACATTATGCCATAAACGTCACAATTCTACCTGTCCCAGTTTCTGAAATCTATGTGATTAAAATTTTAAAGATAGTTTTGGAACATAATGTATGTCTGTTAGATTTTGCAATTAACAATAACACCACGTCGCAGTTAATTCACTCTTGCCACATGAGAAGTATTCTACAGTAAAATAAAATGAAGACCCAACACATAAGAGTGACAGAATTTTTTATCACAAAGATCCATCTACTTTTTCTTCAGCATCTTAACAGAGTTCAGATTGTGTGCCATCTGTAGCCTGCAGTCCAGCTAACTGTGGCAAGATCTGCTAATAATGGGCTACCACCCTTCTAAAATTTGGAACCTTTTTTATTTTTGATTCTGTTGCTAGATATCATCTCCTTCACTGAAAAAATGTTACCATTATGAAGGAAAGTTGTACATACTCACTTTCTGTGATTTTTGTATCCCTTGTTCGTTCTGTACATTTTAGCTCTTTCTGTGTTGTCTTTCTGAGATGGTGATGGAGAGGAATCTTGAAACTGGTTGTATGAGTATGAGAAATTGGATAAAACTGATAGGCTACAATTACAAAAGACTGCTCATTGTTACTCTGAGCTGGCCACTGTCGCCGAGCGGTTCTAGGCGCTTCAGCCTTGAACCGCGCTGCAGCTACGGTCGCAGGTTCAAATCCTGCCTCGGGCAGGGATGTGTGTTAGGTTTAAGTAGTTCTAAGTATAGGGGAATGATGACTTCAGATGTTAAGTCCCATAGTGCTTAGAGCCATTTGAACCATTTATTACTCTGGCATGTGGAGCCAGTCTGTCTTCCTTTCTAAACACTTTATGAACATTTACATTTATTAAAAATAAGTTGAAACAGAAATTCTTAAGGCAATCAGTGATATGTCAGAACTGTACACACATTGCAAAATAGTACTTCAATAAAAAGAAAATGTTCAAAATCTGTATGAGGAGGATTAGAAACATTGCTGAACAGCGTTCTGAGTGTATCATCATGGTTCCACGTGTGATACACAGTGTAGCCAGCCAGGTATCTGAATCCTTCAGTGGAGCTGTCAGTGAAACAAACTTTCATCTAGTTTGAATGAGAGCAAAAATAATATGCTGAGTCAACATTCACTGAAATATATTTGCAATTCATTTTTGAATCATCTTACTCACTGACATGTTTGAGCCATTAAACAGTGTTGGCTGCTACCTAAAGTTGACACTGACTGGAAAGGAGTCAATACTGAGTGTCAAAATTCAGTCTCAGCCAATGCAGCTACTCCCATCAGTCACCTCACTGAGAGTCTTCTTAGAATACAAGTATGCTCTGGTTGTACTCAAATGACATAGTATGAAATGAAACAGAGCTTCTTTTGTTTCAACCCCACTTATGGACCTTCAAAACAGTTCAAGCTAGTTATGAACCTGGAGTTAGAGGGCACAGTGATACCTAACCCAGGGCCACACAATGCATAAAAAGGCAGTAGAGTATAGTTTTGAGAAAGCATAAAAATATCTAGAAAATTGGAATAAAAAATTTACAGCAAGTTTTAAGTGATGACTTCTTTCTGAAAATGTATGAAAATTAAAGTAATGTCACACATGCTATGGGCTATGACATAGATAAAAAAAAGTGTGTATTAATCTTTCAGAAAATACGTATTACTTTTCTGATGATTTTGCACAAAGGCCTTTTGATGACTGAAGCAAATGTACTTAATGTATAACAAGATGGCGTCTTTGGAGGCCAACCCAGTGATCTGTCACCTATAACTGAACAATCTGCATGTGCATTGTCTGTATCCAAGAACAATGGGTAAAGAGAATTGACAGAAAAATGAATGGAACCTCTGTTTCAGCAATGTTCTGCAACGGTTCGTATTGGCTTAAGAGAAGATCAGTGCAAAAATGTAGCTGTGTTCAAAGATACAACATAATTCCCCATGAACAGTGTTACAAACAAACAAATTTAAGCTATGTGGCTACCAAATCCATAGGACTTATCATTGTGATTGTTCACCTTATGCTAAAACTGCCTAATCCTGTGTTTTAATGGAATCAGACAATCATTTCTAGAAGAATATGAGAATTTTGCAATGAGTAAAATTCTGTACTTTGCATTGGATAAGAGAAGAGTGCTCCCTCCTTTGCAGATGACCATGATACATTTAGTAGTTACTACAATAAAATTCTGATATGTAATAAGTACACTTAAAATTAATAACATTATACAAGGTGCTTGCTTCTAAAGATTCCTATAAGATACAGGGGCTGAAAAAGATATGGAAATGCCAAAAACACAACACACTTCCATGCTTAATGCAGTATAGGAACCCCGTTGGCATTGAAAACAGCTTGTTTTGGAATGAACAAATATGAGTCCTGTGTGGTTTTCAAGGGAATCTTATACCATTATTCCTGCAAAATAGTGGCAAGTTCAATTATGATAATGGAGACAGGTAATGATCACACCATCCTTCTCTCTAAAGTAGATCACAAAGCCTCAGCTATACCAGCCACAACCACCTCCTTGTCATGGGATACAGACATCACTGCCCCAAAGCCAGGACCATAACTATGTCCATGTGGGGCACCTGGGCAAGTACACAAAGTGGGCTCCCTTTCCTCTCCTGCATGACTGCCCCCATGTCAGCCCAAAACTCTTCATCCACACATCATCTTTCATAGGCTCTTTCCTGTCCTCCCCTCCAACATGCGCATATGCACCCCCCCCCCCCTACACACACACACACACACACACACACACACACACACACACACACACACACACACACACACACACAGTGAATACTATGCACTAAGAAAGGTACATTTTTATAAAAAACAATGCAGCATTTCCTGGACAGTATTTGTGACCTCAGTGAAATTCGTTTTATCAACATTAGGCCACGGTCCAAGGCATGGTTTCGTGCCTAACAATTTGTTTCCTAATGCTGCAGGCATCATCAAAGGCTACAAAGACGCAGGTAGCAGTGAAAATGAAATGATGGCATTGATTGCTGGGGGCCCCCACCTGGTGATGGTCGGCCACTGGAGCTGCAAGCCTTCCAGTTGCTGCCACACTGGGCGCCCTGCATGTCAATGATGATAAAATGATGAGGACAACACAACACCCAGTCCCTGAGAGGATAAAATCCGCAACCTGGCTTGAAACTGACTCTTGGCAGCAGTTTCAACCTCAAACAAGCCCACCAGGCCAAACTGTTTATACATGGTTCAGTCACATTAATGTGACCACCGCCTATGTTGGACATCAACATGCATGAACCACTCACAGATGGCAAGTGGCAGCCCTAGCAGTGGAGGCTATATACAGAGAATTGAGGGGGATTTGAAAAACAGTGCGGTCGTTGTCATAATGTGGAAGCAGAGCAATTCATTTGACATCCAAAAGAGCATGATCATTGGCTTTCGGGCCAAGGGTGGAAGCATTTCTGAGATGGCTAAATATACAAACTGATCACATGCTGCCACGGTTAAATTATACTGTGCATGATAAAACGGTGCTATCCACACCCGGTGCCGAGGCAACTGTGGTGTACTGTGGGACACAGATGACAGGGGTGAATAATGGTTGTGGAGATATGTGCAGGTGAATAGACGTACAATTGTGGACCAATTGACTGCCCAGATGAACCAAGGAGCTATAGTAACAGTGTTTCCTCAATGACTGTTCAGCAACTGTTGGGCCTCTACATAATGTGCTTGGTTCATGCACTCTTGATGACTGCTACTCATAACCAACCGAGGAAGGGTGAAATTTGCACGCCAGTACAGTAACTGTACATCCACTGTGTGGCAACAGGTGACATCTTCAGATGAATCACTTTTTATGCTCCCTTGGACAGATGGCCATTGGCGTGTAGAGCGTGAAACATGTTAAAGCAAACAAGGACAGAACGTTATGGTCTGGGGAATATTTTCTTGGCATATTGCTTGACAGAGGGTACTTATTATTGAATCATACATTAAAATCTGTTCCCTGCTCCATTTTCGAATGGAACATGCGAAGAGGAGCTGCTGTATGAGCTGAATTTCATCCGCACGATCTCTACGGGCAATTATGTAGTGGACTGAAGAGTCGTAATATCTGCCCTGAAAAATGGATGTTGAAGTTTTTCAAGCAAGTTCTTGGAAGACATACATCGTGTTCGAGTCATGCTGTATAAAGCTTTTCGTCGTATGTGTTACACGGTCTCACCAGTCAAATGAACCTGTCACTGTTCATAGCACTGCCAAACCGGCTAACTCATAGAGTGTAAGCATTGTTAAAAATATTCTTAGCTTGGAAAAGGAGCATTCAGTTTTTTTCTGCTGAGTCTTGCACACCAATTTTGTAGATCTGTGATTTAATGAAGTTCTTACGTTCGCACTGTTCCCTGGCTTACACTAGGCGCAGTCAGCTGGGGTACACTCATTCCGTCCCGGGGGGTTCGGGGTGGCGGCAGGACGGGCATCCAGCCACTCTCTGCAACTAACACTGCCAAACCAATAGTAACATGGCCGACCCCACGTTGAAGGAGGACAAAGAAGAAAGAAAGAAAGAAAGAAAGAAAAGTTCTTATCAACATTAGTTGTGCTAGAAACAGAAGAGAAATGTCATGACGAAATATCAGTGAAAAACTTATGTGCTTCGTTTTGACGATCTTTGCCACAGGCAGTCCTTAAAACCAGATATTTGGTTGCGATTAATATTGCTGTGTATCAGATAACAGTTTTACTTCAAGTCTAGTTACAGGCTCCGTCAGCCTCTCGTCCTTGCAAAGCTTACTAATGTGCTGCTCTACATCTTTAATTCGCTTATTAGATATATTACGCTCAATGGCTAATCTTTCAGAGATGTTAAATGTTTCGTCAAGTAGTTGGTTGTATGATACTTCGATGCAAACTCTTTCTGATAGGAAACGAGCGACATGTCATGTCAGTAAGACACTGGACTTGCGTTCAGAACGACGGCAAGTCAGGTCCCTGTCCATCAATGCAAATTGAGGTTCTTCATGATTTCTGCCAAAATCGACCAAACTGGCGAGGAGGATGCAGCGAGAAAGGAGGCTGAGAGGGATATGATGGGGGACACAAGTGTGTGACATCTGAAGGCAGTGCAAACATGCGAACGTATGCTTAGTCAGCAAACTCTAAGATGAATCGATAATTTTTTAGGAGACATAACTGGAGGTGTCATCATCATTGTGTATGGGGGAATGTGCTAATTGTGTTCTTGGGGTTGTTATGGAGTAGCAACATGCAGCATGTCACATGCGTGGCGATATATGGCTCAGTTTTGTTATAATTTCATTAAAGTTAGTTCTTATAGGGTATCAACCTGCCCCATGTCATGTGTGTGGTACGTCCAGAGATTATGGTGCCACACCAAAGTCGGCAATGCCTATCGATACCACATACATTCATGATGTCTTGCTGCAATCTGCAACAACGAATGGGCGAGGCTGAGGAAGCACAGCAGTGCCCTGACACGGAGATCAATATAGAGCCAAGCATGGAAGCACTCAGCCCCAGTTCATGACCTCAGTTGAAGCAGTCATCATCACGTAAGACTAAAGAATTATTCAAGTGTCAGACAGAATACTTCAAGAGAAGAGTTTGTTAATAAGTGCATCAAGTGATGCTTTAACGGTCAATGACAGTTGTAAATTATCAAGTACTCCTGTGGCAAAGGGCCGGCCGTTATGACCGAGCGGTTCTAGGCCCTTCAGTCTGAAACCGCACTGCTGCTACGGTCGCAGGTTCGAATCCTGCCTCGGGCATGGATGTGTGTGGTGTCCTTAGGTTAGTTAGGTTTAAGTAGTTCTAAGTCTAGGGGACTGATGATCTCAGATGTTAAGTCCAATAGTGCTCAGAGCCATTTGAACCATTTTTTTTGGCCTAAGAGGAACTTAATTATTACTGCATTGACTGCTTAGGATGTTATTTTAGTTAGCATGTGCTTTGTACAGTAAAGAACAATAATACAAACAATTTATATGAGGAAATATCTAATTTTGGGCTTCATTGTGCCTTGCAATAAGTGTGGCACAAAAATCCAAGTTTGCCTATTGCCGAGTGCAGCTTAACCTATAAGTTAGGCCAGTAGTTTCATATATATTTGTATGAATAAGACAGACATTTTAGATGTAGAAATACTTTAAGTTACATCAGAATTGTTAGTACTGTTGTATATTTTTGGTAAATGATACGGATGTTTTAGATGTGGAAATAGCATTGTGGGACTTGACATCAACATCAAGGGAGTTTGTGTGTTGCATATGAGGCTTACATGTTTCTGATAAATAATTTTAGTTATTCAGACACGTTGAGCGTGATGCTAATTTACGCAACATTCACATCAATCTGATCTTGAGAGCCTAACCAAGATGGCGGCTCTGGGCTACATACTGATTGGCTGCTTCATTTACACAGCTCAGGTTGTTCAGTTATTTCTGAACTGGGCTGGTTTTGCTGTATTGAATCGTGACCTCAGAAGGGTTGCAAAACGTAACTGTGCTTGTTCCACCATCTTGTAATTCTCTAATTTCCTGCTAGTACAAATGTCTATTTCCGCCATCTTGGATTTTTTACATTACAGCCAATTTTTTCTTGTATTGTGACGCCATTACACTGCCATGTATGCAGGCAACTCGCGTGTATGATGTCATAACCAATGTAAGTGACGTAATAGCGTGAAATGAGAGGCCCACGAGAAAGACAGGCCGCGGCGCGTAGGTCACGAAGGTAGGTCAGAGCTCTCTCGCTCGCTTAACTCAGTGGACAAAATGCGTTTGTAGACCTGTTAACTGGCAGCCGGGCGTGTACGTACTAACGAGGATTGCATCTTCTACTGGAATCTGCTGGCCGGCCGTGGTGGACAAGCGGTTAAAGGCGCTACAGTCTGGAACCGCGCGGCCGCTACGGTCGCAGGTTCGAATCCTGCCTCGGGCATGGATGTGTGTGATGTCCTTAGGTTAGTTAGGTTTAAGTAGTTCTAAGTTCTAGGGGACTGATGACCACAGATGTTAAGTCCCATAGTGCTCAGAGCCATTTGAACCATTTGGAATCTGCTATTATGAAGTCTTACTAATTACTACTTGCACAACAAAATTTAAAATCAATTCTCGACATAAATGGTATAACGGCTTGTTTGTAGCATTTAGTCCCTTCTGCGTAACAGTCCTCGTATCATACAAGATGTGGTGCCTTATGCAGTTGATAAATATTTTGACATGATTTTAATTTTATTGTACAGGTGTACAGCCGTGACAAATCATTACTAAATGATAACTAATTGAAACCCTCAGCTGCCGACAGGTGTTGTTGATATACCTCGATGGGGACAGCTGAAAATGTGTGCCCCGACCGGGACTCGAACCCGAGGTCTCCTGCTTACATGGCAGACGCTCTATCCATCTTTTTTTTTTTAATCTCATTTTGTTCGTGATTGTTCGTTGCATTTGTTCGGGGTGGACGTCCCCTGACACCCGTAGCAGTTCATTGTTGATCCATTCACTCAGGTTTTTTTTATTACCGAGGGCAGCTAACCCTCTAACCGAACACGCTGAGCTATCGTGCCGGCTCCATCTGAGTCACCGAGGACACAGATGAATAGCGCGACTGCAGGGACTTGTACCTTTCCTGTAGGAGTTCGGGCAACGTGAGCGCATTCGCACGGACGAAGGTCAATGGTTGGGTAGCCATTTGTTCTAGAGAAGCTGCACTGTCACCATGGTTTCTATTATTTCGAGAACAGTTACTATCTTCATATATAAAATCACCACTAGGCCCATGCACTTTCTATCATTGTAGGACTAATAACAGTAAAATTCCATAATAGTGGATTCCAGTAGAAGATGCTATTCTCGTTTGTACTTACAAAACCAGTTACGAGTTAAAAGGTGTAGAAACGCAGTTTTTCTGCTGAGTTGAGCGAGCGAGCTCGGCCTACCATCGTGACGTACGCGCCGCGGCCTGGCTCCGCCGCGGCCTGGCTTTCTCGTGGGCCTCGGTCAAAAGCCCTGTAGCTATACTATTCGTATGGAATCTGAAATAGGTAAAACAATGTTTTTAAGACCTATAGCAGGGCGTAACAACTCGCAGATTTTGGACGTGATCACTCACGCCTGCTCACTCTCTTGCTCGCGTGGTGGGGCGCGAGGGAAATGCTCGCGCACCGTTTAGTGGCGACAATTCGAGTGAAGCGCATACTACCAAATAAGGGAGGGTCAGCTTTGACAGCGATGCCGTCTAATAGCATTAACGGCGAGACGGTCGATTTCCTCTTGACCACAAACAAGCTATTACAATAATGTCAATATTCAGTTACATGCACGTTCGTGAACAAAGTAATGAGACGTGCCTGAGGAACTGGCTGTTTGTTAGTAATAGCAAACTATACGCAGAGTGTACAATGCACAAGAACAATTACTCCGAAATAGAAGCAATTGTTAAGGAGGAAAAGAGAAAGAGAACCGAGTTTCCCACACTTTAATGACTTCATTTTTTGTATAACAGCTAGCAAAGTGAATTAAGAAAAATGTAATACTATACATTAACAACATTTGTGGTACGTGTACTGTTAGTTTATCTGTTCCATTTGTTCAAAATGGTTCAAATGGCTTTGAGCACTTATGGGACTTAACATCTGAGGTCATCCCCTAGAACTTAGAACTACTTAAACCTAACTAACCTAAGGACATCACCCACATCCATGCCCGAGGCAGGATTCGAACCTGCGACCGTAGAGGTCGCGCGGTTCCAGACTGAAGCGCGTAGAACCGCTCGGCCACACCGGCCGGCCCTGTTCCATTTGTAGCAGTAATGTTTCACATAGTGATTTTCATGCAGCTGGTCGCGGATTTAATTTATTGAGTGGTGAACACGAGAAGGTGACTGTTCCGTCCTCCACTCGACAGTCCATTCGATTCGCCTCTCTCCTCCTTGTGACGCTAGTGCTCGCCGTGCTCCGTGCCTGCTCACAACTTGCTGCGCGAGCACGTTTGTTGTGAAGCCCTGACCTACAGCTACACTTCATTCGTTACATTTTTTACTCTTACGAATAATGTTCCACAGGTACTTAAGAACGTCTTTAAATGTACAGATGGTTTCTTATCTGCCAGACCAGCGCCTTGGAACTGGTGTCTTTAGTGTTATCTTGAAACTACTGTAGTAGCGAATAATTAACTTTTCCAGCATAACATGATGTGACCAAAAATTTTGTAGCTGTTCTGACCTATTTCGATACGCAGGTCTGTTTCTTGATTCTCCACCAGTGTGCCTTTTAAGAACCGAATAAGGGTAGCGTCCGATTCCACCCGTCTGCTTTGACCCATGACGTCATTACTGTGGCAGTACTTCCAGCATATACAAAATGGCGACGATATGGTAATAAGAATGTCTCACTCCAACAATAAAATGGAACTAACAGGACGACTTACTATATAACGCAAGAATCACAAAACCAACAAGAATCGTGCACTACACTCGACCTTTCCAGCTCAAACTAAGCCCACGATATATATATAAAAAAAAAACCAACATCTGAAATTCCCAGAAGCGGAATCGGACATTTTCCTTGACGTGTACAACTCAAACGAAGACTTCGATAGCCGGCCGGCGTGGCCGAGCGGTTCTAGGCGCTACAGTCTGCAACCGCGCGCCCGTTACGGTCGCAGGTTCGAATCCTGCCTCGGGCATGGATGTGTGTGATGTCCTTAGGTTAGTTAGATTTAAGTAGTTCTAAGTTCTAGGGGAGTGATGACCTCAGAAGTTAAGTCCCATAGTGCTCAGAGCCATTTGAAGACTTCGATACCAAATAACCGACACTTACAACTCTGAAAAGTGGAATCGAACATTTCATCGGCAATCTACAAATAAAAACACCACAACCACAAACTTCACACATGTACATAACTCACAAGGCACCACCGAAACCAAGATCCTAACAACTCGAAAACTCAAAAAACCTCATATTCACTAGATCAATTAAAACACAACCGAAATACCATGGATATAAAACAGACAAACTATTAAAATTAATATAGAATAAATCCAAAACAAAATCACCTAAGTTGGCTGCCACACATACGCGTACATCATTTCCAAGTCCACGTTTCAGCATTGCCTATTTAGACTCAAAATATACCATGTTTCCACAGTGATAACCAAGACTCAAATGAACCCAATACCACACGTTAAACTCAACACGTCAACATCCACCACCAGATGATGTCATCAAATACAACACGACATCTACCAACACGAACCAATTGGAAAACACCGCGACGTAGTGATGTCCCACACCACAACACCATTACGTCACAGATCAAAGCAGATGGGTGGAATCAGATGTTTCCAATGATCCCTTAGAGCACACCAGTGTATATACCACTCTTGACAGATGCTGTATCATAGTCTACGCCAACACACTTTCTCCCATCTAGTCCCATTCGTTATTTACATTCAATTAACTGATATACGACCGAGCGAGGTGGCGCAGTGGTTAGACACTCGACTCGCATTTGGGAGTCAATCCCGCGTCCGGTCATCCTGATTTAGGTTTACAGTGATTTCCCTGAATCACTCCAGGCAAATGCCGGGATGGTTCCTCTGAAAGGGCACGGCCGACTTCCTTCCCTATCCTTCCTTAATCCGATAAGACCGATGACCTCGCTGTCTGGTCTCCTTCCCCAAAACAACCCCAACTGATATACGTGTTATAAAGCATACCGATCTTTGACCTTGCCAAATGAGGTATATAATTCGCTTATCTTTACACCAGAATGATTTCCAAAATAATCTTTCATTATTATAATAGAGCAAAATACACAAATCAAAAAAAGTTTTGCATCACCTCGGTTCCGAGACTTCCGGAACCTGTACCGTAATTGGAATAGAGATCAACATAAACATCATTTCCGCCATTTTTATTGCTCATGAAAACCACACATTGCATGTTGTACCACCATACAGCGAGACTTTCAGAGGTGGTGGTCCAGATTGCTGTACACACCAGCACCTATAATACCCAGTAGCACGTCCTCTTTCACTGATGCATTCATGTATTCGTCGTGGCATACTATCCACAAGTTCATCAAGGCAGTGTTGGTCCAGATTGTCCCACTCCTCAACGGCGATTCGGCGTAGATCTCTCAGAGTGGTTGGTGGGTCACGTTGTCCATAAACAGCCCTTTCCAATCTGTCCCAGGATTGTTCGATAGGGTTCATGTCCGGAGAACATGCTGGCCACTCTAGTCGGGCGATGTTGTTATCCTGAAGGAAGTCATTCACAAGATGTGCACGATCGGGACGCGAATTATCGTCCATCAAGACAAATGCCTCGCCAATATGCTGCCGATATGATTGCACTATCGGTCGGAATATGGCATTCACGTATCTTACAGCCATTGCGGCGCCTTCCATGACCACCCGCGGCGTACGTCGGCCCTCACACAATGCCATCCCAAAACAGCAGGGAATCTCCACCTGGCTGCACTCGCCGGACAGTGTGTCTAAGGAGTTCAGCCTGACAGGGTTGCCTCCAAACACGTCTGGTTGAAGGCATATGCGACACTCATCGGTGAAGAGAACGTGAAGCCAATCCTGAGCAGTCCATACGGCATGTTGTTGAGCCTATCTGTACTACGCTACATGGTGTCGTGGTTGCAAAGATGGGCCTCGCCATGGACGTCGGGAGTGAAGTTGCGCATCATGCAGAATATTGCGCACATTTTGAGTAGTGACACGACGACCTGTGGCTGCACGAAAAGCATTATTCAACATGGTGGCGTTGCTGTCAGGGTTCCTCCGAGCCATAATCCGTAGGTAGCGATCATCCACTGCAGTAATAGCCCTTGGTCGGCCTGAGCGAGGCATGTCATCGACAGTTTTTGTCTCTCTGTATCTCCTGCATGTCCGAACAACATCGCTTTGGTTCACTCCGAGACGCCTGGACACTTCCCTTGTTGAGAGCGATTCCTGGCACAAAGTAAACGCGATCAAACCATGGTATAAACCGTCTAGTCATGGTTGAACTACAGACAACACGAGCCTTGTACGTCCTTCCTGGTGGAATGACTGGAACTGATCGGCTTTCGGACCCCCTCCGTCTAAGAGGCGCTGCTCATGCATGGTTGTTTACATCTTTGGTCGGGTTTAACGACATCTCTGAACAGTCAAAGGGACTGTGTCTGTGATACAATATCCATAGTCAACGTCTATTTTCAGGAGTTCTGGGAACTGGGGTGACGCAAAACTTTTTTGATGTGTGTACTTCTCTTTACTGATAGATTTTGCTAATTTTTCCTCTTTTCCTTACAATTTCAATCTTCCCCCATTTTCCCCCGATTTTTTCTTCTTTCCAGCAGCACGATACTCGGAGGAACTGCCCCGGACGTCCCAGCGTAGTTTGCCGCTGCTATTATCGTTGGATGGTTTCCTTAACTGTGTAGTGATTATTTTCCACATATCCTCTTAGAGCAATCAACATAGGACGACGTGGTGCAGACCTCAACAATAGCGTAGGTAGTCGCTTAGCATTAGTTTGACATGATGATGTCCGTCTGCCGTCACCAAAATCTCAAGAAAAGCTTAAGCGATGCGCATGAAGAGCATGGACCAACGAGAGCAGTCAGAAGGTAAGCTTTCATCGAGCATATGAGCTCTACTAATCCTTGGAACCCAAAGCACAGGCATCAAATTGATTTCTCTTATTTACGATCGCAAAATAAACTCTCTCAGGAATGTATATTTAATGAATGTGAAGATTTTCGATACTGCACTTATATTCAGGGTAATTTGATTTTGCAGAGCAGTCGTTAAGACGGTTGATCAAGCTTTGTCTGAGGCAGATCGGTATGGAGAAGCGTGAATTTTACAAACATTGTAATTATAGGCAAATCGGAATATAACAAATTATAGATTTTCCTACGAAGTTTCCATGCCTAGTGATCTTTGTATTCACTCGCATAGACATTGTGCGATAATTCGAGCGTGACACTATGGTACCTTGAAACACACATTATCCATTCATACATCATAGGAAATAATACATATTTATAAGAATTTCTAACGGTTATAGACAGATTTCAAAATTAAACTGAATTTTTGTTGGAAAACTAATTTGCATTTTACACGAATCGCGGTTTGAAGCTATTGTTTCTGCTTACTTACAATTACATAATGTGAGTCAGTAAAAAATTCGGAGCTATTAGTGGGACAGCGTGGAACATTCCGGCTTCAGTCCATGAGAAGTTCCTCTGCAGAAAACAGCACTGTTTTAGGAAACAGCGGTCATGCGAGACACAGCTGGCCCTCTTTGTGCATGATATACAACAGGCTCTAGATACAGGATCCCAGGTTGATGCCATATTTTTCGACTTCCGAATGGCGTTCGACTCAGTTCCGCACTGTCGCTTGCTGCCTAAAGTGCGCGCTTACGGTCTATCCAATGACATACGCGGTTGAATAGAAAGTTTTCTAACAGACAGGGAGCAGTATGTCGTCCTGAACGGGGTAACTTCAAAGGAAACAAGAGTAACTTCAGGTGTGCCCCAGGGCAGCGCAATAGGTCCTCTGCTTTTTACGATTTACATAAACGATCTGGTTGGTGGTATTGACAGCGGCCGTAGACTGTTTGCCGGTGATGCTGTAGTCTATAGGAAAGTAGTATCACACGAAAGTTGTGAACAAATCAATGAGGATTTGCAGAAAATAAATGCATGGTGTAATGACTGACAGTTATCTCTCAATATTAGTAAGTGTAACCTATTGCGTATAACAAGGCGAAAATCCCCATTAATGTATGAGTGCAAAATAAATGATCAGTCTTTGGAAGCGGTAACATCCGTCAAGTATCTGGGTGTGACTATTCGAAATGATCTGCCCGCTGGGTGCCTCGCCGCCTAACAGAAGACCATTTACATCATCGAAGGACCATCGGTGTGGAATTGCTTATGCGTTGACAGGGTGACCGAAATTTTTGTCGAACATCGTCACAGGCGATAAAACATGGGTCATGACTTCGAACCGGAAACACAATGGCAATCCATGAAATGGCGCCACTCCACGTCTCCTCCCAAGAGAAAGTTCAGAGCTGCATCCTCAGCCTGTAATCATGGTGATGGTCTTCTGGGACTCTGAAGGGGTTATTCGCAGGAAACTGAAGAAAAGACTTCAGCGTGTCCGTCACCACAAAAATGCAAAGGAAGTTGTCCTTCCCCATGACAATACAAGGACTCACATAAGTATGCGCACCCGACAGGAGCTCACAAAAGTTCATTGGACTGTTCTTCCTCATCCCACAGAACCGGATCTCACACGTTCCGACTTTCGATGGATGCACTCCGCTGGAAGCAGTACGAGGATGATGGGGCGGTTATTGATGCAGCAAAACTTTGGCTACGACGTCGACCAGTAGAGTGGTATCTTGCTAGCATAGAAGCCTTCCCATTAAGCTGGCGCTTGGCTGTCGACTAAACAGAGATTATGTTGAAAAATAGGGTACTGTAGCCAGAAGACTAGGGAATAATATGGTGTATTGGAGCACTGAATAAAACCAGCCTGGTCTCAGGTAAGAAATGTTGCCTCACTTGCTGAACTCCCTACGTTTTTATATCCTACTGCATTGCCGCTTCTCCAGTCTCTATGTAATCGCTCAGTTTCTGTGTAATCAGCGACCACTTGTAACCATCGCTAACGACAACATTGTCGTCTTAACATAGGTCTGGCTGCGTGCAAATAGAACAGTTACTCATAACTTTACAAAGACAATTGTAATCTGATGTGAACTCTAATTTTGAAGTGACGAAATGGTAACTGTAGTGTCAGAGGCAGTACCAAACACGTCATCTGTGTGGACACTAGTTCAAAAAATGGTTCAAATGGCTCTGAGCACTATGGGACTTAATATCTGAGGTCATCAGTCCCCTACAACTTAGAGCTACTTAAACCTAACTAACCTAAGGACATCACACACGTCCATGCCCGGGACAGAATTCGAACCTTCGACCGTAGCGGTCGCGCGGTTCCAGACTGAAGCGCCTAGAAACACCCGGCCACACCGGCCGGCGTGGACACTAGTTGTTACCAAAGTTTTTACCACGTCCAAGTTTTAATAAATTACTAATAATTTGTGTGAGTGTTGTACACACATCAAAAAAGTTTTTCATCACCCCGGTTCCCATAACTCCTGAAGATAGACGCTGACTGTGGATATTACATCACGGACACAGTCCCTTTGACTGTTCAGAGATGTCAGTAAACCCGCCCAAAGATGCAAACAATCATGCATGAGCAGTGTCTGTTAGGCGGAGCGGGTCCGACAGCCGATTAGTTCCAGTCATTCCACCAGGAAGGAGGTACACGGCTCGTGTTGTCTGTAGTTCAACCTTGCCTAGACGGTCAATACCGCTGTTCGATCGCGTCCGCATTGTTACTTTGTGCCAGGAAGGGCTCTCAACAAGGGTAGTGTCCAGGCGTCTCAGAGTGAATCAAAGCGATGTTTTTGGCACATGGAGGAGATACAGAGAGACAGGACCTGTCGATTACATGCCTCACTCAGGCAGCTTGAGGGCTACTAGTGCAGCGGATGATCGCTACCTACGAATCATGGCTCGGAGGAACCGTGATAGCAACGCCAACATGTTGAATAACGCTTTTCGTGCAGCCACAGGACGTCGTGTTACGACTCAAACTGTGCGCAATAGGCTGCAACTTCACTCCCGACGTCCATGGAGAGGTCCATCTTTGCACCCACTACACCATGATGCACGCTATAGATGGGCCCAACAACATGCCGAATGGACCGCTCAGGATTGGCATCACGTCCTCTTCAAGGATGAGTGTCGCATATGCCTTCAAACAGACAATCGTCGGAGGCGTGTCTGGAGGTCTGAAGGCCTTAGACACACTGTAGAGCGAGTGCAGCAAGGTGGAGGTTCCCTGCTGTTTTGGTATGACATTACTGGGGTCGACGTTCGCCGCTGGTGGTCATGGAAGGCGCCGTAACGGCTGTACGACACGTGAATGCCATATTCCGACCGATAGTGCAACCATATGGGCAGCATACTGGCGAGGCAGTCGTCTTCATGGACGACAATTCGCGTCCCCATCGTGCACTTCTTGTAAATGACTTCCTTCAGGATAACGACATCGCTCGACTAGAGTGGCCAGCATGTTCTCCAGACATGAATCGTATCGAACTCGCCTGGGATAGATTGAAAAGGCGCTGTCCACAAATGCCGCTGAATATACCTAGAAATACGTCTATCATTATGCAATACATATTTTAGGAGATACGACATTATAAACATTACTCTGGAGGGAAATGAAGCTGCAGAGCGATATCCGGTAGAGATAGAAGTGAAATACCTATGTATGTACGAATACATATGACATAAGTTAGATATACGTGAAATACATTTTACATGTGCGCACGTGGGCAAAGCCATGGGTAAAATCTATAACTATGGAACGATGTCAGTCAAATATGGAACACATATGAATTATGATATGGAAAGAAATTCGGGGAGGGGCGGGGAGGGGAGGGGGGAGGGTGAAAACCACCAGTGTCCTGTTATGATGAACGTGATGAGGTGGAGAGAGAAGGGGCCATGAGAAGACAGACAGATAGTGAGGGGAAGGAGCAGATGTACACAGACAGGGGGGGGGGGGAGGAGGAGATGTAAGAGGTATATATTCCACTCTAAGAGAAGATTGGAATAAATATATACCTTAGCAATGCCGGGATCTCAATCGGTATATTATAAAGTCCTTCGTCGCGTGTTTCTGTCGGTAGGTGAAATCTTATCTCAAGAGCTAATGCATACATTTTGATGTGGTTTTCTCTAATTAGACTACTTCACGAGGAAGGTTTCTGTGTACCTAGCTTACTACTCCTACGGCAGGCAAATCGTCCAGCCGTTCAAATGGTTCAAATGGCTCTGAGCACTATGGGACTTAACATCTGAGGTCATCAGTCCCCTAGAACTTAGAACTACCTAAACCTAACTAACCTAAGGACATCACACACATCCATGCCCGAGGCAGGATTCGAACCTGCGACCGTAGCGGTCGCGCGGTTCCAGATTGTAGCACCTAGAACCGCTCGGCCACTCTGGCCGGCCCGTCCAGCTGTAATTAGGCTTACTTAGCGCTGCTCGTATGAATACAGGGTGGGTCTCTAGTCTCGTCCATTTTCTTCTTCGTCTTCTTTTATGTGAGAGAAATGCGTTCTGAAAGTTTAGCTGTGTATCCTTTTGCTCCGCACCGTGTGCAAGAAATGTAACAAGAGCTGAACACTTCTTAATGTAAATTTTTCCCATTTCCAAGAGAAGCCTATACGGAACAATGTAAGAGTTCTCGGTGGCAGCTGACCGGCCGCAGTTCATCTCGCCAGTGCACGCCAGATATACTGTATGAGATTCAGTTCCACATAGGTCCCTAACGAGTTTATGCGGTGGGTTTTTTCACCCATGAACAATTCATCCACCGGAGTAGCCCGATGCAGAGGGACGTTATTGCCATTTAAAAGAGAGTCTGGATCAGGTGCTCATTTGAAAAGTCACAGTTCAGAGCGGCGTCACACTGGCTCCAAATAATGCAGGTGGCGGCTTCAAGCCCAGTACAAATGTCTTGGAATGTAGGTTTAAAGATGCTGTACGATACCACTAATGGTTGGTTGTTAGCCAAAGAGCCAGTTAGGACATTGCAGCTTTTGTCGCTATTGATAGGTGTACAACAATTTGCTCTTTACCACTCGGACGTCAAAAATAGAAACAAAATTTTACCTTAAATGTCGGCAATTGCTATTGGTTGGTTGTTTGAATACTCACTGCTTTGTAATTCTTTATTTTTACTACTAGCAGATACTTTCCAAGTTGCGACTTGACTTTTCTAAAAGAAAACATTTTCTGATAAAACTTCTAGTTAACACAAACTAATATTCTATCCAGTAATTTCAACTGAGTTGCTTCTAGGGAAATTAATTTCTAGAATATGAGAACAAGAAACCAACTTCATATTATAACAACAACAAAGCTTTAAATAATCAGATCATAGATGCTACCTCACAAAGAGCGAAAGCCAAGCTGTATATTAGAGGGCTGCTCTGAATGAAACTACTAAAATTTACTTCCTATTGTTAACAAAAATAAAAAAAGCACAACCATGAAAAGACTGTAGTAACTGGTGCAGCGCCGTATGGCCAGCCTCGGTGCGTTTCAAAGTAGATTCAAAAGTTAAAGTAAAGTATTTGAACATACGGCTGCAGTACGGCATTTCTGTACTCTTTCAGTCACCAATGAAGATGTGACGCTCCACTCGGCTACCTTGATACCCCACACATATGAATCTTATAGCAACCACGTTGGTCTCTTTCCACGATGTTCCTGTGAATGTACCACTTACCGCTTTCCCCCCAAGACGAATGCCGACGAGAATAATTCTGCAAACTAAAGAGCAATTTATATGTGAAAAGTATTTTCTTCATTCATTCAAAGTCGAGCATCGTGGAAAATGGCGTATCCGGAATCCGAAAGTTCATGGAATCGAATGCCAGTCGAACCAGGCTGCCTTCACCTATCAGTGATATGAAGTTTCACCAGAAATGGAACATGACTCGGCTTCCACGTTAAGCTGTGGGTCCCCTTCACCCTGTAGAATTACCGGGGTAGATTAGAGACACGCAGATCACTTAAGTGGTGTCCTACTGAAAGATTTGTACCAGACTGTTGAGGCATACGGAATTACTATTATTATAATATTATTATTATTATTAGCGAATGTTCCCACTGGAGGACGATAAGCAGGTGGTTTTCAATATTTCTTAGGGTTCTTCTTATTTTCCCAAAATTTATTCATTTTCTCCTCGAAGGCCTTCTTTCTTTCTCGGGCCCACTTTGGTCGGTATGGTTTTGGTTCCGTTTCTGGAGTAAACTTACCAATTTTGCTTCTGGATGTATACCTGTCTGATACGTTTGTTACGTCATTTTTGCTTTTGTCAAATGCTTCTTAACTTCAGTTATCCAGAGTATTGATGCTTTAGTGATGTCACATAGTCTACGTCTACACCTACATCTACGTGGATACTCTGCAAATCACATTTAAGTGCCTGGAAGAGGGTTCATCGAACAATCTTCACAATAATTCTCTATTATACCTATCTCGTACAGCGCGGAAAAAGCGAACACCTATACCTTTCGGGGCGAGCTTTGATTTTCCTTAGTTTATTATGGTGATCGTTTCTCTCTGTGTGGGTCGCCGTCAAAAAAATATTTTCGCCTTCGGAGGAGAAAGTTGGTGATTAAAATTTCGTGAGAAGATTCCGCTGCAACGAAAAACGCCTTTGTTCTAATGATCTACATCAACATCTACATCATATTCCGCAAGCCACCTAATGGCGTGTGGCGGAGGGTACTTTCGGTACCACTATCTGATCCCTCCAACCCTGTTCCACTCGCGAATAGTGCGTGAGAAGAATGATGATCGGTAAGCCTCTGTATTGGCTCTTTTTTCTCGAATACATGAGATGTATATGGGGGGAAGTAACATATTGTCCGACTCCCCCTGAAAAGTGCTGTCCCCAAATTTCAATAGTAAATCTCTCCGTGATGCACAACGTCTCTCTTGTAACGTCTGTCAGTGGAGTTTGCTTAGCATCTCCGTAGCGCTCTCTCGCCAGCTAAACGATCCTGTGACGAAACGCGCCGCTCTTCGTTGGATCTTCTCTATCTCCTCTATCAGTCCTACTTGATAGGGTTCCCAGATAGATGAACAATACTCAAGAATCGGGCGAACAAGCGCCTTATAAGCCACTTCTTTCGTGGATGAGTTACATTTCCTTAAGATTTTTTCGTTGAATCTGAGTCTGACAACCGGCTTTCCCGCTATCTGTTTCATGTGGCCATTCCACTTAAGGTCGCTCTGGATAGTTACGCCTAGATATTTTACAGCAGACGCTGTCTCCAGCTGTTTGTCATCAATAGTGTAGCTGTACAGTAGTGGATTTCTTTTTCTATGTATGCGCAATATGTTACATTTATATACGTTCAGGGTCAACTGCCAGAGCCCGCACCATTCATCAGTTCTCTGCAACTCGTTCTGCAAATTCTTACTATCTTCTGGCGTTGCTACTTTGGTATAGACAACTGCATCATCTGCGAATAGCCTTAAAGGGCATCCGACGCTTTCTACTAGATCATTTATATACGGTCCTATTACACTTCCCTGTGGTACTCCGGATATTACCTTTACATATGTCGATTTAGATCAGTTAAGAGCGACGTGTTGAGTTCTATCTGCACGAAAGTCTTGAATACAGTCGCAAGTCTGCTCCGATACTCCGTAAGCTCGTACTTTTTTGATTAAACGGCAATGTGGAACGGTGTCAAATGTCTTACCGGAACGCGACATCAGTCTGAGCGCCGTTGTCCACTGCGCTGTGGATCTCAAAAAAATGGTTCAAATGGGTCTGAGCACTATGGGACTTAACTTCTGAGGTCATCAGTCCCCTAGAACTTAGAACTACTTCAGCCTAACTAAACTAAGGACATCACACACATCCATGCCCCAGGCAGGATTCGAACCTGCGACTGTAGCGGTCGCGCGTTTCCAGACTGTAGCGCCTAGAACCGCTTGGCCACCCCGACCGGCCTGTGGATCTCATGGAGGAACAGAGAGAACTGAGTTTCGCAAGATCTCTGTTTGCGGAATCCATGTTGGTTTTTATAGAGGATATGTTCATTTTCCAAAAATGTCATAATTCTTGAGCATAAAACATATTCCATAATCCTACAACAGATTGACGTCAACGATATAGCTCTATAATTGTGTGGATCTGTCTTAAGGCCTCTCTTAAAAAAGGGAATGACCTGTGTTTTTTTGCAGTGGTTAAGTACCTTTCATTGCTCAAGCGATCTACGTTAAATTACTGCTAGAAGGGAAGCAAGTTCTTACACATAATCTCTGTACGAGAATATTATATGTAGCTCATCTGGTCCTGACATCTTTCCACTACTAAGCGATTGCAACTGCTTTTAAATTCCGCGGTCGGTTATCTCAACAACTGCCATTTCGACGTTCGTACGACGATTGAAAGGAGGGACAGTATTAGGCTCTTCCACAGTGAAACAAATTCGCAATACCGAATTCAGTATTTCTGCCTTCGGTTATCTTCTGTTTCGGTGCCGGTGTGGTCACTGAGAGAATGAATAGGTGATTTTGACCCACTTATTGATCTTACATACGACCAAAATCTCTTATGGTTTTACTCATGTCGGTTGACAACGTCTTACTTTCAAAATGACTGAACGCTTCTCTCATTGCTCTCCTTACGCTCATTTTCGTTTCGTTCAGCTTTTTTTTGTCATCGAGGTTTTTTATTCTCTTGAATCTGAGACGAAGTACTCTTTGTATACGAAGCGCTTTTCTAACACGGCTATTAAACCATGGTGGATCTTTCCCACCCGTTCAAAACCTTACTCGGAACATACTTGCCTAGGGAAGATTAATTCACATTCGGAATGTCACTAGATTTTATCGATTTTTTTACTGCAATAAACACGCCGCCACCACTGGCGAATAACTTATCCTCATGATAAATATACCAATCTAAACTTGGGACTTCGTTGTCACTGACGTCTGGTTTCAACCAGCTTTCTGGTCCCAATACTATCTGTGCATAACAGCCTTCAGTAAGCGATACTAATTGGGGGACCTTTCCTTGGATGCTCCTGCAGTTTACTAAAATCGTATTAATCTTTTCTATCTCAGATCCGCGAGGACCAAGGTTCTCTGAGGCCACCCTGGGTGCTTTAACAGGCAAATCGTCTTTGAGGCCAAGGGAGGGGTTATCTAACCTAAAAAAGCCCCATGTGCGCGTCACACGTACTCCGCTGCCCTAGCAGCCACTTCCTGCGTGTAGTGCACGTGTGATCTATTAAGGGGAACCCTACAATTTTGCACTCGCAATCCTGTATCATTTCAGTGACACTCCCTCCTCTATTTCTCAATAATACAAAACGTGCTGCCCTTCTTTGAAATTTCTCGATGTACTCCGTCAATCCTATTTGGTAAGGATCCCACACTGCTCAGCAGTATTCTGAGAGAGGGCAGAGAAGGGTAGCGCACGCACTGCCTTTGGTAGATATGTCACATTTTCTAAGTGTTCTGCCAATAAAACGCAGTTTTTTGTTAGCCTTCCCCACAACATTTCCAAGGTATTCCTTCTAATTTAAGTTGTTCCTAATTGTAATTTCTAAGTATATAGTTGAAATTATTGCTCTTAGATTTGACTTGACTAATTAATCGTCTAAACGAAGTTAAATGGATGTCTTTCAGCTCTCACGTGGATGACGTCACAATTTTCGTTATTCATCTCAATTGCCAATTTTCGCACCATACATATATCTTTTCTAAATCGTTTTGCAATTCGTTTTGATCTTTTGATGAGTTTACTAGTCGATAAACGACAGCGTCATCTGCAAACAACCACTGATGGCTGCTCAGATCGTCTCCTTACTCGTTTATACAAATGAGGAATATCAAAGGGCCTATAACACTACCTTTGGGGAACGCCAGAAATCACTTCTGTTTTACTCGATGACTTGCCATCAGCTACTATTAACTGTGACCTCTATGACAGGAAATCACGAATCCAGTCACATAGCTCAGACGATATTCCATAAGCACGCAAATTCTCTACAGGCCGCTCTTGTGGTACAGTGTCGAAAGCCTTCCGGAAATCCAGAAATACGGAATCGATCTGATATCCCTTGTCAATAGCACTCAACAATTCGTGTGTGTAAAGAGCTAATTGTGTTTCACAAGAACGATGTTTTCTAAATCCGTGTTGACTGTGTGTCAATAGACCGTTTTCTTAGAGGTAATTCATAATGTTCGAACACAATGTATGTTCCAAAATCCTACTGCATATCGACGTTGACGATAGGGGCCTGTAATTAAGTCGATTACTCCTACTACCTTTCTTGAATATTGGTGTGACCTGTGCAACTTTCTAGGCTTTGGGTACGGATCTTTCGTCGAGTGAACGGTTGTATATAGTTGTCAAGTATGGAGCTAATGCATCATCATTCTCTGAAAGGAACCTAATTGACATACAGTCTGGACCAGAAGACTTGCTTTTATTAAGTGATTTAAGTTGCTTGACTACTCCGAGGATATTTACTTCTACGTTATTCATGTTGACAGCTGTTCTTGATTCGAATTCTGGAATATTTACTTCGTCTTCTTTTGTGAAGGCATTTTGGAAGGCTGCTTTGGCAGCAATGTCTTCGATAGTACCTCCATTGCTATCGGGCAGAGAAGTCATTGAGTGTTTCTTGCTGCTAACATACTTCACATACGACCAGAATCTCTTTGGATTTTCCGCCAGGTTTCGAGAGAAAGTTTCGTTATGGAAACCGTTATAAGCATCTCGTATTGAAGTCTGCCCTAAATTTTGAGCTTCTGTAAAATATCAGCAATCTTGGAGATATTGCTTCCGTTTGAATTTGGCGTGTTTTTTCGTTATTTCTGCAACAGTCTTCTGACTCGTTTTGCGTACCAAGGAGGATCAGCTCCGTTGTTTGTTAATTTATTTGATATAAATCTCTCAGGTGCTGCCGACAAACGTTTAGTTGTTAGTCTGTTTCCAGGTAATATGTCAAGGTGTCCATAGAACTTCATTCGTATCCTTCTGATGTCAATTTCAATATTTGATCCTTTTCCTATTGTCTCGATGGTTTGTAATACTTATCCATCTTGTATGTGTCGTTGTCCCAGAATTTTTCTAATAATCTTTCTCCCTACTTTCTTAATTTCTTGTAAATCTAGTTTTCGATTTGGTGAGAGTGTTTCACTTGGATATGTGACTGTCGGTTTGATTACTGTGTTGTAGTGTCTGATTTTAGTGCCTTTTGACAGGCATTTTTGTTACACAAATCTGAAACAAGTCCGGAATCTTTCCTGATTTTCTGCAATCTGCGTTTTTGTGCTATTTTTTCAAGTCCTTCTGGTTCAGTGATTTCACCGAGATACTTAAAGCGTTTGACTCGTTGATTTCACCATAGTTTGTTTTAGTTTCAGTATCTATCTTGGAACCGTGAAATCAGCCTTCTCGAAGGATATTTGTAGATCAACCTTCTCTGCACATTTTTGAGGGTTCCGATTTGTTTTATTGTTGTTTCTTCACAGTCGGTTATAATCGCTAAGTCATCTGAAAATGCTAAATTATTATTATTACACTTATTCATCTACATGGATACTCTGCAAATCACATTTAAGTACCAGGCAGAGGGTTCATCGAACCACCT
This sequence comes from Schistocerca cancellata, assembly GCF_023864275.1. Taxonomy (NCBI): domain Eukaryota; kingdom Metazoa; phylum Arthropoda; class Insecta; order Orthoptera; family Acrididae; genus Schistocerca; species Schistocerca cancellata. Next base: position 494,772,543 of record NC_064626.1, on the reverse strand, counting down.
TCACAATTCTCTATTATTCCAATCTCGTATAGCGCGAGGAAAGAACGAACACCTATATCTTTCCGTACGAGCTCTGATTTCCCTTATTTTATCGTGGTGATCGTTTCTCCCTATGTAGGTCGGTGTCAGAAAAATATTTTCGCATTCGGAGGAGAAAGTTGGTGAATCGAATTTCGTGATAAGATTCCGTCGCAACGAAAAACGCCTTTCTTTTAATGGTATCCAGCCCAAATCCTGTATCATTTCTGTGACGCTCTCTCCCATATTTGGCGATAGTACAAAACGTGCTGCTCTTCTTTGAACTTTTTCGACATACTCCGTCAGTCCTACTATCTCTTAAGGATCCCACACCGCGCAGCAGTGTTCTTAAAGAGGGCGGAAAAGCGTAGTGCAGGCAGTCTCCTTAGTAGATCTGTTACATTTTGCAAGTGTCCTGCCAATAAAACGCAGTCATTGGTTAGCCTTCCCCACAACATTTTCTGTGTGTTCCTTCCAATTTAAGTTGTTAGTAATTGTAATACCTAGCTATTTAGTTGAATTTACGGCTTTTAGATTAGACTGACTTATCGTGTACCCGAAGTTTAACTAATTCCTTTTAGCACTCATGTGGATGACCTCACACTTTTAGTTATTTAGGGTCAACTGCCAATTTTCACACCATTCAGATATCTTTTCCAAATCGTTTTGGAAATTGTTTTGACATTCTGATGATTTTATTAGTCTATAAACGACAGCGTCATCTGCAAACAACCTAAGACGGTTGCTCAGATTGTCTCCCAAATCGTTTATATAGATAAGGAACAGCAAAGGGCCTATAACACTTCCTTGACAATTGCTAAGCAATAACTGACACTTGCTACCGAACAAGTGCTAACTGTTGTGGAACAACCAACAACTACTGCGGAACGCGCGATCAGTGGTGGTAGAAGGAAATGTAGAGGGCGAGACGTGTTATCTGCAGTGAAGTCTTTGCACGTACACTCCGTATGCATTAGATAGTTCATGCAGTACGGTGTTTGACGAAGGTTGTGGAACCGATTAGTGCGACATTCCGTGACGTACGGCGAAATGACTGCAAGATATCGTTTCAGTGGTTACGATCGTGGACGAGCAGTTAGACGGCTTGAAGCTGGCCCAAGTGTCACGACTGTGGCCACAGTAGTGGGTCACAGTGTCATCTAGCTATTTAAATAAGCCCACTGGAGGTGGAAATGCTGTGCGAAAGTACACCGGTGGTCCTAGAGAAACCATCACACCGCAAGAGGATCGATTCGTAGCCCTAGTGGCGAAAAGGAACAGATATCTCCCTCGTAGGCGGATCGCTGTAGACCTTGCAACCGCTCTGCCAGAACCATTTCGCGATGATTAAACCAGGCTGGTTTATATGCTCGGAGGCCTGTTAAATCTATCACCCTTCAATCACGACATCTTCGAGAAAGTGTTCGTTGGTGTACGGCTCAAATGGCTCTGAGCACTATGGGACTTAACTTCTGAGGTCATCAGTCCATAGAACTTAGAACTATTTAAACCTACCTAACCTAAGGACATCACACACATCCATGCCCGAGGCAGGATTCGAACCTGCGGCCGTAGCGGTCGCGCGGTTGAAGACTGAAGCGCCTAGAACCACTCGTCCACTCCGGCCGGCTCGTTGGTGTAGATAGCATGGTGTTAGGACCAACGATGGTCCAGAGTGACGTTCTCCGACGAATTCCACTTGACTGTGGCAAGTGATTCTGATCACCATTTCGTGTGGAGAGAGAGAGGAGAACACGTTAAACATTATAGAATCTTCATCAACATCATCGGTATGGCCTGGCGTTGTAGTGAGGGTAGGCGTTATGTACAATGGCCGAATACCGCTGCATATCTTTGCGCGAGGTACCGGTACAGCACAGCAGTATTGCATGGAGAGTATTCTGGATGATATACGTTAAACTGTATCGTGTACATCTGTTAAGGGCTGCGGTAGGTTTAAATAGTTCTGTTTATGGACGACAGTGTCTGCCCTCATAAGACCGCTGAGGTATCGGACACATTAGGAGGTGAACATATTTAACGTATGGAATATCCTGTATACTCCCCAAAGCTAAACCCTATAGAGCGTGCATGGGATGCTCTTGGTAGACGTATTTCTCAACTAACACCTCCTTCTTGAACTCACCTTGAGGGAGCGGTGGGATATATCCATCAATGACTCTTCAACGAAAGTTATCGATGGTATTGAGCCACAGTCATGCAATATTTTTTGAAAGAATAAACCGCCATTTGACTGTGTGTTAGTGTATTTATCTTCTTTCCTACCTAGATTTCTGCTTTTATGCCATTATCGAGTACAGTGCCAAAATTTCTTGGACCATTAACAAGTCACACCTGTTAAGACAGTCCAAAGCAGGTAAACAAGACTAACATTTGCCTTTAAGATGTAACAATTTGAGAGCATGGATAAGAGGTGGAAAATGCGCATTAGTGCATTAGGAGGGAATATTCCTTACTGACAGTCCGATATCGACGTTTGTGCTGGGAGTCTGACCCGCGCCACTGGTCGAGATCTGGTCCGTTAAAGAGTCGCTGGGGGCCTTCCGGTTCTGGTATTAGCCTTACAACCTAGGGAAAGCTCCCACAAATATTGTTCGGAATCCCTGGATTAGAACCATATTAACTTATTTTTGGGACATCGTCCTTCGTTGAGGGCGTCGTGTCAATTATCCTGCTTTCTAATGAGGTGAAAACTGTAACGTATTTCGTTATAAATATACCACCGGCTACAGTTCATCAGCAAGGATTTGTAGTCGCTGGTTTCTGGCATCCTTGTTGCAATACCGCTTGTCAGAAATACCCCACAAACCTTTGAATTCCTTGCAGAGTTCTAAGAACTCCGTAACGACGTCTCGTTTAACAGCAACAGAGAACGTTATGGTGTACGTATGCAAGACCTCTCCGTGAAGACTAAAGTTCAACTGACGAGCGTTATGATACGGCAGTGCTACAGACGATCTTCCACAAACGCTGCGGCTTTTCCAAGTTTGTGGCTTCATCTGTTGCTTTATTGTCGATAACAATGCACGCTGCTCTGCTTACATGGTGTTTCTTTCCCATAATTCCTCCTGAATGAGCGCTGCACTGTTGTAACGATAAACATCTCGCATATTACAACCCACAAACTCTTTTCTTGCTTTGTCACAGTTTTCTCAAGGCGTTGCACTCGTAACACCAACTGGTGTGCGCAATGGAAACTCCGTGAATACGCCGTTTTATCCAGGCGTCAGTAACATATGTGCATGTAATACTTTGTAAAATATAAAACACTGAAAAAAAAGGATCATTTATATTAGCCCTGTATACTGAAACGAGTAAATACGTCGAGGTGAGGTTTCCGCTAAGTTAATAGGGTACTTTGTGACGAATTTTTATATGTACGCATATATACAATCAAGTCACATTAACGTGACGACCTGAGGATTTCCCACATCCGAATAGGTGATTATCGGGCTCGTACCCACGTGCCACACTAGTTACAAAATTCGCAGACATTTCGAATAGGTTCTAACACTTTCACATGGCTAACACTAGACGTAAATAGATGGCGTACACAGTTTCTGCCCGGGGGAAATGGGGTGGGGGTCCGGAAGCCATCCGGCCATTCTGTACCTCTGCCAAATCCAGATTAACTAGCTGACCCGTAACATACGAGACAAGGCCAGGAAAAGAAGAGTGTCAATTAAACTTTCGAGGATCTCGACACGAACATTTTTTAGTCTGCTAGACGAAGATGGCAAGGATCAGAAACAATCAGTACCCGTCAATGCCGGTGCGACTTCTTTAATCCTATAGCTCCAATCATACATCTCGCCAAAAGACATTTCGCATCATATGCCAAAGTTTCGAAGACTTTGCTAAGCAGTTCATTCGGTGGAATTTTTCATCTAGCCTATGGGTAATTCATTCGCTCCCTGTAAGGAATTAAAATCCATGGAGAAGAAATAAAAAGTTTGAGGTTTGCCGATGACACTGTAATTCTGTCAGAGACAGCAAAGGACCTGGAAGAGCCGTTGAACGGAATGGACAGTGTCTTGAAAGGTGGATATAAGATGAACATCAACAAAAGCAAAACGAGGATAATGGCATGTAATCGAATTAAATCAGGCGATGCTAAGGGAATTAGATTAGGAAATGAGACAATTAAAGTAGTAGATGAGTTCTGCTATTTGGGGAGCAAAATAACTGATGATTGTCGAAGTAGAGAGGATATAAAATGTAGACTGGCAATGGCAGGGAAAGCGTTTCTGAAGAAGAGAAATTTGTTAACATCGAGTATAGATTTAAGTGTCAGGAAGTCTTTTCTAAAAGTATTTGTATGGAGTGCAGTCACGTATGGATGTGAAACATGGACAATTAATAGTTTAGACAAGAAGAGAATAGAAGCTTTCGAAATGTGGTGCTACAGAAGAATGCTGAAGGTTAGATGGATAGATCACGTAACTAATGAGTAGGTACTGAATAGAATCGGGGAGAAGAGGAATTTGTGGCACAACTTGACTAGAAGAAGGAATCGAACAGTAGGACACGTTCTGCGGCATCAAGGCATCACCAATTTAGTGATGGAGGGAAGCATGGAGGGTAAAAATGGTAGATGGAGACCAAGAGACGAATAAACTAAACAGATTCAAAGGATGTAGGTTGCAGTAGTTACTCGGAGATGAAGAAGCTTGCACAGGATAGAGTAGCATGGAGAGCTGCATCAAACCAGTCTCTGGACTGAAGACCACAACAACAACAACAAATGATTCAAACGGCTTTGAGCACTATGGGACTTAACTTCTGAGGCCATCAGTCCCCTAGAACTTAGAACTACTTAAACCTACCTAACCTAAGGACATCACACACATCCATGCCCGAGGCAGGATTCGAACCTGCGACCGTAGCGGTCGCGCGGTTCCAAACTGTAGCGCCTAGAACCGCTCGGCTACTCCGGCCGGCACAACAGCAACAACAACCACCACCTCTAACCCGCAATAGAGTAGAGATCAGGTTTGTTATGTCAGCTGTACGTATTGTTATAGTACAAGTACTGCTGCCTTAAATTTCGAATATTACTTTGTTCTTTCTCTAATATTGTTATTACTATTCAGGAGAGACCGTAAGTAAGTAGATTTCGCTTCAACGGCGCAGTTGACAAGTTTGTTAAGTCAGCGACGACCTTATTTAATGCCATGGCCGCGATTTAGTGTCAAGGTGCCGGCTGAAACCCGTTTGGAGACGCAGGCGGCTACTAATGCACAGTGGTACGGCCGCAGGCTGAACTTTCACCAAATACCTTCCGGACGAAACCGCTACCACTTTCCTAATTACTTGATTTGATGGCTATCGCTGCACACACACACACACACACACACACACACACACACACACACACACAGTACAGTCGCAGTTTGTGACGAAAGTAGCACAAGACTATTACAAAATAGGCAACTTGAACCAGTCCAATTCTTAAAACAGGATTACATTTTGGAAAATATTTCACTTTCGTCAGTAAGCTATTCTTTTATTTCGAAATGAATACCTCATTTCATTACTATTAGCTGTTATCTAATTTCGGTCCCTCGAACATTATCACACTACATACCACCAAAAATGGCTGTGCTTCCAGCCGGGTTCGATTCCTGGTACTGCCAGGCATTTTTCCTTGGTGGGAGGCTTGGTACGGGATCCACTAAGACTTTTGAGGCCAACTGAGGAGCCACTTACTCGATTAGTAGTTGTTCCAAGGGCAAGAAACCAAACAAGGACTGGGAGAGCGGTACGCTGACCACATGCCTCTCCGTACCGCATCCAATGACGCCTTTGGCAGAGGATGACACGGCGGTCGGTCGGACCGATTGGTACTTCTAGGTCCAAAGGCAGAACTACAGGGTGAATTAGAAAGAACGCTTTTCAGATGGTCATCGTGACTGCGGGTGTGTGCAGAGGTAGTCGGTTACATGCTAGCAGCATTGCGAGGGAGTGGGAAGTTCAGTTGCGATGGCGAATTGGAATGCGCAAGGCCATGTCCAGCTGGTAGAGCTTCACACTGAAACGAAGTCAACAGTAACGACCCAACGAGTTTTCAGCAGATTAAACCAACGATGTCACCTCCCAGATGGCCATACCACACGGCTTTGGACAGCTCAGTGGCGGAGGTGTGGCTAAGTGCGTGATGTCAAATCTCTTGAACAATCGCGAAATGTGAGGACACGGGGAAAACATTGATCGTGTACGGGCATCAGTTCAGCAGGACCTCGACGATCGCTCCACCGCAGATCGCAGACACTAAACATGAGCTACGGTAGCGTACGGCGTACTATACACCTAGATTTGCATGCACGGCCCTACAAGACACAGGTAGTGCAAGGCTTAAGGCCCCTCGACAAGGTCACACATGTCCGGTTTTGTGATACGTTTCTGGAAATGTGAACTGTTAATGCAGGAATTGTTGACTACCTGACACTGTCTGACGAGGGACACTTCTTACTGTGAGGGCCAGTTAACAAGCAAAACTGGCGTTTTTGGGGTACTGTGAATCCACAGCAAGTCCATGAAGAGGCGCTACGCAGCCAGAGATTAACGGTTTGGTGTGGATTCACTACAGCTGGGATCGCCAGTCCATGTTTCTTTCGGGACAACAATGGTGCAACACGTACTGTGACTTCCGAGTCCGAGTGATACGTGTCCGTGATTCGAAATTTTGTTGTCCTTGCGCTACAACAGCAGCCCCGTCCAATCAGATGATATCAACAGGACGGTGCAACTGCGTACATCGCTCGTCTGTCAATGGACGGTTTCCTTGACGTCTCATCTCCCGATCTGGTGATGTGGCGTGGCCGGCAGGTTCACCCTATCTGACGGCTCCCAATTTCTTCTTTTGGGGGTATCTTCGGTCCTGAGAAAATCACCGTGCAGACCTCCAGGCGCTGGAAACCAACATCCGTAGAGAAGTAACCGGTATTCTTGTTGCTGTCCTGGAGAACGCTTTGGGTAGCAGCTTCATAGTTCGTCTACATGAGTGCTTCAGTAAAGGCAGAGCTCATCTTAGTGATGTGGTCTTTTAAGATGCGAGTGCAACACACTACATGAATTTAATAAAGTTTTTGTAAACAGTTGAAAAATGGCGTACCTTCTCAATCACCCTGTACTACTACTACTACTACTACTACTTAACAGTATGTTGCGATACATATAACAGCGTGAGGAAAATCAACGTATGATGGCGCTCCTAATGCGGGTTAAGTGCAACCGCAATGGGTACTGTCACAAGTATCACAATTTTGAAGGTACAACCGATATGCAGGTGTTCTCACCATACCAGTAAACGTGACATATTAAAATACGTAGGTATAACTACTGAATTGGAAATACATGGAGTGGTCAAATGGTTATATTGTAAAACGATATCGAAAGTTACATCAATATGAATCTAAAAAGATCCTACACCTTACTGTAGATGATTCCTGTATTAGGCCACTGTTAAAATCAACAATGCCTTTACGTGTTTATCGAATGAGTTAATCTTTCCGAGAATGATGTAATTCTTCACTGACCGTTCACGATAGAAGTATATGTTGGTCTTTGTAAAACGTAGCGCAGAAGCATATTTTTCATGAATATTTTATAATAGCCATCCCTTCCCCTCCCCCCCCCCCCCCCCCCCCAGATTCGCATGGGTGACACAAACTGGCTACGGCCGGAGGACTTGTTTATAATAGGTGGTAATATACATAAACCTTCCTCGAGAATCAGTCTCTTAGTGAAAACCGTATTATAATCCCTACAGTAGTTCCTGAGATTAGTCTTCGCGTAGAGACAGAGAAACGTGGTGGGTAACTTAAAAACGTATACATTAAAGATATGTACAGATGCACAGATTCTGATCAAGCTCCGCTGCGCTATGGCTTCTTACTGCTTTTCCTGCCAGGCCGCCTCCTCTGTACATGATCAGATCGTAGTTCCCATCATTTTCATGAGATCTCATTCAAAATTTCAATTACACCACTGTCCATTAAAATTGCTACACCAAGAAGAAATGCAGATGATAAACGGGTATTCATTGGATAAATATATTATACTAGAACTTCAGCAGTTTGGTCCCATAAAACTTACCACAAATTTCCAAATACGTAGACATCAGGAAGAGCTAAAACTTTAAAACAACTAGTGAAACCGTGTGACAATGACCCAAGGGTGGAGTTGCACTTGGCATTAACAAAGCGGTGTACGTGCTTGTTTAATAAACGAACATTATCCCCAACTTGAGTTCAGATTATCAGGTATATTTTGTACCCATTAAAACTTCTCATCTCATTCATTGGTAAATTTCTACCAAGTCCAATCACACCTCCTTTGTTCGATGTCAACGTGCAATAACCACTCACAGACGGCAGGTGGCAGCACTAGCAGTGGAGGGTAGATAAAGCGTGTCGGATGGAGACGCGGAAAACAGCGCAGTAGTTGTCGTAATGAGGAAATGGAACGATTCATATGACGTCAAAAAGGTCGCGATTATTGGCTTTCGTGCCAAGAGTGGAAGCATTTCCGAAACGGCTAAGATTGTAAACTGTTCGCGTGCCGCAGTGGTTGAAGTATACCGTGCAAGGCAGAAGGAAACGATCAAAAATCGGCGCCGAGGAAACTGTGGTGCACAACGGGCCATGGAGGACAGAGGACAGGGGTGCCGCGCGGGGTAGCCGCGCGCTCTAGGCGCCTTGTCACGGTCCGTACGGCTCCCCCCGTCGGAGGTTCGAGTCCTCCCTCTGGCATGGGTGTGTGTGTGTTGTCCTTAGCGTAAGTTAGTTTAAGTTAGATTAAGTAGTGAGTAAGCTTTGGGACCAGTGACCTCAGCAGTTTGGTCCCCTAAGACCTTACTACAAATTTCCAAAAGGACAGGCGTGAACGACGGTTGCGTAGATGTGTACAGCGAATAAGCATGCAATTGCTGACCAACTGACCACCCAGATGAACAAAGGGGATACCTACTGTGTCTCTCTCAACGACCGTTCACTGAACTTGCTGCGTATGTGCCTCTGCAGCAGGCGCCTGTTTCATGCACCCCAGCTCACTGCTGTTCATCGACGACGAAAGCTGACATTTGCACGCCAACATTACAACTGGACGTCCACTGAGAGAGTACAGGTGGCCTTTTCAGATGAGTCGCGTTTTATGCTCTTTCTGATAGATGGCCGTTGGCGTGTACGGCGTGGAACACCTGAAAGCAAAACCCTGTAACAGGCACCGGAAGGGTCCAGGCTGTGCCGGCCGGTGTGGCCGTGCGGTTCTAGGCGCTTCAGTCTGGAACCGCGTGACCGCTACGGTCGCAGGTTCGAATCCTGCCTCGGGCATGGATTTGTGTGATGTCCTTACGTTAGTAAGGTTTAAGTAGTTCTAAATTCTAGGGGACTGATGACCACAGATGTTAAGTCCCATAGTGCTCAGAGCCATTTGAACCATTTGAATTTTTGGTCCAGGCTGAAGGAGTGAGCGTGGTGGTTTGGGGAATGTTTTCGTGGCATTCCCTGGATGATCTCGTCATTATGGAAGCACAACGGATCAACGCAAGTATGCAACTTCCATGGGGGCCGTGTCAACCCCTACACGCAGCTTGTTTCTTCCTCGCGTTATAGCGTTTACCAGCAGGACAATGCAACGTGTCACACATCGCGCAGTGTACGTGCGTGGTTCGCAGAGTACCAGGATGAGTTCAGCGTGCTCCCATGGCCACCAAACTCCCCAGACTTAAACCTTATCGAGAGTCTGTGGGACCACTGTGATCGGGCTGTTCGCGCATGGCCGGCCGGTGTGGCAGAGCGGTTCTAGGCGCTTCAGTCTGAAACCGCGCGACCGCTACGGTCGCAGGTTCTAAACCTGCCTCGGGCATGGATGTGTGTGATGTCCTTAGGCTAGTTAGGTTTAAGCAGTTCTAAGTTCTAGGGGACTGATGACCTCAGAAGTTAAGTCGCATAGTGCTCAGAGCCATTTGAACCATTTTGTTCGCGCATGGATCCTCAACCGAGAAACCTGGCGCAGCTGGTCACGGTACTGAAGTCGAGTCAGCACCACTCCACATCTCTATCGGTACTTCCAGAACCCCACTGACTCCCTTCCTGCACGTCTTCCCGAATAACAATTTCAGCATATTCCAAGGAGTGCATAGATACAGAAAAAAGCATATTAATTAGGCTCCCACTTCCTACTCGCTTCTTCTTCTACACTAACGTTTAAGAAAATTGCTGCATTCGAAAGATTTTCTCTCTTAACTTTGGGCTTTTCAAGCGCATTTTCAACTTAACTTATTGCTGCTTGCCCCATAAATGAAGATTTAAAAACAATGACAATAAGCAAGTGCGTGAATCCGTGCCGGTTAGTAAATACGAACTGCTGTGGTTATGTCACAGAGCTACGCCCTACAGCGACCTCTCTTTTGGAACCTGGAAGGATAGTAAGCTAACTTCATTCAGAGAAGAGCGATCAAATGGTAGTACGCCTCATCTAAGAGCACATTATCGCCATGTGACTGAGTTCGAATGGGACAGAATATCATGACATCACGACGTAGGTCTGCGCGAATTTGATATGTCATAATCCGACATAAGAGAGAGACAGAGAGAGAGAGAGAGAGAGAGAGAGAGAGAGAGAGAGAGAGAGACTGAAATGAATGAGACTACAACGGTGACTAAACGTCATCGGATATGTAATGAATGATGAAAGAGTAGCAAAAATTAGTGTTTTTTTCTGTATTCGGACGACTCCTGCTTCAGCCGGTCCTACAGTGATGGCCTCGTACGTATCGAATGGTTCCAAGGGGACGACAAACCGGCAGCCAGCGTTGGTGAACAGCAAGGTAGACAAAGAAGACGTACGGCAGTTTGGCGTGCTGTTGGATGTAACTACAAAATTTAAAGCCAACTGGGACAGTAAATGAATTTTGGAATGCCAGTTACGCTATATTTCTGCAGAACAATGTTCAGCCACAACCGGTGAGGAATGTTTTCCTTCAAAGAATAATGTGTACCACTGCTTTTCCGTCCAGCATGTTTGGCGGAAATGTATAGGATATTATTTATATGCAATTTGTGTGTCATTGTCCTGTAGCACTCATTCTTAAGAATATAATCAGGTCCCTTTTTTCCGCTTTGTACTGTGCCTCTACACTACACATTAACCCTGTGAACAGAGTTGCGAAGCAAGTCTTACATAGACTACACGTGCTTTCCACCGCGAAATGTGTTGTGCGCTGCTGTTTTGCCGTGTGGCCTGTTTCGGTATTGTAAACGTCGTTACGTATTTCGTGAGGCAGTGAACCAGGAGAAGAGCATCCGACTCATCAAACTGTACAAATCCTGCACGTGTTTGCGAGATCCCAATGAGAAAGCACAGGAGGGAGGATGTCTGGAAGGAAATGAACGTAATCCTTCAGCAGCCAGTCTCAACTTTGAAATACAAAACGATCATTTTGTTGGGGCCATACAGAAGTGAAAGATGGAGAGACAACAAAAGCAGGCTCGCTAGATTGGTTAAGTAAATTTTGTTTATTTATGCACACTCATTATTTTATAATGCTCCATAGCATACTTTCATTACAAAACTGTTATAGTAAAAACACCTTGTTTATAGATAGTGAAAATGTATATCTTTGTGAGGATGAACGTAGATGCAGCAGCCGAGGGTACGACAGAGCATGCTTGTCCCAACCGACTCCCAACAATTTAGCATCCCTCTTTGTGGCAGGTGCGGGATCAGGGTGGACTTATGGGGAGGAATCACAGTTTCTTAGCCGGCCTGTGTGACCGTGCGGTACTAGGCGCTGCAGTCTGGAGCCGAGCGACCGCTACGGTCGCAGGTTCGAATCCTGCCTCGGGCATGGATGTGTGTGATGTCTTTAGGTTATTTAGGTTTAATTAGTTCTAAGTTCTAGGCGACTGATGACCTCAGAAGTTAAGTCGCATAGTGCTCAGAGCCAACCACAGTTTCGTATCTTCTTCCTTCCCCCGTCCTTCCCAACCAAATATGATTTGTTGTTATCTACACTTTTAATGTAGAACAAATTACTAGGATTTTAATAATAACGATAACATAAACAAAATGGTTGAATATAATGACAGACTCTTGAGCTAAAAAAACAACCAGAAAAAATAGGTCACAGAATCTCTGTCGAAAAGATCAAAAAATGATAAACATAAAATACCAAACGAAACATTTAAAAGTGGGAGAAAAAACATAAAAATCGCCAAAGAACTGAAATACGTTGGAGACTGTATCAGCTGGAATGTTCTCGAGAAAAAGGCAATGGAATCTATAAGAAAAAAAAGTTGAATTGGCCTTCCAATTCATCAAATACACATATAACAAAAATAACATGAAGTCCCTCTCATGAAATACAACAAAAGGACAATATGATATCGTAATCAAACCAGGAGCGCTATACACCAACCATGGCCCAATTTAAGGGTTGGAGACAAAGACAGAAAAATGCTAGACCCGAAATTCCATGACAACAAACGAACTCACATCAGAAATGTATCTTTACCAAATAAACGAAAACTCTCAGATACAATGATGAAAATAAAGAGTCGATTTTTATAGCACATCTTCACAGTGAATCTTAATGGACTAACAAAACAAACGCGGCTATGGGTACAACATAAAAATGAAACCTAATTGCTACTAGGAAACGCAGAAGGACTTTAAAAATCCAAATCACAGAACACATGCTCGCACCAAAACAGCAAAACAGTATCCAAAGACAAGAAAGAAAGGTTCCATGACAAAATCAAACCACACACGAAACGAAAGAAAAAGAATCATTTTTGTTATTTCTTTACGTAAATGCTATGTAAATCGCTTTAGCAAAAGTTGCAAAAAATGCAGATCAGAAAAATACATCAATTTAGAAGCATTCGTTCGAAAATTTGAGAAATATCATCCAAATAATTTCAGAACTAATAGCAACAGGCTCCCACTGCTTTAACAGCGCCAAAATTTACACAATATAAAACTGAACTGTGCACTCACCATTATTGGTGTTTCATTTAGCACTACGACTGTGAACAAAGATCTATGGACTATCTACTAAACCGCTAACCCGGAACCCATAGCCAGTTGCAGAACTTCCTATCTAACTGCACCCTGAGGTAACAAAAATTTGACTTTCAAATTTCGTGTAATGATCGACCTAATTTAAAAAATTTTAAATTGGTGTAGTGATCTACTCTTAAGGAGGTATAAAGTTATGTTAAAAGTTTAACGTAGTAAGATAAATATTACAGTTGGAAACAGCGATTTTGCTTTGAGGCGGCGTTAACTTACGGCGTGCAAACACTGAGACTTTTTTCATCCAGTATTTGGTAATGAGAGCACTTAGCGACTTCCAGAAACCTTTGAGCATAATTTCGAAGATTTCCTAAACTTTTTCTCGCTTACATCTTTTGCCAAATATTTAATACCTTAACTCCATTACAAAGTAATCGGGGTTTGTACAAGCGTGGATGAATGTGTATCAGCCAACGGTTTCGGCTTCCTTTCTAGAAAGTCACTCTTATTTTTTTTCTTAACGGCGGACCTCCCTCTTTCTGTGTTACTGCACTCAGCCTTCGTGCGGTTTATTAGATCTACCTGTGGGCTTGCTAGTTATTTTGGAAATTTTGGCAAGTACGTTCAACTCGTGAATGTGTCCCCTTTCCTGTCTGGAATGTTCTTTGCAGCCGGTCAGGGTGCAAGCGTGTCCACGTGGGCTACCCCCAGGCGATGAACTGAAAAGTAGGCCTATGTTGTGTTAAACATACGAGTAGTTCGTAATTTTCTAGAACTCCTCTCCAGTTTCGAGAGTTTTTATGCTACTTTATTTCCGAAATCCAGCGGAGAAACTTAAGAAACTGACATATAAAAAATACAAACATTTTTAGTTCTTCGAACGGTGTAGGTGACAGTCAGACTCCATGACCTCCTGCCCATTCTCCGCGCTACTGTTTTGAAGCAAGTCTCGCGTAATGTACATGAGGCGTTATGGACGCTCTGGGTATAGCATGTCAGTCTTTTATAGCAACAAAATTCTTTAAGCCAGAGACCGTACCTAGTTATGTAATCCTAATCAACTGGGTATTGTCACGTACTTAATGTGTAACGTAAAATTCACTTCAGACACATGTATCTTTGGTGTTGAAACTCCAAACAAACGTTAGTACAGTAATCATTGCAGCTAATGCGTAATTTATGATTCACGTTATCACTGCGCGTTTTTTAACGTTAACTCCGCGTAGTTGCTCTTTGGGACTCTGGTCGCTTATGTTGGAGTCAATAACGTTCGGTAAACACAGTTGGCAAATCTGGCACAAATGGGCGATAGTTAGGTAGCAGTTTTTGACTGTCGCGGCATTGTTGTTTACGATTCTGTAAACGAGCTTTGTTTTGTGTAAAGCAAATCAAAACAAGGAAGCCAAAATGTCCATATCGGCTATGTTGTCGCTGTGGTCTTCAGTCCAGAGACTGGTTTGATGCAGCCACTCCATGCTACTCTATCCTGTGCAAGCATCTTCTTCTCAGAGTAATTACTGCAACCTACATCCTTCTAAATCTACTTAGTGTATTCATCTCTCTCTATGATTTTTACCCTCCACGCTTCCCCCAGAACGAAACTGGTGATCCTTTGATGCATCAGAATGTGTCCTACCAACCGATCCCTTCCTCTAGTCAAGTTGTGCCACAAATACCTCTTCTCCCCAGTTCTATTCATAGTACCTCATTAGTTATGTGATCTACCTATCTAATCTTCAGCATTCTTCAGTAGCACCACATTTCGAAAGCTTCTACATTCTTCTTGTCTAAACGATTTATCGTCATCTTTCACTTCTATACATGGCTACACTCCATACAAATACTTTCAGAAAGGACTTCCTGACACTTAAATCTATACTCGATGCTAACAAATTTCTCTTCTTCAAAAACGCTTTGATTTCCCTAAATCGCTCCAGGGAAATGCCAGGATGGTTCCTTTGAAAGGGCACGGTCGACTTCCTTCCCCATCCTTCCCTAATCCGATAAAGACCGATGACCTCGCTGTCTGGTCTCCTTCCCCAAACAACCCAACCCCAACCCAAAAACGCTTTCCTTGCCACAGCCAATGTAAATTTTATATTCTCTCTACTTCGAGCATCATCAGCCATTTTGCTTCCAAAATAGCAAAACATCTACTACTTTAAGTGTCCCATTTCCTTCAGCCTCACCTGATTTAATTGGACTACATTCCATTACTCCTGTTTTGCTTTTGTTGATTTCCATCTTATATCCTCCGTTGAAGACACTGTCCATTCCGTTCAACAGCTCACCCAAGTCCTTTGCTGTCTTAGAGAGAAATACAGTGTCGTCGGAAAACCTGAGAGTTTTTATTTCTTCTCCATATACTTTAATTCATACTCA